>NW_023503501.1:2411268-3638387 GCF_014529535.1 Bradysia coprophila | reverse complement strand
GATTTTTGTTACACTTTCTGGACTTTTGGGAATAATGCTGTGATTGGTTCCTACTACAGCAGTTGACTCATATTTCCCTTATTAAGGGTTCTGAATGACTAGAAATATGAGAATTTGATGGCATTGATTACGAACTTTATTACGCTAACATGAGTACGTTCTATTACTCGGTGAAACCCCAAAATTTTAGCCCCGACTCCCACAGTAATTTTTGCACTGGATGTGTAATTTTCACAATACACAAATCGCGTAATACCCAGTTTAATGCAATACTTTCGAGAGAATCACATAGCGTCTTACTTCATACAAAACACTCATCACAACTGGCACAAATTATTTAATTCTTGTTCAAGTTCAACAATGGTTTCCGTGACGGTCCACAATCAAACTCACTGTTGACACGATTGAATTCGGTCTTCAATGCCGTTCCACATGCATTGAACCGTCTTGTTAACTCTTCCTGAGCGGCTTGTGCATCTTTCCAACGATTTTCTTGCACCGCTGCGTACACCGCCTGCCCCAATTCGGGGAATACATTCAACGACACCAATATAGCTGAATCGAATCCCAATGCTAACGCACCGCAAAAGACTGTGTTCGATCCAAGAAACACTTTTCGACCGGCTTTCAGACACGCTGTACCTTCGTTCAGATCGCTGTTACTGAATTTAATGCCTCCGAAAGTTGGGATTTCTTTTTCGGCTAAATCGCATACTCTTGGCATCCACACTAAATGTAACAAAATAGAAAATGTTAGGATTCGAATTCGTCATTAGAGTGTGTGATTTTCATATTCGATACGAACAGTTTACTTTACTGAATGCAGGAAAATGATAATAGAACAGCGGACGAGTCGGACAGTGTTCAGCAACCTTTTTTAGATAATCGACCAGATCCTCTTCACATTGCGGTTTAAAAAATAGTTCCGGCAAACACAAAACCGCATCCACACCACTCTGTTCGGCATGTTCGGCCAAATCATAGACATTTGCTACGGCCGTACCACCAATGTGTACCATACATTTCAGATCATATTTCCGACACGCTTTCAACCATTCCTCCAAAGATCGCATTCTTTCGTCGATACGCTGACAAACTCCCTCGCCCGTTGTACCATTCACCAAAACTCCATTCACTCCTTTCTGCTTCAACCAGGCAGCATATTTATCAATGACGTCGAATCGAATTGTTCGTTTGCTGAATAATTGAGTTTCATTGAATCGATTAAGTTACTTGGACAACATTGGCATTACCTATCGTTAGCGAATGCACTGAAGACTGGACACATAAGGCCAGAATAGTTGAATTTTACAGGTTCCATTCCGTTTTTTTTCACGGAATTCAATTTAAAATCTTGAAAATTTCTAAGCCTGAGTTACAATCACCAGTAAACACCACCTACAGAATGACTGATAAAAATGATTTTAATTCCATTGTATATACGTTGTGTGTCGGTATAAATTCTAATATTAACACAATATCATCTAAATTTTGGTGTTGATTGGTTAAAATATTTTGAAAATAGTCTGGGTTAACGCGTCGTCAGTCGTTGTTAATTATAGAATATTTTTCTCAGATCAATGTTACGTTAACAGAAGAGACTAAGTTTCTTATTGGAAATAAAATTGTTTTCGCAACAAGTGACGAAAAATAGGACTTTCCTTTGCCTTTATTGCGAAAAACGTTGTATACAACTCGATGATAAATGCTTTTTCGGCACACGATGTGTATTGTCACACTTGGCCTACGGTCTCGATTGACATTATACACATCTAGTGCCTAAATAGTTATTTATCTACCAAGGTAGGTATGAAGGTATTTTTTCGCACTAGATGTCGATTGTCGACCCGAGGCAAAATTGTTCTTTAGCCTAGATAAATTGATCAATCCAGGGATGGTGTACTCTAACATAGGCTTATGGAAATTCTTCAGTAATCCTTAACAGAGCTTTAGCTCTTCCCTTTCCCACCTTTGTCATTGTAGAGATCATTTTGATAGTTAAACTATCGAGCAACGAGAGAGCTGTTTCGGCCTCGGAAATTTCTTTGTTCTGGCGGCCCTGGTTGGAAAGCTCCAACGCTCATCAGTTGTTCGAATACTTTTCCTTTACAAGACAGCTGCTTTGTGTTCAAAAACCTTTTGGTGTCGGGGGTTCGATTTCTGGTCAATGCAAGACTTTTATTTATAAAAATTTAGTCTTCGTTGAAGGTAATAGGTTCTTTAGCGTGCGAAAAAAAAAATTAATATCGCACTGTGTCCAGAAATACGGTGAAATAAATACCTTCAAAACGACATTAAATGGATGCATGGAAAGGTGATGATTATGGACCGGAATTGCGAAAAAAGCATTTATCACTCGGTTGTATAAATAACTAATTCAGGATAATTGTAGATACTGGTATCGACATATTTGTTGAAAAAAAATCTCAACGGGTCAAAGTAGTATGTCTTAGTCAATCATATAAGAAATGGAAACATATATTGAAGCAACAAAGTTTCTGAGTTTACAAAAAAAAATTCTTTTGCAAATATTTTTGAGCACTTCACCGTTATTTCTCTCCATTTTGACCAATATCAGGAAAATATACTGGTATGGCGTAAGTTACCAAAGACCCACCAAAGACTGTGCGATAAAATGTTTCGATATGCGTTATGCGATGTGTTGAAATGGACGGCGCACTTACGACGTGAACTCCATTCAATATAATGTGAATCGTAAATAAAATAACGTTCGACAAATACCATCATATAAGTAATGGCGTCTCTCTCAAACATAATTACTCCTTAAATACCAGACTAAACCGTAAGAATCTTGAGTTAGACATACGCTAAACACTGTCAAGCATGTGTTGATGCAGATTAAAATGTAAATTATTTATAGTTACACTGAATGCTGCTGAATACTGTTCACATCCAACATTTTTTGAGTACCAAAAGTACTGTGAATATTCGAAACTTTTGAGATAAAAAGTGAAAATTCAGTTGAGATAAGAAGTTGTAAAGTTGATCCGAGACATTCCAGAGCGCAAAGCAGATGTTTACCTCGCAAACGACATATTTGGAATAGACACACACGAAAAAGATATGTCCCTCCTTTCGCTGTTTCCTGAATCTCTTATGGATGTTAGATGTTACTCACCGTGACCCTGACCTTTATTCGATTTGTGCAAATATCTCTCTGTTTCGGTTGACTGGAACTTTTAATGACTATTGGCACCCGGTGTAATTTACAGAGTGAGAAAATAGGAAATTCTCGCAAGAGCGATGCTTGCATAATTTCGCTCGAGTTGGAATTTCCTATTTGATGAACAAAGGTTTTCGTGTGTGCATGTTGTGTTTTTCTCCACCGAATGAAACCATCGATTCGCCATACCATTTTCGAAAACATAAACAAAATGAAAGTTCGAATGAGAAATAGTTCAATTACGTCCTTGTTTGGACATTTTTCGCCGAGAGGGTGCTGCTGCAAGTAAAGTTCTATTTTCTTCCCACAGGAGATAAAGTGCTGCACTTTTCTAACTAAAAATTCCATTCGAACAGTCGTCAAGAAAATGCATTTTTCTCATGGTCTATTGAGGGGAGAAATTAGGGATTAGCGCGCATGAAATAGTTATCTGTTAACCAAGGGGAGAAAATAGGAAATTCCACCAAGAGCGAAAGGTGTAATTTTCTATTTCTCCACGAGGTGAACACAACGTTTTCATGCTTGCGTTTTGCGAAACTCCCCATTTTTGTCAACTTTGAAGAAAATAAAACAAATAACTTGCTTCGGGATTCAGCCATTTTAGGTAAGAGAATAGTCATTTTATCACCCAATATGGCTGAATCAGCCATTTTAGGTATCAGAATGACAACAAAAAGCCATTTTCACAACACTTCATAGTGAACAAAATGAGGATTTTCGCATCGCTAGCATGAAAAATCAGTTTGCCTTTGTCGTAACAACTACGTCAGGCTCAACAAAAAATCAATTTTCCTGTGATGTACCCCTTTTTTGGCCAGGGTGGAAACAGTTTCATAAAGACCATTTGCACCTTCTGATGCAAGTAATGCATGTGGAATGAATAAATCGAAATGGAAATAAAGTGTGACTCGTTATTCTTCGGCGCCCGTATTTAATTCAAAGAAGACAATTCTGTGTATGGGGAACACATAAAGTAGATGATCGGATACAATAAAAATAAACTCGGAAAATGGTTGATATTTCATCATCATTTTATGTATTAAAAATATTGCATTCAAATAAAAAAGAATTTCGTTTCACTAAGAAATGAACAAATTACAATAAAACACAGATTGACCACTTACTATTGACTTAATCTAACTTTAATTTGTAAACAAAATATTTTTATTTTATCTTTGGTGTAGAAAAAAATCTCTATTGCTTTATCCTATTCCAAGAATAGGTTTATATCTCCTACGGTATCATCATCATTATAAAATTAAATAAAGAAAGAAAAATGTTTGGTAAATTAACCAAACATTTATGACAAGATATATAGCTACCTTTGTATGGTGTGAGTTTTAGTATCGTTAGTACACAGAATACCTTAATTTACGTTCCTAAGTAAAAATAAATTTTAGTCTCCATAAATGCTGCAAATCGGCGAGATTGAAGGAAGAACCATGTAGGCGGACGTTAATATTAAATGAAACAGTATAGTTATGTCAACTACGTTGAACCTATATTTTTGGAAAATTGATTTTCTAAGATTTTCCAAAATTTGTCAAAAAAACTTTTTGCAAATTTTGGGAAAATTAATAGATTTTCCAAAAACGACTTTTTACGGCTGGTAATTAATTTGATGCTGAAGTTTATCAGTTGCACTGTCGATTTGTAAAGTTCGGAATAGGTCAACCAAAGTTAACCGCGGCCGAAAAACAGTTCACTTCAGGACTTGTAAGAAAAATGACCTTACTTGGACTTGAAACTAATGGTTACATTCGAAGCTGTGACGCCAGGCTTCAGCTCAAATTCTCATTCAGATAACCTGCCTTGCTGGAAGGAATGTTTTCACATTTTATCTATATAGAACGTCCGAAGGGTCTTTGAATAACCAGTCCGTTCATTGACGAGATCACATTCAAGTTTCAGGTCAGTTTAAATTGACCTTTTCTAAGCTTCATACGTTTCACAGGTGCTGGCTAAAGCTATTTGTGAATGGGGAATGTTTTGTTGGAAATGTACTTGCTCCACATAATCCAACCACAACCATCCACTCTACGAAACATTCGCAATATCAGTATGAGCAAATGCTCTCAAACTTGTATGTATGGTTTAGAACGCTACAGTTCATCTCGCTATTATTAACGAAGAGATATTAAGGCTCAGTTAAGCGTAACTGACCTTGAGGGAAACGTCAAAATGAGAGAAAAGCACATCCAAAAGTGTTTCGAAAATTCGAATTTTAAATTTCGATTTACTTTCATTCACAAAACCTTTGACATTTCCCTCAATTCCAGTTAAATTTAAGTTTATAGCAAAGCACTGCAAATGTCTGAATGATCAAAAGTTGACGTAGCGCCCTACATGGTTCAAAGAATGAGTATTCCGACTATATATACTGAAAGTGGTGGTAAACCAAAACTAAAGCTAAAACTGGACTCTGATCCCTGCTCAAATTTAAAAATGAAAAATACTATGTCACTGATCTAGTTACTACCCACTACGCACTACTTATGGGAAAAAATGTTCTCATTTTCCCAAGTTTTTCAAAAGTTTTCCAGAAATAATTTCTGTGAAAAGTTGATACAAAAAGCACTCCCTGCCATTAACGTACTGTACCTTGATACGCACTCGATTGTTTGACGACAATTTGCGGTTCGGATCTCAGAGTGTCGGTTAAATACCTCGTTTTGAACACTTGCTGGAAATATCGCTTTTCATTCGGCGAATTTACTGAATAAACAACGGGATGAACACCGGCATTTCTCCACAGGTTTTTGACGCTCCTAAAACAAGAACATGAACTTGATTGAATTAAGTAAATTTTTAGAGACCGCCGTCCGTCGACCTTACTCGTTAAATTCATTTTTATCGATGAACACAACACTGATTCCGATAACTGGTGCCAAAATACTTTGAAAGAAGGCACTGTATAGGGACATAATGATTGTCTTCGGTCGTAAGATGTACTGATTTTCCAGTTTCGGTGTTCTATCCATCCATAAACCACAAACTAGATCTGGGCAGGATTTGCGCATCTGAAACGTGTGTTTAGAAATTTATGAAAATTGCTTGCAATAGTCCAAGGCTCAGTATAAATTGTATGATTGGCCGACTCAATTCCAACATGCGTGAACTGAAACTCACTTGGTAAATAGCGAAAGCGGAGCTGGAGCACAAGATAATCTTTTTCGTAAAATTTTCATTCGATTGAACGACTCGTTTAACGGTATCGATGCATTTCGATGATGTCGACGACAGCAGTAGAAACACTGTGACATCCATTCCTTCCAATAAGGTCAATAGATTCGGCAGACTTAGTATTTTCTCTGGTGGAAATTGGTTGCTGTTTATGAGAAGTCAATGATTTTAGAAAATTACGTCTCGTTTCCTATGCAGTGCATGCAGCATATTTACCCTAATGGATGGTGTTCGGAGATGTTAAAATTTTTCAACGAATCAAAAGTGATCTTCTCAATGGGTTCATAAATGTTCCCCTTTTCGATTGTCGATTTATGGACCACAATTAACTCGCCACATTTTGTCATTGCGAGGTCCAGTAGAATTGACTTGCATTTGAACTTTTCACACTGGAAACATGGATAAATTGAACACTGCAATCGTTTGTAAAATAGGAATTTCGTGAATTACCGATTTTAATGCGAAATGTGAATTTTCCGGAACATCAAAACTACTTCCTCGATTCGCTATGGGCCAACACAAACAACTATTGTCGTTTTCGTTCACATTTTCGAATTTATCGATGAAACTCTTCAAGTGCGGACTTCGCTTCAATGCGACAAATTTCGATACGATACACACCAAAATCAACAAAATTATCAACCATGGCATGCCACCACCGATGATGAGCAATAGAGTCCATAAAAGATGACACAAAAATGAAATTAATGACGAGGCGTAATAAAATAAAGAGTAAACCATTTTCACTGTTTTGATTAGGAATGATATAGCCATGCAGTTTTAGGCAATAAAATCCTTATGGATCCTAAAAGAAAGAAAAAAAAGTTTCTATTTTGACGTCGCCCTTTATATCTGTTCTTCTTTAACATCAAAAAATGAATGGAAGTTCCATATAGTCACCTAATGTCACTAGAAAATTGTTGTTTGGATCGCTAGGATATAAATGTTGCGTAACAAGGATCAATAAAGAAGGTAGTTTGATGCCTCCCCATTTACAGTACAATTTAAAATTTAATCAAATCATTTGTCCAGGGGGACAAGACACTCCAGCTTTCCCTTTAAATACTTATGGTTTTCCAAAGCATTTCTCACTGTGTATGTGGCTCATTACTAAGTATTGTAATATGAAAACGAGAAGAAGAATAACATAAAGAAACACAAAAGAGTGACAGAATGTCAACAAACAGTCCAAAACCCAATAAATTCTCAATTAAATTCAATAAAAACCCTCTGAGTGCGAACCGAATACCGAAGACTGGTCAAAATGAACCAGACAGTAAAAACGTTTGCAAGGAACAATCAACCAGCGAAGACATCTTGACAAAGTACTTATTACAATAAACCACAAAAAAACACCTCAACAAAACCATTTCAAACCTTCCTCAGGATGGCCGTCGCAGAAATTCTCAAAGAAACATCTAAAGGGGCAATCAGAGCCGAACAAGTTGGACCTTCCGGCTGGCTACCTTGTCCGCTCATGAAGACAAACAAAAGATTTTTGCGCAACACAATCAAATCGGTGATCAGTCACAATCGATCCAGTGTCAACAAACCAAAGAAATCGAACGATGAATTGGACGAGATTATTCGACGAGGACAGAAAAGAAAACCGAAATTTGGTGAGAGAAAACACTGTTTCAGGCGACCGCGACCTACTCATGACAGAGATCGTGAAAGTAGTACAAGTAGTAGATCGAAAGGAGTGAGTGGCAGTACTTAGAAGTTGGATGATTGGACGTCAGATGACTGTGTATGTGAGGCAGCTGGTAGCTAGTAGTATACACAGTCGACTACTAATTTCCATTTTGTAAATAAATGAGTCATCGAACAGCATCTTTGATAGTTTCACTCACTTTACTGACTAAGCTTGAGTCCTAAGCCTTGGGCTTTGTGCTACAATTCACCTATTCGCAGTAAGCCAAGATACGAGCAGGGGCTCCAGTTCCTCCGACAATGTTTAACGGCAGAATGAATAGACGAAGCGAACAATTAGACTTCGTTTCTGACAATAATGTTCTAAGGTTGGCCACATTTTCCAAACTGAAAATTTGTTCTTTCGCCAACAGTACATGTGTTGAGAATGCCTGCGCAAGTTTGAAGAATGAGTGACTGGACTATTTTAATGTGGGTACAATTCTAACCTGATTCGCTCCTGGATCAACCGATGCCGTATCCAGACCAATTCCATTGATTTGTCGAGCCTTAATTAACATTTCCACTGCCTTTTCGGAAAGACCTTCAATTGCAAATTCGAACAGTTTTAGTAAAATTGGTGTGCCGTCAAAAATTGTTCTACGAAAAATTACCGGGAAAATTCAATGACTCTGTGGCATTGTCCCATCCAAGATATTTAATTTTATCCGGCCAGAATTTTGACCAACCAGTGTGTACTAACACAACTGACCCGCTGCGTATGGTTCCATGCGATTTTTCGTGTGCTTCAATGTGACTTAAACCGAAAACGAATTCGTGTGGCCTCACCAGTGCATTGACATCATTTTCCACATCAATTAAAACCGCTGGCACATCAATTAAATTCGCCAGTGGAATCTGATCGAGTGTCCAACCGTTTCGGTTGAAATGAATCGGGGCGTCCAAATGAGTTCCACCATGCTCGCCCATACAAAATGAATAAGCGGAATATCTGCAAATATAAATATCGTTGGCTAGGTAAATATAACTTGTCCTGGTCAAACGAGTAACTTAAGAGCAATGGACCCCTTGCAAATTTGTAGCCTACATTTATGCGGAAGATCATTCGTTTTTTCATGATTGCTTCAAGTGGGATAAGTTATCACCCACAAACCAATTTTTCCTTTAAAAGTAACACGCTTTTGCGTGCTTTAATGGTTTTTTCAAAAAAAGATTTTGCCTAAGAGAAATCATCAAAAAGCGAATATTTTTCCGCCTAAATGTAGGCCACAAATTTGCAAAGGGTCCATTGCTCTTAAGAGGCATCGATGTTTAGCTAAAATTGTAGCCTACATTTGCGTGTCTCATATTTCATTTTTGATGATATCTTTCCATCAGAAACCTTTTCCAAAAATGTACGACCGCAATTACGACCACGAATGTGTTAGCTTTCAACAAAAAATAGATTTGGTTGTAGTCATTTGACCGGCTCTGAGAAACGTGAGCAGTTTAACGAAATTTTCATAAACTGCTCAGTTTTCTCAGAGCTGGTCAAGCTGCTACAACCAAAACTATTTTCTTTTGAAAGCTAACACATTCGTGATCGTTATTGCTGTCGTACACTTTTGAAAATAAATTCTGTTTGAAAGATATCATCAAAAGTAAAGTAAAATTTAGTATTTAAAAAACGCCTAAATGTATGCTTTTCAGCAATAAAGCACCGATGCCGATGCCCCTTAAGTGGAATCTACATATGGCTAAATTGTTGCCTACATTTCGGGGCAAAATTATTATTATTTTGATGATAATTTTTAAATCGCATTCTTTTTGGAAAAAGTACGACCATCGTTTCACCACAAACATTTATCAATGTTTCTCAAAGCCAACACTCTACTTGACATAAAACGCACAAAACGATGGTCCACTTTTACGAAGCTATCATCAAAAATCGCACAAATTTAGACTACAATTTAGCGTTGTGTTGATTTTTCTTAAATCAAAGTAGGGTACGGACCCCAGTATTCGGCATAGTTTAGAATATCGGCCATCTATTGTTTAGAACAATGAAACCCAATGAAACCCATTGTTGTGGCCGATATTCTAAACTATGCCGAATACTGGGGTCCGTACCCTATTGCTCTGCATTTTGAAAGTTATAATCTAAAAATGACCGAAATGGAAGCAGTAGTCAAAATTGATGCTGCTGTGTTTTGATAGTGTTCTCTCAATCAGAAAATGAAAGATATAGGCTGTATTGTGAACGGTAACGAGAAAGAATATTTACCGAAGAAATGAACTTTATTCCTACATCATTGACATGAGCGGTAAAACTCATTTCCCGGTGCTTAGAAAACTTAGTGAACTTGGTAACATAGAAAGTTCCGACAAGGACGTAATCTACTATTACAGAATTATCGATATAAAAGAAGGTTTCACCTACAAGTTAAAACAGGATATTGCACTGGCTCGGATTCCCTTCGGAATATAATTTTTATTAGTATTGTACTCTCCTGATGCTCATACAATTAAACAATGAGGAACAGACTACAATAAGTCCAGCGATTTAACGTTACTTGACAGATAAGAGAAATTGTATCAGCGTCGATAAACTTTGACATGAATTAGTGTTTTGTTTTATATTAAATTTCGTCTTCTGTACTAACTTTACCGGGCGGTCCTAGTTTTTTAACTGGGTTTGAAAAAGAGATAACTGATCAATAACTGTCGGAATTTGATCACCCCTATTCAGGACTATATTAAGCAGTTGAGTTTAGATTAGGAACACCGTTTTTGAAAACCTTACATAAATCCATTCCTCGATACATTTGCATAATCCATGCGTAATTCATATTGACGTTGTCCGGGGAAATATTGTGTCCTTGTCAAATGGGTGACTCAAATCGAAGTATTGCTTTGACGAAGCGCATGGAACACTCACAGCAACGAATATCAAAATACACACAAATGCAATGAATTTGATCTGCATTTTGTAAACTTAATCTTAAGATGACTGAATTTACAGTAATAAATAAAACTGATGCTGCTCTTCGTCTATTACACTATAATGTATTCTCTGATTAAATTATCAGAATACGACAACTATTGTCGTATTGTATATACTCAATACGAAAATACACTGAAAGTAAATAAAGAATTAGCACAATTTTAATAGTTCTGTTCCAAGGTTTTTTCAACTGTCAAAATGTCATCCATAGAGACATAATGAAAAAAATATTGTTGGAGAAAAATATCAAGGTTCTGAAAGAACAGGTTAAGACAACTCTGATTTGATCACGAAGGCGGTGACACACAATTGCGTCATCGGCTTCGAAATTTATACGTAAAAAGGAACTTAACAAAAACAAAATTCTGAATTTTCGAGAAAAACATTTTCTTCAAGTTGATTTCTCACACTATCTGTTTATAAAATTTGGTGTCACCTGCCTTCGTGTTGTCTTTACCTGTTCTTTCAGAACTTTGAAAAATATTAGCAAAAGCGTTGAGGTTATGGCTCTAATTTTGACAGTACTATGACACAGACCTATTCGAACAACAAAGAAAAAACATCATAAACCCCTACAATCAAAATATTTTACAATAAATCATTCTAAGTCATCATCAAACTGACATTTTGGGTGTTACCAGCCTTCGACACCTTCGAAAGCTACCAAAAATTCAGTCTCTCAGAGGTTTTCAGTCTTTTTCCGTGTTTTCCGCGCCTTTACAGACATTTGATAAAAAAAGTAATCTTAAAAATTTTTCTGAGTTTGTCTTTAGATTCTAACCATAAAAAGTTGCCATCAAAGTAAAACTAATAAGTAAAATGATATTTACGCCGTAAGTGTGCCTAAAATTTGAATTTCAAGTGAACGATTCGATGAAAAAGTGAACCGAGAAGTAAATTTCAACGCTTCCTTGTATGAAAATGACGCTGCGTTAGAAAGACTTGCATGAGAAAGAAAGATATTGTAAAGGGACATAACCTATTCAATATTTATCAGAAAAGTGGTCTACATGGATAAAATAGGCCAAATGGACCAGGAAAATTCATGTTCACAGTTATACGCAACAAACCTATAAAGCCATAGAGTTTTACAGCATGTTTAAAAATGACAGCGCCATCATGCCATCTCTAGATTGTAACTCTAACATTTCTTCTTCTTCTTCGCCGCTTTATTTTTGCCTACCTAATTTTCTAGCCATTTAGACTTTCAGGGTCAGCGTTAATAGTTATTTACGTAATTCTGGTAGCCTCGCTAGTGCCTAATATAAAGTCCAAGGCTGTATACTTGGGGAGGTCACGCAGATGTCATAAATTAGATACGCTAGAATAGACCTTTTAAGTTGAAAAAAAGACTAGATGCTCTGGGGGGCTGAATTGACAACTGACAGCTGTAATCGGTTCGCTTTTCATTATTTTCGTTCACTTTAACTTATGATTTAACGAAAGTGAACGAAAATAATGAAAAGCGAACCGATTACAGCTGTCAATTCAGCCCCCAGACCACCTAGCCTTTTTTCAACTGAAAAGGTCTATAGGTTGTTTCGGATTAATACTGAAATGTAATAGGTTTTTCTCTGAGAGTATTACATTTGATTATGTTTTGTTATGTGTCACTGCTGTGACAATTCATTGGAATGAATCAATGTGAAGTTATTACACAAAAAATAGTCCAATGAGAATGAAGTACTAGGCGAATACATAAAAAAGAATTAATCTACTGTGAAGTTGCCAAATTTAAGAATCCACCTACTACGAAAATGTATGAAATTGTCAAATTTTGTGTGTGCCACCCGTGTATCTCCATGATCTCCCCGACCTCCCCAATTATACAGCCTTGCCTAAACTCAACCGTCCACAAGAGATACGCATAAATCGTATCGTGCAGAGGGCCTAAATTAAAAATTCTGAAATTTATGCCCAAGGCGTGAAAATATTATAATTTAATTTATGGCTGGGAATACACATGGATTTCACTTTTTTATGCGTCGAACGTAAACTAATTTGTTGTGAGAATGTACAACAAATGACACTTATAAAGTACGCATGCGTCGTTAAATTTCAGCCTTTACCAAGAATTTTTTATTCTTTTTGTCATTTGTCCATAATGCTGATAATGCTCATTGATAAAATCTACCTGTCGGTCATTTCTAACAGGCTTTGACAAATGCATGGCTTCGGTATTTGACATATTGACAAACCATAATTTTATAGCAAAAATCGTTGATAACTTCACGCGACAAAATCTACTTCCTTTTCCACGAAGTTGCTGTACGAAAGAAATCATGCCGGTGGGTTGCCTGGACAAAATTTGTCAATTTTTCCTATTTAAACCGAGTTTTAGTTACAAAAACATTTGTAAACGTGTTGTTAAAACGATTAGTGTGAAATTTGTGCTAAAAATTCGATTCGAAATGGTTTTCAATTGTCTCTAAGTGCCAATCTAAATTTCTGGTTTACACATGGCTAAACAAGACATTTGTTTTGCTCACAAAAAACTCTTTTGGTTTCGGATTTTGCAATTAGCGTTGATTAATTAGTGTGTTTCAATTGGTTGCAATACATTGGCTGGAGAATTGTGATTTCATTCGATCGAATTATTTCACATTTTTCTCTCTCGTTTTTGACACATCAACATAACCTCGAAATAAATTTCGTCAGACATTGCAATTTGTTTGCACTAAAAAAATTTCGTTTATTTTCAGCTCGCTAAAGATTTACTTCACCCATTACCAGCCGAAGAAAAGAAGAAGCACAAACTAAAACGTTTGGTGCAACATCCAAAGTCCTATTTCATGGATGTCAAGTGCCCCGGCTGCTTTAAGATCACAACCGTTTTCAGCCATGCCCAAGGCGTCGTTGTCTGCGCTGGATGCTCGACAATTTTGTGTCAACCGACTGGTGGACGTGCAAAACTAACAGAAGGTACGTTCCCATTGAATCTGATTGGTCATAACAAGATCCGGAAATAAAACCAAAAATTCATTTTGTCCGTTGCAGGTTCTTCATTCAGAAAGAAGCCATACTAAATCAATGCTTCGGTTAAGATGTTTTTAAACTATCCGTTCCAGAGGGCATATCCTTTAATTTTTGGGAGCTTAAAATAAGGCGGACAATAATGTGAAAATGTTCAAATTTGCTTAAAATTGCATTGATTAAAGGTTTGTTCAATGGACGCTGCATCTTTTTTTCAATTATTTTGTTAAACGTTGTGAAAGGTGTGAAAGACTATTTTCGGAGGTCGATTTGTCTATTCGGACGAACGCTGTTCAGGAATTTTTCTCTTTCGGATTGTTAAGTTGACGAAAGTGACTTCTGTTGGGATAAGTTCAAACATCTAAATTGAATCAACCCAACCGAACCTCGTGCATTTCGTAATTATTTGTCGATGTTTATGGCTAATTTGTTTACTTCGAAGAACCAACATTCTAAGTGCACGGTATTTACATGGTATCAGAGTAGAAAGTATCATTATTCTCATAACTCGCTGAAAAATTTAACTGTATCCACCAATGTATTGAAAGTACGTTCTTCATCAGCCGAAAATGGGAAAATTTCATCGGGGTGAAGTTAGCCCAAAGCCAAAATCTGGAACCAAGTCCGACCAAAATTCACAACAGTCAAGAGAACTCAATTTCTTGACGAACCAAAATTCACAACAGTTAAGAGTACTGACCATATTGGGCCGACCAAAATACACAGCAATCAAGAGTTACTAAATATTTTGTCAGACAATCGGATTATCGAATGTATCATCCGTAGTAAATAACAGAACATGCCGTAGCATTAACTTTTATGTAACAGGACACATCCATACATCATGCACACACACTTAAGCTTAACTTGTTACTAGTACAGATTGTGGCTTCGCCGCGATAAAATTTCTGCAATGTTCTCGAGTTTACGACGCTTCACATGAAAAAAAGTGTGTGTCTGCCTTGGCCGAAGGGAAAACTACTTCGAAAAACGTTGTACCATGAACTTGTAAGAAGCTGAGTGTCAAGCTGAGTGTCAAGCTGAGCAAATGAATCTTTATTTGTTCAGTGACTTTCTGGGCCCTGTACCATGACTTTCCGGAGCAGTTTTCCCTCGGTACCATCTCACCTGACAGACACTCGAATACTGTTGTTCCCCGGAAAACAAATTCTAAAAATGTTGTTTCGACCATTCAATCTAAAAATGTTTATCATCAACATGCTCATCGATAGCGTTGTCTGTGAAGTTACGTAGAGGGATTCTTTTGAAAACCAGCCAAAACCAAAATCGCACGTATCTGCGACTCTGGTTTGGCTAGCGGGAGGAGAACGAAAACATTCACTTTTCTCATGGAAATGTCACCAGGTACATGAAACGTAAATGGTCGTATGGGTATGAAATTCATTCAGAGTGAGAACATCCGAAACATAGTCCCTCAATGTCATGTAACGTTGACATTATCATCTTTTCATCGAAAGTTGTTTCATCGAAGATGCAAGCCTCTGATGCTATTGAAAAACAATAATTCTACCAACATTATCAAAAATCCTCCAAATTTTCATATATTTTCGTATACTTGCATGAGTGTGTGTGATTTAACCTTAGACAAAATTATACCGGGACTCCCAGCCGTCTGAAAGACAGAAAACCAAACAATTTAGCAAGAATCCGTAAGGCGCTTTCCATCTAAAGATGAAAAATACGCATCGTGCAGTTGGTAAAACCTGAAGGTGTTAAACCTGAGACCGGTGTAAAGAGGTAAATATCTAAGGATGGGTACACCAGTCTCAGGCGAGAGACCGTAAGAACAGATAAGATCGACCGACCTATTTTATGGAGATGATCCTTAAGCTTACAGTGGTCGGTCAGTTCCCCAACTACTCAGTCCATATCTTGTCAGATTCAAAAGCTCATCGTGCCCCTTATAGCTACACACTTCATGTGCTCTTCATGTGACAAGTTACGCATTGTTGCTGGAATGCTTTGAGCTGGCTTTCTGTAAATATGAAAAATTTTGCTCGTGTCGAATGATCGTTAAAAAAATCTGTTCTTGTGCCTGTTATTGGAGTACGTTGAATAAACACGCGAAAGCAAGCTAATCTTAATCTATTGTTTACACCGTAAGTCGTCGAAGTGTCGGATTCATAGCCAAGATTTCAACCCCTTGTCAGCCCAACATCTCTCTGTTCGGCGGAAATTTACATATTCCTCAAATATTCTACGACAATTAACTGTCTTAGCAATCAGATTAAATATACCAATTGATGAAGTATTAATTAGTTTATGCGCTTGGCTACTGTCCTAAAATAAAGCACTGCTCATAATTGCACAGTTAATTGAAATTCATAATTCATTGTTATCTCTCTTCGTATGATTACACTAATTATTCAATTGTAATCATGCACGCATGTTAGTAAGCGGGCGTGTCGCAAGTCCACTACTATACAAAAGAAAATCCGAAATTGAAATATATTAAGAACTTTATACAGAAACTTTTTGACTCCGTCCTCTGTTACAACGAATTACTTACAACAATTGTCCGATGACAATTCCAGTTTGTATGAAAATCTGCCAAATTTCGTATTTTGAGATAACTAAAATGTTCTACGAGTCAGTTAGTCAATTCCTATAGATTTTCTTGAAATTTGGCATGTAGGTCAACCTAGGACTCTAGAGTTTTGAAAAAAGTATAGTTCTCGGCCTCATTTTGTAGCCAGGGCTCCCGGAAGTTTTCATAAAATTGCCATATGAGGTCACTTACATTGTAAGTCTTACAAGCCCTTGTGTCTTTACTTTTAAAATAATCAAACATTTATTTTCTAAGTAAAGACAACATAAGAGTGATATCGCCAAGACTTCAGGTGATTGGGGAACAAGCGGTCTCCGATTTAACCTTTTTTCAAGATTTCTGTAGGCTTGCAGCACAAAAGAACTGGGTTGATTTATATGTGGAACGATAGTGGGTGAGGCCAGCTCAGTTCCGTGGAACATCGAAGCTGCAGAGAAGGCGGACTCTCCGAACATTCACTATATTTTTTAGTCATAAATATCGTGGATGTACTCGCACCAACCAGTGCGTATACTCTACCTGTAGGTCTTTCCAAGGCCGACATTCGTACAACGTTACAATTAATTTTTTTTTCTTGAGTTATTACCGAAAAACTGTTTTCGGTACCCTCTGACATGTCTTTACTTTTGAGCTCTTTTCACAGAAAATATTTTTGTTTTTTGAAAAAGTGAAAGATATGTGTTTCCTAGAATTGAAAGACGGATCCAACGAGCTATCACCCATTAAAATTGGAGACCGCTTGTTCCCAATGTTAAATAAATCACCTGAAGTACATCACTTATAAGTACTTGCGACACCACCACCCCTTACGGTTGTTATGACTGATCGTAATTAATATTTGATTCACGAAACGCATATCGCACGTTACATTATACGCATTGTGCGGTCATTTTGTGAAAATACTCTCCGTATTTATACGTCGCATCGAGAAATCGAGAATGGGGTCTTGTTCACATACATGTGTTTGGTTAGTTTAGCATCAATGTTCATTAGCAGTATATGTATGCACCCGTTCCCGTATAACAATGGCCACGTATATGTGTTTTACATGCTTAATACATGGGGTTTATTGGCAAACCCCTTCAATAAATTTGAATAACAACGAAAGTAACAAGGGACGAATTTAGTTACTCCCACACTCGTTCTGAATCCATTTATGTTTGAACAACAACAACATTATTGATTGTTCATTGTAAATGCAATGGGAGTTTGTTTCAATTGTTTCCCTTTATGTTTAATCATTGTCGCAGTTAATGTGTGCTCAAGCAGATCGTGTGCTTGCTCATAAATATATTGATCGTTTCTTTTGATAGTACAAAGTGTGTATTTGTACTAGCTCAGCAACATGTTGCCGTGACAATCTGTTAATATTTTTGGATGTTTTGTATTTTGTATCTTGCCGAGAATCATTTCGACGTGAGATATTTCCTTACATCTGAAGCGTAAAACGGTGCCACCATAAAATAGACACAACTTTCTAGAAGTACTTAGAAATCATCTCTAGTACGCCGACAGCTGGGCATAATTAATTTTCATACAAAAATGTAGCGCAATTTCAGTAACGTTGAAATTTCGTACTGAAATGCAGTTAGAGTTACCAATAGCCCCCTATGTTTTTTTGTGACACTACCACAGTGAAAAAATTGCAATATATCTGTCTTAAGTCTATATGGGACGGTTTAAGCTCATAACATTCTGCAACCAGTGAATAAACATTTGATTTGTTCGCTAAGGAACCGTTCACGGCCAATAACAAGTACAGTCAAGACCACTGGCTTAACGTGACTTCCAAACCACACCTCGAAGTATGCAAATACTCTCTGAGTAAAGTTAGGTGTTTAATTGATATTACACCTAAATCTAGGCTAGACAAATTAATCGTATTTGGGTTACATCATACGAGTCATTCAGTGTGTACATCGTTGCAGCCACCAAACACACTGCAATTACCCAAATTATGAAGCTTGAGTGAATTTGAGGACATTACTAATGCCATATAAGAAGGTAAGACCTGCTGGGGTCAGTGTCATATTGTATACAGAATGATACGGTTTCATCCTTGACAAACAATCAACGAAATGCCAAATTCGCTGTTCATTGCACATAAAATAAACCGCAAAAGGAAAATGGGACAGACTTTACAGATCAAGTGCTACTTGCACAATAAAAAGAACGAATACTACGACTTTCAACGAAAGAGCTTTTAGCTCAGCATTAGGATTGTTCGTTGTTTATTTTTGTGATAACTTAATGGTGAATGGTACCTTCATTCCACTTTAAACATACAAAAATACGAGTTATTGTATCTTCACCAGTTATGTTGTTCCTTGTGGAGAGCACATAGAGCATTGTATACCATCTAATAAACAGAAACATAAATTCAGCCAGACACATTACTTAAAGTTGAAAAATAAAATTACAAAATGTATGGAAAGGCATGGGATGCACTTAAAAAACTTCATATATCACGATTATGTCAACCATATGATAACATAGTGTTTCTGTTAACATTTACAACATCTTTCCATTTCATTGTAGTAAACGAACGTGTGTCTTCAATTCTCATAAACTAGCCAAAGAACTTAAATAACTGATAGAATATACCAAGGTTGTGTATGAAGAGGTTACACCAATAGTCATTATTTCACTGGAGCCACATCGAAAAAAAAACATGGCGGCTATTGGTAACTCTAACTGTATTTCAGTACGACATTTCAACTGAACTGAAATCGGCTTACAATTTTTAAGGAAAATTACGGTAGAGTTCAGTGGATTTTGCGATAATGGTCCCAGTGATCGATGTACCCTCCTTAGATAAAACCTAACAATGTGTCAGTTTTGCACTTATTACAAAAATATCTGTAACTATTGCTGCAATTGCCATCTTTACTTCTAGTACAATTCCAGTTTTCATACTAAAATACAGTTAAATTACCGACTTTTTGATCATGTCCGGAGCGATAGCGGAGGACTTGACGCAGTCTACCTTCCAAAAAAAGAACGAAGAAATTTTTTCGAGACGCGGCAACTATGTATAGCCGAACATTTCAGTTTCTGCTTTTTAGACTTTATCACCACAAAACCTATTCTATCATATTCTCGCTTCAAATACGAGTAAAACTCGCCCAAATCACAAAAATTTTACCAAAAAAATCTGCGTCGCATGTGGCAGATAAATTTTCTTGCTGGTCTGTTCCTGAACATTTGCCACTTTGTGACGCAGATTTTTTTGGTAAAATTTTGGTTGTTTCCAGTCAAATTTTTTTTTTGGTAAAAATTATTTGGCAGATGATGAGAAAAACTAAGCCAGCTTGTTTGAACTAATTGGGTGTAAAATTTAATTTTTGCGTAACGAAGCTGAAAGCGTACTCTAGCGATATCATTCATTTTAGAAATTGTACTTCATAGACTGCGTCACACTTTTCTCGAAGAGATTTTTGTTGGGATATACTTTTACAGTAAAAAAGTGAGGATTGACGTAACCTCCTCATATGAGACCTTGGAATTTACATTTGTAAAAAGCGCATTCTTTATTCGACATCCTTCCTTCTATCAATTATTTGAGCTCTTTGAAACTGAACTGAACAGGACGTGCCCAAATCTAAAATTTATATCTTAAAATTAAATTTCGCGATTTTAATCAATTATTTTGTTACTCCGTCACGCTGTCGTGTAATTCTGATACTAATTACCAACAACGCAAAATATGTCGCCTCTATCCTTGTCCACTTATGTGACATAATTCGATATGGTACACAACCCGTCACGAAGATGATGCTTAACAAACGTGCTAAGTAATTTTAATTCAGTTATTGGGTAAGTTTCGGTGGCGAACCCTCTAACTACAATTTATGAAAACCCTGTTAACGCACTGTATAATTAAATCGCTGGAAAAGTTTTGTTACAGAAGTTTTTCCCGTTAAATGGATTGCCAAATAATTAAATTCAATGAGACAGAAACAATAATTATTAAGCTCGAAATAAATTACAGGGTTTCCTTTTCCTTTCTGTAACATTTTAATGATGGTGTATGTGGACAATAGAAAATAAAATCGAGTAATTCTGAAACAATATTTTGGCCATGACACAAGACAAAAATAATGGGTAAGTATGAAGCGCTGCTGTAATAAATATGTCCTAATATTTATTAACATTGGGAACATTGTGCATTCGATTTATGAAGTAGTAGTTTGTTAACCTAGGGACAAAAAAAGTTGGGAAATTCATTTCGATAGTGTTGTCTCGAGTCACTAAAAAAGTCCCTATTTCTTTCCAAAGCAAGGTAGTAAATGGCGCACTAGGCGCACCACTCGCTTCGCTCATATCAGCAACACATCGTATGCTCAAAGCCCCCATTTACCAACGTGTTAGTAACAAGATTTTATCCAAATTATATGTCATAATCACCATAAAAAACAAACTTAAACTAAAAATTGACATTATAGACTTAAATCTAGTCCATTTTGGTGCTAAAAGTGTCACAGCTGTCGTCGTTTTAAAAGGTGATAGTTTATCAGAGACATGCTAAGACCCTTCATCTGCTTGGCTCAGATCTTTGCAAATTGAGCTCATACCAAAACCAGCGAAACTTGATCTTACAACTTCGGATTTCTAATCGATAATTCTCGCTGTCGCCTGCAAATAGTCAAAATATTATAAGGCAACTGCAAATGCTTTAAATACCGTTTGCAGGTAAGAATACAATATTTAATAGACTGATCGCAAGTGCCTGCAAATAGCCAAAATATTATAAAGAGCCTATTTGCAGGCGCCTGGTGAATGGTCGGTTTATTGGTTGAGATCAATTTTATTCTGTCTCTCAGATTTCATATTGTAGGTGAATGACTAGAAATTGACTTCTCACTTCTGCGTAAACCGTCACGCCGTTTTGGTACATTTGTAAACCATCGACACTACCGAAACTCTCTAAGATCATAAGCAAGATGAATTTGAAACTGTTCCTCCCTTTGTTAAAATAACCAAATGAAATGTGTGTAACAACATGAAATTGGTGGTCTTTCCGTTTTAATCATAGGCCACAAAACGTTAACGTTACCCGTTTGTTAATTACATAATGTTTTCGGTTACATGGAATTCAATTAGTGAAAATTCATAAATTTATGTTCTGTGGTATCGTCAACAAAACCATAAACAGTCTGGAGGGTTAAGTTTTAAGTTTAATAATAATCTTTGGATCGTTAAATCTGTCTTTTTAATTTGACATTGTGACTGTATAAGGAAAGAGATGATACAATAAGATTTCGTACAGATATCATCTCTATTTTACATGAGAAAATTTCAATGTCAGACTCTTCTCTGTAATATTAAATCTGAAAATTCCAATATAACCAGCCGATATCCCAAGAAACAATGCTTCGTTTAATATAATATTATGCAAACCCTTGAACGGACTAAGTACCTTGAAAGTTTCTTCTTCTTCTTTCTTTTTTCACATTCCAAATTAATGATTGCGTGAGTCCTTCTTGATATGGGTGTTGTGCGGAATGTCGATTTCACTTTGATGTGGGTACGTCGACATTACGGTATGGGATTTGTGTAAATTTCATTTCGCATGGAAGGGTAAAGAAAACTCATCGTTTTGTTGAATCTTTTTATTTATCTTTAGAAAATAGACGGAGCGATAATAAATTGAAACAAATGTCTTTAATGGAGTTTGTGTTTGGCTGGAAATATTACTTCTTATTAGGCAGTCTAGATTACTTTTCAGAATATTAAAGTGAATTTGTTGTGGGCCATAACGGTTTATTATCTGAGCGTAAACAAAAGTCGGGTTCAGAAATGAGACTCAAACTTTTTGAATTTATATTTTGGCTCGTAAAATTTGGAAGTGAAATTCTGGAAGATTTCGAAATTTATTTAAATTAATTGCTTTTTAGCAAACAGACATTGGGCAACTTGTTTTTATATCGATTCTTCTCAGTAACTAATTAATTTCAACTAATATTTAAAATGATATTTTACCTTTGAATTATTTAAAGTTACCATGGATATCGAATGTGGAGCAGGTTGGAATTTAAACGTTTAATAGGCGAACCTCTTATTTTTTTTTTCAAATTTCTTATTTTTCAGTCGAACATTACGTTCTAAATGGCTACAGATTGTTTGTAATTATCAAAATAATTGGAGAGTAGCCGGTGCCGGCATTAATATCTACGGTACATTACTTAACAACGTCGTGTATCTTCACTGACCTCGGCTTCGCCTCGAATCGGTAAACTTAACAAAAATAGTGCCTATGATTTCCTCAATTGCAAAGTAACACATTTGACTCAAAAACGTCAGGTGAAGTTTTGACATCGGGCAGGTAACTTACATCCCGTTTTTGAGTAAAGAAAATTGTGCTTCAGAAGTAATTTTAATCTCCAATGGACGCAAATCGATACTAATGAGTATGCTTTTTTAAGCTGGGGGCAAGTGAAGTTACGTTAATTCATTTGTTGAACTCGATAGATTTGGAGAATTTGTTGAACTCGATAGATTTGGTGAATATAAATTGAAAATGAGTTCGTCCTAGGATGAAATATAGGCAAAATCGTCATTTCCTTCAGCTTATGTAGACCTGTTTTTTATACTTTCATTGATTCGAGCAATTTTATAGTCACTAAAGAGTATTTTATGTTCGAGGAATTGTAACTGGTTTGAGGTATTTTTACAGTTGCAGTTTACAGTTTGTGGACTTTACAGTGGACAGTTATATAAATGGCCTTTATTGAGCGAGAAACATATACAATTAATTGCATAATAGCCATAGTCAATTTACTTTGTGCAGATTTAAAATACAAAAATCTGCTTTAAAAAATGCGTCGTTTTATTTGATTTTTCCGCCGAGTGAAAAACAAACAAATAGTAGTAAACATTACGAATGTATTTTTGAGCATGACTGCATTATTAAATAATAAAAAATTTGTGTTGCAGTTAAATATCCACGTTCCATATGTGCCGTAAAATTATTGTTGTTTTTCCCCTCATATGTTTAAATGAAACAAATGTTCCGTATATTACGCTGATAATGTCGTGCATGTAAACAATTGTAAAAAAACGAACTATTGTACCATTGCACATTTGGAATGCATTGTGGATTAAATTTAATTTTCTATATTTTCTGCAATTTTTGCTAGTAAAACGTTTTTATTTTATGTTAGGTACAAGAATAACGATTGAATGTAAATTCGAGGCAGGACGTATTTTACCAGTTTTTATTCCATACCTTCCATGTAGTCTCGACAGAGAGGTACCTTGTTTCCAGCCCGTTCGAATTTTGAAAGAATGTGATCTATGCGAGGAAAGTGGATGAGTATTCTAGCATCGAAATGTACTCGAAATTGGATGACAACGAGAAAAAAAAGCAATACATCTCTCTAATCGTACGTGCGTACTGCAATTATTCATTCATTCACTTGCGGAATTTGGACAGTTTTAAGAAAGCTACCCATATCGCAGCCATAGATAGATTAGATATATAGGTAGATGGTGAACTTTGACAGTTGTCACTTAACGAAAACAAATGTTGTACGTGTTGTGTCCAGTGCAGCGATGTTCTAAAACCGTAATATATTTCGTTTGATGCAACATTTTAAACATTTTTTTCAGCAATTTTGTAGATAAAGGTCCAAACTTTAAGACTATTTAAGCTGCCAAGTGCCACAACGTAAATTACACGTGAAAATGGATTTCCAAAATGAGTTATTTTGCAAATATTTTTCATACAAAAGTGAGTGTTTACATGAAGTTTTCCACAGATGGCTCTTTATAACCTAGGCTGCCTTCTTACCTTCAGTGCGATTCAAAGCATTTAAATTACATAAATCAAATTCAGCTTCCAAGCTTCGTCAATAATCATTCAACATCAATAAATTAATTCAATTAAAGGAAACAACCTTCTATTCAATAATATCACAGTTTATCATCCTCAGCCAACCTCTTCCCCATATATCACATTCTTAAGTCACAATTTCGTGTCACAGTTCAATCAAGTCACCGAATACCTCATCTGGTAGCTTCATGATTTCGCATTTGAAACTGTTGAACGGTAATGTTGGATCCACGATGGTCACAGCACAATTGAATGAACGGCAAGCATTGTTAAATGGCGAACTCGTTCCGTATTCAGTCCGCGAATATTTCATCCTTATAAATTCCGGGTAACAATTGTTATTAGAATTTCAGGCACTATCGATTGCAACCACAACCAGTTTGCCACCACTCTCTCTCTTTCTCTGTACACAGGATGGGCTATGCACCAATGTCACCGACGGTACAGATGAAAATTAAAAATTTTTGTGGAACCTTGTCAGGGCTACGAGCTGACTAATAATATCCAAAAATATCAAAAGTGCATCGAAATCCTCAGTTTAAAATTCATTCAACCACACCGTGACTGGGGACGAAAGTTGAAAAATATAAGTCAAAGGGGCGAAAGCGAACGCTTCGGATCCACTCGTCTCACAAACATTCACCCTCGGATATATACTCACGTACACATTTAAACTTGTGCACTCATGACTCACTTACCTGATCAAGTAAGTAACATACCGTTTCACCTTGCGAAACTAAATCACAACTCGATTTTGTTATTACGAAAAATGTATTTTCACTAACTATAGTGTTACGATGATGCTAGTGCCTGCAATCCGTATTATATTAAAGGGAAACGAGTCGAAAGAAACCAAATACTTTCGGTCGATTTGATCTATCGTTATAAAATATCGTCCCGAATAAATCAATTTAAAACCTTACACATATATCAGTTTGTGTCGCCGAGATTATACTCTGTTCGTCATTTTGATGTCATATCCCACTGTAGGGTATAATGGAATATTGTTTCGTAACTTCGATAGAACGAGGAAAAAAAACTAATCTGCAAACCTTTATTTTCTCGATACATATAATACGGCATGTGTTTCCCCGTTGCAGTGTGTCTATCTATACTATACACTGTCTACTTCTACTAGTTGTATGGCTGCTGAATGATGATGTTTGTGTTTATATAGATCATCTATGTTTAGACAGCAATTTCAGGAAAAATCAATCTTCTGGAATCAACTGTTGTGTTTCTGTCAGCCTGTCGGATTTAACTTTGAATATATAGGGATAATGATTTATTCGCTTTTTTGCTGAGAGTTGCTAACAATTTAGACATTGCTGGTATTGCGATTGAAATCGATTTAAATAAGGGAATCGGATTTTTTTTTTTCGTATTTCGTATTCTTAACGCGATGCCATATAGGACCTTGGATTGTCATTAGGCTTCTCTTTTCTTCTAACTAGAGTATCGTTGTAATACAACGACGTTGTATACCATGTTACCTGTACTCTTATGTATGTAAAGTTAACTAATACTTACTTTTTGCCTATATCAACTGTTACAGAAACTTTTGATGAAAATGCATCTTATGTTTTACACGTAGCTATAATCAAGAATCAAGACCCAATATAAACAATTCCTATACCTTCAACTTATGCAGCTGATATTTATTTAACGAAGAATAATTTTGGTATAATTGTATTTATAAGTGAAGTATTGCCCGGGGTTTTATGTTCCTCTATTTTCGGTTTACATTACAAGGAAATTAGTCTTTACTCAGCCATTGCTTCAGCGTCTTCTCTCTGTACCACTTTGCCACCTATGAAAGGTTGGTCTTTTGCTTATTATTACGAAGTTTTCGGATTGTGTTTGAGGAAATTTTCTATCTTATCAGGTTAATTAGTAATTGTGGCCCGAGTGTATAACAAATAGAGTTCATAGTTCACTGTACTCCTATTTTATGAAACAAATACGTTTGGTAGTAGAGTAACCTATATAAGATTATATATTTGAGAGTACGTAATAAAGGGGTTTGCACATAACGTATGTAGACGTATGAAAGTTTTTTCAAACCTTCATATGCCAAACACACCTATGCGACTTGAGTTTTTGATTCTTCTAATTATTCGCCTAGTCGGTTGGCCTGTAGAGGCGCCACATTTTTTTATAGTACTTCTTTTTGTGTAACAACTTCACATTGATTCATTCCCATGAAATGTCACTGCAGTGAAGTTTGTTCATGAAAAAATAATTCAGTGACAGCAGTCTTTTTACGAAGAAAAGTACTAAAGTATTTAATAGATTTTACCCTTAGTTTCTAAACTCCATTCTCCTATAGAAGGGAAATGCATTCATACATTCATTTAATTTCCTAACAGTATCAAATCCATTGCATTGACGTTAACAAAAGAGACAAATGTAGTTTTTTTTTTTAAAATGTTAGAAAAAGAAAGACGATGATTGGATTTGGTACTATTTGGAAATTATCTACTCGTGAATTGTCAATCAACAGACGACTAACCCTCATTCTACGTGATTAACTCAACAAATGGCAAGTTTGGCAATAAGTTGGAATTACATTTCATTCGCTAGACTTGTTCTTGTAAAAATTGGCATATAGTGTTCGTGCACAATGAAAGTAGAGAACAGGTATGGTCGATCGCCGAATTCGTCTTAAACGCACTCACATTTTATGTCAAGGTAATATGAAAATGAGTGCGTTTAAGTACGAAAATCAAATTTTTATGTCCTCCGGGCGGACAAAGACCATACCTGTTTTACACGGTCATTGTTCGTACAAACACACCACATACTGACCACGAGTCAGCAAATTTGGTGATGGAATCAAGTTTAATTTCAGCAATGATTCTCCAGACTTGCACGTGTGGTGTAGTGTTCTTTGACGAGACATGCAAGAATCGTTAAGTCTACTTGTTATATATGCTGGGCAGGTAGAACTCAAGATAAACGTATGACGAAGACGAAATTGATGCGTATATACACAACTGCACAGTGTAACCTGAAAATCGAAGGAGAAACAATAGGCGAAGTTTAGAGCTTCTGTTATCTGGGAAGTTTTTTAGCAAAGGCTGGCGAGGCCGTTATAGACGTTAAAAGTCGAATTAAAAATGCGCGACAAGCTTTCATCTCTCTAAACAATATATGGAACTCGACACAACTAACGAGAAACTTGAAGCTGAAATTCTTCAAATCAAATTGCATCTCAATATTACTCTACGGCTGCGAAACTTGGAAAATGGCATCGATAATCGAGAACCAAATACAAGTCTTTGTCAATCCTATGCCTTGGAAGAATCCTGAGAATACACTGGCCAGAAAACATTTCAAACATCGAGTTGTTTAACCTAACCAAATTCGAGAAAATGAAAGTGATGATCAAACGTCGGAAATGGAATTGGATCGGCCACACAATTCGACGCCCTGCGGGAAGCATCGCGAAAGCCGCACTGGACTGGAACCCACAGGGAATGCAGAAAATCACGTGAAAACGAACAGTCTTCGACGAAGCGAGGAAAGCCGAGAAAGAATGGACGGAAGTCAAGGCCAAGGTAAATATAGTATATTTACCTTGGTCAAGGCACTCGCACCGAACCGAATACGATGGCGAAAATTTGCAAACTCTAAACTCTGTATGCTCCCTCGAGGAGTAAGACAACAGACGATGATAAACGCCATCACCTGATGAGAAATGGTATTTTGAACTACAAATTAATACCAAAAGTCGACAGACCGTACAAAATTTTCTCGCAGATCTAAACTGCTGCTTGTTATTCTACGATAATTCTGTTGTTGAAATCACAAATTAGATTCAGTTATGCCTTCAACGTAATGAAAATTAAACTTACATTCAGCCGAACACGAATGTTTTAATAACAATGTTACTAACAGTGCGAATATATATGGGGTGCCATTTAGGAATACATTGTTTCCAGTTACAGCGACATGAAACTAATGAAAAAATATTACGAAACGCGTACGACAGCAATTCATCACGACGGCCTTATAAGCTTCACATACATCCTATTCATCTTATGCGATTAAAGTACTTTGCTGCATAAAACCGAAAGCAGCTTAAGGTTAAGCTTGTTATTCTTTCTCGCTGCGTTGCGATATTTTTATCAACGCTTTTATGTGTTTCGAATAATAATCGTAAATAATTTGAGAACCGTAAATGTGTAGTAGACACAAAATATGATACGTTCATTGCCGATTCGCGGCACTAAAAATAAGGAATTATTATTTTCAATGTGGACTCAGAGAGCACTAAAAATAATCATGGAACAGCTGTGTGTAATACTGTCGATAGGAAAATGATTGAAGTTCATTGGGTATTTGGCAAATGTTCGACGATAAGTATACACAAAATGTGATAAATCTTAAATGAAAGTTTTCATCTAATTCAAAGACGTTTGAAAGGGAAATGATCGATTTGTTTCATTTATTGTTCCAATCTAATAAAGAATTGCCTTTTGTATTTGTTCGTTTCATAATAATCAAATATATAAATATAGAACACCCAAACTCCAAACTCAAACGCACTGAGAAACACATGAAAAATATAAATGGAATATATTTCGTTCACCCAATGTATATATATGGGGAAGGTCGAAATCGGACAACGAATTAGGTTTGCTATTGAAAAGGTATTGATTGGTTCGTAAAAGTGTGTGGATGGGAAATGATTAATGGGACGACAACTTCACCTAAATATTTTACATAATGAGCTCCAATTTGTATCTAATGTTCTACAACCGAATTAATCTGGATTTAAATTTAATGAAAAAAGGGCAATTTATTGATGTGGATTATTAATTTCGAGAATATTATAGATTCGACGGCTGGGACGTAGAATATTGTGTCGATGGGAGTTGGGGTAGTATATTTCAATCTGCTTCGGATCTCATCACCATCGGCATTTACATTGAGTGTGAGAAAATATCTGTAATTTTGAGGACAATTTTGAATTTTAAATGAAAATTTTATCCAATGCGATGGATTTCACACAGCACATTCACCTCAAAGTAGCAAAAAATTCATGTATATTTGGTTCACGAGAAAAGGAACGAAATGTTCGATGCCAATTCGATATAAAAACTGTGTATCGAATTGGTAGTCAAATCGAATTTTTATTGAAAGCTAACACAGTTGTGACGGTGATTGTCGTCTCATATTTTTCAAGAAAAGATTTCTGTAAAAAGACATCATCAAAGATCTTGACGTTAAAAAACGCCCTAATGTACACTTTTCAACAAAGCATCCACACCTCTTAAGAGCTTAAGAGCTTTGATGATTTCTATGAACCAAAATCTCTTTTTTTTTGAAAAAGTAAAACTATTTTGGTACGCAAAAATGTGTTACTTTTGAAGGAAAAATTGGTTTGTGAGTCATAACTTAATAACCAACTTGGAGAAACCTGTGCAGATTACATAAATTTACACAATCTGCAAAGGTTTCTGCAAGTGGGATAAAGCAACACATTTTTGCTTGCTTTAATGGTTTTACCTTTTCAAAAAAATATTTTGGTTCAGAAAAATCATCAAAAAAATGAATATTTTTTCGCGAGGGGTGAGTCACTTCTAGATTAAATGGATTAAATGGTATTAAATGGATTTAATGGATTTAATGGATTTAATGGATTAAATGGATTAAATGGATTAAATGGATTTAATGGATTAAATGGATTAAATGGAATAAAAATTGGATTAAATGGATTAAATAGGAAAATACGTAATTTTACCAAATACTGTAAAAGTCTTAAAAATTGTTGATTTTGATTGAACGACGTACTACAACTCATACTACAATGTTAAAAAGCGAAAAATTCCACTTTTAGAAGTTTTTGGTGTAAAGTGGAATAAATGGATTAAATGGATTAAATAAATTTAATACCATTTTTAACAAAAAAAGTTTTTCTATATCTCACGAGTACTTAAACGCCCTGGAGATCGTGCAGATCTAATTTTCGTAATTAGTTTACAAATTTTTTAGGTGGGTAGCCTAATTATTTCGGTAAAACTAAAAAACTTTTTTTTGATTAAATGGATTTAATGGATTTAATGGATTAAATGGAAGTGAGTCACCCCTCGTTTTTTCGCCTAAATATAGGCTACAAATTTGCAACTGGTCAATTGCTCTTAATATGCATCAGAGCCTTTTATAACATATAAGCTCGGGGGAAAAGTGCACCCCAGTCCCCCGTCGGTGCGACCCAGTGGTTCTAGGTGCGACCCAGTGCACCACAGTACTACAAAATAATATTTTAGGATCCCTATAATTCAAATAAATCGTATATAATGACATAAAACGCACCCACTCGAACGTTAGCATTTACAGTTATTCCGAATATTCTATCAAACGTCAAAATATCGTCAGCCATACATTCCACGCTTGATCTAAAAAAATGTCTCCGATGAAAAAACTAAGCAGGGCAAAAAAAGAAACTCAAACGGGACACATTGATAAAACAAGTGCCCAGCAATGAAAGTATACAGAAGGTATGGTCCAATGTCAAAATTTGTATGGAGCGGAGCAAATAGCTATTTCGTTTATTTCGTCCTCAGACGAACTCAGTTCTCTTTTAAATTTCACCAAAATTATCAAACTCACCAAATGGTTTAACGTAACCTCACACACAGAAAATTTAAAATTTTGTACATTTTTGCAATTATCGCAGCTAGAACCCATTTGATCACATTTATTTTGATTCAAACCGATAATGTGTAGGGTCTTCTAGGTGAAGATAGTGAGCTGGAAAGTTGTATTTGCAAATTAAGTGTGCTATTGAGCAAAAAAAAATCCAATTAGAAAATTATTTACACACAACTCATTTAGTCAATAGCACACTTAATTTGCAAATACAACTGTCCAGCTCACTGTCTTCACCTAGAAGACCATACACATTATCGATTTGAATTAAAATAAATGTGATCAAATGGTTTCTGGATGCGATAATTGCAAAAATACACAAAATTTTAAATTTTCTGTGTCTGAGGTTACGTTAAACCATTTGGTGACTTTGATAATTTTGGTGAAATTTAAAAGAAAACTGAGTTTGTCTGAGGACGAAATAAACGAAATCGCTATTTGATCCGGCTTATATGGATGTACCATACCTGGTTTGTACTTTCATTGGTGCCCAGGGCCTTTTTTAACATACAAGGTCGGAGGAAAAATGCACCCAGTCCCCTATCAGTGCACCCCACTGTTTATAAATCCGCCCAGTGAAAAACTCATTGTAATCTGTCACATAATTTATTTCTTCAAATTTAATCTAATTATTTTAGCGCTGCAATTCAAAACTAATCATCCGCTGTAATTCAAAGCTGCGCCTATATTTTTGTATTTATTTGATAATTGCTGATAATTTCATCGGCAGCGAGACATGAATTAAGAGGGGTTAAGAGGGCCGTCCTAGGACGTTGGAGTTTACATCGCGCGTAAGCGTAAGAGAAATAGAACGTTTTGAAAGCAGAATATCTGAAAATTTTCTCACTCGCTCCGCTCGCGATTTGTACCTTTATCTCGAAATCAGAGAATGTTAACTAGAAGAGACCGATTTTTTGAAGCCATGACATCTTGCAAAACTAGTGACCAGCCTTTCTTCAAAAATTTTTGCCTGCGGCGAAAAAAGCAATATCTTGAACCGACTAATGTATGGTTTATCTGCGTTCACTACTGTTAACAAAAACAGAAAATAAACATGGGCCCCTTGGCGAGAAAAATTGTCCCTTTCGAGAGAAAAAATGGGGCCCTGCGGAAAGTTGTGCACCCCAGTGAAAAATCCTTATAAAAGGCACTGATATGCATCGATGCTTTGCTGAAAAGCATACATTTTCGCATTTTTTAAATACTTTGATTTTACACTCGCCACACCATGAAAACACTGAATATCAGGCGTCAAAAATTAGTTCACTTTTTTTGGTCTCTCTCAGCAGAAGCAGATCTTGTAAACATGTCTAGGGATGGGAAGAATGTTTTGCTTAATAATGGACTTTCCTTGTGTTTGTATGTGATATTCTCAACTAGAGAAGTTTGACAAAGCGAAGATAACTACTCATATCAACGATTAGTGTGTGTGTAACACAACGAAATATCAACTCGTTCGGCTTTGTATTGCGTTTTTTCGCTACTTCCTATCTACGTAACATACATACTTATGCAAAAATTATTCTCTCGGTATACCAATTCACACACATTACTGCAATTTCGTGGTTTCAAACAAAGTGATGCAAATAACTATTAGCTTACTTTTGATGATATCTTTCCACCAGAATTCTTTTTGCAAAAATATAGTACCGCAATAACGACCACGAATGTGTTAGTTTCAACAGAAAATATATTTGGTAGAAGCAGTTTGACCAGTTCTGACTGCTGACTTTTCTCATAGTTGGTCAAACGACTACAACCAAAACTAATTTTTTAAAGCTTATATTACATTCGTGATCGTTATTGCCGAAGTACATTTTTTAAAAAGGATTCTGATGGGAGAACATCATCAAAAATGAAATATGAGACATACAAATGTAGACTACAATTTTAGCAAAGCACCCATTTCTCTTTAAATAGACAAGTTTGTGTTTCATTAATGGCAATATTGTAGCGATATTCAGCAAAAGCAAAAGTAACCCATCTTAATTGCAACATCGTAAAGGCCACTTTCTGTGAGTTGTTGTTGTTGTTGGATACATACAATTTCTGTTTCTTTTGCTAACGATAATTCATTACTCTCCGTAATGAAGTCCATTATCCAACTCATTCAACCCTCAATTATATTGTTTATTTATCTTATCATTCCACAACATCATGCGAGTTGTAATCGCAAGTCACTGACATAAATCAAGTTCATTTGAATAAATCTGAAAATCTTGTCTGAATAACTTATCGAAACGATACGGAACATCATTACTCATTCCTGGTAATCAAACCAATAATTAAAAGTCAAATTGTTCTCTACATTTCGCGTAATTAACCTAGTTCCTTGGAGTCTCCTGTACTTGATAGGGCATGTCAGGACAACTACGTAAATAAACACGATAAAGTCGTTCCTAAAATATGTTGTCTTCCAATCTCCGGAGAAATATAAAGTCAGAGTTCTTTTAAGACCACCACCACCACCACAAACATTTATTATTTTTACTCAAGGGCCAACACATTTTTACCCAAAACGATGGTTCCATATTTTCCAGAAAGGGCGCGGAGACAAAGTTATCATCGAAAATACAGTTTTTTCATTTCATTTTTACACAGTTTCTAAAGATTGTCGATATGTCAGAGTTTTTAATGTACCCAGTCAATTAAGTTCTTCCCAAATTGCGCAATATTTGAATTCGCGATAGAAATTTTAAATTTTGCGCCAAAAATTCATAATTTGGGAAGAACTTAATTGACTGGGTACATTTAAAACTCTGACATATCTAAAACTGTGTAAAAATGAAATGAACAAACTGTATATTATTTTGCGCACAAATTTAGGCTACAATTTAGCGTTGTGTTGGTTCGTCTTAAGAGCAATGAACCCTTTGTAAATTTGTGGTCCAAATTTAGGCGGAAAATATTCACAATCTGCAATGGTTTCTCCAGGAGGTATAAGTTATATCATTCACAAACCATTTTTTTTAAGTAATATACTTTTACATGCTTAATGTTTTACTTTTTCAAAAAAAGATTTCGCCTAAATGAAGGCTACAAATTTGCAAAAGGTCCATTGCTCTTAAATGTTATTTTACGTAATTGTGTTCACAACCTCGTTCAGAGCTGAACTGAGTTATTTATTGATGTTAAAAGCTTGAGTTCTACTTTACAGTGAAACATGCTGGTAAATACTTGTTAAATATGCGACTAATGCATAAACAAAAACCAATTTTAGAGTTAGCATTATTCATTCATTTGAGCCCAATAATTAAAGTACCGAATTACCTAAAACGCTCCAATTGCAGCAAGTATAAACGTGTAATTTAGAATCCTTATGATTTCATATTAAGTGTGTAATTTAGAAGAGACATTCATAAGTACAGTCGTAAATGCTTAAAACCCTAACCGAAAAAGGAAACTGGAGCTTGTGATAGGCTTGACAAAAAAGAAGTCGTAAATAATGTGAACCAGAAATATTGTGGCATTAAGAGCTCAAGTCAATGTAGAAAAGAAAAAAAATAATAATAAAAATGCTGTTTAATGGTCATAATAAATCTTCTTTTAAAAAACAGCAACAGCAAGTTAACAGAAAATTATGCACATCAACCCTATGAAAATTCCTCTTTTTTTAAAAATAATTCTTTGAGAGAAAACGAACGGTGTTAAGAAGTTGCTTTGAATGTTGAGGCATTCTATATTGAAAAACAGACTGACGAAATCGGACGTATTTCATAGTGGAATTTTTTATATGTGCCTAGAAAGGTGTTCGACCCTAGAAGCCAGATCCACTTTCAAAAAAATTTGTTGAGATGTGATAAGTTCTGGGCACAACGAGTAGCAACAGGGAAGAGTAAATAATAGATGCAAGACGAATTTACTACGAACAGTGTTTAATGATGCTGACTGTACAATGATCGATACAGAACTAAAGCTAAAGCATACATCAGTATCATGTACAATGAGTCTACAGTGTTGACATATTCGACTAGATCAATGTTGACAATTAACAATTCAACAAAATTCTTCGAAGCTTATGTAGGAGCTTCGGATCAAAAATCGAAAACATGCAATTTTCTTGTGGGGTCTCATTAAAAAGGTAATTACATGTGCTTTCAGGGCAAATCGAGCCTTATCGGTTGAAAAATCATCCACACTGAGATATGTGTAATTGAAGTTGAATAAGATTGAAAACATGCACCACTGCAGAGTGAAATAAACCAGGCAATAGCAGTTCATTTTTGAAACGTCAAATAACGGACTGTATGAAAATGATATCAAATGAAACCTGATATAACATGAATTAATTTTATTCGTATGGGAGTTTCTCGAGGTACACGAAATTTACTGGGTCGTGTGGGGTATCATTAGAAGAGCAATTTCATTGTTCTGTCAGGGCAGATAGTTTCATATGCGGGGTTGGAAGCTTCTATGATGAAATTTGAGAACTTAAACACTTCAACTTCTCACATGTTATCCTAGATGCGTCCACACCCTGTTCGTTATAATAATTTTTTCTAACGTTAAATCTATTGGTCAGTTATACATTTATGTCTGAGCGAGCCAACCCGTCAATTCTTTTAAATTTTCTCCACTCCACTGAGCCTTTGTTGCGAAAAAACATTGTGTTTCTTCGGGAAAAAGTTGTAAATTGCATTTTATCGGGTGACTTGTGGACAGAGCGTAGCACTTTCGTAATGCAATTTCCAACTTTTTTTCCCTCGTTCAACAAATAACTCGAAATAACTATTGTTTAATCAAAAAAATTTAAAAAAAATGAAAAAGAACTATTGTTTAGCAAAAACATGTTCTGCGATGATCTTTTTTAGCAAGGCAGGTCTCTAGCAACCGCATACCCATTGTTTATAAAATTTGGAGGCATTAAATCGGACAGTTTATGTTAGGAGTGTATGAATACAGTGTAATGAAATTTGCAACCGGATACTCTCCGATGAGCTGCCGTTATTTTGATGAAAATTTCGGTATTTATGTTTTCAGTTCTTAAAACGAATACACTAGTTCATGAAAGGAAGATTCAGTTGTGTACCCTCGAAATTTGTACCCTTAAGTATACTCTCCTGCTATATGGACGCAACTCGAAATAGGAAATAGGGTGAAATTATTGTACAAGCATTCAGACACTGATGGAGGTTTAAGGTTCCGTAATCGATCGTTCGAGTTTATTGCATCCGTTGCATGTTTTCCCTACAGCTACGTTTGTAATGACAGACTTAATTCCCTGCGACCCCAATGAATCTAATTTGTATTTTATTATTCTGATGGCCATCATTTTCTAGGCAGTTTTTTCCCAAAATAAAAATGAAGATTCATTTTCTGCGTTATGAATACAAAACCTTGTATCCATCTGTTAAGTATTTCACTTTTATGAATTTCAGCGATGGATACGGGAATAAAAAACGAGCGAAACAAAATTTACAGAAATGAAACCATTTTCTCGCATATGATATTAAGCTTCTTGCTGGATGGGTTCATGGGTACACGGTACATACATGTAAATGGTTACAATGTTCTTTATTCATGAGGAAATGGTTGAACAATTTTCTCGTTTTTTACGAGTTTCCACTGAACCGCATATGTATGTTGTGTTGTATTGTGTTCGCCAAGATATTCACAACAAAAGTAAGCGAAAAAAAATGAACTTCTATTAAATATTCTGCTTGGTTCTAATGTTTCTCATGAGATACATAAAATAGCCATTGCAATTCGCTACAGATATCGAATTTTGCTTTCGTATATTTATGTCCAATCGCGGTTTGATATATATATATATAATATAGTTTTGATAAAGCGGAATTAATAAATTTCACTTTATTTGAGATTAAAGAATGTCCGTTTAATTTAATTAAAGATCTCTTCAGTATCTCTTGCGAATGTAAGTATTCAATATTAAGTATGACAATATGAATCAAGGGGAATTACGATTATGACCCTTCTTGGTTTTCACTATCCAATTAAATAAAGAAATGCGTTTTAATTCTTTATTGTTTCAAACGAAGTTAACAGTTCAAATGTTAATTTTACACTGGTGTCTTAAATGTTAAAGTCTTACTTATAGTCTGATCAAAACAACTTATGATCAGAGTTTTATCAGATGTTATGATTTAAGTATTTATCTTTGAAAATAGTTTCAATGCTGAATTGCATTTTGGTATTCTTTTAATTAAATGCCAAATTGCATTATGGTGAATTTGATCTTTATTTACTTTAATCTTATCTGCTTTATTTTTGATATTCTCAATCATGAGAATATTTTATGCGTGGGTTCGCCAAATGGATGCGTTGCATTTGGTTCTTTGTTTTCTTCTTGCTTTGGTTCGGTTATCATAACTCTCCCTTTCTTTAATTCAACTACAGGTTGATAAATTTGTAGGGGAACTTTACGTTGTTTACAATAAATGATGCTAGAACCAATAATCACACATAGCAAAAGTGATATAATGATAAATGAACTATTCCTGTATTGAGTTTGTACATACTGTACATCAGTTATTTTGTCCAGGTTATTTATGTTTTGAAAATGTATTTGTTCAAGAGTCATGTTAGAGACATCCACTAACTTTTTCATTTCTTTAAGTACATTTGGTAAAATTACATGATTTACATATTTTTTATTTGAAATTATTGTTTGATTTATCTGAATCTGACAATTTTCGAATTTTAACAGATAAGTTCCGTTTAGTTGAATATTTTGGGTGTTGCAGTTTTGTATTAAGACATCTTTACTATTGACTATCAAGGCCGTATTTTCTGTTATTGTCTTTATAAATGTTTCGCGATTAATCTCGAAGTTACATTCAATCATTGGATTCTCAAAGATAGTCTGGATACATTTGTCATCTATTTTGTTTAATTGATTTGTGTATTTAGTGGGGTAGTATAAAATGTTATTTAGAGAAAGTACTCCTGTAATTTCTGGTTTCAATTGTAGATGACCATTTTTATTAGGGACGGGTTCAATGATGATATTAGCATAGAGTGTTGTTCCATAATTTGGTACACTTAAAATTAGTAGCAGAGTGCTGTTATACATGGCTATTCTTAATTGAATTTCAGAGAATTCGTCTAGGGTGATATTATCATTGATTATCTCATCATAAGTGAGTATGTCTCTACTGAGAATATTTAATCTAGACATTAAAATTATTTCTTTCAGTTTTTCAATTTCACTGATCAAATCATTCATATTTTTTCGTATAAGTATTTCAAAATGAAGTTGATACATTTCTTGCTCGAATTGTGACATAGCGTGAAAGAATTCATCAATTTTGCTCATTATTTTTTTATTAGACTGATTGATGGATGAGGATATGTTTTGTAATTGTTTTGTCATTTTGTCGTTGATAGTAATTTGTTTGTCATTATTTTTTATTAATTTAGTGTTGGTCAATTGTAAATTTACGAAATGATTTTCAATGTTCTGTCTGTCGTTATCGTCCATCGTTCCATAGAGATATTTAAATCCTGTACCAAACGCGTTTACTAGTCCTCTTTTGACACGAGAGTGAGGGATTAGGGTTAGGTACTCTTTTTGTAATCGGTCAAATTCTTGAAGTAACTCGGGGGAATGGTTATTAGTACGATCGAGGCTTGATTTTATCAGTTCAATATTTATTTCGTATTCGGTTAGATTAACCGTGTGGATAATGTATCGATATGAAGACACTAGTTGAGTGTAATTTGTTTGGATCAATGTGAAACCGTTGCCGTGTGTCATGGATTTCCAATGTTTGGGATTGTATTTGTGATAGTGTCAGGAGGATCCCTAGGAGGAAGTTCTTCATTAAATTCTTGTTCAAATTTCTTTTTTCGTTTAAATTGATCCTTATGTGAAATTATTTTTGTTGCAGTGTTTTTAATTTTTGTCTTCGAAATGATTTGTCCTTTAATTTTCTTGTATTTGTTTTTCTTATTTTTAGGTCCAGGAATAATTTTCAATAAAGTTGGATTAACGTCCTTGTCTGCTCTATTTTTATTTAATTTGTCAATAATTTTTCTCTTTCTGTTCAATGTCAATTCGTATGTGTCTTGGAAGGTTTGTGGGTTTGAAGAGAAGTGTAAATCGGAGGGTTTCGATTGCGTGGTCAAATGAAGAGTATTGTTATAATAGAAGAGGGCTTCGTATTCAAAGTCGGTATAATATGTGCGATCGTTAGCTCTTTCAGAGTTTCGAAGAACGATTATTTGCTCGTTCAGAGTTCCGTGTAGGCGTTCTATATCCGAATTTCCGGTGTGCCTATTGCTAGTAGTGGAATGATAAGCAATGTTTTTTTCTGTCAGGAATGTAAAGAATTCCAGGCTATTGAGTCCTCCTTCGTTGTCGAAAGTGACATTTTTTGGAGTACCCAAGTAATGGAAGATACGAATAGTAGCATTTAGAAGTGATTTCCATTCTCTTGTTTCTATAGGTTCGATTGCTGCAAATTTTGAAAATTTGTCAATGCAGCTGAGGAATTTTCTTTCGTTTCCTGAGAACCATATATCCATGTAGAAGCTTTGCCTTGGCTTATTAGGTGTTTGCGTTAATTCAAAAGGAAGTTTCACGGGTTGTCGATCGATTTTGGATATTGCACAAGTGTTGCAATTGTTTATCAATTTTGTAATATAAATTTTTAAATTTGGATAATAGAAATCTTTCTTTAAAGTTTGATACGTTTTTTCGATACCTGCGTGATTGCTTGTTTTAAAATGAAATAAATTTATTTTGTCCAGCAGATCTGTTTCATCGAGATTTATCAGATTTTTAGTACATACTTCTAAATTTGTTTTTATTTGGATGGATGCAGTATACGTTTGGAATTGATTATGTAATAGAGTTGGGGGGTTTCGAAAGAAGTTGTAGATATGAGTATGAAAATAGACTTTGTGTACTTTAAATGCCCCAAATGTGCGTATTTTTTTTTAAATTAAATTAATTAAATTTTAAAAACACAACTGTTGCACAAGAATCAGATATTTTTTTTCAACATAACACTACTCTTTATCGAAGGATTTGGTTGCAGTGCTGCTAGATCGTTGAGTTCGATTTAAACATTTTTTTAGTGTAGTTAAAACTAAGTTTTCCATTCATAAAATTATTTTATAAGATTCCGAAAAGTAAATTATAAATGTACGAACAATGACACTCATTACTGAAACTGATAACAGCGATATTTTCTCATTAAATATTCATTTCTTATTTTGCACGCTCATTCTATGTTTCGTTATTTTCGGTCAAATTTTTATCGCAACACTGAAAGGGAAAATTTGGGAATTGTTGACATTTCATGACATCTCATAATTTTAATATTATTTTTTCTTCAAAACATAACAACAAATTACCAAGTTATCAAATTTCTTTAATTAAATTAAACTAAACCAAAAGAATGAGCCGAAAAGAACTTAAAAAATGTGCAATCCAAGGATGCACGAATGTTGACAGTGGCCCGGATAGAAAATTTTTTTATTGTGCTCCAAAAAGCTTTGCTACCAGAGGTTTGTGGATGATGGCTTCCGGCAAAGTGTATGCTCAATCTACAAATTTTTTTGTTTGTGAGGACCATTTTGATATAAGTCTTATAAGGAATCACAACAAACAAACAAGATCTATGTCTCGAAATTCCTCTAGCAAGCGCTACAGTTTTTCCGCGACCAGTTCCTACTGCAGAGTTTGTCACATTGGATACGTCAGGCACTTCAATTGGTGTCCCTCTTCCACGTCCTCTTCCTCTAGAAAGCGCTACATCTTTTCCGCGACCTGTTCCTACTGCAAAGTTTGTCTCATTGGAGACGTCAGGCACTTTAATTTGTGTCCCTCTTCCACGTCCTCTTCCTAATACAGCGATACCAAGTTCGAAACAACAGGAACTGGTCCTCTATCAGATTTTTTCACTGAATCATTATTTTTGTCCGGTTTCACACGTTTTTTTTTATTTTTTCCGGAACTCATGTCGTTTCTTTATGTTTTTATTTTATATACACAAAACTTTTGACAGCTTAGGTTAGGATTTTTTTTTCACACATACAACACAACGACTGGGAAAAAAACTGAACGAATTTAAAAGCGGCAAAAATTTGAATTTTTTTCGCTACAGTTTTAATGTAATTAAAATTCGAAATTTAACTTTTACAACTTTCTAATATTGAACTGGGTCACTACTAAATATGCGTTATTCGATAAAAATACCATGGCCTCCATAAGCCAACTCTATTCCAGGGTGTCAAATATTATTCCAGTTTTTATATCAGGGTGAGTGGAGATGCATTCAGATAATATTCTGTCAAAGATTTCGTTAGTGTAATTTATTTCTGAGATCGTAATGACTGTGTGGTTATGTACGAATAAATTCGTTTGTTCTGACGGTCCAATAGTCATTTTTATTTGACGAGTGAAATAATTTAAGGGTTTTTCAGAAATAGGAAGGTAATATAGATCGTCTGATTCAGCGCTGTGCTGAGTATCTAGAGATGATTCGTTATCATTAATTTTTAATTGAGACGGTGGGAAAGTCAGCGTTCGTACATTTTGTTTACAAATGTATGAATGGGAATAGAGACTTTTTTTAGTTTGGTAGAAGCGTAAGCAATGGGGACACTGTACGTCTGTCGCGTTTTTTCTTTCTAGAGCATTTATTTCTTCAGTAGGAAGTCGAGATAGAGCGTCAGCTATAACGTTGTCTTTTCCTTTTATGTGTGAGATATCAAAATTGTATTCGTTCAAACGAATTTTCCATCGTTGGAGTTTAGCATTTGGTTCTTTCAAATTAGATAGCCAAATTAATGCTTTATGATCAGTTTGTAATTTAAATTTGACTCCATAGAGATAATGTCTGAATTGTTTACAAGCCCATATTATTGATAAGAGTTCTCTTTCAGTAGTATCGTAATTTTGTTGGGCTTTATCCAAGGCTTTACTTGCATAAGCAATGGGTTTGCCTTTTTGGGATAGGACTGCTCCAAGAGCGAATAAGCTTGCGTCTGTAGTTAATGTAAATATTTCATTAAAATCGGGGTAGACGAGTATAGGGTCAGAAGTTAATAAAAGTTTTAAAGTTTCGAAGGATTTCATACTTTTTTCGTTATGAACTATCTTCTCCGTTTTTCGCGTAAGGTTAGTCAACGGTTTAGCTATTTTTGCATAGTCTTTGATAAATTTGTGATAATAGCCGGTCATTCCTAAAAATGAACGAATATCCTTTAGAGTTTTGGGTAGAGGAAGATTTAGAATGGTTTTAATTTTATCCGGATTCGGCTTGATACCTTCTGGTGTAATTACATGTCCTAAGAGCATAGTTTCTTTTTTCAGGAATTCGGTTTTGTCTAACTGAACTTTAAGGTTAACTTCTCTGAGTCTTTGGAAAACTGTTTTGAGGGCATTTATATGTTCTTGTAGGGATACGCTGAATATGATTATGTCATCCATGTAGACGTAACAAAATTTTCCTATTTCATTTCGTAGAACGTTATTCATCATTCGTTGAAACGTTGCCGGTGCATTTTTTAGGCCAAATGGCATTCGAACAAATTCGTAATGTCCGTCGGAAGTTGAGAAAGCAGTTTTCTCTATGTCTGAGGGGTCGATTTCTATTTGATGAAATCCCTTCGCTAAGTCTAGGACACTGAAGTAATTGCATTTTCCCAGTTTAGATAGAATGTCATCAATGTTTGGAATGGGATATTTATCTTCCTTTGTGGCATCGTTTAATTTACGATAGTCAATTACCATACGCCATTTCTTTTTGGCAGAGGCATCCAGTTTCTTAGGTACTACCCAAATGGGTGCATTATAGGGTGAGTTAGAATGTCTAATTATTCCGTTTTCCAACATTTCTTTTATTTGCCTATCGACTTCTTCTTTCAATGCATAGGGGTATCGATAAATTTTAGTATAGATAGGTTGAGAATTGTTTGTTTGAAGAGAATGTTTTACGTCATTTGTAAATGTAAGGTCGTCGCCGTCTTTATAAAATATGTCTTTAAAATTTTGAGTTAATGTTTTGATTTCTTGGATTTCAAATGGTTTGAGGTGATCAAAACGTAGATCTTCTTCGAAATTAGTAGAACTGTATAGTTCAGGTTGCGGTTCAATTATACATGAATTGATTTCTTCTGATGGTTCTTCATCAGGGTGGAAATATAATGGGGCAATTTGTCCATTGATACGGATGCATTTTTCCGAGAAGCAGATGTCTGCATCATTGGATATCAAGAGTGTCGAGCAGTCCCATAATGGGCAATCTGATAAATTTTGAGTGGAATTGATGTATAATTGTTGTATTTTTGATGTACAAGTGTTGTACAAGAGAGGTGTTAGGTTGTATTGGAGTGGTGTCAGTGTTGTCTTACTGATGTAAAATCGAGGGAAAACTGATGTGTGGGTGGTAAAGTTGTTGCATAAATTTTAAAATATCCGACCATCGTTTTTACATCACTTATACCACTATTCTCCACCTTAATACCACACTTTTCCACTTTGTTACCACACTTGTTGGTGTATTAGTGTGTTTTAGTGTTGGGTTGGTGTAGTCTAACTGTATAAATGTTGTGTCCATGTGGTGTAAGTGATGTAAAAGCGTGGATTATTGTTGAGTTCGTGGTGTATTTGTTGTTAAAGTTAAATCGAAAGAGAAGAAGAAAAGAGAACTGACGACATTGAGGACAAGTAGATTCAGATCAGACAAACACTTTTTTACACCACGAACTCAACAATAATCCACGCTTTTACATCACTTACACCACATGGACACAACATTGATACAACATCTTGTAATGAGATTAATGTGGAAAAGTGTGATATTTTAGTGGAAAAGTGTGGTATTGAGGTGGAAAAATGTGGTATGGGGAATGTATAATGATGGACTAAAACGCAACATTTTATGCAACAACCACACCATTCTTACAACAATAATCCATCTACTTTACATCAGTTAGACAACACCAACCCAACACTAAAACACACTAATACACCAACAAGTGTGGTAACAAAGTGGAAAAGTGTGGTATTAAGGTGGAGAATAGTGGTATAAGTGATGTAAAAACGATGGTCGAATATTTTAAAATTTATGCAACAACCTTACCACCCACACATTAGTTTTCCCTCGATTTTACATCAGTAAGACAACACTAACACCACTCCAATACAACCCAACACCTCTCTTGTACAACACTTTTACATCAAAAATACAACAATTATACATCAATTCCACTCAAAATTTATCAGATTGCCCATTATGGGACTGGTCGACACTCGATATCAAAATATCATTTGCGATTAAGCCATCTAATTTTTCATGAAATGGTGTGACGTAGAAGGTAACTTCTTTTTGAGATATGGGGAAATTAAACAATTCTTTTGGGATAATGGCTTTATGATTGATTTCACGATTTCCAGTCATTGTTTTAATATGGAGAGGTTTGTCTAATTGTTGTAAAAATTTAGTTTGGCAAATGCCAGGGTTAATTACAGAAGCTGTTGCACCTGTATCTATAAGAAATCGCATGTATCCTATGCGGGATTTGATTTTTACATATGGTAATTTGTTTGTTTTTCCGAGGCTTCCAAATGAAAATTTTGGATTTCTTCGGGAAGTGAGCTCTCAATTTGTTCGGTTTGGGTTTCAACACATTCTTGATTTTGGTCTTCATAATAATCATTTTCATAATTGTCGTAATCATCATGTTCATCATTAGTGTGTTCGTTATGGTAAAGTCTTCGTACTTGTGAAGAACGTGGATCTATATCCATAGGTTCTGGTTTGTTTTGTTTAGAAAATTCCAAAGGTTTAGGAGGATAATTGTTATTTGGAGGATTGGGATTAAAAGGTCTTGATTGAAAGTTGCTATTTCGTTGAAAATTATTGTTTTGAAAGGGTGGACGTGGTTGAAAGTTTTGTCTTTGAACAAATGGTTTAGGACTAAAATTTTGTTGAACTTGTTTGGGTGGAGACGTTTGGTTTTGTGGATAATTTGATCTTGGATTAACAGTTCTTTCAGGATTAGAACGGTATTCATTCATGGGATTGAATGTATGTTTGTCTTCCACATAGCGGTATTTCGTCAAAATTTCTAACGCTTGGTCCAATGTCTGAACAGTGTTATTTGAAATAACAGTTCGCATATCATTAGGTAAACCCATAGCGAATGTTTCTAATGCTTTTTCACGATACACTTTCAGTAAATTCAATGAATTTGTTTGTTCACATTTTTGAATTAAAGAGCTAAGAATTGCTCTAACTTCGTTATAAAAATTGTATGCGTTGCCTTTAAATTTCAACTCGATCATTTTTGTGTAAAGTCTAGATTCTGAATCTAAACCACCAAAATGTTTGTATAAAATTTCTTTGATTTGATTCCACGTATCAGTTTCACCAATATAAATCTTAATCACTTCGCGAGCTTTCTTAATTAATTTTGACTTAATTTTATTCATGATGATTTTTTGACTATCATCGTCATATTTCAAAATAAAAGGTAAAATATCTTCGATTTCTTGAATGAACGTGCTTAAATCTTTTGTATCACCATTAAAACTTTCTATTTCTTTAATTGCTTTTACAGCGAATGGGTGAGTAATAACATTATAGTTACCCAGGATTCCTGGTTGGATGATGCTTCCTTGAGTCGGCATGATTGCTGTTTCCAGGTTGATTTTTCTTAAGTTTAACTGGTCTTCAAACGGCCCAAATGGTATTCTGCTAGTGCTAAGCCCCAAATTGTGTCGTACTGAAGTTATGAAGAACAATCGGCGTTTGAATAATTCTCTGGAGTTTTATTCAACTTAGGTGATGTTTCTTCACTTAATTTGTGAATCGGGATTCACGGTTTTCTGCCAGGTGCAGTGAGTCACTTTTGCAATTTGTTACGAGTGGTAAGTCCGTAATACTGGATTTACTTTATGGTAAAATTAATTTAATTTTCACTTGGTAAATCCTTCCTGCTGCGCCAGTTTTGATAAAGCGGAATTAATAAATTTCACTTTATTTGAGATTAAAGAATGTCCGTTTAATTTAATTAAAGATCTCTTCAGTATCTCTTGCGAATGTAAGTATTCAATATTAAGTATGACAATATGAATCAAGGGGAATTACGATTATGACCCTTCTTGGTTTTCACTATCCAATTAAATAAAGAAATGCGTTTTAATTCTTTATTGTTTCAAACGAAGTTAACAGTTCAAATGTTAATTTTACACTGGTGTCTTAAATGTTAAAGTCTTACTTATAGTCTGATCAAAACAACTTATGATCAGAGTTTTATCAGATGTTATGATTTAAGTATTTATCTTTGAAAATAGTTTCAATGCTGAATTGCATTTTGGTATTCTTTTAATTAAATGCCAAATTGCATTATGGTGAATTTGATCTTTATTTACTTTAATCTTATCTGCTTTATTTTTGATATTCTCAATCATGAGAATATTTTATGCGTGGGTTCGCCAAATGGATGCGTTGCATTTGGTTCTTTGTTTTCTTCTTGCTTTGGTTCGGTTATCATAACTATATATATATATATATATGAAAAGCGATGCTGAAATTAAGTGACTTTTTGTCGGAGAGTAAGCTATCTTTGCTACGGGTTGATGGTATAATTTAAGTATGACGTAATAATAGATTACAGCCAGAGGCAATGCAATTTCAGCATGAATTTGCTTTTCAGATCCACGAAAACAATCAAAATTGTTTATAGATCATCTTCAAGTTACGGTATGTCAAAAAAGAGCTACCCCATTTGAGTACTAAATTTAACATCCTATGGAAGAAAAGAACGAGCAATAAGCGGCGGTTCAAAATCTTTCGTTCAAATGACATTATTTTAAACGTGGATGGCAGTTCTTAACATTGATGGCATTTCAAATGACCTTGAAGATGATCTACACGGTTGAAGCTGCTACACAGCTACACATAACCGAAAAATCATTATTTTTTGTTTTTTATTGTGATCCAACAGGAGCAGGAAATTATTCTAAAAAATCCTATTAAAATGTCTGTCCTTGCCCATAGGTTTCTTCAACCGTCATCCACATTAGCCCTACTCACGTTAAAAAAAATTGGTTCAGATCTTTCGGAGGAATGTCGATTTCGTTTCTTTATCGAATCCTAAACAATTCTCTAGAACATCAAAATTGACAAAAAATTGTTTCCGAGTCGCGCAACGCATTTGAAATTTACATGAAAACGCATAGAAACGCATAGAAACGCATGGTAACGCAGAGAAACGCATGCATTTTCGATTGCGTTGCGCGACTCGGAAACAATTTTTTGTCAATTATGATGTTCTAGAGAATTGTTTAGGATTCGATAAAGAAACGAAATCGACATTCCTCCGAAGGATCTGAACCAATTTTTTTTAACGTGAGTAGGGCTAATCCACATAGAAGCCAACACAACCTCACTTTGAAGTTTTAACGAACAAATTTGTTAAAGTTGCGGTTATGTTTCCTTCTGTGGATGACGGTCGGTTGTTTTCGGCCTGTCAAAATTCGTTTTTACCGTATGATGGAAGAAACCTATAATTTTCCAGTTTCTGTTGTTGTAAAAATTGACGTCTCCAAACACTATCATCATATCATATGACGCTTTGTTTTACATTAGTTTTATTTAATAATTTAAGTCAAGGTCCCCACCACATCAATAAGATGTGACCAAATTTGTGTGGATCAGCTGAAAAGCACCTGAAGGAAATTCATGCTGAAATGTCAATGTGTGACGTTTGCAGCTCGCGACGAAACGAGGGATGCAACCACACAAGGTTCCAAACAATTACGTAAGTTTTACTCACCAAGCCCGCTGGAAATGAGTTTTAACTTAACGCTGATGCCATCAATGAAGAAATGACTTATTTACCGGGTGCTTAGTGAGTAAAATAGTTAATTCTGCAACGACGATGCGAAAACTGAAATTTGTGCGTCGATGCTTCATTAAGGTGACACATGAAGGGCCTTCTTTCACTGATGTTCAGGTGTTATTTTTCGTCATCATCACTAGCAAAAATTGTACCGAATTCTGGAAAGGATAGAAGGACTTGCGTCACACCTCCACTGTAAGTGGTTTTGGGTGATATCAGTTCTTTTGTAAGATTTTTTTGAGAATTTGGTATAACGCAACAAAAACAGCGACTTTTTGGAAAAATACTGAAACTCCTGTTGACTAAAATCCAAAACCCTGTAACTTTGTCTTTTAAACGAACTTTCTATCTGCCATATTTTCCTAGTTTTGGCTGACATAGCTCGCACTTAAAACGCTCATAGCTCCCAATTTGGGGATTTTTGTGGAAAAAACTGAAACACGTGTCGACTAGAATGTGAAACTATACAACTTTGTCTTTTAAATGAACTTTCTGTCTGCCATATATTCCGAGTTATAGGTCACATAGCTCAATTGCTTTAAACGTTCATAGCTCCGAAATTAAAAGCTTTTATGAAAATTCATTCAAATTAGTTTCTTAGAATTACGTCCTTGACATACCCTGAAAATTTCAGCCACCAAATAATTCAAAAGTTTCACCGTAACGAAAAGACAAAGTTTCTAATGTGGCGTGTGATAGCTCGTTGAACTCGTATAAACACCCAGATTGCAAATAAAATACTTTGGGGGTAGTAGAAGCAAATGGGTAAAAATCAAAAAGTTCGTGTATTTATGTTCTTTAGTCCTGCGGAAATTTTCTTTTCAAATTGTTCAGTGTGAACGAACTTGCGTCACGGCCCTTCACTACATTATCTACAAATGAAAATACGAAATTTTCGATCATGTCGCGTCTGCTGACTTACTTTTCGCAATTTATTGCAGAAATCACTTTTATCTACGAAAGTAGAATTTAACGACCGATGACATAATAGACCTTCTTAAAACATGCCTATCAAACACATATTTCCAATATCAAGGTGAAATCTATTTACAAGAAGAAGGACGCCCGATGGGTTCACCAATTTCAGGTACAGTGGCCGACATATTTCTCCAAAAACTTGAAAAAGATATCGTTTAAAACCATCCAAAAATACGATTTTGGAAAAGATATGTGGACGATGTTCTTGCTGTAGTAGACAAAAACAGTGTTGATGAAATTTTGTCTACACTTAACGCGTACAACAACAACAACATAGAATTCACAACGGAAACAGAGAAGGATGGCACACTTGCATTCTTAGACATTCTGTTAATTCGTCGACCAGACAACACTATCACAACACGAGTTTATAGAAAATCAACACACACAAATCGCTACTTGAATTTCAAATCGTTCCATCACATATCAAACAAAATGTCAGTTAGTAGATGCTTTAACATATAGAGCCTTTGCTATATGCATCAAAGAATTCATTGAATTCATTCACTGCAATACCTTCAAGACGTACTTCAAAAAAACAGTTATCCATTAAACTTCATAACCAGTCGAATTAACAAAATGAGAAGCAAATTTAATCCAAATCAAAATTTAACAAGTCAAACCACAAATGTAACCCAATTCGGAAATCAAGAATTAGTGAATGTAAACACCGAAGAATTACTCGCAAGAGATGACGTGATATCTAAAAAAAATGAAAGAAACAGAAGAAAGATGGGTAGCCATTCCATATGTAGGAAATCTATCAAACAAAATCGCAGGAGTGTTACGAAGAAAATTAAAATGGAAAATCACATTCACTCCAGGTATAAAGGTTTTACACTTGCTAAATTCAATAAAAGACCAAGAAGAACATCACCAATTCCATGTGAAACTTGTTCATCAATATACATTGGCGAAACGGAACGACCATTCGAAGTACGTAAAGATGAACACGAAGGATATGTACGAAGACGTGAATATAAAAAATCAGCTATTGTGAAACACATCACGAAAAAACGAAATCACAGAATAAACTGGAACAACGCAAGAATCATCGCTCATGAAAGAAACTACAAACTTCGTAAAATAAAAGAAGGCCTATTTATCCAACAAGAAACTAATCCAACCATGAACACTGTTAACGGTTTCAAACTAAGCAACGCATGGCAAGCAATCATTCCAAAATTAAAGAAATTTAAGTCTCATTCTTTAGTAAGCTCTGAAGATGACAATAACTTAGTTGTCGAAAGCTAAGCAAATAAAACTAAAAATCACTAAACCACTTATCCAAGTATCTTAATAATCCATTCTACGAAAGTAGTTATGATAGGTATTTTATCGCATCAGATGTCGACTGTCGATCCTAGGCGAAGCACTGATCGGAAATCGAGTAACACACCCTCCGCATTTACTTGATTTCATATGATTTGGTAGGTGTTTGCCAGGCCAGTTGATTAAAAGGTTAATAAAAATAAAAAAAAAAACTTTATTCGTTAATAAGAAAATATTGCAATGAACCACAAAATTCAACTTATATCCAATATTTTAAATTTAAGTATTTAAAATTTCATTCTAGGCAAGTGTTTGAAACAAAATTGCCATAATATTAGTGTAACAAATCCGTTGGAACTTCCAGCCACACAGTGATGAAATACATTAGGACTTAGAGGGATTCTTTTGAATTTCGACTCACTGAAATCGGCGCTTTTTATTCCGTGACGTTTTTATATATGCCTAGTTAGGCCTTAGTTCATAGGCCCCAAAACCAGTCTTAGATATTTTTGATCTTCCATACCTGGTTGGTTGTAAGTGCATTGCATTAGTGAGGTCACTGCACTCATAACAGTTCACCGAGGTTACATCGTTTTTGAGAAATTTTCCGGAAGTCATATTTTCGGCCGTTTTTCATCAAATTTTATGAAGTTAATATTCGCCCTAGAAGTACTCGACATCAGCTTTCCAACAAACCCATACACGTCCGTGTCCTCGACACCTTACTGAAATGAAATCCGGACTACGAAACCTAATTTTTCGACTTTTAGCCACTTACAACCAACCAGGTATGGAAGATCAAAAATATCTGATACTGGTTTTGGGGCCTAGGCACCAAGGCCTAACTAGGCATACATAAAAAAGTCCCGGAATAAATAGCGCCGATTTCGGTTAGTCGAAATTCAAGAGAATCCCTCTTAGTACTCGGTAAGCAACATTAGAAAAATATTTAAATTTTCTCAAGATAATGTTCAGAAACCGATCCAATCATTTCTATTTCTGCAAATGGAACACGATCATCCTGCGTAATTGAGACGACAACACGGTATCGACCAGATGGTAGAATCCCCGCAGTAAATGGAAATGCCTTCTCCACTGAAACATTGTCCGCCTTAACAAAGACATTGGAATATGGACACGAATGATTTAAATTGGAATATGATATAAGTCGCGGGAGAATCCAATTCAGGAGATAGGTTTTCTCTCTTTTCCCGTCAACAAAATCGCAAAAACTTTCCCACATATCAATCGGAAACTTGCTGTAAACGATTCCATTAAACTTATGGTACAATACAGTATGCATCCACACGGTTAATTGCGATCGAGCTTCAATTTTAAAATGAATTTTTAAATTACTCCTACTGATATATCTGACATCACAATCAAAGGTCGTGATTATTTGTGGATTTTTTATGGTGCATACCCATCGATCCAAGTGTATTCGGTTTTTCTGCAATGTCATAAGAACAAGTTATTCGGTAAATCTCAATTTTTTTCGTGATGCTTACGGTCTCGGGTCTGATCGAAGCGAAAAGATCAAAGTTCCAAGTCAGCAAGAACAGGAACGCTGACACTCGAACTAATACAAGATGACTTTTAGACGCCATTGATCACAGAAAATATTATGGAATGTAGCTCGTTATACCTGACACACTAGAATTTATATGCCAGACTTGTCCGTAATAATTTCCTTTTTGGAAGTCAATTACACTGCGATTAACCTGTTAGACGGCTAGTCATCCGGTCATGGTTAAAATTGCAATGGTTGCACAAACAAAATTTGTTTGTTCCTCGTTATATCCGGTCTGACATGTATAATTATAATAATCGCCTTGTCCAACCGGTTCTGGTTATCGGCGGATCATAATTTTACTAATTTCGCATTACTTTTTTGGTCCTCACTTATCTTAGCGATCCCTCGATACCGGATTGTTTTTACAGTGCTCTGCGCAGTGGTAAGCCCTGTAACAATAGTCATTTGTGTACCTGTTTTGGACGATTGATTTTAGGCAATTTCGCGGATTGTACAAGCGAAAATGCCTTAAATCAACCGTCCCAAACAGGTACACATGTGAATTTTCATGCAAAGGGCAGAAAACCCGAGAAAATTTGAAAAATTGCCCTCATTTTCGGCCCGAAGCATGAAAAAGTTATTTCCATCTATTGTATACTAGGCGCGAAATGAGTAGTAGTAGAATACCAATATCTCTCAACAACGCCTTTATCTCCTGCAAGCTGATATTTCATACATTACGCGTTTCTGCATATAAACACAAACACATGCATAACCACAGCCTATACGATTCGATAATTCACACATAACCCACCTAGGGTAAATTTACTTTCCATCTACATATTTGAAAAAAAAAAATCGCCGAACGGCGGAGGCGAACACGGGACCAGCAGCATATCAACCAAACATGCTGACCACTACGCCAACAAATCACATTACGCGAAGAAATTGGTGTCGGTAGTGGTTCGTTAGTCACTTCTACATCGATCAAATAATCAGAGTAGTCGGAATGATGTGATTTGAACGAAATGTTGAGGTGGATAGTATATGTGTGTGAGTAAGTAAATAAAGGATTCTCTGTATGATGTTTTTTTTTGTTGTGAATGCGTTTTAAAACAACATTCTTAATTAATTAATTTTAAATCCAAATTTTTGTGGTTACTTCGCTAATGTATGAAATATCAGCTTGCAGGAGATAAAACATTGTTCTACCTTGGTGTATATTTCTCGAATCACTTCTTATGTACAATTGTATATACACTCGCTGGCGCTCGTTATATACAATTGTACATACGAAGTTTTTCTCGAAATATACATCAAGGTAGAAAATGTACTATTACCAGGGTAAATATAGTGCGGAGGTATTGACATTCAACTGAAATATTTATGTCTGACATTCAACATAAAAAGTAGTGTCACCTATAGTGCAAATCGCGAATATGCCATACATTTACCTACACCTCGGACTCGCCTGAATTTCTTCAATTTGCCTTGCAACACGATGCCGAGCTACTCCACAAATGCTGCGTCGAAACGTCTTATCCATCAACGCCGTTAAAACATGTTACGTGACCATCGGACGTCATCGTTGACGGAGTTTTAATAAGTCGGTTGCGCAAATACAAATATCTTGGCCTAGTCATCGATGAAGATCTATCATTCCGTGATCACGTTGACCATGTGAAGAAGCAAATTACTCCATTCATTTCACTGATGTTTTGCAAAGAGAGACATGTCCCGGTTGATAAGAGAAAGCAGCTGTACTTCGCATACATCCAAAACCACCTTACCTATACGATGCCAATTTGCGGAGAATGCCCAAAGTATAAGCTTGCTGAACTACAAGTGATTCAAAACCGATGCATTAAAGCAATGTACCACCTGGAGAGATATACGCATACGCCTTACTTGTACAGCCCTGGTCTTCTTCCAGTGACTCTTCTCGCTAAATCGGAAAGAACACTATTTGTACACAAGCTAATCTGCAATCTCACGAAAAACAATTTCAACTTCGTTACGGATGGCGATGTTCACAACCGCACCACTAGACGAAATTCGAGCGTTCATGTCTACAATCATAATTCCACAAGGCCAACGGCTCTTAATTCGACAAACGCAGCAATTTACAACGATATTTAAGGTGAAACTGAAAGTTCTGCAAAGCAGTGACGTTTTCCATGTGATGTGATGTGGTGTGACATTCCTCCACACAACTACCGCAGACACGAACCAATTTGTAGTTTTTGTGCACGTCTGACAAATCGGTTTTTTTCTGCAGCGGACCGGTTGAGTTTCGAAGTCTCACACTGGCAACTCAATCGAGTACTGTAAAGCAAACGAGTTAACCATTACGCCATTGAGTCAGTTTATGTATTTAATTGCTAATTGTTAATAAATTTATTTGTTTCTGGACCCATGCAAGCTAAAGTTTCAAAAGCAATTGGAGTTAGCAAACAATTTTGTTGCAAATCGATATAATGGTTGTAATGGCTAAGGTATCACATGTCGGAGCCATGGTAATCTAGGGCCTAATATTAGAAAACTTTTTTGCAAATTTAGTGAAAATTGATGATAGAGTCCTTGGTGTGAAGCGGGAAAAATGTCGCTTGCAAATAGTTCGAAATTTCAAATATCAAAAATAGGTATTTTCACAAAACACCCTTTAATGGGAAGTCTACTCATCTCTAAAATTCACACCGAACGTGTTGTTGTTTTTTGCATTCTGTTTAAAATCACGATTCAAATAACCCCGGCAATATTATACACATTCTTACGAAGAATTTAACACGTGAATGGAAGGCGTAGTCAAATATGATAATATAAATAGATTTTAAAACAAAAGAACAGTCTATAGATGCTAAATACTCACCTTTGAACGAAAGGTTTTGTTTGCGTTGTATTCCCAGTTTTCATAAGTCCAACCCGTTCGTTCAACCATCTCTTCTGTATAAATTTGATAATTTATGGGAGTTATAGTACTATGCACTTCACAGCCTAAAGAGTCTCTTTGTGTTTCGATGCAATCATTTTTTTGTTCTGTTTTGTTCACAGACTTGCATAACACACTCGATGTATAACAAGTTTGTACATCATAAAATGAAAGTTTCAACGTTAAGGTTGAATTGCCCTCTGTAATTTGATTTTTGGAGTTTTCAAATATTTACCGTTATTTTTCATGATATTGAATTGGTTCTAACATTTTTTCGGAAAGGGTTTATTGCATAATGTTGTTTTTCATATTAAAGTTCAACCATTTCCACAATAGTTATTTACGACATCGAGTGCAAAGTACTTTATTACACATCGTGAGCCTAATCAAGTAATTCGCACCGAGATTCATACAACGTTTTATGCAACAGAGCGATCTAAAGTTCGAACATTATGATCTCGAGTTGCATAAAATTTATTTATATATGCGGCCTCGTGTCATAATTACACATCTAGAGCCTAATAAAGTACTTCGCACTCGATGTAGAGCACTGCGCCGTTCAGCCACGCCGAGGCCGCCGCCGAAAAAGCACATCAGCCGGAACCGCCGCCGATACCCTTCTTAGCCGCCTCAGCCGTGTGAAAAATCGGCGGCGGAAGTTGGCTTGCGAAAGTTTTGGTTTTAACACAGTTTGGGAGAATTTTGCAGCATTTTTTTTCGTTGGCTTACAAAATTGTGTACGCACCTGTCGACTGGTAGAGGGCAGTACAATAAAGTCATGAATATACTACATTTGAAATGGTAAATCGTGCGCGTGTTTTAGTTGTAGTACGAGTGAGATCAGCTTAAACAGCTAAAGCCTTTGTTGAATGTTTGATTCCTTTATTGTATGGAAGCGGTTTCGCCTAATCCATATGAAACAAATATCTCTGTAACTGACTTCTGACTTGCGTACTTCTATGAGATTTGATTCGATTGTAGCAATACAGGAGAACAAAAGTGAATATCGCCAGGTATTTTGATTTGGGACTCATTGTGGATTCCAAATGATTCCACACAAAATGTGTTTAACAAAAGAGGACCTAGATTAATTTCAGCTGGCGATCGCGTGCCTACCAAAAATTCCGAATGTGAAATATTAGTCCTTTATTGGTTAAACAAATTTTGTGTGGAATCATTTGAAATCCAAAACTAGTCCCAAATCAGTAAACCTAACGGTATTCACTTTTCTTCCACTGTATTTTAATTATGTTATTCAGCCGGCTGAGCCGGCTAGCCGCCATAAATATCATACTAGCCGGCCGCCGAAGGGTGTCGGCTACGTTTTAGCCGCCAACTGTCCATCGGCTCTAACTCGATGTCATAAATAACTATTAGATCGAGGGATGATATTACTATTTAGAACAATTCTATAGAACAATATAAAACATGTAAATAATAGTGATTTATCTACCAAGGTAGGTAATACCTGGTAGGTATGAAGTTAATTTTTCGTACTAGGTGTCGATTGTTGACCCAAGTCGAAGACGAGCTCGATAAGGCGTAGTGTGCGACAATATGCCGGCAGATATAACATTTTTCGCAATTTCGGGACATAATCACATTTCCCATGCAAAACATGTCCTACATTTTGTACCAAAAGTAACGTGTATACCTTGCGTTTTTGCAATCTTATTATAGAATCCTCATACCTTCAAAATAAAAATCTTCGAATTTTCAACGTTGTCTATTTTTTATCAATTTAGTGCTCAAATCGTTATTACTTTTTTCACATCTGACAAAAAGTACAAATACCTGCAGTAATCTTTAGAAGGGTTACTTCACTTTATCAAAAAACGGTGCATTTTCGACGCATATCGTAGAATAATTTTTTGCACAGATTTTCCTTTTACGTCAAGTTAAAATATAAAAAAAAAAACGGTTTCTCGGTCCATTCAAGTTGATAAAAAGTGACAAGAAACTTTTTCTTACCCATTCTGTCCTAGGTGATCAGAGACTTCCATTCGAAATTAATAAACTGATCTCATCATAAGAATACAATTTTGGTGGGTTTCGTTTTATAGAGTGTTTAAGTGAGAAAGATGGCGAAACGACAACCTATTGTTCCATCTCGAGGTCTGCTGTCAGATTCTTTTGTATTATCGATGACAGCAGACCTCGAGTTGATTTTCCATCTCCCTCTACTTAAACACCGTATCTCTTACACACGTATTCCACCTTATAGAAGTCGCGTTTGTCTTTGCGTTTCTTCAATTCCACACGCACGTGTGAGTGAAACGACACTCTTTACGCTTCTTTTATTGACAACATGTAGAACCAATGACATAATAGGTCATTATTAAGTCATTGTGTAGAATGATGTGGAAAAAACTGTAGAATGCTAACCAATTGCAAACTTAAATTGAGTTGAGTTTAGGAAGTGTAAAAGATATTTAAATAAATCACACAAGACAATTCCCGCTACTACAAATTTCAGTACATCTCATCCAATAGTGCCTTGTCAATTTCAATAAAATAACGAACGTGTTATGTTCAAGATATAGCAATAAAATACAATTATTTTGTAGCTTCTCTACCCGTTTCGTCGGTAACAAGCCAATAGAAAATTGCATATCGTGTCTATTCATACATTCTAGACTATCGTGTGACATAGTGACAGGGAAGTAATAAGAAAGACTCAGGACACAATTTTCTGAATTTTCTTCCACGTAAAAAAATCGTATTTCGTGGATTCGTAAAATAATTCAAAACAATGTGAACTTTATGGTGTGGATGAACGAAGTTTATATACTGTAATGTCAACATATTCATAATTGGTACCACTGCTGCATATCAGTATCTAATCTAAATCATATGAAGGAATGATATATGCGACAAAGTTGAGTATAGATTATTGTCATGTGCATTCGATATTATGCATTTAACTGTCTTTTTTCACAAAGCTAACCTCTAAAAAAACACAACTTCATATACATTTTTCAAAGTTTGAGGTTAGCTTTGCGAAAATGACAATTAATTTAACATTTCAAATGCACATGACAATGATCTATTCGTAGGACAAAAGAACCTGTTTTGGATGGAAACATTGATTTTGAGCTAGTTAGACATGTCAAAATTATATGTGGCGATGGTGCATTGTGCTGTAGGCATTACACCGTTTCTTACAATTTTGACATTCAACTAACTCAAAATCAGTGTTACCAACACAGTATCTTTTAGCCTACGTTTTTGTCGTACATGCCGTGTCGTATAGAGTGTTTAAGTGAGAGAGATGGCGAAACGACAACCTATTGTTCCATCTTGGGGTCTGTTGTCAGATTCTTTCGTATTATCGATGACAGCCGACCCCGAGTGGATTTTTTATCTCGCTCTACTTAAACACCGTATATGATACAAATGGAATACACATATTGTGGTCAGTGCGAAAATTGGCATTTCCGTACGCAAATCTAATATTAACGCACGGATTCAACTGGTATTGCTTCATGTATGGGCTAGGTGGCTGATGAGTTTTTGTATGAAAATAATGAATCTTTTAGAATTGTATTAATTTTGTGGTGATTTTGACATTACAGTAGACAGTGTGCAAAACAACCCGATTTACTGACTAGTTAGCAAAATAGCTATTATTGAACATGCAAAGTCATATTTTTGGATAGTCTTAACCAGCTCGGAGCTCTCAACATGGTTCCACAAAAAAATTGTATTTTCAACCGTGACTAAAGTTCCTCATTGTGCCCTGTTGAAGTTCCTCATTGAAGTTTTAAAATGACGATTTTCGGATGGCCGTAGAGGCGTGGATGCTCGAGTCACAAAGGTGGTAAAGGGTTTTAAAATTTGTGAGGTACATAAGAAGTACCATTTCGATCATTCGTCCTTCCCCATCCCATTGGAAAAAATGAAAATATTGACCACTGTAAATCCAATTTTAAACGATAATTCTTTCTCAAGTAAGTTATCTAGTGGAGATAAAAAACAACATTTTTCGCCGTGTATTACATGGATTAGTGTCAAGCATCAAAAAGATACAATTTGCCCTCGTAGTCATGCTGGAAGAAATATTACATTATTACGGTTTCGTTAAACAACATTAAGTAATTTATTTTCGCATAGAGTTCTGAAATTCTTTCCAATTCACCGAATAAACAGAAATAAAAACGTTTCAGATTTTTTTCTTCATTTACTTCCCATTCGTAAAAATAGGAAAAGAAAATCTCATTAAATTTATAAATATTTACATTTCTTCTACGGTTTTCTTTGATGTAACACAACGGAAAAGTCGAGGTTGTCTTAAATCTGTGCAATATGGAGTCACTTTGAGAGTGTTGGACGTAAAAGTTTATGAGACAATTTAAGTTATTCCAAATTAAAATAGTCATGTTCTCCTTCCTATCATCTTCTATCATCTCTTTCACCATCATCTTGGATTCTCTTGATTCTCATTTTCCATTGGCCACGTTTATCGGATTTTCACTGAACCCAGACAATTGACTGACATTGATTTCGCTTGTTTCACTTTGGGTGTGATTAGGTGATTGTACGTAAATGTTTATCGGTAAATGATCAACAAGACTTTGTGAATCTTCTTCGGTTCGATGAATTTCCAAATTCGCTCCTATACAACATTTCTTGGACGTGCAATCTTGGACCGATTATTTTTGCCAATTGATCCTTTTGCAATAATTGTACTGTCCTCGCAAATTTAACCACTTGTCATCTTTCAAATAAACCTTGAAACCAAGTTTCGTCCATTTTTGACACTGACCAATACCCTCTCTAGCAATCAAACTACTTCTTTTAAGGTGGTGAAAGTGTCAAGTAGCCTTTGAAATTTACATGTAAATTACAACGTGGTCAGTCAACATGTAGAATAGTGTTTGTTGAGAATACAAAGAAATAAGGTGGTAATTTGACACAGAGAGCTGATCGTTTGCTTGCTAGAGAGAGTATTGCACTGACAGTAAATCCATATCCAATAGACCGTGTGAGGTATAAATAAATTATTTTTAATTGATCTAAATTATTATTTTGTAGAACAAAAGTGTGAACAGAATATCTGAAAAATGTGTGCTTGATTTTATATCTCACTTTGAAAGCTGTAATTTGAATGAGACTAAAAGCATATCCCGATCCATTCTAATTCAATCTAATTAGAATAATTCTTACTAAGATTCTAATAAGTAGGATGGCATCGTGATGGCAAGAATATTTGTCAATAATTTCTATTAAAAAAATTAAATACTTTTTTCAACGGTTTTTATGGCAAATCTTCTTTTTATTGAAATATGAAACTTTTTTCTCAAAATCGCACATGGTCTATTCTGGGACGTATAGCCAAGCAAACGCTCACCGGATCACAAACTTTGCGGAATCCAAGTTTCAGATGAATATTTCGCATTCAGAAACCTCAGTTGACTATGACGATAAACAGATGGCCCAAGTTTCTTTGCCATCTGTGCTTAAAATTGATGTTTTCCTAACAAGTGCTTTAATGTTCTAATGAACAAGACGACAGATTTTTGTGTGTGTTTTCAAACAATGTTTCTTCACAATACAAGTTTTTGCTTTTCCTCTCTGAATTGTGAAAATAATTAATCTGTGTAATTGCAGCCCTTGACTATAAGTAAGGTTGGCAAGATGTAACTTATAACTTTTATTTGTTTATTCAAAGAAAAGTTATTTTACATTCTTCGGAACTGGTGATTATGATTTCGACCATCCTTTTAATCATCATAATTCAAAACTATAAAAATCCACCCACAACAGTCTCCAACAGTCATAACGGTAGGTATTCAAAACCAAAATCTACAATAAAGCCAAAATTTTAAACAAACACCAGCCAACAAATTAACATGAAAAAAGATGACAAGCATAAAACCGGTTGCAAAAGGAAAACAAAATTTATGGCGGCCGGCGTACAAAGGAAAGGGTACTGTACTTTTGTTTAGTTTGTAACGAGGGGTAACTCATCTGGGTCATTGGTGTCATTAGCTGGGATCAAATGCTAAATTGTTACGGCAAATAAATACTATTATATGAAGAAAGTGCAAGGAATTGCGAGGAAACGAAAGGAAGTACTAGAAAATATTACACAAAAACGAAGAAATACAACATGAAGATCAAATTTTGGTTCAAGGCCTTCTTTCAACGAGTATGCTGCAAAATGAGAACTTAACTTTGAACAAGACTTTAAGTTTCACGTAATTTCTTCAATTCTTCATTAGGTTTAACTTAACCAAAAAATGAATTGTCAATTTTTACGTCCTTTTTGTACTAAGAGATATTGCTGATGCTGAAGTTTACGATAAAATGGTTTCGAACTTCATGAATTTTAGTGATGTATTTTTGGCCAATGAAGAAATGACCTTACCCCTATAGCAACTCGGTATTTCGTTTTACACAAGGTCTTAATTGAGAAGATTACGTCAATGTATCGAAGAAAATCTTAGTATGAACAATAGAATTGTACTAGAAGACAATAAAGTACCGTAGTGTCTTGCTATGATTTCTTTTCGACGCGTAGGATCGATTCCTCGCCTTCGGCTCGAAATAAAACCATCACACACGCCTCAACAAAAAATGCCTCAGCCAGAAAGTAATATACCATTACTTGCTTATCGTTCTGCAGTTTTAGTCGTGCCACATCGTTTTGTAAGCTCCCAGTAGGAGAAACGTAAAGAAAGTTGTTGAACTCACTGGTACGTGTGGAAGGGAAGAAATGAAAAGAGAGAGACTACCATTATGTGATGTAATGTGTGTGGATCACCCAATTTTGACCAGTGAGCAACCCCTCGGTTTGTAAAGGTAAACCACTTTGAGATTAACAAAAAAAGGTTAATGTTAATTACTCTCGATGCCGAGGGAATTGTACATACAAAGATAATTAAGTGAAGGGTGGACGATAAATATGTTGACTTAAAACATTTTTTTTTCCATCGTGGAAGGTAACATCCGGCTGGGGCACTGCTAAACTTTTAAAGATGGAGATTGTAGTAGCAAATTGTAAAAAACAAAATTATTACTCGCTCATCCACCTCAAAAGTAATAATGTATTACAATATAGCCATTCCCATTCCCATTCGATATTTCACTGTTGATATAATGTAACTAACTGCTCGAAACAAGGATCACAATATAACACGGCAAATGAATGTCTTTTATAATGCTTATGGCCTTGGCCGTGATTGGGGGTGTGCTCTGGTACGCAAAATATACATAACACATAGTGCGTTCACAGACACAACCACCCTTAAGGCTTTAAGCATATGGTAAAATATTTTATTTATTTTCATTTCTGGCAATCCTCAATGTGATGTTTGTTTATTCGAACACAAAGATCTCTCTGGGTACACACGCCTGATGAATATATACATGTAAACACATGCCTTTAGTATCCTTTTGAGTGTTCAAATGTACACCATCCGGTGTATACAAGGTATAATAAATTACAACACAACTTGAATATTTTCCTAGTAAAAAAAAGGTTTTATAACAAGTTATTTATACCAGCCATTCGGTTGTTGAGGGAGAAAGCACAATAACAAAATTCCCTTTATAAATTTTACCTAACACAGAATAGCCTGGAACCGAACGATATTTTGTATTTCACGTCCTTTGTGTGGTTACTAATTTCAATATTCGGACGTTATTCGAAAGAAAAGCGAAAAAAATAATAATTCAAAAATCGGGAAAATTGTGCATTTATAAAATGAAAAATACGTAAATGCGTATTCAAATGAGGTGAATGTTTGAACAAAATCTGTGCTGGGGATTAGATTTTGATTTAAGGGTTACCTAATCGTTTGTACATTAAAAGGTGCACATGAGTACTGTGTTCGGGCTGTGTAAACCTTTATGTGGTAATGTAATGAATTACATTAAGCTCTGTTAATGTTAAAATTATTTGGACGGATTAACACGAAATCGTGTTGATTGAATTAATAATTCAATTAATTAATTCATAAATACCTGACCCTCATGAATCAGATTTTTGTTTGCGTATTATGTTGCTTCTTGATGTAAAAAAAAATAAATTTTCAACGAAAATATGTTTTATTTACCTCGATAACCTCACAGGTTTATGTTGCGTTGATATGGAGAAATTTTTGAGGTGAACAAACTTGCCCAACGAAATGGGCCCTACCTCATCATTCTGTAGGTTTGAAGCTGTGAAGCTTACACAAATTTTAGTATTCCAGGATTTTTTTTGCAGGAAATGCATTCTTGTGGTTAAACGAGGTAGATCTGCAAAAAAAAGTTTCGTGGACATTTTCTTGTTTTTTTTCCTTTCTAAACTTTTGGGAGTATTGAGGTTGGTTCGTACAATTTCATCAATCTGAATGCTACACCATCTTCCTGGTTCTAATATTCTGGATTATGAGTGATTTTTCAGGTTTATTTTTGGGTTTATTGAGAAGGCAAGAGGCTGGTTCCGTCGCACCACATGGTTCAACATCTTCCCAGAACTTCAGGATTTTGCAGAGTTTTTGGCGTTTTTTTTGGGCTTACTTCTATATCTGTGGAATTGTTGTTCAGTTCATCACCACCATTTTCCACTCTAGAACTTCATGATATTGGGGGATTTTCAGGTTTTTTAAATGTTTCTTTCGGAAATTCTATGATTATTGAGGTTATATTAGATTTATTCTTACAGCTTCATCGCTCCGGATGGTGCTTCACTTCGCCAGCTCTAACACTAGGATTTTGAGTGATTTTTCAGATTTTTTTGGTTCCTATCTGTACTTTTCCCACATGACCCACTCTTGTGAGCAGTTTTAATTTTTATCAGTATTTCCGAACCATTTTTGTAAATACTTCAGAAAATTTAAATTTAAAAAACGCAATACGCCTGCTAACAAATCTATTGTTGATTAGATGCAACGTCTATATTAGATGATAGTAATGACTTAGTGTATATGGTTTGTCACCAATCCCTCTTGAAACATTACGCACGAAAACCAGAACAAGACGAATGTTATTAAGTTGGAACGATTTCTTGATACCATTAAATTTATAGACTTTTTTCGAGTGCTAAGATTGCGACACGCGCAGTACAGTATATAGTTCATTCTTTTAACCTATGCTACCCACAGTACAACCGTTTTTTTGAGCATAACAATTTCTCCATATTCTTGGAACGTGGAGAAAATGAACGAAATTGAATGCATCCTTGTGAACTGCCGTTGAACTGTAATGTTGAGATTTGTTTTTGTTTAATAGCGTATTCGCATAGTCAATGTGATCGGAACACATGAGAAAGTTTTGTTGTTATTGGTCACTGACCTAGAAAAAGGACGAGGAAACTGAAAAGACACGGGTAAAATACATCCAGTGGTTTTGTGAAACGTCCGGAAGCAGCGGGTTTTTGGCTTTTTCGCGTATTGTAGCTCGAACGAAGTGCAAGTGGCCGAAAACCCCCGTTTTCGGCCACACGGTAAAATCGGTAAAATCATCGCTGGCTGTAATAGTTATTATACACCAAAATAGCAGGCATAAAATCGAGAATTGTTAATCATTTTCAATTCTCGAATTGTAATAATAATAATGAAATGCGTTTGTGTGCTGTGCACGTATGCGCCAATTATCATTTTACAAGGCCTTTGATTTTAAATCCAGCACAACACACACACACACCAAATTGCACTATAGATTTTAACCTACCTACAATAAGCCAATAATAGATTACATGATTTCATCCCAGCAATTATCTACAATTTAGGTCCTACATCACACCATATATGGAATGGCAAGGTTATGCATCTAAAATGTTTGAAAACTAGGTCAAACATTTTTATAATCAAAAAGTACACGCAACGCATAGCCTAGACACAAAGGCTGAATCCAATTTATTTTAGACTACTGACGGTATAGCCCATGACAGAGACCGAAAATGTTTTCGAAAAAAAATTTAATTATTTTAGTTTGGTATTTATATTGTAGCATAATGTAAATTGGTGTTGGCGAACTGGCTCATATATGCTTCGTAATTGTAGTTGAAATTTTCGTGCACTCGTTAAGTAAGATGTTTAAAGATGATCTATCCTGTACTTTCGTTGCGAATTTTGACCGGGGAAGGTGCGGAAAACGAGGTCGATTATTTTACTTTTATCACATACGCGCGGTGTTCGGATGTCAAAATTACTTCACTAGAAGTTTAATTCAAACATTACACTTCGGGTCAATGTTGTTGTCTCGTTTTCGCTTATGTGATAAAATAGAGAACACACTTGTCACTATCAGTCTCGGCAAGCCTCGACTTCTTCGTGACAAGTGTGTAATATATATTATAAACAGTGTCGTTGACTTGTCTGAACACATATGCACACAGCACATACTATGTTCACGAAATTTACCTCATTTCCCGCACCTCCGCGACGACATAATAAGCTTTCAAAGTACCAAGTCAATTACATGAACCCACTTCGATTCGACTAAAATTATTGACAATTGATCGCCAACTCTCTGCTACATTCATTGAGGCAATTAGAAATGATTGGTTCACAAAATATCTCATCTAACTTATTCAGCGAGGCATTTATCGACTGTGTGTGCATGTTTAACAAGAATTTCATTACGGGACACGACCGAGATTTAACATGATGCTGAAGATGGTATATTGCACAAAATGTCCGCTGATAAAAAAGAAACAAAATCTGATTTATTGGATTACTATGTCCTAATACCCGTATCCCTGTCATCATTAATTAGCGGACGTAACAGGATTTATACCAACAACATAATTGAAATATAAAACTTGTGTACCCGAGCAGTGATATTAAATTCCATAATAATATCGGATGTGATTTGAAATTCGCAGTGGGGAACAAAAGATTCACCTATCGTGATAGTTGTCGTGATGATACGGTGATTTTTAGAAGGGATCATTCAAAAATTACGTTACGTTTTTTTCAGTGCTGTCATCAAAATTAAGTCTTTTTTAAATAACTAGAAGGATATACGCGCTCCGTTAATTTGATAGAGTGTATATTTCTCGATTTATTTAAGACTTAATTTTGATGTCAGCACTGGAAAACATTACGTAATTTATGAATGATCCCTAAATTGCTGTAAATGATGGAAAAGTATTGCAACACTGCTTGTGACAACTCTATTAACTCAGTCTAAAGTGTAAAAAAAAATCATTGAAAATTATTTTTTCCTCTGAATTCTCTTTTCATTTTCATTTTAAATGAAAATAAAATAAGGAGCGAGCTTATTTCGCGTTGTAACATCCTTTGCGCACAAAACGTTTTGTGATTAAATAAACAGCAGAACAATTTATGCTTGTAATTAATATCAAATCATAGAGCGACCACGTATACGGTCGGAAAATAGCATAATTAACCGGAACTACACACAAGTCGCTGTTAAATGTTTTAACATTACTTGCACTGGCTATGCACACATATAGTTTGAATACCATAAAATGTAATTAAAGAAGACGGGGTATGTGTACCGCTTAATGAGCAAGTTAAAGTTCTCCGCAACTACAATCAAGCGCTTCATGTTTGCCCTTAAAGCTGTATTATAGATGGATGCAACAACGCATTACTGACAGCAATACAGATGGAAATTAAAATGCTGCAAGAGCGAACGAGTCGAGCATACGGTATTAACGTTCTTCAAAAGACGTATATCTATCCATACTACCCTCATCAAAATCGTTTGTATAAATAATTAAATTTAATGACGTTGTTGCATGGCTGGTTAATATTCAGAGAGTGTAAGAGAACGAACGGTAACACATTGGCTGGGATAAATTTTGGTTCAGTGTTCGGGGAGGGGTGGTTGTGAACTACTTAGGAAAGGTCTGGGGGTCGACAAAAACTTCTTTTATCGTTGTGGGAAGAAGTTTAGTCTGTCTTAAAAGGAAGACATTTGTAAATTAGCCAGGGCAGTTTTACCATTTTCAGCGCACACTGAACTCGGCTGTTATGGTGCCCCTCAAAATTACAACTGGACAAAAATATACAAAAAAGGATATTAACAGGAATGCGACATCTAGTGATTTCTCGAGTAAAACTCTCTGATTTAATTCTAAGAAACGCCGTCCAAATTTTTGATCTCGAAACGAGTGTAAAATTGGCCCGAGAAAGTAATTCGTTGCTTCAGCATCAGTTTACAAATGGAAGATAGAAAAGAAAGTGGAAACGTGAGCGGAGCGAAACCTCTTTCAAGGTTTTTCCACTTGTGATCGTTTCGAATTAAGACGAATTTCCGAATTAAGAAATTCTGCCGGCTAATCACGAGCGAAGCGAGCAATTTTAATGCAAACTGTGTGTGGTTACTGTTATCATTAAAATTAAATGATTTTCAATTGACATTGACCATACTACCACTACTGCTGTTTCGTATCACTACTAATGTCATTATCTCGGTTTCACCCATTCCCAAACATCGATAAGTAACAGCTCCGACGAAATTATTGCTTTTACTGTGATATCGACACACTACCGAAACGAATCCGCGTTTGTGTGTGCTTTCATAAAGTTAAGGAGCAACACAACATAAACAAATCCGAACGACAGGAAGCAGACATTCTATGTTGCACAAAGTGGGATTTTAAGTTAAAGAAAATATGTTTTCTTTTCGAAAGAACATGTCTGCAATTTCGTGTCTACGCTACTTCACGGAAGATTTATTTTTTGGATGTAGTGTCTTGTGCTGTTTTAAGCTGTTTTCCAAAAAACATAAAATATTTACTGTTCGTGCAGTTGTCGTTTCTGTTATCACAATTGTGTGGTGGTACTTTGCGCAAAATTTATGTAATTCCAAACAATTTCTTCATAAGCATACTAATGCAAACACAAAAACTTTTCGTATTTGTATTGCGTTTAAAGTGCTCCTAAACTTTTCTATACCATAAAGCACTGCAATGATAATTCCATTTGTTTTATTCAAGGATTAGATTTAGATATAAAGTGAAGGAGTTATGTCAGCTCTTTCGCAAGTACAGTGCAATAAGAAAGTCGTTCAACATGCAATCAATAGAATCCATAGAATCGGTAACAGTAGAAGTTCACTGTTATGTGTTCTATTGTTTATGTGTTCGGTGAACAAAACCCAACTTTGGCAGGTTTCCAGTGATGCTATGATGATGCTGTGCTATGATGATATGTAGAAAATCCTACATTAGGGCGTATTTATGTACTTCAATTTCGGTGTTTTCTTTTAGGAGCAATGAACCATTTGTCAATTCGTAGCCTACATTTAGGCGGAAAAATATTCGTTTTTTGATGATTTCTATGATATAAAATTTGTTTTTGAAAAAGTAAACTAAAGCACTCAAAAAATTGTTACTTTCAAAAGGAAAAGTTGGCTTGTGGGTGATAACTTATCCCACTTGGAGAAACCTTTGGTATCGGGGAATCTGGCTCACGGCCGGCGCCAAAAGAACACACTTTTAAACTACGTAAAAGGTGAACTCGCAAACCTGTGCAGATTGTGTAAATTTTGTGTAATCTACACAGGTTTCTCCAAGTGGGTTAAGTTATGACTCATAAACCAATTTTTCCTTAAAAAGTAACTAGAGGACAAAGTCACATTATTTTTCTTAAATTTAGAAACCTTTTACTTTGTGTAGGAGAGGCTTTGAATTTTTTTGATTTCGCTTGCATACACTTGAATTTTCGAATGAGACCAACGCACCTCAAGGAAAAGAGATCATAGTCGACGGCTGCCAAATGGAGTACTATTTTGTATAAAATGATCTTTTACTGTTACTGTGTTTTACAGTTGTGTGATACACTGTCAAGTTTAAATACTCTATTTAGAGAACCACTTATACTTGTACTGCGTTGATGAGACTCGTGTTTCATATTTACTGTTTATGAGGTATAACTATTGTAATATACCATGTCAAATGTCCAGAAAACGGCGTAGTTTTGAAATTTCGGCTCAGTTTATTTACTGATATTGCCATCGAGGCCACTTTAAATTATGTTGTGTTTCCCAGTTAACACTGAGTAGAATGTTTCGATTAGAGCGACAATACCATAGACCAGTTAATGAAAAGATGTCTTTGAATTGTTGATTTGCAACGAAGGGTGCGGCACATAGCGGAAATAAATCGAACATACTTGTGTCCGATAGTCAAATTTTTCGAACATTGAAAGTAGTGTCACTTACATTACATGCAGGTCGCGAATATTTTCATATAAATTTTGACACATCCCTCAAGGCAAGTGGCTTGTCCAAATTATATTTTATTCTTCATCATAACAGTGTTAAGAGAGAGGACGCAGATGATTCAAATTAATCTGAAAAGTCGAAATCGATCAAATTTCGAATTTTCGAAGTTCGAATTTTGTGTGTATCTTCTCAAGACAATATACTGTTGGGGTGTTTCACCCGCGTATCTCCCACGCGACCTCCCCAACAGTCTACATCCTTTTATCTTTTTGACATTGATCTCTAGGCCATCAGTTAGGTTTGACAGAACCGAAATCTTTCTCCGTCAACACTGTTGCATAATAATAGTCAATAGAATTTGATGTATACATTCAACAGTGGAAAAAATAAAAAAAAGCTCTTTTAAAAATTGAAAAAAAAAATTAGATGAAAAACTTTTAACGTCATTTTTCACACGCACAATAAAATAAAACCCTAAAAACATTCCTCCCGTGAGCTCTACACATTCTTTGTACATTGTTGGGCTATAAAATATTTCCCGAAAAAAAGAAGAAAGTATTTCCGTCTTGACAATTTTCATAAATTTTCACGCGGTTTTTCATTTGAGTATTTTCTTTTATTAATAAACTTCTTATATTCTTTTTGTTCTCGCTTACACAAAAAGGATCAGTGTCGAATCAACTTCTTCTTCTTCTTCTACGACTTCTTCTTCTTCTTTTTTTCTTGTTTAAAGCGTATAGACATCAACTTGTACACGCTGTGTAATTCCGAATAGAATAACTTAAATAAGCAACCTATTTCCGTGGAGAAAACGATAAATATTCCCTCGAGATGTTAAACATACACACATAACAACCACATACATACAACCGCATCATACCATATATGCTGTACATAAGTACAATAAATTTACCAAAATAAAATCATAAAGAATATTGTTTGAAAATAAATATCATGTTGGGTACACATGTGGTGTTTTTTGATAATAAAATGATTAATGATACATTTTGTTTAGCATATAAATTTATTTATTAGATTTGTTATTATTCGTTGAATTATTGTTATTATTGAAGTGAAATGAATGTAAAATAAAAATGAAAAAATTATCCCTGTTGAAATCCATGAAAATGGTTTATATAAGCTCTGGAATGAAAATTTCAATTTACAACAACCTATTATAATAGCACTTTAGGTCGGGTATTCAATTAACTACCAAAAAACTGTGCAATCAAAAGAATGCATAAATTTTTTATATTTACTTACGCACTAGTGACGGACTAGTTTCATATTTTGCCGAATCACGTGCTGTGGCACAATAGTTCGATACAAACGTCATCTCTTTTTTTATTGAAAACATCCACCTGCATAGAAACTCTGGCTATTTCCGTGTGAATTTTGTAGATCCCAGGGAAACAGAGGTCGTTAAAAGCAAGAAACGGAAACTTTTTATGGTTTTTGTTATACGGCTTACGTTTCCATTCTACTCAACAAAAAGTGAGAGAGCCGTGAGAGAGCGAACTGTCAATTAAACAAAGCAAAAATCCACGCCATTAGTCGTATAAATTTATACGTCAGAGAGAGCTTTTTTTTCCTTTATTACGATCTGTCAGTTTTTCTATTTTGCGATTTAGTATGGAAATGAAAACTAAAATTGAGATATCTTTGCTGTTTTAAGTTTCAAATTTTTTTGGACCAAAATGTTTTGAAATGTGTTTGGAATCGATTGGTTTTAACAGATTGTGTGAAAATATTTTTTTCTATTTTATTATTTTATTATTTTATTAATGTTAATCGATTCCAACACGGTGTGACTGAATTCAAAAGAAGTTTTCTTTTAGGTTACCCAAAAAATGAAACCTGTTCTGAATACTACGACCCCTAAGGAGTTCAAAACAGGTATCCTTAGTTCTGGGCTAGATCCTTCCCCATGGTTGATTTTAAAAAAAAAGCGACATTTCCCATACATTCTCAAGATTCTTCTGAAAATGATTAAATAAAATTGTTGCCTACCGGCGTTTTTTTATTTTTTATCGATAAACAACATTTTTCTAAGCAAAAAATGGTTCTACGACGTGTCTCTAAATTTTTTTTTTTTTTTATAAAGCTAATTTGATGTACCAAATCGCACTAAAAATACACCTAAAACAGTGACAGATCGTAACAAAGAGAGAAAAGCTCTCTCTGACGTATAACTTTATACGACGAATGGCGTGGATTGAAAAAAAAATCAATTTTGTCTCTCACACGGAGTACTTTTTTGGAATTTGATACTTCACAAAAAGTAGTTCTATGGCAAGACCTTTCGAATGTATCATAAGCTTAAGTTCCTTTGGGGGAACTTTTTACATGCTAAAACCCTGCCCTTTTGACATATCACCCAACGAGCTTAGTTAAGTTAAATGGTTTTTTCCTGTTCTTACTCAAACCCTGATATACTCAAAAGGCCATGGCCATGAGAAAATAACGGTTAGTGGGAGAAAATGTATCTTGTTTTGATACGGGATAAAATATAAATTTTCTCCATTGAACCTTTATCGTTGTTTAAAAAATTTATGTATCAAATTGATTGAGAAAATAGGAGATTCCAACTTCCCTCTTGTTCCTATTTTCTTCTCTCAGTAAACAAATAACTATTAATTTCGTTATATTCATGTAGCCAGTGACTTTTAGACAATAATTTGCATCAGCTGTTTCTCAATTGATCCACTCTTACAAACAAAACAAATTCATGACTAAATTTCACTGGCTTTTCCTATAACACCTCTATTCAAATCTATTAAAGAAATTCAAGTCATTCCACAAGAAAATCAGAAAATCACTTTCGATCCCCAAATCTCCATGGAAATACATTACCACTGTTATATGCTCATGTTCAGACTTGAATCATGTTCCATACTTTTGTCATTGCGATTGTATAAACCTTTTTCGTGGACCGATACTAGCAGTTACTTTTTGTGCTTTACGTACTTTTCACTGATTGATCACAAAATATTCGACTTCATTCGTATCGAATTTTTTTGATTAGTGCGAGTATACTTGTCTTGAGGTCCTATCATTGAATATTTACATATAATTTTTGACACTTTTAGGCAAGTTAAGATAACTGATCCGCATTATGTTTCCCTTTCAATATGACAGTCTATTAGGCAGATTGCGATTTTTACATATAATTATAGGACGTAAAATTTGGAAATTATAAGTAACTTCTTCACACAAAATGTTTGACGAGTTAACTCATAAATCATATGTTTTCCGTCAACTTACAATTATAAGTAAAAAATCGCAATCTCCCTATTAACATGTTTATTGCCAGTTCTTAGAGTTTTTGTCGATAACAGATGATCTCTAGCAAATCAATTAGATACGCGGGAACGAAGATTTTCCATGCAAAGAAATGCTAATTTGTTTACAGCCTCGTAAAAATCTATCTATCTTTCTTAAGTGTCAACCTACGCAAACCCCAAAGGCACTCTGTTTTGACTGTTTTTTTTATTTCTTTCGGGTCACGCACATAATTGACTTGGACAATTATTTTCACGCATTGTTTCCCATTGTAATGTATTTTCTTGAGTATATAACAGAAGAGATTAATAGAAAAATTATGCAAAATACGCTGTTAAAAGGATCATCAATAGTCGTCGATAGCTATTGTTATTTTGTATCCAAGCGTTTCGACGAAAAGTATCAGAATTTTACCAACGAAAAAAGGAGGAAAAGAAAAATTATCTCCAAAGTCTTCAATAATATTCTCACAGAAGCTTTCAAACTGAATATTATGCTGGAAATTGGTTGCCCGCACATCCATTTATAAAAGCCTTTCGACATTTTTTTTGCTTTTATATTTTTCTGTATTTTTATTTTTCGTTCTTTTTTTCTTTCCTTCATTTTCATTTTGGTGATAATAACGAATGGAGGTCGTTATCCCTTTACTTCGCTGTGTTCGTTTCGTTATTAACATAGAAATTGGCTCCTTTAGTCACTTTGTTGCCTTGTAAATTTGCATATTTTATTTGTCATTTCCAATGTGTATCTCAAAATATGATTACTTTTTCATGATATGTCTGTTCGGCAGCAGATTTTCCCATTTTTTTTCTTCTTTATTTCAGGCACTCAGATGCACGTGTTCATTGTTCACATTTTCATGCTCACTTGGGCTGCGTCGTTTCGTAACGTCAGTAAAGACAAGGGAAAAAAATCCGTCAGCAATTTACAACGGTCGATTCCATCACGGCAGACGTTGAAAGTCATGAATCCAATGTAATGAAAAAAGTTTTCAAATTAATTTCAATTGACTCAAAATCACACGCCATTATACACAACGAAGAAAATATTGACATTTTTAATTTCGCACCTGATGTACTCCGGGCTTCCTTTTCATATTGTTCGATTTTCTGTAAACGATTTTGTGTGTTAAGTATTTTTTATTTGAAAAGTTTTTTAATTGCAATTAGTTGATATTTTGTCTGAATCATGGACAAAAATTGAACGAAGAAAGAAAATATTTTTGAAAACATTGGTTGGTATATACGTTTACATTCAGTCAATTATCAGCCAAGTTTTTATTGGACGTAATTTGTTTATGGGAAAATACTTTAATTAAGCGATAAACGAAAAATGCTTCTTTGAAATTTTGTAAAAAGTTGGGACAAATGTCGTTCTGTAATTTTAGGTGATTTTTGACACCCCCACTCTCAATCGTCTAATTTTCTTTGAACTCGCTAATACCCCAAGTAAATGGCTTCTGTTGACGATGAGATGTAAAGTCTCCATTATTGAACGGTAAAAGCTCAAAATAGTCATTTTCTTCCCTCCACTGAATCTTCGGAAACCTTTGTTGTGAGAAACGTTGTGTTTAACTCGCCAAAAAATTTAGAAATTGAATTTTCTCCAGTGAGTCTTGTGAGACACTCGCTACGCTCTGGTCACAAACAACACCATTGAAATACAATTTCCAACTTTATTTCCCTCGTTGAACAAAAAACTATTTCTGTTGATATGAAGAAAAAAACTCATTTTCTTGGTAATTTTATTAACTGAATCATTCACCGAATTCATTAGGGCTGATATTTATCCATTCAATATTTTCCTAGCGAATGTTTGATGAACATCTTCATATTTAGTTTATAACTCTGTTCATCAAAACAAAACTTTCAGTTCAACCGTAAAAGTGTGTGCACAGTCGACTGGTCTCGGACAACAACATTTTTGGCAACCATTGAATGGTATTGATTGAATCGGAAATGTGAGGATGGGAAATTAAATGATTAATGGAAACAACAAGTTACCGAAATATATTTCATTTAATGAGTTATAATTTATATCAAAGTGTCGTACAGCATTAATCTCCATTTAAAATTAATGGAAAAGGGTAAAGTTTAGGTCATTTAATGACGACTATTCTGTCGATATGCTGGTTGATTTTCTAAAATTTACATGATACAGGAGGAGAAGAATAAGAAGTCACAAGTACAATACAATTCACTGTATTCATTCCACATACATTACTAATGTTAAGACATTTTTGTGTGTACTTGCTACATGGGACGAACGCCGTACAAAGCATGTAAAAATTCATTACATAACGCGAGATAAAAATCGAAAGTCTCGTTTTCGCATGTTTACTGACCTCCACCTCGCCTCATGTCAAGATGTCACCAAACATTACTGTTATACCGTCGATATCTCACGTGGAATTGATAAAACATCAAAACGATTGTAATCGTTAAAAATGTAACTTCTTTATTTTCTCCCATTGTACGATTTCACGTCCTTTCAATTTGAAATGGCCACTTGCGTATATAAACAAGGAAAGTTTGGGCATGCTGGTTTGTTGAGAGGGATGTTTTTATCGTTTAAAGTTTTTGTTTCGAATTGTATTGATCAGTTCAGTATGGTGGTCACATATTATATATGAGCTTCGCTCGGAATTTCTATAGTTTCAAAATATTTTCGTCTCTTTTCATGAATTTTGAAGCCTCTTTTCAGCATTAGCGCCAATTCGTGATACAGTTTTCATTTTCATATAAAAGGTGATTTCTATATGCACTGTATGATTAGTGGATGTTCTTCGCCACTAATCAATGTTCTCCGTGTTTTTGGATATAAAGCCAAATAAAATCCAATCGAAGGGGAGTTCAACGTTTTCGGTGTAGAGGTAACTTTGATGAATTTCTGTGAAGCGACAATTTAAGCTACATGGGCGATATTAGGCTCAAATTAAAACTAGAATCTTAAAGTTTTTCGAGTGGAAAAAAACAAAATTTTCTTAAAAATTAAGGTTGAAGTTGAATTGTTTTAACAAAAAATTGGGGATGTTCCTTTGGACACTTTAAAGGTACATCAATCATCAACACATGTATATTTGGTGTCATTAAAAAGCTAAGACCAGTACTAATCCAGGGAAACAGTTGCATTTTTACCGCTACTTTCAACCGCTCGTGACTCAGTGTGGTTACTTTTAAACCAAGCAAGACCCTGTTTGCCTTGAAAGTACATGCAATTACCTTTCAAATAACACCTCACACGACTTTATATTGCGTTGATGTTTACAATCCAAATGAGCCATGAGCACGACAGAGTAAAGTTAACCAGGCAGGAGCGCTTGTTTGAGCGCTTGTTCATTTGAGTTCATTTTCATACAGTGTATTAGGTCCCTTATTTGACGTTTCGAAAATGAACCGCTACTGCCTGGTTTATTTTACTCTGCCGTGGCCATGATATGAGTAACGCTTTAGATTTAAGTAGCCATTTTATAGTCAAGTTTTCTTCATATTTTCATTCGATTTTAGTCAGTCATTGAAGGAAGACATCCTTTTATTCCCTTGACTGAAAGTCAAGGGTCTTACGCCAGAAAATACCCTTAAATGTTAGTAACCATACAGTGTATGAAAAATTATCAAAACCTTAATTGTTTGTAAGCATTTTTTTTTGTCACGACGATAACTTGAGTAATTCTTAACCGATTTTGATGATTTTTTTTTTAATCGACGAGGAATGAAATTCTTGAGGTTAAGTTCGAAGATGAGCCATGTCGGGATAAGGTTCTGGAAACTATTCCTGAAAAACATGATTTTTTTGATAATTGTAATTGATAATACAGTGCTGATAATTGATATTGTGATAATGATAATTTAATGATAAATTTAATGTGTTGTGGCGATATTATATAAAATGTTATTAAAAACGTAGAAGAATGGGATTTCTGAGGTTAAGTTCGAGGATGGGCAATGTATAAGGTTCTGGAAACTATTCCAGAAAAACCGGATTTTACTCTGTTGATACTTGATACTTGATAATACATGATAATATACCGCTGATAATTGATATTGTGATAATTTATGATAATTTAATGTGTTGTGGCGATATTGTATGAAATGTTATCAAAAACGTAATTGTTGGTAACAATTTTTTTTTGTCATGACGATAACTTGAGTATTAATTCTTAACCGATTTTAATAAAATTTCTTTTAATCGACGAGGAATGGAATTCCCGAGATTAAGGTCGGAAGCTATTCCATTTACTATGTTGATAATTGAAAGTTCGGATTAACAGTTATTTGGAACAAACCTTTAGGACTGTCGTATGACTTTTAAGTAAACAAAATAATTTTCCGCTTTAACTTAAGTATGGTTGCCACTCAACAAAAAATTACTCCTTGAGATAGCAAACTGTCAAGTAAACAAAGCAAAAATTCATTTTTTTTTCTTTCACACGGAATATTTTTGTGGTAAATGGTAAATGGAGAAATAGAAATGGTTCCTACAGTGGTATTATTGATATTTAAGTATTTATCTTCGCTCTGGTTACTTCATTTTCGCATTAATGCCACAGCGAAGAATTCGCCTAATTTAAAATACAATGCAGTATCGGCAATTATTTTTGATTTAATGCCACCACGAAAAAGTCTGTTGGCGCAACCTTCTAATAATACAACCTTGAAAACCACAGCGGATCATACTGATACAGAGTGTGAGCTGTGTGGATTGAGTGGAATTCATGTTGGCCACTGTACCTGAAATTACACGAGTTGCGGTATCATATTGCAATATTAGACAGCTCGAACGAGTGAGAAGTTTGCGGCTAGGCCACACCTAATATTAGACAACTCGTACGAGTGTGAAGTTTGCGGCCCGAGCGAAGCGAGGGTCGTAATTCACACGAGTTGCGGTATCGTATTGCAATATTAGGTAGCTCGGACGAGTGATAAGTTTGCGGCTATAGCGAATCGAAGGCCGTAATTGACACGAGTTGCGGTATCTTACTACATTATTTAACAACTCAGGTCTTATTGGATTATTGCACAATTTGAACGAATACAAAGTGACAACATTTCATTTTTGTAGAAGTAAATATATCAAATTGAGAATTGTGTTAGATTATTACATCCATACCGTGACAAAAAGGTTTGGACTTCAGGAATTGTCCATTCTCACCCAGATGAAAAATCAGTTAAAATAAATTAAGATAATTATAATCAAGGTTCTGAAAGAACAAGGTTAAGACAACCCTGAGTTGATCACGAAGGCGGTGACACACAAAAACTAAATTCTTTCAGAACCTTGATAACCTTGTGTAATATAAGGTAAAAGCAAAATGAAATGATCTAATCTGGTTTTTGACAATTGAAATTCAATTGACAAAAATGAGGCTCGATAATTTTATTTTGCTTTCACTTTAATTGATTAATTATTTTGGAAAAATTATCAGTCAAGGGACCCGACCCGCCCAAAAGGTGGGACCTAGTAACTCGGAGGTGTTAACTCGAGTACCAGATAAACTATGTGTTTGTAATTGGATTTGGCGGTTCCTCATCAATGACATCCCAAACATCTTTTTCTATTAGAAGCATTTGCAATATGTAACGCCAATTGAAGTAGTTGTTCGGTCGACATTTTTTGTTAGTTTGTTTTAATTGTATCACAGTGATAATAATATGGTAGCAGAATCAGTCCTGGGCGCATAACCTGTTAGTTTATCTGGTACTCGAGTTAAAACCTCCTAGTTATAAAAGGATGTCTTTATTCAACGACTACTGTTGGCTGTACTGGTTTAGGTGCTTCGATGAAAAGTTCAGAGTTATCAAAAGACGTATTTATTAACTTAAAGACTGATTCAGAAAACTAACATAATCACATGCTAGATTGATCAAAAACTTATGCCTCACAGCACACTTAAACTGAATGTTAGGTCAAGGTATATTCAGATTTCCTAACCAACTTCGTATAGCCATTAGAAAAACCAACGCACTTCAAGCAAAAATGCTTCGAGTGACAGCTGCCAAATAAAGTACTATTTTCTATGAAAAAATTTTCTAGACTTTTTACAATGCCAAAATGTGTTCGATACACTGTTCCATTTCGGGACTCTATTCAGAGTACCACTCATGCTTTAAGTGCGTTGGAAAAACGTATATTTTCGGTTTTCGAGCACCTACTCAGCTGGAAAAAGTTCGCTGGGAAATGCGTACGATTTCGGTGGGTACTTACGTTGTACGTTTTCAAAAGAATCTGAAAAGAATCTTTCACAATCAAAGATATTCACAACAAGTCGTCCACAATTGTAGGACCATAAGTGGGTTCCGCTAAAAATCTAAATTGTGCCATTGGCATTATCTACTCTCACCGTAAGTAAAACACATAAAACTCGATAATTTATTTTCTGGTTAAACATGTAAGGTATTGAATATCATGAATCGTAAACATTAGCTTTCTAGTGATCCTATCACCATATTTAAACAGATCTTAAAACAAATATTTCCAAACAATGTCATTCTACCGATATGCTAAAATTTTGTGAAACATCAGAAACTATGTTCAATAATGCAGAAATCGCATTACTCGCAGATATTTTCAGTTGACACCACACCATAACTTACAAACTTTTATAGTACATTTTAACAGCGCTTTTGCTTCTAAAACAAAACATGGTGTATAGTATGCATGACATGCCATTGCTGTTTCCATTCCATAGAACACAATGCATACTATTATAGTATACGTGGAGCCGTGTATATTATACAAACGCGGGCTATTGAACATATTCTCAATTATATGTACATTGAACACAGTGCACGATGGCCCGTAGCTCTACGGATGGACTAGGTTGGTCCGACAACACCCTGAGGAATAGAAAAAACCGGTTTTTCTTTAATTTTCTCATACAAAATACTATTTCGCTATTCAGTCCACCCTGGAAGGTTCTGAAATCCCCGTCTGGCTGCAGGCCTTGATTGTACGAGGCCAACCACACTTTTTTAAACAAAATTTTCCAGATTTTCATTCAAGATATTTAGTTATATGCATATTATGAGTATGGTTGGTTAGGGTATACCAACTTCCATTTGGATGGAGCCCGCGTTGCTTTTATAAATATATTTCAGAATTTTAGTGCAACATAAATTTTGGTTATAGGGAGCTGAATAAGTAAGAAAGTTTTGGTCGAATTTGGATGGCCATTCGGCTTGTATAATATATACATATATGGAACGACATCATATCGATGTATACCACACGATCAAATTGATAAATTTATTGGAATCGTTTTATGGTGCGATATTATTTGTGCGGTGTGCAGTGCATACGATATATATTACGAGCGAAAGTGTACTCTCCGCAGGGGTGAAACTTTAAACAAATTTTATTGTTGCTGCAGCACATTTTTGATTTTTGTACCAGCCCTGTTCGAAATGTCGTTTAAACGACTAGGGATAAAAGGATATGAAATGTAGAGATTTCCTGTCAATTTTGTTGATCCGAGGCGAAGCCGAGGTCAATAAATACACGAAAACGAGACTGTTCATAATTTTATCCCGACTTATGTAATGAATTTTACATGCTTAAAGACGTGCTTGAAACATGAAAATTTCGATTTCTACGTTAGACTGTATTATCCACTACTGGATGTAAGCCTCCCGGTATTTGGACATGAAACACCACGCGGGCCAGTGCGGGTTGGTGAGTGTGGACCACATGCTTTACATGAATTACAAACCGCAGACGATAGTTACGGGCTGGTGTGGCTTTGCATGAAAATTCTAAATATTTTCTCTAACAGTGGATAAAATCTTGTTGCTAACACGTTAGTAAATGGTGGCTTTGAGCACATGATGTGTTGCCGAACTAACTTCTTGGAAAGGTCACATCTAGTGCGCAAAACAACCCCATTTACGAACTAGTTAGCGACATAGCTATTCTAGACAATTTGTATGTTGAAGTGTTATACCTGTAGTGGTAATGCCAAATAAAATAAATATAATCAAGTCATGGATAACAATGCAGCACAAGATTCTACATATATTATGTGGCAGAATCGACGTAATGATTCAATTGTTTTTTGTGTTCGGATAACGAAATTGGGTTTCAATTTGAAAACGATAAAAAGCTCAAGGAGCATGTCGATTATCATCATGGTTGAAATGAATCAGCAAACGAAAATGTGACCCGAATTGGTGCTCTCATCAGACAATGACTTTACCTAATTATACAAGATGAAACTATTAGATTAGCTTTTTAATTGAGTCGATTGGATATCGGGCAACGTCAGTTTGAATTGTGTTGACTTCATCGTTAAAATTCAGTGTTATCTCAAATTTAATTACGTGCAAGCGAGCAACTATTTCCAGCTACCTAAAATGCAAAATGGATTTCCGTCTACCACAATTTTCTGTATATGAAATGCAAAACAAACTGAAAACATCGTATAGTGAGTCATTTCCGTTGATTTTGTGCGCTCTATTGTCGGTTGAGTTCTCTTTTTTATTGCAGAAAAATTCTCCAAAAGCACGTCCATGTCCATTGCCCTAATTTGTTTCATTAAACGAACAATATATTTTGCTCTAATTATCTGCCTTTCGTATGCCAGCAATGTCGTTTAAATGCAAATTTTCCATTGTTTTTCCATTTTACCGGTTTTTTACTTACTTTCCGTTTGTAAACTTTGTTTTCTATTCATTACGATCTCATGTACCCGTAAGCAAGGCTTTAAATTTTACCGTTTTATTTAATATTTTTCATATTGGGAATAGACCTCTCTGAATCTGTGAAGCTAAGACTATGTTCTATTCTTCCATTTGGGGTTTAAACATAGGTTTAATTTCGCAGGCCGCGTATTTTCCGAGTTATTTTAGATTTAATTTCGACGGCAACACTGTAAATGCGTTAAGTAATCTATGAATGATTTTCATGTAACCAGGGATTAGTCTACACGTTAAAAGTGCTTCATCTTTGTATATAATAAACAATCGTGGTAGTGTATTCGAGGGTGTATTGCTCCGTAAATAATTTTTATGCGATTCAGTGAGAGAACTCAAAACTTACGCTGCCTGCGTTCAATGTGGTGTGAACCAGTTTTATTTCGTAAATGAGTTTATCACACCCAAAATACATGAACCAGTCATGTATCCATACATTCACATACAAGTGAGCGACGCGTACATGAAACCCTTTTTTGCGGAAAAGTGTGTAGTAGAGGACTTGCGTCATGCCCACTTACTAACGTGCGGGCATGATTGTGGAAACTTGATCACAATAGTTGTTTATGTTACAAGAATCGTGTGGAGGTATATTACCGCACTCGGCTTCGCCTCGGATTAGAAATCTAACATTTAGTGCGATAATATATCAGCATCCGATTCGATTTTCTTCATTGTATAAAACGATGTATGCAACACGAATCGTATGCTGGAATATTATCGCACACGATGTCTTGCCAACCTCGGCTTCGCGTCGGGTTGACAGTCAAATTTAATGTTACGAATACTACGATAATCTACGCCCAGATCGTAACATGATGCTTTATTGCGTAAGCGAAAACGAGATGACATGAAGCGGAACGACACATTTCAGTCAATTATTAAAAGTGTACGTTTTCAACTCCTAGGACAATAATATTGAGGAGAATTCATGGTTCGTATCATGCAATAAAGTATCATCAAAACCGAAAACGAATGTTATTATTTTTTCACCCGAGTCACATATACCAAAACTTTTCAGCAAAACATAGGGAAAAAAGTCAGTAAAAAAAAGTTCTTTAAAAACTTTTTAACAGTTTTTCACTTTTAAATATTCCCTGTGTTTTGCAGTGAAACATGAGATTCTAAAGGAACCGTTTGTTAAACACTCACATGATAACTGTGCACACGGGACTTTCTCTATGAAAAAGTTTTTTTTTACGTTCCACTTCCACATTCAACGTTTTTCCGAAAAATATTTTTGTGTTTAGTTGTTGTGGTTTCAAGAGCGCTTGACAAAGTTTCGTATTAAATAAATTTCTTTGTTGAATATGTTTCCGATTGTTTTTCAGTTTAATTAATGAGGATTAGGGAGTATAGCTGGGTAAATTAATTCGTTCAATGAAAATTGCATGAACTAAAGTAGATCGCCCGACAGGGCTCATTTCATTTTGTACGCAAAAAATGACTTCTGTACACATAAAAAGTTGTTGTAGACACAAAAGAGTTGTTTTAGACAGGAGATATGTTGTGGACGGTAAACACAAAGTATATAAACACTTACCTTCAGACCCTCGTATGTTGTCGAACTTAGACTTGTGCAACATGACGGGTCTAAATACTTCCAATTCACCACTAAATACAACTTAAATCGTTCCAGATTCACCACTAGATGCAACTTGACGCAAACGAATTCAATACGTGTGTAACATGACGGAGCTCAAATTCACCTGAAAGTTTGGATCCGTGTGTAACTGCGGATTTGCATTACCTTCAGTGTTTATATACTTTGGGTAAAGACTCGATATATATCACGACAGAGTAAAGTTAACCAGACAGGAGCGGTACTTTGACTAAGGACCTGAATAATCGAGTAGCCCTACATTTTTTGCGAATAAAAATTTTCAATTTATGTCAGTGTTCATTTGAGCTCATTTTCATACAGTGTATAGATCATTTTCATTATACGGTACTTGTCAACGTAACCCCACTAAATGTTTCGTCCAGTAGTATTTAACCTCAATTAACTGACATTGACTGCATTCAATTTACTGGTTTTTACATGAAAATCGTTCGTTCTATTCATTCGATATTTTTCGACATGTGTGACAGCTGGGATCGTGTCTGACGTTTACAAGGTCATGAAAATGATCTATTAGGTCCCTTATTTGACGTTTCGAAAATGAACCGCTCCTGCCTGATTTATTTTACTTTGCCGTACATATATTCTTGTAGTAAGACCACTGACTGTCACAATACAATTTTGTACAGAAAATTCATCTTCGGTGTACAAAACGATTTGTGTGTACACTGTCATGGATTCTGTGTAAAAAATCAACACCTATGTAAACAAAAAATGGTTTTGTACAAGCCGTTTTTAGTACAAAAGTTACATTTTGTGTACAAAAACAAAACTTTGGTGTACAAAAAATTAAACCCCCTTGGCCCTGGAGAAGGCACAATTTACGAAAGTATTGAAATTGAAATTATTCATATTTTTAGATGATACCAAGTGAGAAATATTTCACTAAATTTCACCAAATATCAATATAAAATGTACTTTTCAAAATTAGGGCATGGGACAACTACCGAAGCTATTCTTGCGATCCTTGTTTTCATAGCTGAATTCGATTGTTTCGTGAAAATTTGTCCTGTTCAGATTTAAAAAAAATTTGCTGGCTTTGTCAGAGCTGTCGTTTATTCACGCCGTAAGTGCGGTCGAAATTCAAAACGGAAAGTGCGAAATTCTTTCTAACGCACCTACATTTTCATACAAGGAAGCGTTGGATAATAATTCGGTTCACTTTTTCATCGATTCGTTCACTTGAAATTCAAATTTTGCGCACACTTACGGCATTAATTCATGAAGTCCTTTTCGGTAACAGATGGTAGCCAGTCAGATTAATAGGAATTTTAGCACTATGTGAAGGACTTGTATTATAGAGTGTTTTTTACATTTGAATTTTGGTCAGACTAGCCATTATATGGAAACTAGGCAAGTCATAAGTGCCCTTTTTTGATTTTTATATAATTCACATTTTGTTGGTCTTTTTACTTAAAACGCGCCTTTTGTCCCTTTCATTCATTCAAAACGCTTTTTTATATAGTTCGCGTTCGCAGGGTCACATTTTAGTAGCTAGTGCTGTCTTGCATCAGATGATATATCCTCAACACCTAGATGTGCATATTTTCTGCATACATTTTCTCTTCTTGACCTGAGTTGACTGGAAGATTTTCCATCACATTTGCCGGAATTAAAACCTAATTCAGATTTATACGCAAAAACCACACCCCGAGTCGCCAAGGTTTGTTTCCGAAACGCGAATGGTATTCCTTCAATGTATAAAAACGTCATTGCAACTTTACGAACTTATTCTGAATGTGACATAGTAAATCGTCTAGACAAATTATAGAAACGAAAATCCATTCGGGTTTGAGTGAAAAACGATTATTACTGCGAAGAAAAGCTGTGTATACATAAAAATATCAGCCAATATTTGCCACATATAATTCTACACACAGCTACGTTTGGTGTTCGCTGAACTATGATAAGCCATAATCCAGCATGCATAAAACATTATAATGTTAGATTATGTTCGTAGACCGAGAGCCCATCTGCATATCAGTCTCTGAAAAACCAAGGTTTTTATTTTTCATTTTCCATGTGTGACAATATGGAATAAGTTCCGACTGCGACCTCATGAGGAACTGACATGCTTGTCGGCTCTCCGCCTATTACACAAATATATGTATGGTATATGAATATGTCGCATATTATATGGATGTATACCTTGCTACATATCATACGCTACATACTTCATATCAGCACAGCAAAACCATAAAGCTTATGAAGTGTGTCTTTAATGGTTCGTTGTGTCATTTATATCTGTCATTTTATATCAAATGAGTTCACTTATTACAACTCGACCTGATTAATGGTAAACCTCTAGTAAACGAACGAACGGAAGAGAAATTACATCAATTAATGAAAAACATTACCACCTCTTGTCGATATGCTGTTCGATGAAATTGTAAAAAAAAGTACGAAAGAAAATGAAAGCGAAAACAATTAAGCAAACGCTTCCGGCTATGCATTAGTAATTAATATTCTGCTATTACCTCTCAACAGCCTCTTTTCGTTCTTCTGACGAGCATTTATGTTGATATCAAATTAAGATTTTAAAATTGCTGTGAAAGCGTTTGGAAAATGAAAATGAACTAATTAAATCACGTAGTTGTCACATGTATATTTTAAGGTGAAATTGGCCTTCTTAAGTTTGTTTGAAACGAGATTAAATAAGCACAGTCGACCACCAGTCATTTTTTTTTCATATCATTATGGACAAGAACTTGACACAGGAAAAAAATCAGCTCGATCCCCTCTTAGCCCGTTTCTGAGAACTAGTGATTCCGCCCACACAAGATCGGTTGATGCTCCTAGTTTACATTGGAATCGAAAGAGAGACAAATTCGTAGAATTTCAGTTAAACAATTATCATTCTGGAACATCTGGTTTGGGCTACAGTGACGGGAGCCCGAAGCAAATGTTATACGTAATACGTCTAGAAATCACAGTTTTCAATAGGTGATATCCCCGAAATGATGTGACCGTAGAAGTTTCAGAATGGTGATAATTGGTATTGGGTTTAAGTACAGCGATTTATGATTATTTTATTAACTGGTCTCGGGGTCACATGTCAAAGTGAGGGAAATCACATTCAAATTTGAACTGCGCCTGCTCTCAATGCTATTTTTTAATTCATGAACTTTTGTCTTTGGTACCTGGCTGTACGTTACATTTTTAACGTTGCGGTTCTTGTCAAAGTACCAAATGAGTCCAAATGGGAAATTTCCATCCCGTATGGCAAATTCTATCATCTGATTGGCACAAACTCTCTCCTGTATTCACTTTTACGCTCTACTAACATTTTTATTAAATTTGTTTTGGATCATCAATAGGTGGTCGATCACAGATATACATTTTTTTAGTAAAGAAAACGTTGGGGCACTGACGTTTGTCCTATTAAAACAGTCTATAATTCAGTAAACAAAGGTTGAATTATATAAATGTTAGGAGTTAATTTCCCTCACCTATTTTGCTTCCCTTCACAAATAGAAACAAAGGGCATAAATTATTCCTATCAATATTCTGCTACAAACTTTGAGGTATATCCGTCGCCCATGTCTTATACATAAATACACTTACTGGAAAACAAGACCCTGTTCATTCGTAATTATTATATACAAGCTCGTCCAGATGTTAAAGCGTCATATATTGGGTAATTTATAGTCACAACTAACCCTATTGTCTTTTTAATTAAACATTTAATAGCCGAAACACACATCTGCAGAGTGGAAAGGAGATTTGTAAACAAAATAAATAAATAAATTTGTGTTGTTGTCGAAGCTAAACGGAAGTCGTCAGCAACCAATTGGTCATCAAAGACTAATTAAGAAACCTTTTAATTGAATTATATAAATGTTACATTGAAAGTAGATACGCAATAAGGGGTCATTCATAAAGTATGTTACGCTAACTCAGTTGGTCTTCCAATTACTTTGAATTGTCAGACTGCGAAAGCTACGCAATTTGGTGGATTGATTCATTTCAATCAACAAAATTCCGTAGCTTTCGCAAGTTTGACATTTCAAAACAATAGATTAAGAGTAATATCGCCAAATCTTCAGGTGATTGGGAAACAAGCGGTCTCCGATTTTAATGAGTGATAGCTCGTTGGATTCGTCTTTCAATTCTAGGAAACACGTGTCTTTCACTTTTTCTAAAAAAAATTTGTTTTCTGTGAAAAGCGCTCAAAAGTGAAGACATGCCAGAGGGTACCGAAAACAGTTTTTCGGCAATAACTCAAGAAAAAATTATTTTAAATGGTTGTAATGTTGTACGATTGTCGGCCTTGAAAAGACCTACAGGTAGAGTATACGCACCGCTTGGTGCTAGTTGATCCACTAGAGTTATGACTAGAAATATAGTGAATGTTCGGAGAGTCCGCCTTCTCTGCAGCTTCGATGTACCACGGAACTGAGTATGGGGTGTTGTAGCTGGCCTCACCCACTATCGTTGCACATATAAATGAACCCAGTACTTTTGGGCTGCAAGCCTACAGAAGTCTTGAAAAAAAAGTTGGTGCCAAAATGTAGATTTTTTCCTTCTTTCTGAGGGCCCAACTGCCAGAAGAGCATCTGGAACGGTACTACGGCAATCATTTTTTATTGTCTACTATTCTTTCACCTTATCAATAGAAAAACGCTTCGCTATGTCGCGAATATATCAGATCCACTATTAGTAATATCAAGAGAAAAATCATTAAAGTTTTCTCCGAGGATTTTAGTCAAATAAAGTGTTAGCGTATAGCAAATGACCTCAGGACTACGGAACAGTAATTAGTTTTTCAATTGGACCAATATTTGCTACGTGACAGGAGTTTGGAAAACCGTTTGCTCCCACTTGATCGTATCGTTTTTCCAAACTCCTGTCGCGTAGCAAATATTGGTCCAATTGAAAAACTAATTACTGTTCCGGACTCCTGAGGTCATTTGCTATACGCTAACACTTTATTTGACTAAAATCCTCCGAGAAAAATTTAATAATTTTTCACAAGAATTACTAACACTGGATATGTTGTAACGACCTATATTCGAGTCAAAGTTAAGCTTATACGGTAAGAGAATAGTAGACGATACAAAATTACTCACGTAGAACCGTTCCAGACGCTGTTCTGGCAGTTGGGCCCTCAGACAGAAAGAAAAAAATCTACATTTTGGCACCAACTTTTTTTTCAAGACTTCTGTAGGCTTGCAGCCCAAAAGTACTGGGTTCATTTATATGTGCAACGATAGTGGGTGAGGCCAGCTACAACACCCCATACTCAGTTCCGTGGTACATCGAAGCTGCAGAGAAGGCGGACTCTCCGAACATTCACTATATTTCTAGTCATAACTCTAGTGGATCAACTAGCACCAAGCGGTGCGTATACTCTACCTGTAGGTCTTTTCAAGGCCGACAATCGTACAACATTACAACAATTTAAAATAATATTTTCTTGAGTTATTGCCGAAAAACTGTTTTAGGTACCCTCTGACATGTCTTCACTTTTGAGCGCTTTTCAAAGAAAACAAATTTTTTTTAGAAAAAGTGAAAGACACGTGTTTCCTAGAATTGAAAGACGAATCCAACGAGCTATCACTCATTAAAATCGGAGACCGCTTGTTTCCAAAGTTAAAAAAATCACCTGAAGATTTGGCGATATCACTCTTAAGGTTAGCTCGCTTAGTATGAGTTTATTACGTAGGTGGAAACACGGGTTTTCAGGAGTAAAATGCAAGGAAGATATTATAGTGTGGAGGTAATTCCATTCAGACGCGAGGCGTATAGTAGCACATAAATTGGATGCCAATGACGTCTTTTTTTTTAAATGGGTGACTGTTACTTTTGCTTCACAAAATATTTTCGCTATCTCATAACAGATGGCTCGACTATCCATTCAATTTTTAGTTTTTAACGAAGTGATTCGGTTATATCCTCCTTACTATATTTACCTTGGTATAATGTATCAATGTATGTGTACCAACTTCTAAAAACAGAAAATCCAAATCCACTACTGATCAAGGCTGTATACTTTCACCACGCCATACAAATTTAATTTTGGTGAATTTGTTTGTATGGAAAAGGTGTGTTCCCGCGTATCTAATAAAATGGCGATCTGCGTGACCTCCCCAAAGTATACAGCCTTGCTACTGATGGGTGGCGACTCGTTTGACGAACAAATAATAGTGAGAGAACGAATTCCTAACTGTGAGGGATTCTTTTGAAAAGCAGCCTACCGAAATCGGACGCATTTTCCAGTCGACTTTTTTATATGTGCATTGAAAGGACTTCGACCAAATAAGCCAAAACCTCTTTCAAAAAAATTCTTCGAGTTTGTCTGGCTGGTGAAATGTGATCAAAAACCGAAAACTTGCATTTTTCTTACAACAATTTCTCCAGGTACACTAGCCGTACAGGGTCGTGTGGAGTTTCATTAGAAAGGTAATCACAAGTACTATTGAGCCGAATAGGGACTTACTGGTTTTAAAATTCATCCACACTGAAATATGTGTAGTTAAAGTTTTCAACCGAAGACTTACACTCTTCTTACAGAAAATTCTCGAGATACACAAAACGTGCATGGTCGTGTTGGGTATAATTTGAAAGGTAATTTTATGTGCTTTTGGGCCAAATAGGGTCGATCTAGGCATCAAAAGAAAAATTTACACACTCAGGAAGACGCCATCGATGCAAGTCAGACGAAAAAGATAAAGAAAATCCTCTACATGACAAAGTAAACTACAAACTTATATCACAGACTTCACAGACCCCAAATCTGGGGTACTTGTCAATGCTTATTTGTATAAATTTTTGACATATCCTCCAAGGCAAGTTAAAATAACTGATCCGAATTATATTTTTGCGCTTGACGACTGAAGTTCGACCGATTTCCACTCACAAACTATGATCCAAAAGTTCAATTTCTCTGTACTTCTCAGAGAGAGCTATTTGCGGCCAAGAATTAGTTATTTACGTTCACTTTCGCGTGACGTATCAAGTTTTTCATGCAAGTTATGGGTACCGAAAGTAAAAAAATGACAATTTTGAGGGGCAAAAGTTTACTATTCCTTCTATATCATCATAACAGTCTACGAAAAAAGGCCGGAAAACAAAAAGACAAAATTTTATGTCGCGTTGCTATGTAAACGTACAGTTACTTGAATAGAAATGTCTAATGTATGCCTGCATCTATTCTCCAGCAATTTTTCACGATATATCTCAAATTATTTTAATATAAAAGTGCAGACCGGTCGGAAGCATAAAGTTTTTTTTATTAAACAAACGGTTCTTGAATAACAGGAACCGTATTATATTATATGATTTACTACTTTTTAAATTTTCAACTCAAAAGGAAGGTATATTTGTACTTTCCTAGCAAATGCGAATCGATAAGGTATTGACTTAGGTTTAATCATCACTATAGTCAAGCACAAAAAAATCTCATTCAAAAGTATATTCGTTTGCCTCCCAATTTACGGCCGGATCGTTTCCTCATTTTTTTTTTGGTAAATTTTATGTCGTTTCATTGGATATCCTACTGTCAAATTGTCGAAGAAATATGATTCTAGTTTTGGAACATTTTTATGAAATTTTGTTTGATTTATGGATTTTTAAACATGAATCGCCCGATCCATACATGAATTTGAGATTAATTGGAGATGAGTTGTAAAAAATAAGATATTGCGATTCTAATTTTTCGGTAATAAATCGGAAATGCCAACATAAATTCTTGTGAGTTCATTTTATTTATTCCTTCAAATCACACAAGATTTCAAGATGCGGAATAGTTATTTATGACATCGAGCGCAAAGTACTTTATGAGGCTTTATGATGTGTAATTATGACACGAGGCATACAACATTTTATGCAACAGAGGCATATAAAGTTAGCAGTTTTCGGACATTATGATACTGAGTTGCATAAATAGTGGTTTATCTACTGTAATGCGAAAATATTCAAAAGTAGTACTTCTGTTTCAGTAATACATATATATGAATGGAGTAAATTTACACACTGACAGATCCGTTGTTGTAGATGTTAATATAGCTATTTTCATAATAAGGTAGTAAATGGGAGTGTTTCGCGCACTAGATGTGAGTGTTATCTACTTTAATGTCATAATCACAATTAAAACCTAATTTTAAAAATCGAACTGAAACATCAACACGCCATGCCACCGTCAAATATTCATATTCCCCACAAACAAATCTCAGATCTAGTCCACTGTCAAGAATCTGGCAATAATATGTCTGGAATATATATTTAATCTGGAATAAATGTAAAATTATCGAAGTTCGCCGTGAATAAATGAGAAATTATCGAAGTTAACCGTGTGCAAATAAAATATTATCGAAATTTTCAGGTCATAAATTGACGTTCTGAGAATGACTTGTTTAAATCTAGCTCATTTTGATTCTAAAAGTGTCACCAAATGGTGAATATTATGACATTACAGTAGATAAATAAACATATCAGTGCGTAAAATGGCAGGCCCGTGCGCAAATCTAATATTTACGCACAGATGCTATTGGTATATAGTGTTATGATGAAAGAGAAAGAAATGATTTGACAAGTACCGCAAGGAAAGATTAAATAAACTGGTCTTCGGTACTCTCGTTCGTAACTACACGTGTTGAAAGAGAAGCAAATACATTGACAAATCCCCCAAGGCAAGTTATAATTAAATCTTCTTCGGTCTTCTCGCTCCGATCATAACACTCTATTGTAGTATAGTTGCTTCATGTATGTGTGGTATGACATTGCGCTAGTTATGGATGACGATGTGTTTTTGCCTCGGTTTTTGCATCGATCGTTTGACTAAAATTGTGGTAATTTCGGGTGTTCAAAACACCGTGTTTTTGACATTACAGTAGATAAGATCTTGCTCGCTTTGCTCGGCAATATCACATCTAGTAAGCAAAACAACCCGATTTGCTAACCAGTTAGGAAAATAGCTATTGCAAATGAAAGGTTTCCAGCACAGTACCTATTTCTGGGAGTTTTAATTCTAAAAATGATAAAAAGGAATTTATTTCGCAATTTTTTGGAACTTTTCCATTGTTTTTCAGAATTAAAATTTCCAAAAATGAGCCCTGTGTCGAATCGAATTCGCTAAACTAAATTAAGAACAACCTTTCGTGAAATGGGCGGCCTTGAACCAATAGTAATTTACATGTCTGGTGCGGCGCTTTTTAGGTCTTTTTCGCGTGTTGTAGCCGGAACGAAAATGTCTAAAAAAAACCACCGACAAACACACACAAGCACATTATTTTTCATGTAATCGCCCTCTGAATGAAACCGGAGAAAAATTTCAGGCATATACCCCCGTTTTTGGCTCCGACACGTGAAAATATGTAAATCAAGCAATCTGAATATTAAACCAAAGTGGACAAGCGGTAAGAAAGTAATTTACCGAATTAATTTACCTAACGTTAAGCTAAGGACGCAATTAGTCATTTAATATTTGAAATTCATGTATAACATGGATTACTGTTAGTTAAACTCCAACTTTCTCCATATGTTCGCTCATTGACCCACATATTTATCCTAAGGGTTTTATAAACGTACAACAGGTTTCCAGATAATGCTCACAAAATGTGAATGTTATAACTTACAAATGTATCTGAACGTTGTTACCAATGGTGGCAGCAAGTAGGTATTTCAAATTTATTTACCTTGACGTTAGAAATAAAATTCTCAATTGAAGTGCCGATTACGTACAACGGTACAACGAATAAACATGGAAAATAATACCAGTCTCACGGCATAACCTTTATTTATTTAGAATTATTTTAGCTCTGCTTGGTTCTTCGAAAGGTTAAAGTATGTGTAGCAAGAAATGTTTTCATTTGACTACTGTAGTATATTTAACTTTCATTGAAAATATAAGCATTGTTTAGAGCATAAGATGTACAGTACTGCATTGGTTGAATGATTTCTTAGTATTACAGTTTTGATAATTGGTCAGTTTTGGAAGTAAGTGTTCACGTTAGTTGTAGATAAAGAGTTCTCCTCAGGAGAGTGATGCCGGCATCAATTCTTTTTCATTTATTCTATGTCAACTCTACCGATAGAGGCCACTATTTCACTGAAAGATGTCGCTGCAACAAAGCCAAAAAATATAACTTTTTACTCGACGGTTTTTGGTCAAATTAAATTGCCAGCGCATAGCACATGACCTCAATACTCCGGAACAGTAATCAGTTTTTCAATCCGCCATATATTTTCTTGGATATAAGGGTTTGCAAAGACCCGTCGAGTAAAAAATTAATTAATGTTCTGCTGACATTGGCTTTGTTTCAGCGACATCTTTCAGTGAAATAATGACTCGCACTCTATCGGTAGAGTTGACATAGAATAGAAGAAAGAGAATTGATGCCCTCTCCAGATTACTTGAAGCGTGTTATTGGGTTCAATCTAGGAAGTGGTCAACAGCAAATATTAAGGCGAAGAAGCTTAACAAGACCACAAAGTGTTGTTAGTGGGATCAAACAAGTTGGTTTTGATTCGTACGTAACGATTCGAATTGAATAAATAAATTAGTAGTGATATTTCAAAATACAAAAGCAGATGCAACGGTGCAGATGCCAATTATAGAACTTACAGGAAATAACGTAATTAAGCTATATCTCTCCCTCCCTCCCTTTTTGCTATAAAAGGCATTACGGAGCCTTTTTTCAAGGCTAAAGTCTATAGCCTAGCCTTTTTTAAGTCTCTTACTCATCAACGGTGGACATGGCGACATACATAGAGAATCAGTTTCTCTGTATTAATTTCCTTTTTCCATGCTACAGGAGAACATGGTCGTAAAACTCATAGTACAACATTAAAAAGCGTAAAGTTCCACTTTTAGGAGTTTTTGGTGTAAAGTGGAATAAATGGGATTTAAAGGAAGTGCGTCACTCCTCGCTTTTTGTATATCGGAATAGATCTACTCATAAAACATAAATATTGTTTGATTTTCATGGATTCAATTTTCAATTAAAGTTAAATTCATGAAAATCGAGCAATTCCGTTGGTCCACTTTAGATGTGGAATTATGACATGAGGCCGCAGGCCGTGTGTCATAATGCACATCGTGAGTCTGATAAAATACTTCGCACCGAGATTCATACAACGTTTTACGCAACAGAGGCGTCTAAAGTTCGACAATTTTGAACTTTATGACATCGAGTTGCATAATTGTTTTATAAATCGGTTAAAATGGCACAATAAATGTAAGCATCTCTCAATAAACATTTAATTGCCGCGCTCGGTCAACTGCAATAATTGAACAATTATAAATTATCACTTAAAGTCTGCTACAAATAAAATAATTAGTGGAATAAAAATTGTTCGCCTTGAAAATCTTTTCCGGAAAGTTTGTATATGATTCATCTCATCTGATTAACTTTTTGCATCTCATCATAAATTTGAAAAACTTATTCAAGCACATAATAAAAACTCGGAAAGTTTCGTTGGAATTTTATTGTACGTTTCTCGAATTATTATCAGTTGTACATTGTAATTGAATTTAAAGATTTTTTTTTTGTAAAATAAATTTTTTTTTATTCAATTATTACTTGATTTACGTTGGAAAGTTTTGCGGAAAGAGTGGTGGTAGTATACATTTTACGTCTAACTTCTACTATAGAATTTATAAACATTAAAATTCGGTGAGTGTATAGGTATTTTCATTAATAAAAAAGAGGAAAAAAGTAAAAAAAGCGCCCAAAAGTTTTATTCATCTACACCATACAGCGTGCAAAGTGAAAAATTAAGTTCTTTCATTGAATTTCGGAATATATTTTCGTTTGGGGCTTTTACAAATACTTTGCGTAAGAAATTTATGTTTTGTAAATTATTTACGTATCTTTGCAAGACTTCAGGAATGGGTAAATAATTTTGGCATTTCCTAGATAAGAATTGAATAGGAAATATTTAAAAAGTCTTGGAGCTCGATAATTGATTTAAATTCTGGACAGTAACAATTCTGTCTTGTCTCTACTTTTCTAAAACGACTTTGATTGAATTTGCTTCTATTCAGAACCTTCAATATAAATTGTTTGTAGCTCCTTTGAATTGTTAACGTATACTGGAGCTAAGCGGTCGATTGTATTAGGTTACTTTTTATCAGAAATATGAGAAATAAATGAAATGAAGTTAAATTTTGAATTAAGTTTACATCTCTGGACGAAGTAGTTATTTTCACAATGCAGTTGAGAAATTGGTCATTTTCTCACCTCAACTAAAACTTTCAGGAGCCTTTTTTATGTTAACCATTGGTAAAAAGTAGGAATTTTCATTAACAAACACCACGCACTAAATGCAATTTTCAACTTTTCTTCCCTCGTTGAACAAATAACTATTGTTGACCGAGTGTGACGTTTTACGCTTTGACAGATGGAATACACCTGCTTTTGTTCCCAACAGACTCAATTATTTGCTTATCTGGGTCGAAAAATAGAAAATAGAGTTGGAATTTCATATTCTACCAGAGGTACACACGCAACGTTTTTCATATGTACGATGAGTGTGTTACCGTTTTTCTTCACGAAACAAAAAACACCGATCCACCATACCATTTTTGAAAACGTTTTCGAATCAAAATGACAGTTCATGTGAGAAAAGTTCTATTTTCACCCCCAGTCTGCCGTAATTTGCATAAAAAATTTAGTGAAAATTTGAAATGGTGCACGTTTCTCACTAGAAATGTCATTTGACCAATCTTCAACTGAACGCAATTTTCTCATGGCCCCTTGAGGGAAGAAAACTCGAGAAAATGTTCTCCAGAATATTTATTCGACAACAAATCATTTAACAATAACATTTCCCGCTAAAGTCCCTAACGGTTTATCATCAAGAATTGTTTGAATTCCGTTGATCCACAAACTTTGCAAACCCTTTGGTGATAATGTTGGCTCCTCGAAAGTAGCATTATCTACGAAATCCGGACTAAACAACACAATATCGGCAATCATTTGCGGTCGTAATATTCCCCGATCCAGAATACCAAACCTTTGTGCTGGCAAAGAAGTAGCCTTTCGTACGGCCTCTTCTAGCGCCATAAGTCCATCCTGATTAGCCAGTCGTCCAATTACCTTCGGAAAACTGCCATACATTCTCGGATGTGGTTTACCCCCGTCTCTTGGAATGCTGTCGCTGCCAATCATATGCAAACGGCTTCTTAATACTTTGTGCAAATCAACTTCAGATTGTTGGAACATTATTATATTCGTTGTTCCTTCGTCGATCACGACAACGTATAAAAGAAAATCAAATTCAGACATATCTAAAACTTGTGCCGCTGCGGTCATATTCATGCCTTCAAATTGTCTCAGACTTTCATCAATTACTGAACTGATGACTACATTTTCCCAACCAATTAGGGCAATTTTTGATTCCCAGCCGGGTTCTCTTCCACTCTCGGTGAGTTCTCGAAGTTCCTCTCGATAGATGGGATCTTCGATTTTTCTCAACAGCTCCTGAAATCCACCGGCCATCGCAGACGGTGGTAAAAGTTGAAGAATAGTTGAAGAGCCAGCCAAATATGGATACATATCAACCGCGATGTCGATTCCTTGTTCTTGTCGTGCCGATTCTATCATATCAATTGCCTGTGGTATTAAAATTTCCCAATATGGTCTACCCGCAGCTTGTAAGTGCGACAATAAACCTCTTGCCTTACTTTCTTTCAAAATATTCAAGAACTCGTCAATACTTTTAAGCAAACTGCCTTCATAGCTACGAACGTGGGCAGAGAGTAGTCGGTCGTATTTTGCTACAACTTTCGCTAACGTTACCAGTTCTTCGATTCCCGCATAAGCACTGGGAGGATAGACTAGTCCTAAAGACATTCCAATAGCGCCCTGTTGTAATTGCTCCTCTAAAAGCTCGGACATCGCACTGATTTCTTCAGTTGTTGCTTCCCTTTGCTCGTATCCCATCACAGAAATTCTTAACGGTCCATGCCCCACCAGGGAAGCAATGTTTAATCCAATGTTCGCTGTCAGGCTATCTTTGAGTGATGTGAAGTTGCTGAAAAAGTGCTCTTCAGGCACATTACCGAGAAGTGTTCTTAAATGTGAGCGTATCTCTTCAATATCTCCGTTTGGGTAGGTCGAAAAGCCACAGTTGCCAGTAACGACTGTCGTAACACCTTGTCGAGTTTTAGATTCGTGTTCTGGAGCTGAGATAATTGCTGAATCGTCGTGTGTATGGCTATCGATGAACCCAGGCGCCAGGTAACTATCAGAAGCATTGAATACATTGGAAGCCAACGATAACTCGTCTTCGGAAAACGTACCAATTTTAGCGATCTTATCACCTTTGATAGCAAGTGAAGAACGATACCATGGTGCTCCTGTGCCGTCGATAATACGGGCATTCACAATAATTGTATCGTATTGTTGTTGAGCCATTGACGAGCTTATCAGGCTAATAGTGCCGAATACCAACAGCATAAGTTTATAGGGCATGTTGTTAGTTAACTTGCAACTCACTATGAAATGAAGGTGTTCAGGTGTTTCAACTCTATCGATGTTCCCTTTCAATAACACAAAAACAGATAATAACACAAATTAGCAAACTACTGTTTGATAAAGTATTAATCTAAAGTTATCTCACTTTCTTACGTCGTACTTTTGATAAGATAATCAAATTATGTGATGGATAAGAACCGGCTAACTTTCATATTAAATCGACGTTGATTTATTGTGAATTTACCATCTTTACTAGCGAAGGCTCACAATATTTCAGTATTGGCAGAATTATATTGGAACATCGCAGATCCGTGAAAAATTAGTGGTAAGCAAACCTGAGGTTCGGTTCCCTGCCATTTATTTTTCCAAATAATTATTGTTCACTTTTCTCACCTACAATTGATAAGGAGATAACACAATAATACATGACAAACTGTTTATTTTCTGCAAAATATAAATTCTGAGGCCCGTTCGCGATCAGAATTCAGGTGACTCTACGCGCAAAAAATAGTGTTTTCGTTACGAGTTATGTAAAGTGTATTTTTTTCAGGCTAATTGTCAGCTTGTCCTAACGAGGCGAGCCGAGTACTACAAGCTTTCATCACTAGTTGCAACCGGTTGCAACTGGCCGACGTTTTTTTTTGTTCCGTAACGATGTCTTGCCAACCTCGGCTTCGCCTCGAATTGCCATCTAGTGCGATAATATACCTCCATACGATTCATGTTACATAAATAACTATTTCAGGTTGCATGACACATTGTCAAGTTTCAATACCCTATTTGGAGATGTACAAGTTGCAAGAGATACAAGAGATATAGAAGATATAGTGAGCATATTTCTGTATATTTCAGCTTTTTGAATTGCCGTAATATCAATCAATATCTTATAAACTAAAAATGTATATTCTCATCGGCGAGCTATCCAGCAGACCAGCCAATTTATTTGTTGAATTGTTCAATCAAATGAACGGGAAAATTGCTAAATTGTCAAATATAGAATCGGCAAGAAAGATACAAACAAGAATTCGGTTTGAACTAACGACGCTCAAGTCTTTGTTGTTAAATCACGTATTACCCACCCAGAAAATACACACAAAAACATTCACTTTCATCTAATTTTTTTTTTGAGTGTCTACTCATGTTATCCACATTTCTTCGGTGTTATACGAATACTTAGAATAAATGTTATTTTTCTTTCAAGAAAAACAGAACATAAGGTAAATAATTCAATCCACCACACTCATTCCTCGATAGGTTCTGTTATACGAAAAAATATTCTTCATAAATAAAATGCCTTTATTCGGTTTAGATTTTAAGCGCACAAAATGCTGACCGCATGGAATTCTTTGTATCATTATTTTTTATTTACTTCTATAAATTCAATATTATCTTTCAGTTTATTTTGATGAAATTAATCTGTTATTGTAGAATTATGAATAACATTTTCAACATTTCAACATATTAGTCGCTGGTCAAGCTGGGAGACCCATCCTGCAGTAATTTTGAAGAAAAATCTCTGTCAAAATAACAAAAATATTCCTTTGTTCAGACCGGTTTTTGTTTGTTTTTTGATCTAAATTGACGAAATAGTTGTAATTTTGAGTTGTTAATTGCTGAATAAAAACTCTATAATTACGGCAGCATCTTATTTGTTTTCATTTTAACTTTCTTCAAGCATGAGCGGTACTTTAAATATATGCTGGACAGTGTATCATACAAATTTTGACACTGTAAATAATTTGGAAAAATTTATGAAATTCAATGATTTTACGAAAATAGAAAATTTGACAAAAATCAAAAAGTTGATGAAAATCGAAAATTTAACGAAAATCGAAAATTTAGCGAATTTCGAAAATTTAACTAGAATCTGAAACTATAACTTTTGCACGAGGTTTCCATCTGCCGTATTTTCCGAGTTATGGCTGACATAGCTCGCACTTAAAACGCTCATAGCTCCCAAATAGACGAATTTTTAGGAAAACCATGAAACACGTCGAAATTATAAGCTTTAAAGAAAAATTCCTTCAAATTAGTTTCTTAGAATTGCGTCCTTAACATACCCTGAAAATTTCAGCCAAATCCACCAGTAAATTCAAAAGTTTCGATGTAACAAAGTGACAAAGGTTGGTAAAATTCATCTTGTTTGTATGGAAAAGGTTAGTTCCCGCGTATCTAATAAAATGGCGACCAGCGTGACCTTCCCAAAGTATACAGCCTTGCAAATTTTAACCTTATGTGGCGTGTGATAGCTCGTTGAACTCGCATGGACGCCCAGATTACGAATATAATAAGTGGGGAGTAGTAGGGGTGAAGGGGTAAAAGTCAAAAATGTCGTGTAAATATAAGTTCCTCAGTCCTGCGAAAAAAAAAAATCATTTTTTTTAGTGTGAACGGACTTGCGTCATTTTGTCTCAAGTATGAAACAGTTATCTGTTTACTGAGCTGACGAGAAAGGAAATTCAAGCAAGAGCGATGTTTGTGGAATTTCCAATTTCTATTATGTGAAAGGCGTGATCTACTGTTTTTCTTCACGAATAAAAATCATCAATTCTCCATACCATTTTTGACAGTTCATGTGAGAAAAGTTCTACACGGGAGGGAAAGTGCTCCACTTTTCTCACTACAAATGTCATTCGACCAATCGACCATGGCCCATTGAGGGGAGAAAATAAGGTAAATCACATCGCATATATGTATGTGAAATAGTTATTCAATATCCCGTCGATTCAGGGAGGACTCAATAACTTATTGATAGAAAATCGAATTTTTAATTTTACCAATAATCAAACCGCCTAGATCTTTTATTTTGATGGTCGATCGGACACATACGATGCGGAGATAATATTTGCGTTCAAAGTTCTAGGCGGTTTATCTAGATCTAGGCGGTCGATCTGATAAATCTGATGGGAATCGAGGTTGTTCTTCCACGAGTCACCCGAGAATAAAGAATTTTCTTCTTCATTCCCGATGTTAACATATCGTTTTCTACAACACAAGCATCCGAAGTTCCAGCCAAGGAAAGAAAATGACTGTTTTGATCAACTTTTTTTTTATTATATACTTGACACACGTACGATATTTTTGTGAAGGCACCGATTGGTCACTTTGGCATCTGCAAACTAATTCCTCAGTGAAGTGTCACCGAAACAAGATACATAGATACCTCTGTCAAATCAACTAAAGTAAATAATAAAATCATTCAGCAATTCGAGAGAACAAAAAAGAGAAGTCTGATTGAGTACAATCATACAATAATTTCGAGAAGTCTTTCTTCCAGTAATTCATTTCCGTCTAAGTACCACCAAGTGGGCCATAAATATAGATTTCCTGATTATTTATATCGATCGAATATTGTGTTTTCCTTGTTTGCTCTCGTTGTATTTACTTCGTTCATCGAAATAAAACCAAAATATCCTCTCTATACAGCTTTGAACACACCACCAGCCAATCAATATAAACACATCAATTTTATGTGGAACAATGAATAAATATTGCCAAAGAGAAACAAAAAAAAAACAATAATATCGAATATGGAAAAAGGATATACATTTTATATTTGGATTAGGAAAACAGGGCATGCATGCATGGCCAAAAATGTGAACATAACGAAATATTTTCCGACTTTTAGTTGAGTTGAAATGAGAGATTAAATATTATGTGGAATATAACCCCCGGCGATGAGGTGCGGATAAAACGGAATTTTGTTTTTATTATAAAAAGGATCATAATACACAACACATATACGTGCCTGGATATAAATAATTCTAATCTCAATACTATATCCAAATACAAATTCCAGTCTAGTTGTGGTATTTACATAGAAAATTAATAATTTTTCCGCACAGAAGAACAAAAGTATCCTCTGAGTATTTTATTTGAATAAATAAATCACTCTGACCCCCATTGCTGGGGCTTTTTTCCATTCTTTCTCTCTCTCGCTCTCTGTATTTGGGTTTTTATTTTTTATTTTTTAATCTCTCGGGAAAACTACTTTATAATAAAAATTTATCATATTTTATCCATGATCTTTGCCAACACATCCAACTACAACTAGGGATTTTATCCTTTTGCATCCGATTCTATTTTTAAGTTTTGTGTTCAAGCAAGTGGGCTTTGTTTATGGTGGAAAAGAGTACGTACGACAAAAAAAAGAAAATTTTTTTTTAAACGAATTAAAGAAGAAATGATGAAATAGTTATTTGTTTACCAAGAGGAGAAAAACGGAAATTCCAACAATATCTGCGTTTTGCGGCCAGTGTGAAATGAACTGTCATCAGACAAAGCGTCAACCTAACGACATTTTCTCATTGCTTTTTGAGTGGAGAATATAAGGTTAATCATCCCGCACATATGAAACGATCGTTTGTTTCTATCACGGCAGAGTAAAGTAAACCAGGTAGGAGCGCTTGATTCGACTAGGGACCTGAATTATATAGTCAGTGTTCATTTGAGTTCATTTTTATTCAGTGTTTTTGGTCCCTTATTGACTTTGCGAAAATGAACCGCTCATTTTTTTCTACTTTTTCTGTTTTCTCGCACCTCCCAGCTGAAACGAAATGAATGACTTATTTCACAGTCGCCGACTGTGTATACATATCTGGTGTATCAACGTCTTTGAACTGCATATTTTGCTACTTTTCCTGTTTTCCCGCGTATCCATATCCATATCTGATATGGGAATGGGATGCAAATATTGTATTTAATTGACAAAACGTGCATGTCTAATTTTTGTGCCCGAACCTGACTTTCTGTCAAGGGAATTAGTTCTGTAGTATACTGCAATATAAATTCCTACTGCGCCACTTAGGGGACGTACATAAAGTACGTACGCGGTGTACGGTCGATTTTTAACCCCCTCCCCCCGTTTCGTACGCGTTTTTCCATATAAAACGGCCAAATTTTAGACACCCCCCTCCCCCCTAAGTGAGTACGTACTTTATGTATTGCCCCTTACATTATATCATCACACCACGATATAAATTGCAGCAAATAGTAACGAAATTTCTGTCTCCTTTGAACAGCTCACACTCAAATGCCGAAAAAAGTTTAAAGCCGAAATACGGAGCGAGCAAAATATCTGACATCATTATGTCACATACTTAATAGTTCGATGCTTCATTTCGTTCAACGAACCGAGCGTATAACATAAAAGAAATATTGGCTTAATGCAATAGACTTTATAAATCATGTGTGTGATGTATAGACGATGGAAAGAAAGCGATAAAGGAAATAATATTTTCATTTTGGTATTAAGTTAAACGAGTCAGGATTCAGGATATGGAACAAGAAGCGCATTAATCGGTAAATGGTGTTTACACGCTGATAACAAAGTGGTGGATGTTTCAATCAATTTGTTCGGGAACGGTGGGGCGGATGATTGAATAAGGATGGCAACTTACCTTTCTCAGGAACATTTATCTGGATGAACTTCTTTTGATAATCCTCAAAGCTGCACTTTACTATCGACTGCGAGCTAGATACACAAAATATAGTAAAACATAATAAAAACATAGCTAACGCCGACCCGTACGAAACACCTATTCGTATCAAAAGCCTTTAATGTGAAACTCTTCATTTCTCTTACTTCATTTTCTTCTCTGCTGAAAAACTATTCTTCCTTTTAAATCACTTACATTATCCACTCTTTGCCTTGTTATCATATACAACTAAATTGCCGGAGGCAATATAGACAGCCCCGTACGAAGTCAAATTTCATAAATTCCTATTTAAACAGCTATATACCGCTATATTTACCTATATTTCACTGTAAATAAACATTTCACAGAGGAATATGCTATTATATAGCTCTATATGCCTGTATATAGCTCAATATAGCTGCATATAGGTATATATAGATGTCCATATATGGAATCCCTGAAACCCCTCACACTTAACACATTATTTCCATGTTAACAGAAACTCTCTAAGCATCATTTTTCCCACTTTATATCACTTTTAATAAAATCCAATATGGCCGCCAGCAGCCATTTTGTTAGGAGACCGGAAATAGTACCGACGCTTTACATTCGTTAATACCTTTCAAACAAAAAAAAATTCATGAAATTCGGTCAAAATTTACTCGAGATATTGTCAAAATACACCACGTTCACTGTACTTCCGAGTAGCCAGATAAGAGCTCACTCCAAGAGACCTAGCTCACGCTCCGGAGAACATAATTTCATAAAAAAAAATTTCCCTGATTGGTACGGTCAATACCTATCTAATAAAGCTAAAACAGACGAAATATGTTCAAATGTGGCCGACCTACAAGCAAAAACTGCTTTCCGCCCTGTGCCTGTTCCACACCAAGGGGTCTAACTCACGAGTCGGTCATCCGATTTCCATGAACTTTTTTTTGTCGATCGGTATTGTAAATACCTTTTATTTGACGTATCACTTACAAGTTTAATGTTTAAATGTCCGGAGATATCTTCGAAAAACCGTAAAGCACTTATTGGGCCACAGCTCGGGAGGGGTCGATCCAAAATCACTCATCTTCGAACTTAGCCTGTCTTTTGACATTACCAAACGGGAAAAAAAAGAATTTTCAAAATCGGATGCGTTTTACTCAAGTTATCGTGCAGACAGACAGACGGACAGACGGACATTTATTTTTTCGCGGATTTGGCATCTCTAGACAACCACAATAGGTTTCCCCTTACTCAGGGAGTCCAATTCGACGTGTTACAAACGTATGCGTAAACCTATAAGACCCCAGTACTTCGTACGGGTCTAATAAGAGTATTGGATTCGAGTTATTTATTTTTAAGATGCAGCAAGACCTCGTTGTAATACACCGAGCTATTTCACGCAAGCTATCGTTGCAATTACCCGGTTCGGTATAATGTTAACAGAAAAATAATTAAATTTTTACTCGGAAGTTTTTGCTCAAATATAAAGGCAGACCATATTTAAGATTGTTTTTAGATTTTCAAAAGTCATCGATATCTTAACAAATTAAAATTTTGCGCCAAAATATCGTAAACTGAGAATCACTTGGAATGACACTTAAAACATCGATGACACTTAAAACTCCGATAAATCTAAAATTGTATTTTCGGAAGGTAAACGAACTGTTGATCTCTAAAAAATTCTACGAACTCTTATATCGTGAAACATGTTGGAGTTGTAATTTGTACTGGTCATATGGACGTTTGATTTAGGCGTGTTCTGTTGTCTTTATGTCAGTTGAACTTGTCACCGAATAAATCATTCTTGTCTATCACTATGATGCACTGCCTATGTTTAAGAAAACTTTTCTTGATTTTCTAAATTTTTCACGGATTTCTAAAAATTTCTAAAATTTTCTTAATTTCTAAAATTTTCTTAATTTTCTAAAATTTTCTTTGTTTTCTCGAAAAGTTTTATCAAACAGAGGCAGTGCTATGATGTGCAAGGAAGTCTTTTATTGGTTTTTTTTGGGACGGTTAATAGTACATTTCGTACCTAGGACTAAAAGTCTTTTTTAGCGTGTTAGAGGTTTCCAGACAGAGCCGAAGGCGAGGTCTGGAATCGAATTCGCTAAAAAAGACTTTTAGTTCGTGGTACGAATAGTATTTTTCATATTGGACGGAGAAAAAGTGTGACGAAGTCGCACTTTTCGGGTCCTAGGTATGAAAACATATTCTCAGAAACTTTTTGATTTCTTCCCCTTAGCCCCACTTTGTGAGGCATTTTTTTTGTTTAATGACTGATACTAATTACAGTTTTGGAATTCTGTTTCTAACGACACCGGGTTTGCAACGACGGTTTGTTTGAAATAGCGAAGTGACGGTACAAGCTAAAAAGAGCATAGCTTAGTATTATAGAAAAATCATGCCGTAATACCTCTCCTTACTTAAATTAACCTAAAACCTATCAGTAATTTGGTTTCGCATTCAAAATAAATATGAAATTCATAATGTTTCAGAGGCAACATCTTAAAATCACGACTTTAACGATATAAATACCTCCATTGATTCAATCAAAATTTTCCGTCATTTCAAATTGATTTGAAAAGCTACTAGTTGCTTCCAATTGCTTACCCCATTTATGTTCATATCAAAGCATAAAACAATATTCGTGTATCGAACAAAACCGTATACCTTAGATTATGTTTTATGTAACACACACAATCGCTTGGTATATAAATATGCCAGTGATTCAGAGTGCATGGATCGCAAAATTTTCAATTTTTTTTTACTTTCAATTGGATTGAATATTGTAGCAATGGAATATGGAATTCCCTTTAAGACTTATGAGTGCAATCGAAATAAATATGCTAGGAGTCGAATTTAATATCTTAAAAACAATTTATTTTTATCAACCTTGCAAGTTATGTGAGCCAAAACAAACGCTATTTGGTCAAGACTTAGTTTGTATCGCTTCCTCTTTTTTCGTTTCGTTTTTCTTTTTTACATAAATTTCAAGAATACCACTTTTTTCATGAAAACATCCACTTTGTCCTCTGTTTTTCATGGCATAGTTTAATAACTTTGACGCAGCTCGTACCCGCAGACTGAAAAAATGTTCGCTACTAAGGCATTAAGATGAGTACAGAGTTCGTGAAAAATGCATGCAAAATCGACCTCTGCAAAATGCTTGCAAAATATGACACAAAATGTATCAGCTGTCAAATATTTTGCAAGCACAGAGTAAACATCAGGTTTACACCGAGCTTGCAAAATATTTGACAGATAGCTCCTACATTTTGTGTCATATTTTGCAAGCATTTTGCAGAGGTCGATTTTGCATGCAATTTTCACGAACTGTGTACTAGCCTTTATAACTAACTAGGTCCCACTAGGTATGAATGATGGTAAGTACTATTCGTACTGAGCGCGAAATTACCGAATAGTCTATTTATAATATTCTGGCTATTCTCACTAAGTGCGAACAGTTTCTCAGTTATAGTGTAGCTATTCGCACCAACACATTTATTCGTCGATCGGCCGATTTTCGAGAACCCGCCGGGTTGGGCAATAACATTGAAAGTAGCAAGTCCTAAAATATTAAACGTTTCATCCCTTGTAACAATACCCTCTCTAGACGTCTCTCCTCAACAAAAACGAAGTTTTTCCGAAATGCACCCAAAAACTAAGAAATGTACGATGTACGATTCAGGAACGTATTGGGAGCTCAGAACAGCATTCAGTAAAATCGGTCGGGTTCCTTCTCCATACAAAATTTTTGTTTTCTTGGAATCATGCCCGCACGTTAGTAAGCGGGCGTGACGCAAGTCCGCTACCAAAAATGTTTTAACAAAATTTTTTGAGGACGTTTCATACATCCCTTTGTCACAAAAGTTCATTTTTTGGACATATTTGATGGAAGTTAATTTGTATCTTATAGTCAGAGGTCATACCTTTCTAACGATACCCCAGTCAATGTATTTCTTGTGAGAAAAATCACTTTGTTGACTTGAAAATTGTCGTTAAGTCGATCAAGCCTAATCGCTTGGCAGATATTGGTCCGATTGAAAAACTAATTGTTGATCTCACGACTCCAATCGCGCACAACACACCGGCATTTTGTTTCACCAAAATCCGTCGACTCGAAATTTAATTATTTTTCCGTTGACCGTACTCGGATATACTGCATATACTCGAGTATAAGTCGCAACCGCAAATACCCTTATTGTTTCTAATGAAGTCTTAAAAGTGACTCTCTTCGTCATGCATTTCATCAAAATAGGTCTGCATGGTCGAGGAACAACTTTGTCTTTGCAGACCTTTCCAAAAATTAGGATTTCTTTAAAGATTAGGAAAATCAAACTATCGAATGCACCATCTTTCGTGAAAATACGGTACCATTTCGATTTTTGGCGACCTCTCAAAGTTTGTCAATTTACACCGAAAACACACAATGATTGAATACTTTTGAACTGCAGTCTCTGTTAATGAAGTTCACAAACAACAAATTAGAAAATAAATTGAACGGTGTGTGATGTGAGTGCCTATACGACCGAATCCATGATTGGGTATAATTTGTATGTTTAACGATAACTTTTTTGTGATAACTGTAAATTAAAATCGAATATTAAGAAACGTTTTGCATCTGGTTGCATGTTTCTTATATCAAGAAAAGATTGACAATTTCGTTCGTGCGACTGCTTGTAATTATCATGTACACATTTAGAGTTTAGGAGAAAACTATTATAGTCAATAAGTCAATCCAAATCAATTTGAACAGATGTTATGTGGGTGTTACCTGTTAAAAATCAGTGATTTTATCGAACTCTTTCCATTTAATTACGAAGCCATTCAGAAATAATCAAACCAATCATGATGACTACGCGCATCGTACATCGTGCAATAAGCATCATATTCGTATACTTGTGGAGCTTGTGGAGTGTCATTATTCGTATGAAGTTCCTACATGTATAAATATCGATGTAATAACTTTGGGACGTTTTAGTTCAATTAATTGAAGTATATAATTCACACAGCAATGACTTTGCACTGTAAAATTTTCATACTATCGAACGTATTGTGGCTAACCGCTGCACTTAGAACGGATGATGTAAGTGAAGTAGAAGTACGTATTAAATAGGTGTCAAAATTTAACAAATTTTTCGTAAATTCAGTGGCCCCCTCAATTGATTATTGACATGTTCGCCGATAAGTTACATCAAATAAGACAATGCCAAGATGAGCATAATATTGATGCGCGCACATTAATTGAATTTGAGGAATCTTCTGATTTGAAAAATTTACCAAATGATCAGTCGTTAAAATGCTTCATGTTATGCACATACAAGGTATTTAAACTTGTGGTTCCGGATAGTCCAAAACTTCAATTAGTGGAATTTTTTGGTGCACTTTCTACCTTGGAATATGACGCTCGAACCATTTATTTGAAAATGGCGTCAGGGTGCAAGTTACGGTCAAAAGATATGTGCGAAGCAGTATATCAAGTCAATGTTTGCATGAAAAAGAATTATAATGCTTACTACTATTTAGTGGATGGTTCGGATTTTTGGATTCAAAGAGCAAAGGCAAAGAGTTCAAATACTAATAATAATGTCACGCTAGTAAGTGAAGCAGTTTCACCGAGTGAAACATGAACGATTCGTTATAATTAGGTTACGAAGAGTAAAGACGCATCGTCAAGATAATTTATCAAAATTATGGCAACAGAAATTGCGATTATGAATCAGTAATTCGAAAGTATAAAACCATTTAATGTACTCAAAATCAATAATTTCAAGTTTTTTTTCCACAATTTTTTGTAAAAATAAATTTGGTGTGATTTTATGTTTCTCCTGTTTTAGTAAAGAATGAATAACATATAAAAGTGAGAGACATTAAATCAATGCAGGGCGGCATGTGATTTTTCTTCAGAAAATAGCAGAAAAAAGTGATCAAATTTGCCGAAATAGTTGGTATTCACATTGATTTATAAAAAGTGACCGAATAGTGAAAAAAAACAAACTCTAAATCGTGAATTTTGAGCACACGCTTTCTCTGTAGAGTTCGTTCAGGAACTCTTCGTTAAATTTCACTAGTGACGATTTTGACACACTTCTTTCATATAAAATATGTCAAAATCTTCACTTTGGGTATCGAATTTTTAGTTCCTGAACGAGTTTTAAAAATATTGGAAAAGGAGCACGAAACTCGTTTATGATTTATTGATCAATTAGAGACAAAGCCTTTTTCTATAAGACAAAATGTGATTGGGCAAAGCACCTAGCAGGGCAGTAGAAAAAAATTAAGTAGTACTTTAATCGAAGTATGCGATTATTTCCATACCTTTTTTTCATAATGTCATCGCAAAATTACCATTAAGGCTGCTAATGGTGTTATTGGTATCAAAAAACTACTCTATTTGACGTGTAAAAACCTCTATTACCCGGCTAGGTGCTTTGGATTGGGAGGTCTGAAAATAATAAGAAACGTAGTTTTGACGATTTGAAGGCCCTAAGAACTTATTGTTACTTGATTACTTGTTTTTGTCCCTTAAACTGAAATGAGTGAAACAAAATGTTATTTTTCATGTGTCGGGGCCGAAAATGAGGGAGTTTTGAGATTTTTCTCTGGTTTTCGACCCCTTACATGAAATTTTTTTTTGAGTATATGTTTTGGAAACTTTCGCATGGCCACTTCGTTCGGGCTACAACTCGCAAAATTGACTAAAAACAATCGTCCAAAACAGATACACAAATAACTATTTCATGCTAGCGATGCGAAAATCCTTATTTTGCTCCCTATGAAGCGTTGTGAAAATGCCGTTTTGTTGTCACCTAAAATGGCTGAATACCAAAATATGCTATTCGTTTTATTTTCTTCAAACTTTGAAGTTCAAAGTGGTCAAAAAATGCGGATTTTCGCCGAACGGACAAAAGCCGATTTACAAACATTTTTTAGAGCAAATATATCTACGATGAGTTACCAAAAGAACTTCATATGATATATTTAAAACTCAACGGCACACAGTTAAACTGACCTAGCAATCGCAGCCACTTTACAGTCGAGGATATTTTAATGTACCATCAAGGACATTCCTAGTATAGAAAGGAAATCAAAAGAAAATGGAAATTAGAATTATTTACAGACGTGACTTATGGACTTTTGGAAAAATAAAATACCGCAAATATTTCCCGTTTACGTAATCGATTAAGGAAACGAGCTGAACGATTGCTAAAAACAAGAGTGACTAAACCTCTAAAAATGTTTACCTTCGCTTGACTCAAATTACCAATGATTACTTACCAATGGAACAAAAATGTTGAAAATGGCACTTCTTGTGTGAAATTTGGCGATCGAGTCGTAGCCGAGGTTGGTAAACACACAAGAATTGCCATTTCCACCATTTGTTCTATTGCCATGTGTAACGGGGCGTCTGAGACTCGTTACCTGTATTGAAATAAAACAAACGAATCAATTCAAAATCAGTAAATTCGCTAGGGATTTGATTTATATAAAAGATTGAGATAAGTAGGGAATTTCGAATAAATAAAATCACTTGGATATGGCCATCTACAACGCAATAGTGAACTACTCGTGCATATGTCACTAGAGACAGTTCAATAGAAGCAACATCGCAGGAAATTCATCCATTTTGAACTGAGATGTCTATAAAAGGCGCTAGCAAATGGTGGCTCGTCCTCTAACCCGCATCGGCAGTCCGCCGCTACAATTGAGTTTCAATTTGGATAAAGTCGAAACAAAATAAAGAATCTAAATTCACATAAATAAATCGCTGCAAATTGTAATACATAAACGAAAGCATTCCACGTTAAATAAAAGAATTATTAGATTCGGAGTCATAATTGCCGTCTTTTGTCTGTCGAACGAAATCCGGAGAGAAATATGAGGCTGGTTGCAAGAGCGAGAAATCGGTTGGAAAGGAATATTAGGGAAATGATGTAAGTACTTTGCAATATAAGAATAGAAAGCGAGATCGAAGTAAGATACATTAGATCCACTGGTAAGTTATTTGAAGAAACGCCAGATTAGTCAGATTACACAAGTAAGGTATTTTACTCAAAAACTTGAGGTAAAGTTTCGCCACAGTGAAATAATGTTAACTTATGCTTTTGAGTATAGCCACACTGTGTCCCAATCTTTATTTTGACGAGTCAGTAATTGTGATCCTAAAGCCCAATTCAGAGTCGTTCGTTTAGTTCATCCGTGTACTTGACAGATGTGTTCAAACAATAGAATGTAGGCGGAGTTTACGTAAACGGATGAATTTTTCTTCTAAACGGATGAATTTTTTTTAGACTGAAAGCACCTTAAGTCGAAGGCGCGGATCATAATCCAACTCGTCAAAATAAACATTTGGGCATAGGTGCATTTCGTGCACATTTTTTATGTGTCGATGCAAAGATAAACCCAAACTCCCTCTACGTGCTGATGCATAATATTAGTCTTACTACAAAGAGACATATAAAAGATTATTTTCTTCTTTCTTTTTTGAACTTGATTCCTGGGTCAATTAGATTTTTAAATTGTGATACATACATTAGTTTTCCACTTTGATATGCTTATTCGTTGAAAACTAAATGATAATAATGGACTAATTGATTTTTTCGCGATTCTTTGTCAACTATCAATAGAAAAACGAAAAATAAGAAATAAGAATATTGTCAAATTGAAAAGATTTTACAAAAAAAATCTATGAAAAAAACATTTCACACCCAAATCACATCAACATTGAAGTTAGTCGAATATGGTTTAACGAAGAAAATCATCGCTAAAGTCGTTAATCGTAACATCAGTATTGTTTTTGGAACGTCAAATCACTAAAGCAAAAATTTAGTGTTGGTTGTAAAAAATGTAATAATTTTGGTGTGATGTTAGTTGCAGAAGAGATGTAGAAATAAAACGACGGCGGTAATCACTTTTGAGTAACTTTACGATAACACCTTTAGTTAGAAGTGGGTCACATCACTCATTGGGGCTGAGAACCCCCAAAATTCTCGTTCGATAACTTTCTGCATTTTCTGTTCGAATTTTACAATTCTGACTGACTTTCAGTTCATTTCCTTTGATTCATTTGTTCTTATTTCAATTTTATATTCAATTTGATCGTTCGTTGATTATGAATTTCATAATGTTCGCAACATTTTTCATAGACGACACAATTCCTGACGATAATCTCGACAATAATGTATTAAGAGTCAATTTGCCAAAACTTCGAACGAGTTGTATGAATCGGCGATTTTTGGAGGGTATACAGTAATTGAATCAGGGAACCCTCCTGAGTCATTTGCAACAAAAAAAAATCCTGGAAGAAATTATGTTTTCTCGCCAGAAATCATGAAAAAATGGTTTGCATATCACCGACAATATGTAACGCATTTATCTGAAATTATGGTTATTGGTAGAGGTGTTGACGCCGCATATGCTGGCCTTTAAAACATTTCGTAATTTTTCGTGTATGTGGTGCAACAGCTATTTTGGGGGAAAAAAAATTCCAACTTTTGGAGAGTGTTTAAAAAAAAATACAATAGACCTGGAAGATATGCACGGTGTGCCTGAACCAAATTTAAACAAAAATTTTTGCACCTCTGATTTTTCTTCTTCTTTCCCTTTTTTGGGTCATAACAAACAACTTTTGTTCGAGGGGTAGGTTGGCGCAGCGGGCGCTTTTCGAAAAAATTCCGAAAACGTCATCTGAAGTCCATTATTTGGCCGTTTCCAGCACTTTTAATAACTGTTGTGGGCTAAATGACTTATTATATAAATTTTGGTAAGTCATCTGATCATTGAAAGTGATCAAGAATACTGTCTAATAGTTATAAGAACTTAACGTGCCACTAAATGTGACAATTATGATGGGATTCTTCGATATATGTGAGCAGCGCTCCAAAATTTCGGAGTAGCCGTACGTAACAGCATTGTAGGACCAATCAGAGTTCAATATGACAACAGTTTCCTAATGTTAGTATCTTTTCGATGTCTTTGAGGTATATGAAAGCGATTCTCCATTTAAATTTTATATTTTTCGTTACGAAAGTGTCGGCTTTGGTGGTTTCGGTTTCACGGAGGTCCTTTAACTTAGCTACATTTTTTCTTTAGTGTTGCAATATTGGACATAAAGACGACTAGATAACATCAAAAAATGTTTTAATATATTCGGAATGGCTAGAAAAATGTATGACAAAAAATGTCACTCGAATCTTCAAAAAATATGAACGGTACCAGCTTACTGGTCGTCGTCGAATGTACCTAATTTTAACAAAAAATATATTTAAACAACTAAAAATGTAATAATTTTTATTTTTTGTCATTTAATTTTTCTTTCTTTCTAAGTCTTTCGACTATGAAAATATAAAATTAGTATATAACTGGATTAATATGACTTATAACCTACGTTATTCTACTGTAAATAGAAAATTAATTATATTCGCTTACGTTTTTTCACTATTAGTAAGCCGGTACCGTCTATATTTTTTGAAGATTCGAGTGAATTTTTTGTCATACATTTTTCTAGCCATTCCGAATATATTAAAACATTTTGTGATGTTATCTAGTCGTCTTTGTGTCCAATATTGCAACACTAAAGAAAAAATGTAGCTAAGTTAAAGGACCTCCGTGAAACCGAAACCACCAAAGCCGACACTTTCGTAACGAAAAATATAAAATTTAAATGGAGAATCGCTTTTATATACCTCAAAGACATCGAAAAGATACTAACATTAGGAAACTGTTGTCATATTGAACTCTGATTGGTCCTACAATGCTGTTACGTACGGCTACTCCGAAATTTTGGAGCGCTGCTCACATATATCGAAGAATCCCATCATAATTGTCACATTTAGTGGCACGTTAAGTTCTTATAACTATTAGACAGTATTCTTGATCACTTTCAATGATCAGATGACTTACCAAAATTTATATAATAAGTCATTTAGCCCACAACAGTTATTAAAAGTGCTGGAAACGGCCAAATAATGGACTTCAGATGACGTTTTCGGAATTTTTTCGAAAAGCGCCCGCTGCGCCAACCTACCCCTCGAACAAAAGTTGTTTGTTATGACCCAAAAAAGGGAAAGAAGAAGAAAAATCAGAGGTGCAAAAATTTTTGTTTAAATTTGGTTCAGGCACACCGTGTATGGGTTCTTCGCGACCATTTTCATTTTTCTGACGTATTAGGCGTATAAGACAATTTTAAGTCAGGGCTGCAGTTACTGCCACTGAAAAGAACAAACTAATTCAATTTTTTCAATTTTGTATACCCTCCAAAAATCGCCGATGGCTTGTCGAATGTTTAATTTCCTAACAAATGATTTTGGTTTTTAAATTTCGTATCTCAAAAGACCGACTCGAAGGCAGTGTCATCGCTGATTTTTGCGGTAATGACGATAGCAATTTCCACAATCTGTTGAGTATAGATACCAGTACTTTCGATATTTTTAGCACATTTTCGCCATTAAAAAGTTCTCATGGACCATGATAATCTGTATCGGTATATATGATTGTGTCATGGCGTGGTGATTGGTTGGCGTATTTTTATAATGATTTGGACATTGCAGTCGATAAAATATTGCTTATATCTGGTGCGAAAACAAAGCACCTAGCGGGGTAACAGTAAAGAAGTACTTTAATCTAAGTATGCGAATATCTCCACACCTTTTTTTCTTTGTCATTGCAAAGTTACCATTAAGGCTGCTAATGGTATTATAGGCATCCAAATGCTACTTTATTTGACGTGGTAAAACCTCTATTAACCTGCTAGGTTTTATAGTTGCTTTGGCGAAAAGCAACCCCATTCACTACCTAGTTATGAAAATAGCTATTTTTGTGATAACTGTACACTTGAATCGAATATTAAGAAAAGTTTTGCATCTTGTTGCATGTTTCTTATTAAATATAAAGGCTGAAAACGTCGTTCGTGCGAACGCTAGTAGTTATCATGCTCGTTATCATGTGCATTCAGAGTTTAGTAGAAAAGTATATAGTCAATTAAAACCAATTTTAACGAAGGCGTCACCTGTTAAAAATCAGTGATTTTAGCAAACTCTTTCTTTTTAATTACGAAGCAATGAAGAAATAATCAAACCAATCATGATCATGATGTATAAATATTGATGTAATAACTTCCGGACGCTTTAGTTCAATTGATTCAAGTATATAATTCACACAACAATGACTTTTCACTGTACAATTTTCATATGATCGAACATATTGTGGCTAACCGCTGCACTTAGAACGGATAATGTAAGTGAAGTTCGTATTAAATAGGTGTCAAATTTTAACAAATGTTTCGTAAATTCAGTGGCCCCCACAATCTATTGTTGACCTGTTCGGCCATTCGTTTCCTCAATTAAAAAAATGCCAAGAGGAGTATAATATTGATGCGCGCACGTTAATTGAATTTGAGGAATCTTCTGAGTTGAACAATTTACCAAATGATCGGTCATTAAAATGCTTCATGTTATGCACATACAAGGCATTTCAACTTATTGTTCCGGATAGTCCAAAACTTCAATTAGTTGAATTGTTTGCTACAATTTCTAGAATGGAATATGATACTCGAACCATTTATTTGAAAATGGGATCAGGTTGCAAGTTAAGGTCAAAAGATTTGTGCGAAGCAGTATATCAAGTCAATGTTTGCATGAAAAAGAATTATAATGCTTACTACTATATAATGGATGGCTCGGATTTTTGGATTCAAAGACTACAGGCAAACAGTTCACATAATAACAACGACACGCTAGCAATTGAAACAGCTTCACCGAGTGAAACATAAACGATTCGTTGTAATTATGTTATGAAGAGGACACATGCCGTCAAAAGTAAAAGAAGACTTCGGGGAAAGAGACAAAACATTTCTCTGTCTCGTTTCTTTTACGGTTTTATTCCTTATGACGGCAGAGTAACATGTAGCAGTGCTATAAAAAAGAGTAACAAATAAACCTTTTCTTCCTGTAGTACCAAAACCGTCACATTCACTCACCAAATTTAGTACCGAAAGAGCAACATTCTCCCCTACTATTTTCTCTCAATTTTCATTCCCGCTTATGTCATTTTCGATCCTATCTTTATTCTTTCCCAAATGTGTCAAGTTGTTGTATGTACGCGAATGTAATGTTTTTAGTGTTTTGTGACAATGCATTCATAAGGATTGCTTTCAGCATTCATACGGACTGCTTTCGGCATTCATTCGGATGTCTTTCGGCATTCCTACAGATTGCTTATTTTTCGACATTTGTGAGAATACATGCACACGGAACGGACTTCTTTAGGCATTCATACGGATTACTTTCGGCATTAATATGGAATGCTTTTGCACCGGTATGTTGTTCAGTTTTGTTGTTATGTTTTGTTCGGAATGTGACTTTGGTACTCCAGGAAGAAAAATAGTATACAAACCACGGATCAAAAAGGTGTGTTTTAGACCACGGTGGTGAAAACGTCCAGGGATGGAGCGACGCGAAGCGGACCTGGGTCTAAAACACACCTTTTTGATCCTTGGTATGTAACATACTATTTCATAACCTTTTCGCAGTGATTTTGAGGATAGCAGAGCACTACTCCTAGCATTAACATTGAATGAACAAGCGTCAAATTCTGAGGCTTTAGTGATAAGATCCTACCACTTAAGATTGTTTGTATTGTATGTTTCAGACATGATAGCAAATCAAAAAAAGAGAGGAAATATTGGATGGTGGCAATGTCAAAACCGAATGGTGACTGTCACTATTCGGCTGAACCGATTGCCAATTTTTTTTGTTTGTTAACATTTTCTATGTTAATGCTAGGACCACTCTAAATAACGCGTTTTTGTTTTCAAACGATCCTACGTCTCTTTAGAACCACCATAACTATTGATAGCCTGAATATTCAAGGCTGTAAACTTTGGGGAGATCACGAAGATGCAGATACGCGGGTGACACACCACACTGTGGTGTCACCACAGTTGACGATACAATATCGGATTTCATACAAATATTCACCTCCTGTGATGATTCTCGTCTTATATGTAAAATCATCAGAAGCGGTGAATTTCTACTCACAATTTTTACAGCCTTGTGAATATTGAGTAGTTTCCTTAAATTTTATTACAGTAAACTAGTTTTCATGTTTCGGGCCGAAAACGAGAGTTTTCGACCCCTTACATCTTTTTTTTAGAAGACAACTTAAAGTAAAATGGCAGATTCTGAGTGTATCGTGAAGCTCGCTTTTACCTCCTATACTTGTTTTCAAATCAAGTAGTAGTCCATCGACGATCGCAAAAACTTATAATGATATCTCGTTGCAACATATTTGCATCACTTGGAGGGAAACCAAAAAACTGCAGTATAAATGTGAGTTCGTATAGGTTACGGGGCGGATTCATAAATTTACTATAGATGGCGTGTACATACTCGGATCGGATATAGATTGCAGATTTTGTATGAAAAATTTATCGACTTTGCCAATAATTCAGTGGAAATTTACTAACTCAAAACCACTCAAAACTAACTTAATCTCAAAACTAACTGGAGTGAAACCAAATGTTTCAATTATATTTTGCAAAGAAAATTGTTTATGATCGGATTTGAATAATATTTTAGTGAAAAACCGACACTATCGGTAAGTTTTCTATGCAAAATCTGCAATTTATACCCGAGTAGAGAAGTGAGCTTTTGAGCTTTAGAATAGACATTTTTTTTGTTAGGTTAAACATGGCCTTTACAGAGAGAATTATTTTCCACTTCGTCTCGACGAAACATATGCATAATGTAACAATAATCCTCTCGGTATACGAATCATGGCGCCACGTTAGTGACGCAAGTACACACTACAATTATTTTTTTAATGACTGAGGAACTTTTTGACTTTTCTTCCTTGGCTCCAACGAGTATATTAATCGTAATCTAGGCAGATCCCGATTTTTGTATGGGAATGATCAGATTTGACCCATTCTGAATAATATAAACAACTGGTTGTAAAGTTAAATTATTGCGTATCGGAGCTTTCAGAGTAACCCTTTCTGATATCAATACTTGTGTTGGTAAAAGACTTCCTCTTGAAAGAGGTTTTTGTCTGATTCACATTTATACTGCAATCCTTCCTATTTCCTGTGATGCACACAATTTTTGCACGCATTATGATCAGAGAAATGATGCCTTCGTATCCATAAATTCAAAACAAGTCGCATGCATCCAATGGACCTTGCGATTTTTGGCGTCTTTACATTGGTACAGAGCTAGTTACGCTCTGCAATACGGCTCACAGTGCCGAAAAAGTTGCCCACACTCAAAACAGTCGAAAATTGTTTTCACTCCTTTGGACTGTTTGCGAGTACTACGAACGTCGTTTATTTGCTCTCCTAAAAAACAATGCTTTCGAATAACTTTCGGCGCATGATTTCGAGTGCTTTTGTATCAGAAAGCGTGTAAAAATTTATTTTTATATGCTTCCTACTGCGGGTTGAAAAATGTAAACCCACGGTGACAGAAAGTGACAGATATGTAAGCCTTAATACGTAACTCTTTCGACCTCCTCAATCGATAATAAAATAACTAAGTTAGTACACCTCTTAATTAGCCATAGCTATAAAGCAAAAATATATTTAAGCGATACAAAACTAAATTTACAACAAAAAACTGTTCTATCACATGCCTCGAAAAAATTCGGTTGATTTTATATCGTCGTTTCAAAAATGAATAGTTTTAAAAAGGAAACTATCTAAAAAAATTTCGTTATCTGCTGGTGAGAGAATGTAACGTTTTTGGTCGCATGACAAGAACATATGGAGAGAGAGAGAGAGAGAACTCTCTCTCTCTTTGTTGAAGGTTGTATTTACAACAAATAATATTTAAATAGCCAAGCCAAGCATATTAATTAGTCCTAAAATTAGGACTAGTGCTACTGAAATCGGACTTGTGCAAGTCGATTGTTTTTGTTTTTCGAATCTATTAGCTATTATTTAGAATCTACTATATTTATTCTCAAGGAATTGTGAATTCTAAAAAGAACTATTTACAATTGAAATAAAATAAAATGAAAAAATAAACTCTTTTAATACAACCGACCATATTTTCGATTAACTGATACCGTCATGCACAATGTACACAGCATACAGATTTCTTTTAATTCTTCGGTGTTCGAATCATCTGTAAATGTCGCATGTAACATCCATACGGTATTAACCCACATAACACTATACATTTTGCCATGAGTGATATGCCTTAACTGATGTTCTGCTTGCACACAGTTCACATTTTTGTAAACTTTTCATGCTTGCTTCTCGTATATTTTATGTTCTGGCAATATATTTTGGATCAACGAATTTACATTGCATACATGCATTTACGTTTAATGGATGCATATTTCATCCATGTGTGTTGTTATATGGCGTTATTTAGTGGGGTTTTTTTCGTACCATTTTTTTTTTGTACCGCTTGAGTCGGTGGAGCTTGTAGATTTGAGTGAAATAATATTTTTTGGTGGTGGTTTTTCCATTATTGTCTGAATAAAATTACATAAAATAGAAGTGACAGAACGATATTTATACGCGATTTGATATATGATGTTGATGTAAAATTTATGCGGATAAAGTACGTATGGGAACTGGTGAATCTACAAGTTCCTGATCTTTGGCACACATGCATTTATAATGTACGGTGGCTATAGGACGTCCACAATAGTATATTGTGGACCACGTTTTGAAATGTTGATTTTTGTCAGCTCCAGTCCTAAGTTATACATACGAGCGCAGCGAGCTATTAAGTGGTCGACAAGTGGCTAGGTCAACTGTCAGTGAATTCTCGAGGTAAATCTGTTGTGCTGGTAAATCGGTAGAATTGGTTCGGCTTTGCATTCTAACAGTATATTTCGATATATCTGTCAATAGTTGTTTAGGTAATAGTATTCTTAAATGAAAATTTTGCGCAAAAGAAGTGAAAATGTTCATCATTATCTCTATCATCATCATTAACATATACCAATTCCAGGAATGATTTTCTTATTTCGAATTGCTGGAAGTAAAATCCGTGCAGACGTACTTTATGGATGACCTCTTCAAAATGTTTAAGATAAACTTAACATTACTTCAAAAGACGTGTTTCCCTTTAGAGTTTAATATAAGCTTTTTATAATTAGGATCAACGCACATCAAGCACGAGTGGTACTCTAAATAGGGTACTGAAACCTACCAGTGTGTCACACAACTGTAAAACACTGTAAAAAACCATTTCATACTCTATTTGTCGACTATCATCACTTTGGCTTGGAGCGCGTTGTTAGAATGAATTATCGCTTCGATGAAAAACATCGATTCACCTAATTGAACGAATTATAATGAGAACGATTTGAAGTGCCCATAGCCTCTTTTAAGTCGAATTAGCGAAACAGATCTCCATTTATTTTGCGCTTACAAAAATAGATTAAATTATTTATCGATCCAGACTTCGTAATGCAATATTCATTCTGAAAGTTTTATATTTTAAAATGGATGCGAGTGCCGTGCTATACTTTAATAGTTATTTATGAAACAAGAATCGTATACCAGCAATTCTGTGACGGAAAAAACTGTTTCTATGCCAAAATATGGAACCATTATACGACACAAACAATATTGCCTTGGCCACTGTTGTAATACTTGCACGCCTTTCCACGTTTTTCGAAGCCCTCACGAACGCACGAAATCTGGTTATCGATAATTCCAATTGTCAGCTTTTATACCGATAAAACAATCCAACGGTAGTCTCAAGGTACCAGATCTTCTTTGTTTGTTTACCGATGAAACAATCCAACGGTAGTCTCGAGGTACCAGATCTTCTTTGTTTGTTTCTCTAGCATTCGGAGAATGCGATAAAATTGAGATATTGTCGAAAGAAATATTTCTTTATGAATCGTTTTTGCATTCGCTTCAAAGCAAGTTGGTAGATCGCACTTGCGCTTGTTGTCTATACTTCAGTGCGATCGCACCACTTTAACCACAATACCATAAAGACGACGTATATCGTTACAATATTATTGTTACAACGATGTGTATCGTTAATGAACAGAACTAGGAAAGAAGTGACACAAATGGGAACGAAAAAGTGGGAAGATGAGTAAAAAAAGTTGTTGCTTTGGTATCTGGTGAGAGAATGTGACGTTTTTGGTCCGCCTGTATAAAAAATCTCTTTTCCGTGTAATAAACAGTTCAATTCCGTCACAGAATTGCATAAAAATAGTTTCTTTTTTTGTCGTTTAAATAGAATTGGTGTTGTGACCTCGTTTCTCATCCGAATTTTATTTTATCTTTCTGATATTTAAAAGGGAACTGCAAAAAAACCCGGAGAAAAGTCTTTTTCCGTTTTTCAACAATGAACAATTTTCCAACTGTGACTGTGACTATTATTTTTTTTTGTTTTCACAAAATTATGATTCATAAATGATAATTTCTTTTTTAGTTATTTTATTTGTGACGGCGCGGCACTTGAGAGTATAAGTTTTGTGTTCTTTTAAGGCTCCGCATAAAAACAGTTTCAGACATTAAATCGAACGCAAATTAACAGGAAAGACTTAACGGAAAATGAATGAATGAATGCATCTCACCCTCGCATCAGATTATATATAAAAAGCATGTAGGGTAGGGTAAAAACACTAGTATTTGGCATCGTTTAGACATTCTGCCAAACGAATTGGTTTTATTGTTCTAAACAACAGATTGGCGAATTTCTAAACCATGTCGAAAACTGGTGTTTTGACCCTACATAAATGATAGTACCCTATCTAGCAACCAAACTAGGAAAATTAAGGTGGTAAAACTGTGTATTCTGTCATAGAAAATGTTACACTTTTAAAAATAAGTTAAATGAAGTGTGACAGAGGCGCCGACTACGGTGTTGCCGCGAGGCTCGGGCAACACTATGACCAAATTAGTCGAGGCTGAGCAACACTATGATTCGACGACACAATAAATATCATTTTTACATCAAAAATGATTTAAACTGTAGAAGAAAACGAGCATGTAAGTCAAAAATTCTCGCTGCGTGGCATTTCACTTTAAGAACAATTCCAACGTTAGCTTCACTACTTTCTCGGAATTCTATATAATTTAAAACAAATCTTTCGGTTCCACACGATAACTCGACTAACATCTTTTTATCGCTGTTCTAGTTTTGTAAGAGTATGTTACAACATTAGGAAAGTAAGTGAGTCATTACATGACAAATTTGAATGTGTGTGTGAGTATCTGTATTCAAGTGTGAATGTTTATGAAACAAGAGCGTTAGCAAAGTTTTTGAGGGACCGTATTGAAACGAACTTTATCTTCATCCGAATTTACACTGGCAGCACAATTAAGAAAAAAATCGCTCGCTACGCTCGCAATTATCTTTTATTCTTTACAAAGCTTATGGTTCTTATAAAGAAGTTTCGCCAAATGTTCAAAAGTGCCCAGGACACGGCTGTTTATCGATAATTAAATTTTACAAAAGCATCAATTAATAAAACATCAATTTTCGATCATACAAAAAAGCGACTTTTTTGGGCAACACTATACGAAAAAAGAAGTCGGCGCCTCTGAAGTGTGAGCAGCGATGTCATTTCATGTGTTGAAAATATTACGTCTCCTGTTACCATTTCGGTGTTTCAAAATGAATAATCTGTGATTTTGACATGTTTTTTTGTGTGTTGCTCCGTCATTTTGGTGTGCAAAAATGAAATAAAGTTTAAAAGTTGACGCCGATATTGCTTTAAAAAAGAGCGCGGCACGGCAACTCTATTGCAAATTTGTCAAAATGAGGTGGTATTTTGACTGCGTCAAAAGTAAGTTTGTTTGCTAGATTGGTAGTACTCTTTATACAAGTCTAGCGTTGTAAAAGAAACATTAAATATGATCCGCTTCGCTGTGCTGACAGTATAATATTATCAAGAGACTACAGTTTCAACTTTTCTCTTCTTGAGCTACGAACAAACAACATGCATGCGTGAAAATTTGTATTGTCATAGCGGTTTCTCAAATGAACTGTGGATTACACAAAGCTAACCTCAAAAATAAATTAAAGTTGACCTTGTGGTTAACTTTGTGAAAATGCCAGCTGATTTGGCATCTCAAATGACATTGACAATGATGTATTGTGTACACAATCAGTCAAAAATCCTGAGGATAAAAGTGACGCAAGTCCTTGTGTCTACATACAAAATAACTAATATTGCTGAGGCTGACGCATTCTGCACCTATACGCAAAAGTTTTATCAACAAAAAATTGACCCAAAAAATTTAAGAAAGCAAATTTTACAAAAAAATTGCGTCAAAAGTGGCAGAACTGGAAATTTTTAGAGACATGCCGTAGAACAGTTTTTCACAGTCGACTTGGGGAAGGATCCAGCTGAAGACTAAGGAAAGCGGTTTTTTAACTCCTTTTAGGCTCTAGCACACGGGCAACCTTCACGGAAAACTCATATATGCACCCCAGACGAAGAAATCGGGAACAGCTTCACGATTATAGAACATTAGTTGTGTGCTGCATATTGATCTGAGGATCATACAATGCCCGCCTAATGAATATTGTTGTTGTGTGCTGGATATTATTTTTCAGCGTGCAGGTCTTAGCTGTATGCCTGTTTTATAATATAAAATGACGCCATTTTTTTCAATTCAATAAACAACCTAATTTATCGTTTAATAGAAGAAATTGATTTAATTAACTTTATCAATTTTATTTGCGTTAGCAAAAAAAAAACAAAAAAACTTTTTCAATTTTTTTTTTTTTTCAATTTTATTATTATTATTTGTTATTAGCCGTAGATTTATATTTAAATTCATCAAATTGCTAACAGATTTTTTTTTGCTTACGTTTTTTCCGGTCACCCACCCAAGTACGGACCGCGACCATCGATGCTTAACCTCAGTTTCTGACTGCCAACGACTTTACCACTGCTGCTATACTGCTTGCATATAGTGGCAGTCTTATTTCGAACCGTTGTTACTTTGCTTTATGCAGCACACAGGCATATTTATACCTGCATGCTGAATATTGACTAAATGAATAAAGTCGTCCATATTTAGAATGGGTTATGCAACAACATTTAATTGAATTTATTTTCTATGAAATGTAGTACTTCTCCCCACTAAGCAATGTCATCGGATATTATTATTTTAATTCTGAGCCTGGTTCTGAATTAGAGGTTTTTTCAATCGTTCTACAAAAAAACTGTTCACATTAATAGTGAGCATCTATTACGCGAATTAATAAATTAAGATTGGCTCACCTAGTTTGTGTATATTACGTAGGTGGAAGCACGGGGTTTCAGGGGGTTTCGAACATTTAGTTTTTTCATGTTGCAGATATTGCAGTGTCAAATTCTGTCCAAGATGTGACATATTTGCAAGGTATTGGCCTTTTTCACAAAGTATAATCAGCGTAACCTTCGTAAAAAGAATCTTGAATCTGACAAGAGCACGTTTGCCTATGTGTAAAAAACAAATGTTCAAAAACCCCTGCTGAACCGTGGCGATCCTCTTGTCAAACGGACAGTACATAAACAAATTCCATCATTTATTGCTGAATACCACCAACTATTTCTGTTAACATTTCAAAAGCCTTTAACACCGAAAATGGATTTAAAAGTTCGTTCGTCAAAATTTCTATTGAAATACATAAATGTAACATTATCATTGCATATTAATTCGGTAAAAATAGAAATAACTTTAAATGAAGGAATAAAATTAGATTTGATAATCATCTTTACGCGTATGTTCTTGAGATCTTCCTTTTATTTCATTAAAACAATAAATTTATTGTTGCATAGTCGATTCTAAATACAGACGACTTTATTCATTTAGTCAATATTCAGCATGCAGGTATAGTTCGATAGTACCATTTAGTCAATATTCGGCATGCAGGTAAAGTTAAGTAATACATCCCACAACTAATTTGAAGATATAATTCAGTACACAGCAAATATATACCTGGGAACCTCACAATATTCCTACGAGCTGAATAATATTGTTGCCGGAACTATATTTTGAAAATATTCTTAGGGTGGGTCGATTTTAACAACTTGAAAATCCACAGCCAGCGGCAGGTGTAGCTTGCCAAAACTAATCAATCTGCATCAATAGTTTTTCTTTTCCGAATACTTTTGAGTACCGCACAATTGATTGAATGGGTTTGTCAGGCTACTCGCATTTCCTTTCAAAATTTCATAGAAAATTTTCTTAAAAAAGCTTTTATAAGCCTTGCAGAGGCTCTAATAGACTGAAACAAACATAATACAACTTAATTTGGAAAAATCGGTGCATTCGACGTGAAAATATTTACATTTTCTATGTAATATTGGGGGTCTGTGAATTTTAAACCGCCAAATGAGCGATAAACTTCCTCAAATTTGGTTAGTCCTTTCTGTTAGGGTTAGAATAGGTAAAAACGACAAAGATGTCGAATTGTCGGAATTTCTCGGATTCAATCTGAGATTGATTATTACAGATGTTGTTAAAAACGTCATTTTTTCGAAGTAGTAGATTCTGATGGAACGAAATACGTTTCTTTTACCGTAGAATTATGAATCTCCTACTATTCAGATGCTACATAAATGTATTTCAGTATTATTTGAAATTTGCCAAGGCCGCTTTGACTTTATCTAGCCAAGTGTTTTAAGTGAGGAACGCCCGCTAACAAAACTTGACATCATAAGGAGAGTATGTCTGGGCTGCGACGACAAACTTGCAGATGAAAACAAAAGCAAACTGTTGGAGTTACTTGTTCTTGATGTTGTACATGAGAATTTGGAATTTGGAAAAAGACACGAATTGAGGATTACAAGAATAATAAAAGATACAAGAATCGACGCCGCTTTAAAGTATTCTATGACGATGGCGAAAAACTATTTGATATCGCTCGCTGTAAATGTGTCAGAAATTGTTGCAAATGCGCTGATGGCGAACTATTTGAGCCAAAAACGGAAATTTCTACAGATTTACAGAAGATTGACAGATTTCTACAGGAATAGAATCTGTAGAATGTTTTACATTTGAACACGCTCTTTTTCTAATAGAGTAGCTCGACCTCTGAAACTATTCATCGGTAATAACACAGCACTGCTTATAGCATGAACATAGAAAATATTTGTAGGCTGTTGAAATCATAGCACGCATCGCGTTACTTTTGTGAAGATAGACGACTTGTTTCGTTGTTTGCCTATAAAGCCTATAAATAATAATAAAGAAAGTAATTATCACCTACGAAGCATTAAAGAAGGTTTGACAATTCAACTATACAACGGTAATTTAATGAACGTGGACAAATGTTTAGTTTTAAGTCGAGCAAGGGCTCCAATAATTCCAAAAATATCAGACTTCACTGATTACACTTAGCAAGCTTTTCATTCATATTTCATTCCCTCGACGAAAACTGTTTGCTTTGCGAGAGCTCGGAAAAAATAAAAAATATTTCTAATAATAACCATGCATCCAATTATTAACAATGAAAATCACTAAAAACTCCAAATTTGACACTTGTCAATTCATTGTTCATGCTAGTAGCATTTCTATGGTAATAATCAATCTGAGAAATTCCGACAATTCGACATCTTTGTCGTTTTTACCTATTCTAACCCTAACAGAAAGGACTAACCAAATTTGAGGAAGTTTATCGCTCATTTGGTGGTTCAAAGTTCACAGACCCCCAATATTACATAGAAAATGTAAATATTTTCACGTCGAATGCACCGATTTTTCCAAATTAAGTTGTATTATGTTTGTTTCAGTCTATTAGAGCCTCTGCAAGGCTTATAAAAGCTTTTTTAAGAAAATTTTCTATTAAATTTTGAAAGGAAATACGAGTAGCCTGACAAACCCATTCAATCAATTGTGCGGTACTCAAAAGTATTCGGAAAAGAAAAACTATTGATGCAGATTGATTAGTTTTGGCAAGCTACACCTGCCGCTGGCTGTGGATTTTCAAGTTGTTAAAATCGACCCACCCTATTATTCATATTACATGTTTATTGTAATACAACACACGGGAACATTATTCAGTCTGCAGCAAATATATGCAGCACACAACAAATGTCGAATTTGCCGAATTTTCCGTGTTCAGAAAAATTGTATTTTTGTTAAGGAGAACCTTGTGACATGGTAGAAGCACTATTAACAGTATTACAAAATGGACCAGCCATTAACAAATCAGCCCAATCGCGCCAATCAATCGTAAATGACGTCAAAAATCAAAACTGAAATTAATTTGCCTAAATTGAAATACATTTTTCTGACCATTAATACCGAGATTAAGTAAATCTGTACGTAATTTGTAAACGCATTTGTTTTAATCCACAATGCTTTGTGACTCGGAAGACGTTAGAGTAACCCCTTTAGCGTTGTTGCTACAATTTTCATTTAAACTGTGTCACATTCTGTTTCGACATTAATTCCCGTTTCACCGAATGGATTATGTCTTGTGTTTATTCAGCTATCAGTTTTCGGAAGGTTTAAATACATTATACTTTTCGATAATAAGGCAAATATATAGCTGAAACATCAAGTCAAAAAAGACAATAATAATTGTTATAAAAGAGCTTTTCGCTGTGGGTGATTTGAGATTGGGGTATACGCGTTTGTGCTTGGGGATTGATGTAGAAATTAAATTAAATTAATCCATCCTGTTTTAATTTATCTTTTCTACCTTTTCTGGCATAAATTAATGGAATGATTATGTTCGTTTATTCCATAGACGGTTGGAGTATTGTTTAGCAAAGTTATGCGATAAACCATATTAAGCATCTGGTGATCTGTGAATTGTTATCTATTTGTTAAGGAATGTAAGCGCGTATGTTTGAAACGGATTTCAGTCGTCTAAACCGTTGGTCCACATACTCACGCCTCGAGAGAGCGGTTTCTTATGCCACTTATAATGTTTGTCTTAATGCTTCATTCACAAATTTTGCAAGCGGAGCTATAATTAGAGATCTGCGTAACGCTTTTGACAATACTCTGGGAAAAATCTCAACCTGTACTGCTGCGCTTCATGGAAATGATAAAAAAAAACTGAAAATTCAAATGAGAATGTCTACGATTTTTCATAAATTTCTTATACGACTAGGCTCTGCAGCTCTGTAAATAATATTTCTTCTTTCTCACTCTTCCATTCAATTTTCATCCGTGTTTACCAGGCATGAGGGTTGCCGAAAATCAGCCGCCACCGATACATTTCACCAAGCTGAGTATTTTAAAACCAGCTCAGCCAGAATAAAACGGGTGAAAAAATAATCTGTGGAGGAGGCAGAGTTTTTTGAATTCAAGAGCTTTAAGCACCACCTTTCACCGCCAGGAGTCTGGAAGGCTAGCGATGAATTGAAATTTCATTTTGATTATGATTCGCTAGACTTTTTCTTGTGCAAATGGTACAGTACTTGTTCGAACACTGTATCAAATACAACTTGTCCTTTTTTCGGCTAGCCGCCGCTATCAATTTTCAATCGGCTTTCGTGACTACAAGGTTTTATAGTCGACTGATTTTTTCATATAACTTATTACATATTTCAAGTTCCCCAGTCTATGCAATCCAACAGAAATGGAAGATTGAATTTGTTTTTGCAAAACATCGAGAAATTATTTGCTTTCTCGGTTTCTCTAGTTACTTCGTAACGGAAGGGTTGAATGGACATTAAAAAAACAGTCAAGACCACAATCGGATTTTTGAAAGAGAATATTGAGGTCTGTTTCCAGTATCCCCGAACTTGTTTTGGTATACCTCGACCGAGACAGTGGATGGTTGGTTTGTAGTGTTGTCAGTTTCCTATTTTCTCTCCTCCTTTCACAACTATTTACCGACACTCCATCGCCTATGCTCGTTGAGCTACAACAGGTTGAAAATCGACATTTCTTTTTGCAATGGAACTGCACGTAAGGTATGGTCTAATGTTAGAATTCGTATGGAGCGAAGGAAACAGCGATTTCGCTTATCTCACCCTCATCGAGTTCAACAAATGAATTTAACCTCTCTTGCAGAAAATTTGAAATTTCAAATCTTTTTTTAATTACCGCTGCCAGCAACAATTTGATCTCAAATGTTTTGGTTTAAATCGATAAAGCTTGTACGCTCTTTCAGGTAGAGTTAGTGAGCTGAATAAATTTATTCGTAAATTCAGTGCGATGTGGAGATTTAATCAAATTTTCATTTTATTCATTAGCGGTTTGTATCTGCAAATAAATTTTTTCAGCTCACTGTCCCTGAAAGAGTGTACGCTACTAATTAATTTTTTTTTTAATTTTGAATTTTCTGCGAGCTAGGTTACGTTAAATGCATTTGTTGAGCTCGATAGATTTGGTGAAATTTAAATGAAAGATGAGTTCATCTTAGGGTGAAATAAGAGAAATCGCTATTTCTTTCGGTTGATATGGACAGACCATACCTAGTTTATACGATCATTGATTTTTTCGAAGATAAAATATTTTTATCATTCACCATCCGTTTATATAACGAGCTTTCCAGATGCCATTCATATATTGCCATTCAACCCAACCGTGCATCATTTCAGTGTCGACTTATCAAATCAAATTCGATTTCTGTGTAGAAGCGTTAGTTATGTACGTGAAATGCAAAAAAATCTATTCTTATTTCACTTCTTGCAAAAGGAAACATTGAATACAGTTTTGTTGTTCTGATTTTCCATAAGGTTTGCGTTCACAACTGCAATTTATCCGACTCGTCATTACTATTAAACCTTCAAATAAGAAGCAACCTTGCAACAGGTGCAATTCATAAAAAAATGTTTTGACTGTCACACAGGTGCAGATACCCCTTTCCCCAATCGATTCATAGAATAACTTTCCCAATGCACCCTAAGAACAGGCAAAGGAACAGAACTGGCTCTACGACGCAGTAGTCCAACATTCTCTTATATATTTCAGTTTTTTAGTGGTACAAGCCACAACGTTACGGTCATTGCATCCATTGCATACAAGACAAGGACAATTAATAAAATCTTTTCATTTTCCTGTTCTTGGAGTCCGTTGCTTTCCCCCCCAACCCCAATATATTCTTTCACAATGACCTTTCGCTTTCCGCTCCCCCTCATTTCAATTTTGTCAGTCTTTGAAACACATCTTTCTGTACAACAAGTAATTTACTTTTATTGACAAAGTTATTGAATTTCAATGAAGAACTGATGCATAGAGTAATTTTTTCAATAACTTCGAACTGGCAGTATGTAGAAAATGTGCGATATTACCTTGGATATTACCCTGAAACCTTTAAGGAACATACTCGTATACAAATGTAAAATTATAGTAAATTGTAGGTTAGAAACTAAGCGAAAAATGTACTAGAGTTTTCATCAACCTATTTTATCTTTAGTACATTTCGTCATGAAATTGCTTCCGTCATGGGGCAGTGACTTATTATTTGTGAACCAATTTATGAGACTTCTTATAAAAGTGAAGTTGCAGCGAATGAAGTAAATACTATAAAAAAATGTGCCGAATTTACAGTAGAATTGATTCAATGAAGTATAAAGAAACACGCAACTTTTTGCGACAGCTTGTATGAGTGGCAGTAAGTGTTTATCGAACAAACACACCGTGTGCGATAGAATATACTACAAGAACTGTAAAGTGTATTGTATGTGCAAGAAATGCAAAACGATTCGAAACTCCATTTCATTTTCACTTTAGTTTTCAAACAACCTTTTCGTATATCATCGAGGAAGAAAGACATTTCGTAGTCTTATTTTCCTATCCATAATTGTTAAAATTTTGAGATTCCTAAAGTTCAGTGTAAAAAGTGGGTAAATTAACTGAATCTTTGCTATGATAAAACAAGAATGGTACTAGAAGTTTGCTGCACCGACATTTTTGCCAAATTTTTTTTTAGGAAAATGTTGTAGGGTTATCTCTTAAAATATTACATTTTAGTACGTTTTGTTATGTGTCACTGAATTATTTTTTCATGAACAAACTTCACTGCTGTGACATTTCATAGGAATGAACCAATATGAAGTTGTTACAGAAGAAAATAATTTATTGCGAAAATGAACCCCTTCTGTGTTAACCTGTCACCATTGCTCTTTTTGTGTCAAATCGTAGCACTCTCAAGCACCGAAGCCGACTTTGTCTTCAGTCAATTGGCCAAATAGAAGATAAAATCTCACATTTCTTTCTAATGATCTATATGGTTATCGATCCTGTTTTCAATTTCATTTATAATGTTATATAGTCTCGGCTTTATATGGTTCTACTATTTACTGCCATCGATTTATGAAAATGTGTGCCTAGTTTGCATCCCATAAAGGAAATTTGAACGCTATACTTAAAATGTTCGTATATTCGGCACACATCCCATCTTAAACTTTCAACCCATAACAAATAATGTAAAACAAATTGACATCATGACATTCTAGAGCTAACTTTATCTTATAGCGAAAGTTTGCCATTTTGTGTTGGATTTTGTGTACGAATAAATATACAAACCGAAATGTGTCTTACAATGAAGAGGAATGGTGACAATTTTAATAGTAGCTGTGGATCATAGTGAGAACTGGGCCAAAGAACGTCACATGAGTTTGTAGATGTGTAATGAAACTTTTAGAATTAAAATCGAACTACTTTGATAGTGTGAGGATGAAATGAACGAAGGATTTATAGCGGGAACAGTGGAAAACTTTAGGCTTTAGAGTCATTTTGTGATTAGTTTTTCCCCAGTATATCTCGAAATGGTGTGTAGCAGACGGTTGCTGGAGTATTGATTTTTTATGAATATGAAAAGTAGGGACTACGTTTGGAAAATCCGTTTTCCTATATTTCCTCATTTGCCACACTTTGTGTTGTTTCCTTGAAGCTGTAAACACGAGCAATTTCGCGTTGATGGATTCGAAAATTCAGATGTATTTTCCATTGTTTAGCTTGTGGTGAAGTTCTAATTGCAATGTAAAGCATAGCAAATAATAATTGTTGATCCAATCAACGCAAAATTGCTCGGTTGATTTTCCTTAAAGCTGGAAACACACGAGCAATTTTGCGTTGACGAAATCGACAATTCTGCTTCGTACATACCAATTTTGCGTAACCTGAGACGAAAAGCTCAGGGGCACAAATTGCAGGAACCGAATTCCCGTACACAGAAAACCAAAGCAAGACTCCTTTTTACATTTATTGAACTTCAAGGAAACATCCTTTGGAACGACAAACAAAGCTCTTCCCTTTCCCGCACATCACGTAAAGTGGAAAAAAAGAAAAAAGAAAAGCTGTTTCGACCTCGAGCACTAGCGGCAGTCACAGGTCAGAGTGGACTGACCATCTTCAGTTGCTTCCGCTAGCCTCTTACTGATGGAAAATTTGGGGAAATCATGGAAAGCTACTAAGAAATCGCCAAAAAATGCAGCAAAGCAAACTAAAGTGAGCTCCAAAAGCAAAAGCAAAAAATAAAAAATTCTCATGCGTCGTACTCACGATTCTTACCTCACCAACCGTCTGATCCGCCCATTTACACCATTCATCCAGCCAGCGAAAATTGCACAATCACCGGCAAACAGCAGCAACAACGCAAACAAAGCCTGTTGTCATGAATATCTGATTGCAACGGAAAACCCAGCATAATTGCTCGTGTGGGACTTACGGAACAGTAATGGCCAACTTTGATATGTTGTGATATGTTGATAACAATGTATTTCAGAGGGCAATTGAGAAGCTCAAGAAACGATACAACGTGTGGACGCAATTATCCAGTGATACAGTCGATCAGTTTTCAAATATACAACTCATGTCTCCTCAGTAAACCAACAATCCATAAGCTAACTATCATGATCATTAATACGATTTCGAACATCCCAATATACTATTGCCAAGCCATTACCGCGAAAATGGGACACATCGTTGATACCATGTATACTTCGTGCTTTATCACTTTATGCTGAATAAAGCCATTCGGGGGAAAATATTTTTTAATAATTTTGCGTTTTATCTCTTATATAGAAGTTGTGTTATACAACAGCGGCAATATACTTGATGTGTGAAAAATTGATAAATGTACACACAAGACCTGAAGGAAGAAACATATCAAAATGTGCCGAAATTTTCCCAAATTTTTTCTTTCTTTTTTTTGAATAAAATATCTAAATGTTTAGGGTGCCGTTTCGACATATATATTTCTGAGGAACGTTAGGTACGTAACATGGTTACATAGGAATATGGCTTTTGATATGTTTATAGGGCGAGCTATGGCATATCGTTGATCGGATAGAAGTAGTATCATACGTAAAGCTCTGTTCTACTTAACATAATACGATATTTTTGTGGGTATCTAGTGGTTATTCAATATTCTTTGCTTAGTCCCCATATATACATATATATATATATATAGTGTCGCAGTAGTATTGTATGCGTGTAATCAAATGGGTGGTTGAAAGCGAATTTTGTTACAGTTAAATTCTAGCAAGTTTGTGGTTTACATGAGACTGTAAAAAAAATTTCAATGAAAAAAATATCTTTGAAAGACCTACATCAAAGACGAAGCAATTTGTTAGATAACAGAAAAATCGATTGAATTTTCGTTTTATTTATGTGCGCCTGAAAAGATTCATTTGAAGGTATCAGGGATTTCGGTAGTAAAAGAATGAAGAAAGACATTTTAAAGGCAATATATTCTGATAGAGTTTTCGGATTTCAATAAATTATTTCTAGGTTCTATATGGTGATACACAGTGTGTTTAGTGAAACAACAGTGATTTATTTTACAATTTATTGGTGCAAGAAAGCAAATCGATTTTTGTCTCTAACATTTTTTTGGGGAAGGTGAGTGTAAGCGAGCATAGAATATTGTAGTAGTGGCTTAACGAGAAAGTGGTTTTTTGTAATAGAATATTGATTGAGCTGTCAGTCAAGGAAGTCAGGCGAAATTTGAAAATATTTCAAATTGGATAAGATTTCTCTCTCCTTTTCGGCTTGGTTTAGAGGGAAACAGCCTACCGAAATCGAACACAATTTCCAGCGGACTTTCTTAGATGTGCCTAGAAAGGTATTGGTCCATAGAAGCCAACGCTTCTATGGTAGAAGGCGATCGAAAGCCGACAATAGGCACCTTTCTTACGGATATGTCTCCAGGTACATGAAACGTAAAAGGTCGTGTGGCGTTTCATTAGAAAGATAATTGCCTGTACTTTCGGGTCTTTTATTGAGTTTAAAATTAATCCCATTAATCCACTTTAAGATAAGAGCAGGAGATAAAAGCAATGAAATAAAAAAGATTTGTTGCTAGAAATTCACCAAATTAGTCAAATATTTACCCATTTTTTGAACTACTCTTATCTCAGTGTGGATGTAATTATCTTTATAAAGACACATTCCACATGACCTTCTACGTTTCATGGACCTGGAAAATGTCCATAAGAAAAGTCTATGCTTGCGGTCTTTGATCACCTCACACTAGCCAGACCAACATCCAGGAATTTTTTTGAAAGTGGTTTTGGCTTCTACTGACCAATACCTTTTTAGTCACATATCAAAAGAGTCCACTGGAAATTAGAAACATTTCGAAGTCTCTGTGTACAACTAAACAATGAAAGTACAAACCAGGTATGGTCTGTCCATACAAACCGGAGGAAATGACGATTTCATTTTGTTTATATGAAATCACTGTTTCCTCCGCTCCATACAAATTTCGATATTAGACCATACATACAGAGCCAAACACCTCACTTGTATTCTTGTGTGAGCCTACGTCCTACTTCGTGACTATCAGAAACAAAAGTCGATCGAATCCATTTTATTTTTTTGTTTCATTTTTGTCAATCCGCCCAATGAATAGAAAGAGACAACGCTCTACAACATCAAGATTGGAATAGACCAACTTTTGATTCTGATTTTATTCTTGCACAAAACTCGTACTTTGCTGAGTTAGGCATGTGTTCGCATGTTTGATGATGAAACGGAAATGTGTGAACTTACATTTTGTTTGTGATTCGCCAGAGGTGTACACGTAAAAAGGAATGACTAATGCTAAGAGTAATCATACCTAGAGAGGAAATTTCGAACAAAATTACGTAAAATATGTGGTCCCAACATGAAATACGAAATGCTTAATTAAGAGGGCAAATTAAACTTTTAAAATCGTCAACGCATACATGTATTGGTGCAAAATTATACGAAATGTGTATCTTATACAAACTGATGTTGGGACCACATTTCGTCGTACAAATTTCCTCTCTCGGTATAATTACTCTTAGGACTAATGTTTGTCGATGAGAAAGTAGTCTTTTTGAAGTGCATAAATTATGAGGAGAGTTATGCACTAACCGTCACAAAAAGACATTTCACAAATAAAAATTTTTCGGTTCATGCATATCTCTTCTAATATATTATTAACGCAAAACGTATAGAAAGATGTACTTAGTACCTCTCACAGATCGAAACACTAGTGGCAGAAACCATTGAAACCAGAACTCGTTGAAAATTTAAATAATTTTGGACTAAAAACGTCTTACGACTGCCACAAAATTTTACGATTTTACCAACTATACAGAGAACGAATACATCTAAATACCAATCAACTTTCACAAGCATATAGCACAATCTACAAAAAAGCTTCACATAAATTATAAAGCGTCTGACTCCGTTTTTGATGGATAAATATATTCACATCAATTATCGCTCTGTTCTCATTAATTAAACATGGGCATTGTTGATTTTCGTTTATGCTCTGTTTTCAATCTGGAACAAACTCAATTTACAAGTAACACACTAGTTATCACAGCATTTACATTGTGCTAATAAATCAAAGAAACATTAATTAAAAACGAAGAAAAAGCAACGAACAAAAACTTTTAAAATATATATTTTCATGCAAACATATTTGCACACACCTTTTCTTTCAAGCATTATCGTAACCCCCAAGAAGCAAAAGATTTACCGGCCAGCTCAAGATTTAATACACACATTTATGTCAACTAACATGAACAATAAAAGTAGAAGTAATAGCTTTCGTTACATTCTCTCGGCAAGAAATTGTGGAAGGTGTGGCATTTGTGTGTGTGCAGGGTACATGAATTGGAGGTAGAATAAAAATATTATCATTTTTTTTGTCTTCGGCTTGAAATGGAAATATGTAATAAATTTCACGATTTTTCAGTCGGTTGCAAAATGGTATTTAAGAGTCTCGTGAGTGTTTTTCAGAAACAAATAACTCATGATTTTTGTATTTCGCTTCGAGAACAACAATCGTATGGAGTCGAAGAAAACTAACCGTGTTAGACACATCTACTTTTCTCTGTCTTTTCTTATATTTTCTTAAATCAGTTGAAATAACGTAAGAAATCTCATGCAAATGAATGAATGAACGAAACATTTAACGAAGTTAAAGTGAGGTTACGTCTGAAAGTACGGCATATCGAAGACTAAAATTATCGGTTGTTGTTGTCAGTAGTATAGGTTTCTTCCAAGGCCGTTCAAAATGTCAATCGTCATCCACAGAGAAGCCAACACAACCTCACTTTGAAGTTTTAACGAACAAATTTGTTTAAGTTGCGGTTATGTTTCCTTCTTTGGATGATGGTCGGTGGTTTTCGGCCTGTCAAAATTCGTTTTTACCGTACGATGGAAGAAACCTATAAAAGAAGAATTTAGAAAGAAACAAAGTTTATGAATGAAAGAACAATATGTGTCCGAAGACTCATTCTTATCCGAGTATTGGTACACTAATCTACATAAATCGCCTTTTTAATTTTGTTTGCATCAAATTTTGTTCACACCTGTTCAGTGAATCCACTTTTTTTTGTTAAATGTCCACATACAGAACCAGTCTACGTAACAGCAAACTACCATAGATCATCTCCAAGATACAACATAACCTCACTTTAGTTTCGTTAAATGTTTCGTTCATTCTTTCACTCATTGTATGCGAGATTTTTTAAACGTGAATGGCACTTCTTGACGTGAATTACATTTTTAACATACATTTTTTCCTGAATGGTGATCATCTTAATAGATCTGACAATGACTACGTACTCAGTCCATATGTTGAAAGATGTGCTGGATTAGATCTACAAACGTTGATCCGTCGCAGAACGAATGCGTGCATACTCTTCATCCATTCTCTGATCACCGGAAAGATTAACTCACCGACACTTCGTTCACATATTACACTGAACTCCAGATCAACGAGACACAATGGTGTGATATTCATTGGAGCGTGTAGGACGAGTCGATCGTTCAACTCCCCATTCAACAACGCCTGTCGTATGTTCAACGCCGTTTCGAACATTATCGATCGCGATCCCACATTGCCGCACAACCTCTTCCGCAATGCCTTGTATCGACTACCAGACTCCAACCTGACTAATTTCTTACGAATGTGATATGCTGACTGACTTTTGCAATTACTTTTATGTGACGATCTGTTATATTCAAATCTATTCTGCTCTATTCTATTAATTTAATTAATTTATTTGTTAACTAAACGTACTCTATCGACGATCATTTGTGATTCCTTAAACTTAACCCTAACTTTAAACGCTCTAAACTATGTTTGATACGTTACACTTCTTACAATTTTATTCCCTTGACTGAAAGTCAGGGGTCTTACGCCAGAAAATACCCTAAAATGTTTGTTACCACACAATGTATGAAATGTTATCAAAAACGTAATTGTTTGTAACCTATTTTTCTTTGTCATCACGATAACTTGAGTAATTCATAACCGATTTTGATGATTTTTTTTTAATCGACGAGAAATGAACTTTCCGAGGTTAAGCCATGTCGGGATAAAGCCCTGGAAATTATTCCAGAAAAACAGGATTTTACTCTGTTGATAATTGATAATACACCACTGATAATTGATATAATTGATAATTCCCTTCACTGTTGATAATTGATAATCTAATGTGTTATTCCCTTGACTGGCAGAAAATATTGAACAATTTAGGTTTTTAAAATTATACATTTGACATTTGTAAGGTCAAGTTCGACGATGAGCTATATGGGATCACCGCTTCGGAAGTTATCCCAGAAAATAGAAATGCAATGTATTAAATGAACATTATAAATGATATTCGATAATTGGTATTTGATAATTGATAATTGAAATTTTATATTTGATAATTAACAAGCGGCACCCAAAATTACATATAATGAAAAAAGTCAAGCAAATCTAACATTAGACAACTCCGACGAGTGTGATGTTTTCGGCCCGATCGAAGCGAGGGTCGTAATTCACACGAGTCGCGGTATCTTATTGTCACATTAGACAACTCGGACGAGCAAGTTTGCGATCAGAGCAAACCTAATATTAAACAACTCTGACGAGTGTGATGTTTGCGGCCCGAGCGAAGCGAGGGTCGTAATTCACACGAGTCGCGGTATCTTATTGTCACATTAGACAGCTCGGACGAGCAAGTTTGCGATCAGAGCAAATATAATATTAGACAACTCTGACGAGTGTGATGTTAGCGGTCCGAGCGAAGAGAGGGTCGTAATTCATACGAGTTGCGGTATCGTATTGTTAGACAACTCGGACGAACGAGAAGTTTGCGGCCAAAGCAAATCGAACATTAGACAACTCAGACGAGTGTGAAGTTTGCAGCCCGAGCGAAGCGAGGGTTGTAATTCACACGAGTCGCGGTTATTTATTGCAAAATTAGACAGCGAGTCGTGATATTTTGCTTATTACAAAAGAAATAAATTTATGAGTAATTTGAGATTTTTTAGATCCTAAATGTGATGATGTTTAAGGTCAAAATATTGTCATTTGCTTGGACTACAGAAATTGTCCATTCTTAACCAGATGAAAAAATCAATGAAAATAAATTAAGATATCTATAAAAGTCTAATCTGATTGACTATGAAGTTTTCCAACATTACCAACCAGCGAAAGACAACATTATTTTGGGAAAATTATCAGTCAAGGGACCGGACCCGCCCAAAAAGGTGGGACCTAGTATTTTACACTCTAATAGTCCGCTTGTATTAAGACGACTGAAAATGAATAATAAATAATAATAATAACGTACTTGACGATGATCTATAATATAACTACAAACAAAGAATTTACTTGCACGTCAAGGATTGTTATGTTATGGTGGTACTTATCAAGGTTCTGAAAGAACAGGTTAAGATACTTTCGAGTTGATCACGAAGGCGGTGTAATCAAAATTTTCCTGTAGCGCCAACTAGGTTTGGGAAATTTTTTATGACGATTTCAACTTAACAAAAAAAAATTGTTTTCAAGTTGAGTTTTCAAACAATATACATGTCTGAATTGTCAAGATTTGTGTGTCACCCGCCTTCGTAAGTGTCTTAACCTGTTCTTTCAGAACCCTGCTAGCAGGGACTAAAATAAGGATTTCTGTGCAGGTGGGAAACTTTTCGAAGGGGCGCCTAAACACAAAATCTTGGGCGCCAAAGTAACAATTTTTTATCCAAAAATAATATCATGCGTTCAGGACGTTGACGTAAATATGTTTTACGATTGAAAGGGAATTATTCCCCTGACCGTAAGTCTAGGGTCTTTCATCCAAAAAATCATTCAAAATTTCAAAATGTAAAGTCTAGTCAAGTTGCCGATCGTACCTCATAATAATCTGCAATTTTCTGGAATTTAATTTTTCGGTCATGTTAGGGGTGTATTTTTACCTGTGGAAAATGCGTCCACAATATGACCTAAAAATCAAATTCCAGAAAATTGCAGATAATTATCGGTTTACTGGACTAAAAGGTGTTTTTGGTAGAATATCAGCCCTAAAAATCACAATAGTGGTGAGTTTTAGGGTATGAGGGTGAGTTTTGTCTATAATTTATATATCTCAATGGATGTAACTGAAAAAATTCTCAAGTAACGTCTGTAACATCTGTGATTTTTGCAGAATTTTTGGACCCCTACTTAGAGGTAAAAATATTTATTCAAATATTCTTCGTTAAATTAGGGTGTGTATCGCCATTTAAAAAAAAATCTGAGTAAATTACATAATGTAGGCACACTCCATGAAGACAAATCAAGTGACCAAAAACGGTAGTAGCACTTTTGTCTAGCATATGGAAAAAAATCATTGAATTTTTTCATCGTTAAACAGGGGTCCAAAAAATCTGAAAAAATATCGGATGTTTACCCTCCATACAGACATTTTTAAGAATTTCTACCGATTTTTACGTAAAGAGTCATATCGCCAAATCTTCAGGCGAATTTTTTTAACTTTTGGAACAAGAGGTCTCCGATTTTAATAAGTGATAGCTCGTTGGATTCGTCTTTCAATTCTAAGAAACACGTATATTTCACTTTTTCTAAAAAAAAATTGTTTTCTGTGAAAAGCTTTCAAAAGTGAAGACATGTCAGAGGGCACCGAAAACAGTTTTTCGACAATAACTCAAGAAAAAATTATTTGAAATTGTTGTAATGTTGTACGAATGTTGGCCTTGGAAAGACCTACAGGTAGAGTATACGCACGGCTTGGTGCGAGTAGATCCACGAGAGTTATGACTAAAAATGTAAATATAAATGAACCCAGTACTTTTGTGCTGCAAGCCCACAGATGACTTGGAAAAAAGTTGGTTTTCCTTCTTTCCGGTGGCTCTACAGCTGGAACAGCATCTGGAACGGTACTACGGCAGTCATTTTTTATCGTCTACTATTCTTTTACCTTATCAATAGAAAAACGCTTCGATATGTCACGAATATATGTCGTTGAAACAGATCCAATGTTAGTAATATTTAATGATTTTTCTCCGATGATTTTAGTCAAATAAAGTGTTAGCGTATAGCAAATGACCTCAGAACTCCGGAACAGTAATTAGTTTTTCAATTGGACCAATATTTGCTAAAAATTTGTATTAAAATTACATTCATTTGACTATTTCAAGTCAGATAATTGTAATTTTTCTTGTGGGCAGATCTGGATTCGCAGGTGGGAATTAGAGGGGCGCAGGTGGGAAAATTCCCACCTGCGATGTTCCTTAGTTTAGTCCCTGTGCTAGGCCCTTTAACGAAATTCGAAAATTTGCCGAAAATCAAAAATTTATCGAAAATGGAAAATTTGACGAAAATCAGCTACCCCGAAAGTGACCAAATTTTTCCAGCTGCCCAACATACACAGTAAGTGACTAAATTTTTCTAGCTGCCCAACATACCCTAAAATGACCAAATTTTTCTAGTTGCCTAGAAAGGCTGTATACTTTGGGGAGGCCACGCAGATCGCCATTTTATTAGATACGCGGGAACACACCTTTCAATACAAACAAATTCACCAAAATTGAATTTGTATGGCGTGGTGAATTTTTTGTATGAAACGTGGTGTGTAACCCGCTGTAAGTTGGCTTTCGACCCCCAAACTGTAATATTCTATGACGTTTTTTTTTTCTATTTACATTCAATTTTTATCTGTTCTTTATTGTTCCTTTGAATTATACGATTTTGAGACAAATAATAACGCAATAAATATGTGAGACTAAGCTAAGCATTGCCTCGTAAATCAAAACGGACGTAGACACCCGACAAGTCTATCAGGGAAATACCCAGAAAATTATTTCTAATCGTTGTCGCTCTTGGTAAAAGCAATAGAAAACATTGGAAGCAGGAATTCAAATTATTTTAAGTTTGTGTGACGCAGAGTTGGAAGTCACAAATTCTATGTAATTTTCTTGAAAAATTCACATTGCAAAAGAAATATTTAGTGTCAGGATATTGTGGCAGTTTAACAACAAATTTATTGCACATTTTTTACAGTCATACCACTCGCACTGCATATCATCTCCTATTAAAATTATTATTAACTCATTTCATAGTTGTGAGATCGTTATTCATGGTATGTCAGGTATACAAGATGAGTTATGTTTTTACGACTTCATCATTTTCTTTGGAATGAGTTAGTTAATTAAAATACATAAAATACAACAAATGCTCTGAAACGTAGAAATTAAATTCCTAACAATGAAAACATCGTATGAAAAAGAATTTAATGTTGTGTGCTGGACGAAGCTTCGCCCAAATCATATCTAAATGGATTTGGACTAAACTGAATATGAGTGGTCAAGATGGCAAAGGTGGTCAAGATGACAAAGGTGGTCAAGATGACAAAGGTGGTCAAGATGACTAAGGTGGTCAAGATGACAAAGGTGGTCAAGATGACAAAGGTGGTCAAGATGACGTGTATTCGTAAGTAAATTTTCATAAGAACAGAAATTTAATTCTATGAATGGGTTGTGATATAGTTTCGTTCAACGAGAGGGGAAATCAGGGGAAATCAGATGGCGTTGCGAGTAACTCTATGATAAATTTGAATATTTGTATGGAGGATGTAAGATTTTTCTGAATTTAAAAATTTTGGAGTACGGAAATGGAGGTTTTTGATTTTTCTCGTTATAAATAAAACGTTCTGCATCGTTTAAAAATAGTTCCAGTGAATAATTATTTTTTCTTGAAATTTCATGCGGAACTATTTTTATACGACAGAAAACATTTTAATTTTAACAAGAAAAATCAAAAACTTTGATTTCCGCACTCCAAAACTTTTAGATTCAGAAAAATCTCACATCCTCCATACAAATATTCAAATTTATCATAGAGTTACTCCTAGCGTCATCTGTTAGTCTTTCTACATACATGCAATTTTTGCCAAAAACAAGATGGCGAAAATCACAACCCATTCATTTAACGTTTTTTCAGCCCCACCGTGACACATAATAGTAGTAGGACCATATTTGAAAACCCATTGTACTTTGATTAATCATTTATTAAAGTTTTGAAACTATCCCACTAGTCTAAGTCGACCTATTGTTATACACACTGAAAACTCCAATTCCTCCAACTAGTTTCCCTTCGACCGCATGAAAAACTAAATAATCGATGTTAGTTCAATATACCCTTAACGGGTGTCGAACACTTATATATACTTTGCATAGTAATTGGTCCTTTAAATTTAATAAAATGGGAAGTAAATACTGACGTTCAACATAATCGAAGATTGCAAATAATGAGGCACTTGAATAACTCGCTTTACATCTACTAAAATCTCGCTATACTTGCTTGTGCTGCAATGCTTCTGTAAATAAATGATCAAAAGAAATAATATGAAAAAATGCGATTGAAAGGGCCAAAATATTATTTCAGTATAACCATTGGGTAGCAAAAATCGAAAATACTTTTTACAAACGAACAGAAATGTAAATAATTAAATGAAAGCAAACATAAAATTTTCCAAATGTTCAATCGTAAAAATACTTCCATGAAAATCATTATTCACAAAGTGAATTAGGTCGATTTAAATTTCAAAGAAGAACGTAATTAAATTTCGATGAAATTTCATGAATATCGGCAAAACTAGCTGATTGAATGATTGAATTACACTTTTTTTATGTCCCCAGAATCTACGGAATAAAAGGAAAAATGAAATTACATTTTTATGAATTGACAATAATTATATTCCCGGTGATAATTTAATCAGAAATTTATAAGAAGCATAGTGGGTGGCCAGTGCCTACATTACTAAGAGAACTAAATTTAAATTCTCGCTGCAGTTGTGCTAATAATAACTGTGTTAAGTTTCTACGAAACAAAAGATGACCGAAACGGTGACAAATTGAAAACCAAACGGTCTTGCTTCCCAACAGTCATTCGGCCAATATACTGTAAGGAGGCTTGTAAAATTGAATTTTGAAATTCTGAGCGGCCTAAAGTAGCCCACGATGTCCGGTCGTCCACTACGATCGTTCGAGCCTGCTAAAGAGACAATATTTTTAAACTTTGCTGTCCAAATCACACACAGATCACATAAGAAAGCAAGACATGCCGAATCTTCTCAGATAAGTTCGATAGTGCTAACAGTCACATCGCCTTTTTACTCCGGTTACTGCAAGGGCACCACTGAGAGCTGCAAGTGAATCGCTCACTGTTCAGTTCATTTTAGTACATTGTAATTTAGATTTAATATAATAACATTGCGAAATGCAATAATTTCATGAATAATTTTTTATAATACTTCGAAGACTTATCAGTTTTCCAATCGTGTCCAACGTGTGTGTGTAATATGCAACAACGTTTTTCTGAAATTCCTGTTATTCCTGCCGACAGTGAGGTACTAATTGCACATACAAAATATATCGAGAATGGAATGACATACACAACAAGTAAACGATTACCCCGTTCAGTGTTATTATGAACAACAAAAAAACACCTACATTGTGTCTGACTTGTTTCAAACAAATTTGTCGTAAATTTGTTGCTTTTCATTTCCATTTCTCTCTCACACCGTGGATGAACCAATTCATTGGTGCGAAATTGTTAAAATAAACTTTTCAAGTGAACGATAACTTTACGTAAAGCGAATACAAAATTGTTTCTGAGCATTTTTATGGATGAATGAGAATGAAACCAAACTTCGACACTTCGGTTACGCGAATATTTTTCCCCTTTTTTAAAAGCCAGCCACACCAAAGGCTTTTGAAAAGCACACGAAAATGCACCGAAAAAGAAAACGTGAAAATGCGCAGGACAACGTTGTACTAAAAACCAATATGCTGCGTAACGATTTTTCTGGCAAAGGGATATGTGGGAAAGTCTTCTTAGTCTTCGGGTTTTCGTGCTTCCTGCATGAATGTTTCTGTCGCTTACGAGTCGGTAAAAATTATACAATTGAGAAAAGAAATCTAATTTCATTCTGGTGAACAAGTCTGAATCCAAAATGTGGCAAAAAAATTTGATAGTTTTTTTTTGTGGTGAATGATAGTTAAATGATGAAAAAATTTGGATTGTGTGGTTGAAACTGTGGAAATATTCTAAAAAATCATCGGATTATCACATCAATCGGATTTAAATGCACCGCACACGGGTGCGCCAAGTTATTTAATTATTTCAAAGGATTAATGCTATCATAACAGAGAGAGAGAAACCATTTTTTTCAAAAAAAAAAAGATCTAAGGTAAATAGCTAACTGAATAACTGAGCATTGAGCATTTACAATCCATGTAAATATAAGATTGTGGCAATTTATCGTGTCTCCGCAAAAAAAGGCAATTTATTGTCAATCCCCTTTGATCATTTTATTTCCAAAGAATTAAGTGTGGTTCGGCCGACCAAAAAATAATTCCGGCACAACGTACCAGACAAATGATGATACCAAACACACAAGACAAATCAATAAAATTTGTGTGCCTCTGACAGATGCGAATGTTTTATTTAGAAAATCATAATATAGTCTTGGATGGGTGAATTTTCTGTATGGTTTTTCTTCGTCAGTTGTATACCCAAATTTGCGTTAGTGTGCGTCGGTTCCCTTTTTTTGTTTATGTTATTATCACGAAAAACGACGATAAAAAGTAATGAAATTGGCAGTTTTTGCGATTATTTTTTTGTTGTTGAAATTTTTTAATTAAACTGTCAGACATTTTCATGCGGTTCTTGCACTCGATTTCTTTTCAACAGGTCAATAAACTCTAAGTCAGTTAATGTTGTATTCATTGTTTTAGTATAGCGAATGAACTTTTTGGAAGGGAAACCATTGTAAATCGTAAAAACTCAGCAACAGTGTCGTACGGACTATCGATAAAGATCCTAAATTCTTTCTGTCTAAAGTTGTGAGGATAACCGAATACTCATTAAAGTTGATAGAGATCCGATGTTACAAAAAAAACAAGACCAGTAATGATTACTATAGGTGTTCAGTGAAATAGGAAATTACAGTTAGATCAACCAAATAATTAGACAACCAATAATTCTCGTTCACATTTCTGTTGAAGCTTAAATTTTTATAAAATTAAAATTAGAACAATAGTAGATTACATGGATTCCTAGTGAAATAAGTCATTACACAAGTTTGACTCATTTCTCCTCTCGCTTCGCTCGGAGTCGGAAATGCCCCTTTGTGTAATGACTTATTTCCCTGACGGGTTGTCAAGAAATATCGCTGAGGAAAATCAAATTTTCTTAGTAGAGAAAAAACTATGTTTCTGTGACGGAATGGAACTGTTTCCTGACTCTTTGTGATATCGTAACGAGAAATATTATTACGTACAGGTTTAGAGGGTAAAAACGTTTTTCTTTACACTTTAAAGTGTTTCCAGGAGAAACTCCCACATATTTAGACCGAAGTAAGATTAACGATAGAATATTTTATATGTGGGAGTTTCGTCGAAACACTACAACAAAAAACTTCTCTCCCACGTTTTACTCCCTGAAAGACGAAAGTGCAATCGAACAGAAAGTTACGTACAATAAAAATCGCTAACATTTGCCACGGCATAGGCTAGTCTTGTCCCAGTAATAACGCTAACATTAAATTCTAACGATAAGGGCAAATGTATCAATTGGAGCGACAATAATTAAATTTTGACTAGACAGATTTTGATCAAGCAAAACAAATCGGATCAGCTGTTATGAGAGATAAGCAAGGAGATAAGAATTTGTAAAGTTAATTTTACACATTGATCACGATATGATTTTAGAGTCTTATCCATTGGTAGATATTAGTCCAATAGAAAAACTAATTACTTTGCCGGATTTCTCGCACTGCACGCTAGCATTTTGTTTGATCAAATTCGTTAAAATGGAAGTCATAAAGGGTGAAATGTAATTATTTCGCTCCAATTTATGCATTTCCCTTTATCCTACAACTTGCGAAATTGCCTAAAATATACCGTTTATACCGCAAGTTACACACGTTTGTGACACTGTTCGTTCTTTTCAATCCTAGGGTAGAAATATGTTCTTTTCATTCTATGCACTATAACGCATGCATGTGTAAGGCTTGATTTGCACTTACCAAAAAAGTACTCCGTGCGAGAGACAAAATTGTTTTTTTTTTACAATTTTTGCTTTGTTTACTTAACAGCTCGCTGAGTGCTTTTTGTTGAGTGGAAACCATACTTAATATATCGTAGTTTCGATATGAGGCAAATGCACCGTAACATCTTGCGGAGTTGTATTAGAGTCAGTAATCGAAAGAGTTCTTAAATGTTGTACTCAGAACATCTAAAAATCTAAAACATTTTTTGAATCAACAAGTTTTCAACGTATCCAGACAAAGTCTTCTCCAATGGACAATGTCCATTGAACTTCACTAATATACTTGTTGATCCATATATGGGGATTATGTAAATGAAAATAAACTCAACTGACTCATAACGAAAATTCACCGGAAAATAAATAAAGATAAATTGCTGCGTGTGGAAAAATGTATAAAGTGTTAATTAATGTTTATATAAGAGGTAAGCCGGTGAACATACATTAGGTACGTAGGCATAACTGTTTTGAACATTTCTATATAAAAAATGTGCATTGTGGTGGGCCTAACATTTCTGATTGACAAAACCAAAAAACAACATTAATCAAGTACTTTTGAATTGTTCCACAAGGACCTTTCTGTACTATGGAGGTAATAGGGCCATTCCCTCCCTAAGGGAAAACCATTTACCTCGCTCGTAAAGTAAAATAGCAAACTGCACACAGGAAATAATTTGATATCTCTTATCACGATCAAATTGCTTCCCTGGTATACCTCGGTATAAAAACAAAACTCTAGTTTTCGTGTGTTTATTGACATCGGCTTCGCCTCGTATCAACAAAATTCACACGAAAACTCTACGTTTCAACTTTTTATCCCTTGTTATGTAAACTAATAATGTTTTTTGGGCACTTAAATGTGAAGATTTTCACTCGAGGCCGTAGTTGCCGTAGACATCATGTGCCTAAAGAAGCATTTATTACCAAGTTCTTCACAAAAAAGCCAACAAAAGTTTTACTTTTCGTCACTTACTTAGTTGAGGAAAAAAGTTTCGCATTCATTTTTGGATGAAATAAAACTGATTCAAACGAGTATCGAATTCGCTTACTGAATTGAATAATGTACTTTGAATTCTCCTTGTCAGTTTTATAAAACAGCTCCACGAATGGTACAAAGTCGTATTAAATTGAATATTACTCTTGCAGTTTATGTATCTGTGATACGCTTACACTATCACAACGAAGTATAGACACGAAGATAAAAAAAAAACTTTATCTGTCTCTCCATAAAACCGGAAAATTGAGTTAGTAACTCCAACAAAAACGACCCAAATATGTCAAATAGTTGCCACATATTGCAAACTTTTCATACCCTGGGAGTTAATACACCACATTATTTTCATTATCGATTACAGTAAAAAACAAAACTTTATTTTTTTCTACCCTATACCAATGGAATGGTTACAACGTCAGGTTTTGCCAACTGAATATAGTTTTCCATTATTAAGTATTATGTAACACGTTTCACATCTTTAATGGATACACACAACTCTTGTGGAGCTCACCGAGATTTTCTTATTCGTTTCCTCATTTTACGCGACAGAAAAATACAGAATGAAAGTCAATAAAAGCTTTCCGTTTCTTCGTTTTATGACATTATATACTACACATACATGGAATGAATGATGAAACAATAACACTTTGGACAGTTTTATTTTACGTAAACAGGAAACTTTAAGCTCGTCAAATCAAAACTTTCTTCTTCTTTTTTGAAGTTTTAGTTGGCATGCAATATGTTGTATCAGTGGTACTAAATCTGCCGGTTTAGTGGTTTGTATAAATATTTGCTGATGTGTTTCGTTTAAATGTTTTTAATAACCTGTTTTGGTGTGACACGAAACGAGATTTTTAAGTTTAATGGGGAATAGTTATAGTCATATGAGCGGTGGGATTAGCATTATTTTCTCCACTGAAAAGACCATGAGAATATGATGTTTTGTTAAGGCGTTGTCTTATGACAGTTCGGGAGAGAAAATATCTATTTTGTGCTCATAGTGGTGGAAATAGAAATTTTCTACCCCGAATTGTCATCAGGCAAGACGTCAACAAAACGTCATTTTGTGTCACCTATGTTTTGAAAAATCTAGTAAGATTTCTTTGTTTGGTGGAGAAAAACGATTAATCAGAACTCGCACATATGAAAAACGGTCTGTTCACCTGCCTGTGGAAAGAAATTAAAAGTCGAGCGATTTGCGGTACTTGCTCTGGCAGCAAACCTTCGCGCTTGTTGGTATTTCCTATTTTCTTCACTCGGTATCGGCCTTAGATTCATCATACATAGACCTGTATTTCGTACAACAAAATATGATACCAGTACCATTTTGTATAAGATATACATTTCGTACCGAGCGATTTTTTTTTAAGTGGACCAGGCACCGTCGGAGCTATTTTTTAGCAACACTTTGCTTACGTTTCTAGGTTGTCCTTGGCCCCAATAGTCTAAAAGCACAGTCGTTTAATTTTAATATTCTTTTGTTGGCTAGTGAATTTCCACCAAAAGTCGAGAAAGGATGTTTTTGTCCGTGTTTATTACCGCTACAGGCTATGGTCGTACATTGTACATGTGTGGGGGTTCATTGCATACATTAATACATCGGTCCAGGAGATATGGGATAAGCACAGATATCTTACATGTCCTGTACCATTGTTCGAAAATAACCAAAATAGTGTTTCAGTCAAAGACCGGAAGTTTTGATGAACTTCAAAAGGTGACATCTCGCTACTGGAGAATGTTTATCTTCAGATCGGTGGATACAGACATCAAAAAAGGCCTAATACGTGAACCTGTCACTTCTATATCAAGTGGGGTATCATTGTAAAGCTACGTAAATGCTTTATTTCCACTTACCTATGTGAGAGACAAAATTGAATTTTTTCAGTTTTTGATTTGTTTACTTGACAGCTTGATCTCTCACGGCTCTCTCACGTAGTATACTTTTTGTTGGGTGAAAACCATACTTAAGCCTAATCTACATTAACTCACACTAATCAATATTACGTATTTCATGTCAGGACTACTTTTACGTAATTATGTTCGTAATTTCATGACTAGGTGTGATTAGTCTAAGCTATCGGTAAACTAATAACTAGTGGTCGACGGCCCAAAATGATGCCATATTTCTTAAAAATACTGTTTGCGGCGTGCCAACAGCACACCTCTAATTCGATTGTGTTTTTTTTTTTTACTCAAATGAGAGTGGCGAAAGCCATAGGAAAAATGAGACCTCTCTGAGCAACCCCAAAATGTTTCCCCTTGTTCAGGGACTCGAATTGGACGTGTTACAAACGTGAACATCGTACGGATCTTTAAAAAAACATTTTTTTGCTGATATTCGATATATGATTCACCCGTTTGATACAAACATCCTCACACTACACAATTGCTTTGTCAGCTCTTCAATTTAATAAATATACAGCAGAAATATATATAAATGTTTAGACACATTTAACGAACGATGTTCAATTTTCCATTTTTAAGCACACTCTTTCTTGTCATTTTCCTCTTCACACCATTACTCGGGTAAATAAAAATGAGGGCAAAAAAAATCTACGAAAAAAGGGAACGCTTTGTAGTAAGCCTATACTAAAAGATAAATTCTGCTGAAGGAATAGCAATCATCAATTCTATTTGTCTGACAATAAAACATTATTTTTTTAAAAAGTTTTCATTTCATCGCCTTTTTTTTCTTGTTTTAACAGACAGTTTCTCCTTGTTCTCTTAATTTGTTTTTATGAATTGAACAACAGAAATAAATTGCGAATTTGTGCGAGTGAATGTACACTTAGGTCGGCTATTCGTTAAGATGGTATCTGTTGAAACACCTTTTCAATTGTAAGATCAGCGAAAGTCAAGTTGAGAATTTAATTAATTCAGAGTAGAAGGTGTGTATTTAACAGCTTATATGCCTCTTGTGTTATTTATTAGATGACACTGTGGGTTATTTCGTGTTACTTGACGTCTGTAAAGAATTTCAACAGTTTATTTCTCAGTGTTGTTGAAGGGAAAGTTCATATAGCCGATAGCTCGAATTTAGATATGGATGACAGTTTTGTTGTTGGATGAAATTTATCTTTTGTAATTCTGACGCATGCAAATTGAGCAATTTTTTAAGTCTCAAGTTTGTGAGACAGCCATCTACTTTAAAATACCATTCCGCTTGGGGGAAGGGGTCTGAATTTAGAAGAAAGATCCTTCTCTCACTTCTCAAAAATCTCAATGTTCTGATGAGAAGACTGCAAATAAATGATAATAGATGGCGTTGCTTCCAATATGAATTCAGGTTTTTTTTACGTTACGATTTGGCAACGGGCTGCAAATACATACATGAAGCTCGGACGAGGACAACTAAGACCTGTAATACCTATAAAGTAATCTAAAAATTAAGGAAGTAATTGTAAATAAACGAACAGAGCTTTGCTCTTCCCTTTCCCATGGTTCGCGTGAAGCGAATCAAAGAAGGACAAATCTGTTTCGACCTCCGGATCCAGTGGCGGTCAGTGATCGATCATTTTTTTACGTAGAACATGGCAAATGCCCAGTTTGGCTTGCGTTTTTGTTTAAATACTGATATTAGACGCTCACAAATATTTAAAAAAAATTATAATTTTCGACTCGACGATACTGACGTTTGAAAAAATTTCGCATTTCATACGATTCAAAGTGACAATACAGGTGATAAATAGTAGAATGGAGTGTTTTAAAAAAATTGGCCATTGGCCACTAGCCAGCTGATAATTTTTCCGTTTTTTTTTAACTTTACTTTTTAAGGTTGCTACACGACCAATTTTTGAGTAGATCATTTTCCTCGTGTAAAGAATTTTTCCAACATTTAAAGTGGGGGATACTTTTTCGATCGGTACGACGAACTTGGTCATAAAATGTAGAGGAAAGGCCAAAGTTTATTTTATAATTTCATTGAATTTGAAAAAAATATTTTTGTGAACTTTATGAAAATGCTCTACTCAAAAATTGGTCGTGCGGCAACCTTAAAATGTAAAATTTAAAAAAAATGGTTTTCGTAAAAATGATCAGCTGGCTCGGGCCGGTGGGAGAAAAAGAGGAATTCCAACAAGAGCAATTTTTGTGGCCAGAGCGGACAAGGTGAACACAACGTTTTTCATACGTGCTAGGTGTGATCTACCGTTTTTCTCCACGAAACAAGAAACTTCAATTCACCACATCTTTTTTGAAAACATAAAGTGAAAGTTCAAGTGAGAAGGTTCCACTTTCTCGTAGCGAAAATGCTGCACTTTTCTAACTAGAAATGTCATTCAACCAATGGGTTGTGATGGAAGTTACAGGGTTGCTAGGAATCTCGCGCCGCTTCATTCACAATAATTTTGACATTTTGACACATTTTGTATAAGGAAGATGTCACTTTGTGAATTATTGTGAATGACGCGGCGCAAGATTCCTTAACACCAGTTACATATTTAGCCGCAAAAATCAACTCCAGCGCCAACTTTGTAATTTTCTTTCTCGAATTTCACACGTAATTTCTACTCGAACGGGAATAATTTTGTAATTTTACTTAACAAATACAAACTCTACTACCGAGTCAAAACATAAACAACCAGAATACATGTCTTATTTACGAGCGTCATGTACCTTGATCGCAATTCTTCTTCTTCTTAAAATGGCGGAAATCACAACCCATCTTCAACAAAACTCAATTTTCTCATTGTGAATATAGGTGAGAAAATAGGGTAATTCACACCGCACTAAGAAATAGGTATTTGATTATTATCAAAAGGAGAAAATAGGAATTTCCAACAATAACCGAAGTAAATTTCCATTACCATCATTTCTCCCATTGGTAAGTAATGTACTATTATCCACTCGGGAGTTAAACAAATTTTCTCACATATAGGTACTGATTTATCTAATAACAACGTAACAGCAGAGTCTTCTGTATTTCCGTATAATACAGACCAATAATTTGCCCTCAAAATACTAAATATCTAACTTAAGTCTGACCAATTTTAATGTGTTAAACAATCTGCTATGTCGACATTAGTTTCTAAATTCGCTAAACCATAATCAGAGTTCTAAAAAGTTGTTATGTATCCTTTTGGCATGCTAATGATATAATTTTGCGTATATTTGTATTTACACTAAAACCTTATAAATAATCATCTCGGAATTTCATTTCGTTCCATTTGAGTGGCAAATTTAAATAGTTAATTCGCTAGCTTATGTTCACTGAATGGTGTTCATAAGAGAAGAGAACTCTAGGATTTCAGCTAATTTAATTCTCAAAGTAATATTGGCTTTCACTTTCTCTTAATCTGGCGAAAATTCAACGAAATTAAAACTGTATTCTTGCTAACGAAATCTCAATGTCAATAAACACATACCTCTTGTAAATATATGCTACCGCCACAACCCAGTACAATATGAATATATGGGTTTGAACATCAAGTCTTTCCGTTTTCAGCCGAAAGTTGTATAAAATATGTATGAAATTCATATGCAAATTAATTTACCACACACACACAACCAATTATATTTGTCGTTGTTCTCATTAAATATTTACCTTTTCGGTGGGATTTTCAAACATTGTTTAATTTCGAGGAAATATTAGAGAACGTTAGCTAAACGGCCGCTAACGCTAATTTCCAACGCTAAATCCCCCGCTAACGCTAAAATCAACGGTAATGCCTTGTCAATAAATGGCACCATTGTGAATGCATACACATGGACGACGAAATTTTCGATTTATTTTTCATTTATTATTTTAAAAGGTCAGCCGGATCAATATTTTATTACTGCAATCCGTAGACCTAATTTGCAGGAAGGTAGCGACACTGTGCTGGAAAAAATCTATTCAATTTACAATACGCTGTTCGACGACAAACATCCTCTACATCCACTACACAACAAACACGTGGTTAACCTGCAATTGAAACACATGAAATTAATTTTGTGATTATTACTATCACAATGTGATCGGATTAACATTTTATCAATGGAATTAGTAGATCTGACTTGTAGGAAGCAAGCAGCATTGCTGTTGTGCTATCGAGAAATGCCGAATCTTCAATGGTTATGTGATGACTGCATCATTCAAACACGCTTGACCGACGTTTCATCTTATCGATTCAATAAATTCAATTCGACCGCTGTTAATCGAACCTCATCACCATCGTACGCCCAACGTTCGCTTATTGCTGCCAAACGTAAGCGTAATCGAAATCCGTTGTCTAATCCAAAACCGAAGAATAGTTCAGTGTTTTTGGTAAACCGATCGCCGAACGACAAACTTGTCGTTAGAAACGTCGATGATTCAATGACCCTATCAGTAAACGAAACGCAACCCGAAAATCGTATGGTCAAATCTCCTGGTGCAAATGGATCGAATCAACGGATTTCACCTGTAATAAATCGGCCGGATGTCGCTCAATCCAAGCCGGAGACGCAACTCGAAAATCGTATAGTCAAATCACCTGGTGCACATGGATCGAATCTGATTACGCCTGGAATAAATCGATCAGATGTCGCTCAACCCAAGCATCACAATGACTCCACAGATGTCAAAGAATCTCTCAAGGTACCACCGGATCTCGAAAACCCGACATCTAATTCTAGTTCTTTTGCCGAGGTGGTAACTAAATCGTCCATTGCAAAACCGATGCCCGTTGAAGTCAAAGACTCAACAATTCAACCGCAAAATGATTCGATTCGGTCGCAACGTATCTTTACGCCGGCAACAGAGACACATAAGGTAGCTTATTTATCCCAATTTGATCCGTCTACTACCGAATCGCAAATTGTCAGCTATTTGCTACGGAAGAATGTAATAACGTCGGCTGAAGATGTGTCATGTAAGATATTGGTATCGCCCTATGAAAATATGAACTTCGTTAGCTTTGTATCATTTAAGGTCACTGTGAATTCTGACATATTTGACTCTGTAATTGACAGTGAATTGTGGCCCGAGGGCATTGTTGCTCGTGAGTTTGTAAAGCGCTGAAAAGTCAATGAATTTTGTATTTTTGATTTTGAATTTTGTAAGAAGTAATTTAATAGCACTGTAACTTAGTTGTAAATATTGTTAACATTTTGTTCAGCCAGTTTTTTGGCGGTGACAATAAATTCATTCATTCATAATCACAAAATTAATTTCAGGTGTTTCAATTGCAGGTTAACCACGTGTTTGTTGTGTAGTGGAGGATGTTTGTCGTCGAACAGCGCATTGTAAAGTGAATACATTTTTTCCAGCACAGTGTCGCTACCTTCCTGCAAAGGTCTACGGATTGCAGTAATAAAATATTGATCCGGCTGACCTTTTAAAATAATAAATGAAAAAAAATCGAAAATTTCGTCGTCCATGTGTATGCATTCACAATGGTGCCATTTATTGACAGGGCATTACCGTTGATTTTAGCGTTAGCGGGGGATTTAGCGTTGGAAATTAGCGTTAGCGGCCGTTTAGCTAACGTTCTCTATTATTAATACCGAAGCATAACTTAACGTTCGTTTAAATTTAGTCAGAATCTATAAATTATTCATATTAATTAACCGTATTTACCGTCGAAATACGTGTGAACGCGTTGTCAATAAAATTACGATGTTAAAAATCGGTTGCTTGAGATTATCGCGTTGAGAAGCCATTCCAAAAGCGCTATTTAAATCGTTTGAAATCAAAGGATTTGAAGCGGATTTGGGTAACATTTTATGTGAGTTAAAATGTCATTGGAGGACGCCAGCTTTTTTGGACAAAAACGATAATGCCCCACAATAACAGTAATTCCCAACAATAATGCCCCGTCAAAAATGGCGACCATTGTGAATGCATACACATGGACAAGTCAATTTTCTATTTATTTTTGATTTTTATTCTAAAAGTGCGTCCGGATCTATATTTTATCACAGCAATCCGTAGATCTAATCTGTAGCTAGCTAGCGACATTGAGCTGGCTAGCAAAATCTATTCACTTTCAATCTATTCATATGTTCCGCTTGCAGGTTAAGCACGTGTTTGTTGTGTAGTGGATGATATTTGTCGTCGAACAGCGCGTTGTAAAGTGAATAGATTTTTTCCAGCTCAATGTCGCTAGCTCGCTACCAATTAGATCTACGGATTGCTGTGATAAAATATAGATCCGGACGGACTTTTAGAATAAAAATCAAAAATAAATAGAAAATTGACTTGTCCATGTGTATGCATTCACAATGGTCGCCATTTTTGACGGGGCATTATTGTTGGGAATTACTGTTATTGTGGGGCATTATCGTTTTTGTCCAAAAAAGCTGGCGTCCTCCATTAATTCTCTTATCCCGTCAGTAACTACTGAACCCTTTGTGATTAATCAAAATGCACCCGATAGCACAAATTACGAGCAATGCAACATTTTAATTCATTTTATGGTGTGAGAGTTATATCACGGAACAGTAATTGGTTTATAAAATACCTGTGTGGCTTCATTGGCTTCCTGCGATAATTAGTTTAAAAAAACATTCTTCGGTACGTTAGATTCAATCATCGTAATTAGACTTTTTATGTGTTTGACGCAGGGCCTATTTGTGGGAATGAAAACTCGCTAGTTTTTCCGTCATATATTTTATCTGTTTCTCTAAAATGACGATAGATCGAAGTGCCTCTGTTTGTTTTTATGGCCTTTTATGTTTTTGAGCTTTGTCAATTTCCTCCACACTATATCTACCTTGGTATATTCACTAAAATAAGCCCTGGTCCGACGTGCTACAGATTTATTTGTTCCACATCGTTCAGAGAAAGGATAATAGGAGGCGCTGACGTCAAATGATATATATATGTATATGATATATATGATGTATGATATATATATATATATATATATATATATATATATGATTTCGCATTGCATTTTGACGTATTCATCGTTCCGAAACAACAAAAGGAACGTAAAGAGAGCCGGAAATGTTAAAATTTTTTGGTTATCATGACTTATTTGAAAGATTGCATTGTCACACCAGATAATTATGCCTAAACGAAATTTATTCCTTTTTTTTGTGGCGTTTCCCGCCTCTTCATGTTTTGGTTAATACGGACAAAATTCAATACGTAAAGATCCTTCTATTAAAATGTTTTCTTTTCGTCCCTTTTGTATATCACAATTATATATCTACTATTCGAAGCAAAATAATCTAATAGCTTCCGTACTTTATGCGACATTGAATGGCGACTTTTACCATTCTGTGCGGTACAGAAAAATCCCAAACATGAGGGTAGAGAGGGGATGCCTTGAGCTTATCTTTTAGGTTGAAATTAATGTTAATTTTGTTACTAATCCCTTTGTGCGGACATGTAATCGTGATAAATAACATTTTTTCCCTTAATGTATGCTTAATCTTCAAAGGCAATGGAGTGGAGATGATTGTGTTGATATGCTAAAGTAATGAAACACAATAAGCCGTAAGGTTTAAGATAATATTGTAGCTGACATGTTTCACAATACAAATATATTCAATTTTCCGAGTAAAACATAAGCGACCACACGCTCAATGCAATGTAAGGTTATGTGTAAAGTATCAATAACATTCTTAATGAAAATCTGAAGAGGTAGTACGGCATCAGTTCTATTTTCGCAATTTTACCTGATAGAGTACGGTTCGCCATTTTTCGAAAGATATCGCTGCAACAAACGCGGTGTCAACAGAAAAATTATTAATTTTTTACTCAACGGATTTTAGTCAAATAACCCCAGGACCTCAGGACTCCGGAACGTAATAAGTCACATAAAATGGTCAGGACTCTTAAATAATAATTTATTTTTAAATCGGCCCTATATCTTGGCAATAAGACTCTAAAAAAAGGATATCATGAAACGATAGCAAACGTTTTTTCAAACCCTGATCGACAGGTTGATATAGAGCCGATTTATCGGAAATTTGTTTCCAGGGTGTTGATCGTGGCGAGAGCGTAGCGAGGGCAACAAGTCACTTGAGAAAAAGAAATTTCTTCCTTTTCCCGATGTCAACAACAAAGGCTCCCGAAGTATCAGCATAAAGGTGAGAAAATGACTATATTCTCCCCTGCGTTTTGATAGTTATTTGTTTCCTGAGGGAAGAAAATTGGAAATTCCAACAAGAGTGATGTTTGCGGCCAGAGTGAAGCGAAGGTTTGTGCTTTGCGGTTTTTCTCCACGAAACGGAAACATCGATTCGCCATACCATTTTCGAAAACATAAACAAAGTGACAGTTCGAATGACTAAAGTTGTATTTTTTCCCCACTGCAGAGAAAGTGCTGCACTTTTCTCACTAGAAATGTCATTCGACAAGATGTCAAGAAAACACAATTATCTCATGGCAAAATAAGGTAAAACACAACGCGCGTGTGAAATAGTTTCTTTTTGCTAAAATAGAGATGTCTTAGTTTGAACACTTTGCCAGACCATTAAAAAAGAATCTCATAAAAATATACTATGCCCGTCAAGTAAATTTTTTCTTGGCCAAATGTTGCCTCTGTTTGCATATCAATTGAATTTCTCTTCGAAAATAATTTTCCCAACATTATAATATCAATAACATGGCATCATTGACAGCGTATTCCAAACGAAAATGCAACATTTATTGCGATAGAAAAACTATTTCGGATCTCTATATTGATTTAGTTGAATGGAAAAGCTCGGTTTACGAAGACTCTAATGCGACAGAAAGTATATATGCCAATAATATTTCATTTGAATGTAGGTCAACGTCAAAACCGTATCAATATTACACAGCAAATGAATTTCATCATTTTCCAAAAATGATTCATACTTTTGTGCATTGTGCTCCACAATATTAGGCTATCAGTTGTCATTGTATCCGTGACACAAATAAAATGATATTGATGATGTCTGCGGGTTGTCAATCAAAGTGAAAATAGCTGTAAATATTTAATTAATGGAGGAGAATGGTTGCTGCAACTAATTTGATGATATGTATCTTTATTAATAGGAATTCTTTTGGTCAATAAGTTACAGCTTCATATACCTTGTCAATTATTTTACTTTACGAGCGACGTAAAGTGGCTATTCCCTCACTAGTGAAAACCTTTTCCCTCGCTCGTAAAGTAAAACGTTATACTTTACACGTGAAATATTTTGATATCTCGTATCACGATGAGTAAAAGTACCTCGGGCTGAAGCCCTCGGATACTTTTACTCATCTGGATACGAGATATTATTCACTGGTATAGTAATGTACTATTATTCCCTAGGGAAGAAAATGGCTAATTACATTACTAGAGAATACAAGACAATTCGTTTGGTGTAATTTTTGAATTATTCTTCTAGTAAAGTAATTTTGACATCCGAACACCGCGCGTATGTGATAAAATCCATTACCAAGCTCGGGATATAAATGAAAAGTGACGTTATCATGTGATTGGTGATCTCTCGAAACACTTCACACATAAGTTGAAAAGTCCAGTTTTCGTGTGAGTTCTGTTGACCAAAGCCGAAGCCAAGATAAACAATCACATGAAAACGTGACTTTTCATTTCTATCTCGACTTTTGTCATGATCTTAAACCAAATTTCTTGTTTTCCCTAGAGGGGTAATACAGATTTTCGATTCTAGGGAAAATAGTGATTTTCTCCCCTCTGCTGAAACTTTGGATGCCTTTTTTGTGACAAACGTTGTGTTTACTCCGAGAAAAAAGTTGGAAATTGCATTTTCTCAACAACCACGGAATGTTATTTCCAACTTTTTTTCATCGTTGACCAAATAACAATTCTAAAATTTCTTTCAGGGCGGAATTACGGCTGCATTTCTCTATTCTCTACTCTACCCAGTAGAGAAATATTGTACACATTCTGTGCACAGAATATGCTCAATATATGTACTAAACGTGTACTATAAATTATGTGTACATTACAATACATACACATTTTGTACATTTTCTGTGCACAGAATGTGCACAATATTTCTCTACCGGGTAGAGAAGAGAATAGAGAAATGCAGCCGTAATGCAGCCCCAGTATAAGTTAGAAACAACATTTTTCACAAACGAAGTTGGAAATACGAGAAGAAGGTGCGATATTTCGACACTAGATAGGAAACTATTGCATGTCATTGGCTGAGATCAGATTTACTTACGGTTAGTCACCTGATAGATATCCACAACGACTTAATGTGCATGTTGAAACTAAATGATTTTGTGTACTTATTCCCGTAATAGGGAATACGCTCAATTTCCAGTCTGCAACACTTGGAATTCCAAACGGGGATTGAGGACAAAAGTTGATAAGTTGATTGTTATACCAATTTTATTCAGTGAAAATCAAGCTATGTAGGCCTTTTTACAAGGAATATCTATTTCCGGTGCACAATTTTTCTATTTATTATTTTGTATATCCAAATGCACAGTTTCGTTTTCGGATTGCATAATGAACTTTTTTCATTAAGATCAACTCTGCAAATTTGTAGCCTGCATTTAGGCTGAAAAATATTAGTTTTTTGATGATTTCTCTGAACTTGATTCAGCTCTTTTTCAGCTGATCCACAATACAATCAAAACCGTTTTTACTTGTTTCATCAGTTAAAGCCACCACATCTACGCGGGTGGATGTGGTAAAACCGTATAAAGACGCATTAAGTGTTTTGATTGTTTGTGTGGATACGCTTAAAAACAGCTGAAACAAATTCATGCTGAAATTTCACTACCTCTAACTGTAATGGAACATTTCGAAATGTGAAGTGAACCCTAATTTGTCACATAATTCCACAAAATCGATAATCTGTTTTTCTTTGAAACGTTGGTGATTATTTTAAAAACTTTTTTTGGTCCTTTTTCGATTAAGTGATATTGTGGCAGAGTCTAAAATATTAATTTAATTATTTCTCAGAAGTAAAAAAAAAACGGAAAAAATTCGTGGAATTGAGATGAGTGAAAACTTGTATACGAAACCTACTGTTTTGACATTCTAATTAATTAGAACATCCTATGTCTCGTCAGGAAAGAAAACTTTTCAATTTGTTTAAACGAACGTAATGTACACAAAGAATGCTGTTGAACACAGAAAATATATAGAGAAGGAAAAAAATACGAAAATTGTATGCCACAAGCAATTGAGTCGATGGATGGATGGTGGATGAACCCGCTATCAAACACTCAAAAGAACGAAGAAGAGAAGAAGAAGGAGAGAAAAAATAAAAACGAAAAAATTACAAAATTGTAATAATACTACGAAAACAACAGAAGAATTCTTTCATTTTAATTTTCCGCTTTATTTCACCTCCAACTTTTACCAAATAAAAACATTTCGCTTAAAATTTCTGTTTTTTTTTTATATTTTATTTTTCATTTTTCTTTTATCTTCTCCATCCTTAATCGGAGAGTATAAACCCGGAGGCGATAAGCGTGGGAAGACGAATGTATAAAAGATACACACAAGAAAGTATACCATAACCATATCAGATTCTTGACTCTGTGTTTGAGGGGATACTGCTCGGATCTTTCCCTTAAAACGAAAGTTTTGTTCCAACGAGAGAATAATCTAAATCTCGCTTGTTTTTAGACATTATATGCGATTTCTTTTCGTTCTTTCCTTCTTCATTTTTTTTTCTTTTAAACAAAATTGTCTTTGAAAATTAATATAAAATGGCTGAAGGGGCTGTTAGACGTAAATTGCGAAAATGTGTGCCATTTAAAATGAATGGATATCTCGTCTAAGATTAAGTAAATTTTGTATTTTTTTTAATAATTCAGCAACACCAATCAGCCATGGTAAACGTTTACTTTTAATTATGGTTTAATGCTGATATTAATTGCCATTAAGAGACTTGAGAGAAAAAAAATGGTTTATACGAACGGTACTTAATACTAAGGATTCGGTTTATTATCATTGCTCAACGAAATTATTTGAGTGTTAATTCAAGTACATTATTATACATAACGTCAACCATATTGACGTTTATCGACTTTTCCCACAACTTTTAAATGATGCTGTATTTATGTCGTCCGTATTTGTCATAGCTTACAAGATCGGTTCCGACAATACACATGCTTTTGTACGATGTTATTCAACTCGACGTTATGTTATGAAACTTCCCAAAGCTTTTATTTTTAATAAGCTGAATAATTTATATCTAGAGTTGACTGGTATAGAACATGGGCATAAAATTTTCCTAACAAGTGGGAAATTATTACTTGGGAGGGATCCTTTTGAAAAACAGCCTCCTAAAATCAGACACATTTTCTAGTTGACTTTTTTGAGCCAAAACCGCTTTCAAAAGAATTACTCGACGCTTGTGTGGCCTGATGGCTAGTTGAAAACCGAAACCATCCATTCTTCTTACGGAAATTTCTTCAGGAACAATGGACGTAAAGGGTGCGATGTTTGTCATTAGACAAATTGAATGGTAGTCTTATGGCAAGCACGGTCTTATTGGGTTTAAAATTTATCTAGACTGAGATAGTAGCAGTGTACATCTAGCGGTTCCTCTGCATCCGAAACACAAGTAAAAACTTAAAAACACAAGGTTTGACTGTTTTACACTTACTTCAAATGTATACATTCATCGTGTCATTAGCTATGTATGTTTGGTCTCATTGCAAAGTGCCGACTTTTTTTAAAAGTCGTCTTGTCTTCTATGTACACATTAAAAAGTCCAACGAAAAATTTGTCCGCTTTCGGTGGGCTCTTTTTTCAGAAAAATCCCTCTTAGATACTATGCAATGTATACCGTGACATTAAAAAGCTCATAAATTGTGGCTGTTAATGTTTCTCTTTGTGTAAATCATATCCGGTTTTAATTGAAAAGTAAGTTGCGTAATATTAATGGGATCGAATTAAGAGTTTCGAAGAGTTAAGTCAAAGAAAGTTAATCGTATTACGTAAGTAACGGAAATGATTTTCGAAAACTGTTTCTCAGCCAAAAGGTCTGTCCTTTTCATATTGTCGCAATAATTAATACAAATTTTGATGGAATTATTTATGTGAATCTACATTTCGATACAAAGTTCGAAGGACTAGAGCAGATTCGGGCTATTTCATTTATTATGATGATTAAGTGCATGCTGAAAATGTAAGCTCTTATCTAGCAAAATTTAATTTAAATATGGATGTCACAACCACACTATGTGAAAGTGGTCAAGTGTAACCATACCTCTATTTCCTATTTAAGAGCAAACTATCAACTCGATCTGAATCGGTTTTTAACCTGCATTCATATATACCATACCCGCAACATAGCGGAAAAAATGTGCTCACACTGAGCACTCACTGGCAAAACATGTTCCATATAAACATAGAGTGGATAATATGATTATATTTCCTTTCAGTTCTTCCACTCACATTAAGGTTAGTATCATCGTTTCATTCCATTTAATTGAAATGCTGATGCAGTGTCAAGCTTTCCATTCAGCGTAGCGTGAACAGAAATTAAATTAAAACTTTCAAGACGGGTCAGTGCTTTTGATGGAAACTTTTTTTTTGTGATATGGGTACATTGTGACCGTCTTTGCGTAGACGTAGGACATAGCGAAAAGTTGATAAAGAAAGCGCATAATTTAAATTTAACGTGTCAATGGTGCTGGGCTGTCTGAATATTAAATTAAAATTACGCAAAAATCAGTTCTTATTTCTAATGGTTACTGTAGGGAAAATAACTAGACCGACTTTTTTCCAACAATTCCAATGGGGCTCACTAACTGCGTTTTCGTTCCATTTTATACAAAAGCGTGAATTCCGGACGATGGATAAATATTCTAAAATGATTGGGAGACCTTTAAAAAACCGACCGCAGCGCCATTTTGAAGTTTTCGATACGTAGATGAATTATTACAGGAGAACCATTTATGCTGTAGATGCGCTATGGGGTTCTAATGAAAGGGGAAAGTTCAAACTTTTTTAGGAAAAAAGAAAATTCCGAATTTCTGATTTTCACATGAGTTTTCTGCGTTTTTTTCCCGCAAAGTGATTAAAAGTTTTTAAGTTTAAAATTAAATAACTTTTAACATTAAAACCTTACGACTCCGGTTCCGTTCAATTACTTAACTTCAATTAAAAATAGTTATTTAAATGACAAGGGGTAAAAATTAGAGAGGTGCAGTTTCGGCTTCGGATATAGTTCACACGAAAACATGACTTTTCATTTTTATCCCGAGTTTTGTAATGGATTTTATCACATACGTGCGATGTTGTTGTCTCGTTTTCGCTTATGTGATAAAATAGAGTACACATTTGTCACTATCAGTCTCGGCAAGCCTCGACTTCTTCGTTACAAGTGTGTAATATATATTACATGTTGTGAACTCGCAAACAAATTCTTTGGTTTTCCCTAGTGATGTAATTCGCTCATAAGTGACTCTAGGGAAAACAAAAGTATGAAAATGTAATTTTATCTTCAGGAGTGCCAGTTAGGTCTGATTTCCTGTTTTCATAAGAAATCCTCTTGAGCATCACTTTTTGTGACAATTCTGGCTACGGATAATTTATAATTTCCTAATAATAAGTAGTTCAATGCTGGGTGGGTTTTTAGCAACTTAAAAAGTCAGGATCACTCCTCATCCACCACCACTCCAATTGTATAGATTTCGACAGTTATGCGAGGAGTCTGAATCTGAAGAAAATCTCTTCATTCGGATCCGTTTCCCGTCCTTGTTCCGAATACTTAAACAATGGTTTGTGCTTGAAGGATTTACCATACAAACTCAGCGGTCACAACCAAAAAAAAAAAACAAAAAAAAGTGTCGGGGTCGGGTTGGTGGTCGCTGTGGAGGTGAAAAGAAAATTCGTGACAACATTTACGACATTTACGTAAGATAAGCACTCAAGAAATTTGTAGAATTTCCCATATTATTATGGCATTTATAGTATCTCGGGTGACGCTGTCTGGTCTAACCTCTAACCTCTTCTTTTTACATTGTCCTTCAATTTATATGTCAATAGAGTAACTTCCAGTATATAGCGTGAAGTAACAATCAAAATCTCAGATATCTACATAAAACCCATTCACGTAACAACATAAACAAGCAATCCGAAAAACACACCTTCCCAATTTTTTACCTTAATTTTTATCAAGAAAAACAACTCTTGAATAAACATTCGATTTCTTTTAACAAAAAAAAATTCTTCCCAGAAATGATCGATAACACCGATTTCTCAATAGACTCTTCTTCGTAAGAATCCTTATTCCTTTAAATTTATTCGTTTCACAATGGGATTGTATATAATGTACATTTCAACTATTTTCTATAGAAATCTACGACTCATTTACACTGGGGAGTATCCTTTTGAAAACTAAGAAAGCCTAAGATTTTTGAAATAGATTTACAGAATAGAAGAAACACTTCTATGTTTACATTATTGCACATAAACAACGTTTGAATGAGCTTTGATTTAACGGCTTTATGTGTCTGGAATTGAATTACGTGTTACTTGCTAAAAGTAGTGACCAAGTCAAGTTCCTGTTATAGCAACTGCACATGCTCTTTGTGCAACTATTGTGTAATTTACACCAGTTCATGCTAAAAACAAAAAATTCTGCGTACAATATGCATTGAAATCTGTCTGATATCTTTTGGATTCCTTCTCAGTGATAACATCCACTCCATATCACCTGAATACAGACTTCGTTTTACCGTATTCTTGCGTGATCTTTGGTATCTTACACAACGCTACGGTGTTCTTGTAAAATGACTAACTTTTATTTTAATGTATGAAAAAATGAGGTGGTAAAGAAAACGAGCGGAGCGAGCGAAATTGTTTTTTATGATGAAGATTTCGTTGTATTAACAGAAGATTATTAGTTAAATCCGCGCAACGAAAATTTTTCGTTCTTTAGGTATGAGCTGCGTCAAATTTACTTAAATAAGCAGAAGAGCTGAAAAAAAGAGGACAAAAACGACGTCTTCTTCAAAAAAGTGATGTTTTTAGAATTTTTGTAAAAAAGAAGAACGAGATGAAAAAAAGGACATGTCCTCTAAAAAGAGGACGAATGGGAACCCTAGCTTAGCTAGCCTTTCCTTGGTACATAAAAAAAATAAAAAAACGAGCTTGTGCAATTTAAACTTTCAAAACAATGTCAATTTTCCAGCACACATTCTGCATATTTTCGTGTTGTGATTTGTCCATTTATTTCATCAGTTATCAATCTATTAATTAATCTCGTTAACACCAGTTACTTTTCGTCACTAATGACGAAAAGAAGTTTACTTTTCGTCACTAGTGGCGAAAAGAAGTTTACTTTGCGTAACTAGTAACGAAAAGTAAAGCCACAACTGTACCAGTGAAAAAAAGACCCTTCGTACCCCAAGTTGGTCATGAGAAAGTTCACTTTTTGCAGTTCCGTTACAGAAATAACTATTATAGAGTCCTCGCTCTGATTAAAATGTATGCGTATGTGTAAGTCATACTGATATGGCTATACGATAGGGATTATTGAAATCCAATTTATTTATCAACCATTCACCGAAATTACAGCACAATATTAAATTTGAAACGTTAAAAAATGTGTACAAATACCAACCGGAACGACCTTACAGCGAAAAAATTTCATCATTTCAATAAACAAACATCAACTTTATTGATGATAGAGATTTGAACCGTCATAAATTTTATTTCATGCTATTTTCCATACCACCGTCTCGCATCAAGAAAAAGCAATTGAAATGGAGCAAATTTATTATAGTCTTTCCGTTCGGATGGTGAATGTTGTGTGAATATTTTGTGCCGAAAATTTGAGGCACAGGTCAAAACAATGAAAATAAATTTCTGATGTGGCAGTAGTCTGGAGTGAATAGGGGAAGAAAAAAATTATTCAACCGACATTTTTCGCAATAAAACCACGCATTTTTTATTCGACTTTGAATGATCGATTATGCATAAATTCAGTGATACTGTCTTTGACTCTGTTTGAATGAATGATGGCTTACTTCGCAATAAATTTGAATACAAAAAGACGAAGTGGATATTTTCTGATCTCAAATGTAATTCGAACGTTTGAAAACAATTAGAGTTATGGAATTCAGGCGCATAATATCAATAAAAAGGAGGTCAGTCAACGCACTTCAAGCAAGAATGGCACTCTAATTATTTTACTGAAACTGGACAGTGTATCATACAAACTTTGGTACTGTTTGACAGCTGTCACTACGATCAGTCATGCTTGAAGTGCGTTGGACCAGTAGATTTTCACCGCTCTGATGACCTAGACTATTTCCTGCACGATTTTTTTTTCTTCACTCAAATACAAAGTAACATTTATGGCAACGCTACACAGGACCATAAATATCAGAACCGTCGTAATGAAAGACTATATGTATATGTATGCCAGCCTACATACATATAGGAAAGGGATTTTCTTAATAATAAAGGAGTAAATAAATTCTGCTATGCTGCTTCAATTGTGTTGAAATTTGTTTACTGTTTTTATAAATGACGGTCGCCGTCATTGTCGGCTGTTTAATTTATTCTAATATGATATTTTAAGCGTTGCGCCTCTATAAATATGTATACATATCTAATATGTTTCTGTATTTAGCACGAACGTTTCTAGAATAAGGAATTACTCATAAACACAAAATTCATAGTCATGGTTCAGGCAATCAGTTTGATGAACATCGATTGGGTAATTGAATTTATGAGTTGAAGACTATGTGTTGGAAAACATTCTTCTGCTTGCTATTTCTTATCTCAAAAAGTTGGGAGTATTATTCGTGCCCATGGAAGAGTCAAAAAATACCTTTCGATATGTTGTAAGAGAAGTTGTTGGAATCCTTTTTCCCATAGATGTCACTAGCCGATCATCATCACTTGCGTCAATTCTCCCTTTTTTGAGAGGTTGAGGATTTTTGTGTGTGATTCATGTTTAATGCGAACGCAAACCTGCACATATCTTGGACAGTTTCTCTAAAATTTTATTTGTAAGATATGACTCTGATGCTAAACATGACAGACAGTGTATGAGCCAAATGTCAAATATTTTGCGTACACACCGAGTTTGCAAAATATTTGACAGGTAATTCATATATATCATCCACAAACCAATTTTTCCCTTAAAAGTAACTCATTTTTACGTGCTTCAATGGTTTTACTTTCTCAAAAACAGATTTTGGTTCAGAGAAATCTTCAAAAAACGAATATTTTTGCGCACAAATGTAGGCTAGAAAATTGGCAAGGGGCGAGCGCTCTTAAGGCAACTCACAGAATTCAATAATCCTCGAGGAATTTACCGGAATGTAAATTTTACATTATACATTCGATTGATTGTGGCAGTTGTCAAAATAAAGCACTCAGCCAAATATTTGACTACACAATATCGTGTACGCGCATTGTTTTCCCATCAAAATTATTCAACTACAATGTGTAAACCTATTGCAAAAGGTTTCTATTGCAATTCAACGGAGAAACGCTAGTTGCATCTTGGGGACTTTGGGACGTTTAAGAGTTGATGATTTTTATTTATTGTACAGTGACCGACATCTCAAATGTCTCACTGTCATTTTTTTCAGAGAATGTCATTGTGAATTTGCAATGACACAATAAAATTCTCAGAAAAATTTGACAGTGAGACATTTGAGATGTCGTTCACTGTAAATATTTGTTTTTGAAAAGATCGTTTTTTACTGGTTGCGCCCTGCAGCCTTTTTTCGCTTTTAAATAAACAATTAAACAAAAGTGTAAACGGTGTAAACGAAAATTATTCTTCTGTGATACGTCAAACATGTCATTCTCCTATTTTGTTGTCTCGTTTTTGCTTACACGATAATAGTACATTACGTCCGTGCGTCCAAATTTTTATTTTGACTAACGTTATAGTTCGATCCGAAGGGTGTTATTCCCACTCGTCAAAATAAAAATTTGGATTCACATACGCGCCATTTACATTGCCGTAACACGTAAAATGCTTTTACATTGCCTAATCACGTAAGTAAAGTACAGTACGTACGTGTTCCAAATCTGGAATCACGGAAGTAATGTACTGTTGAATGAAAATTTTTAAAGTCTCAAGTCGTAACTCAGGATTGGCATTCGCGGATACGTCATTGTGAAAAAGCACTAGCTTGAAATTTCTCGCACTGGCTGTTCTTTTAAAATTAGTAAGAACTGCAAACGGTGAACATAAAATTCCTAATTAGGTAGCCCAGAATACTTGCTTTTGTAGGAATGTACAATATTGTTACTGAAAACTCTGAAAAGTGCCACTCCATAAAGCTTAAAACTTTATAATCCTTTGGTGACTAACTTATAGGTAGACATTTTACAGCGTTGCACTCGAAACAGAACTTTGTCGCTGTGGAAGATACTGTAAAATTCAGTTTCATGTGAATAAATTATTCAATAAATTTCCCTAGAAAATTATTTATGCATTGGATTTGTGGTGGGATTCGAATAAAAAGAATATTAGATGAAAGAAACGATTTTTCCCCCACATTTAAATACATGAATAGGATACAGCTCTACTCATATTGCGAGTATTATATACTTTTTAATTCAAAATGCGACTCCCAACAAAATACTATTGTGGCTGGATGGTTTGCTGTGATATAAATAAACCCTTCCTGGAATTGAGTTCATAGTATTATAACCCTATGTAACAATCGATTGTACTTTGAAGGCAAATTTAAATGCATATGTGAACATCATATTACTATTTCGAATCGAAATGTTCAAACCAATCCCAAATATTCTAACCCAAAACTTATCGTAAATGACGACGATCCTAGCCAATCAATATTCAGTAAAAGCCCAAGTGATATTGTCCGTGTTTTTGTGTGTGTTAGTTTCGGAGAATCGTTTCTGACGATCTCGCCTAACTAAAAAACTACGTTTTTATGTCAAATGTTGATTAATTGGCGCTACAATATCCAACTAATATGCAAAATGTGTTAAATAGTAAATGTGAGGCGAAGCCGAGGTTAACTTTGACTACATATCGTGTACGATAAAAACCGGCATACAGCACAAGTTGCATACTAGTTATTTATCTACCAAGGTAGGTATGAAGGTATTTTTTCGCACTAGATGTCATTGTCGACCCGAGGCGAAGCCGAGGTCGACAAGACGTCGTGTGCGAAAAAAATACCGGCATACCTACAGTGGTAGATACAACGTTTTTCGCAATTTCGGGCCATAATCACCTTTCCAATGCAAATCATGGCCTACATTTTGTTCCAAAATTCTTGTGTATACAGAAATTCATTTGAACGATCAAGAAGGCTGCATTATAATACACATTGCAATGTGATGTAAAGAGACGCGTTGAATGAAATCGAGTAGTCAATGCTTAGTATATACGCTTCAACAATACGTTCGGTATAATTGTGTGACTCTATAGCCGAATGGCTATAGTTGCTGCTTTGTGTTCAAAAACCTTTTGGTGTCGGGGGTTCGATTTCTGGTCAATGCAAGATTTTTATTTATAAAAATTTAGCCTTCGTTCAAGGTAATAGGTTCTTTAGCGTGCGAAAAAAAGTTGATATCGCACTGCGTGCGAAAAAAGTTAATATCGCACTGTGTCCAGAAATACAGTGAAATAAATACCTTCAAAACGACATTAAATGGATGCATGGAAAGGTGATGATTATGGACCGGAATTGCGAAAAACGTTTTACGATTGCACACTGAATGGACACATACTAATATACAGTTTTGATTGGATGTATAGGTTTCCTCCATCGTGCGGTAAAAACGAATTTTGACAGGCCGAAAACAACCGACCGTCATTCACAGAAGCAGACATAACCGCAACTTAAACAAATTTGTTCGTTAAAACTTCAAAGTGAGGTTGTGTTTGCTTCTCTGTTGATGACGATTGACATTTTGAACGGCCTTGGAAGAATATGGATCGGCTGAAAAACAGCTGAAGCAAATTTATTTTTAAAATGTCGCTGCCTCTGACTGTACACATACATTCAGATACAAGTGAACGACGCGCATGTAACATTGTGAGCAAATCAAGTGCCTAAAATAGTTATTTAAATCTCATTTACAACGATTTTTAAAAATTCTCGGTGTACACCTTTTTAAAAATCGTTTTCGACCCGAGTCATTTACCGGCTTTTACATTCGCCTTTCATCGAAAATCACGAAAAACACCAAAAATTATCAATTTAATCCGAAACTAAGCACCAAACAAACACAAAATATGTCGATCACTTCAGGAACACACAAAAATATTGCAACAACACGACAACGATTCTGGACAGCGTTCGTTTTTGAAGAAAGGGAAGTCTCTCAATTTGCTATGTCTACTACAATATGATCAATTTGTATCGTATACACGGCGCTTTCCAGTTTATTAACTCTAGGTGAACAATTATTTCCAATATTTAATCCCTAGAGATTACAAATTTGTCTAGGTGTTAGCGGGGAACATTTTGACATTTTCTAAAAATGCGAATTCGAATAGGTTTCTTCTATCTTATTTTCTATCAATTTTGACAGGCCGAAAACAACCGATCGTCATCCACAGAAGATGACGATTGACATTTTCAACGGCCTTGGAAGAAACCTATAAAAGTCGTGTTTTTGATCAAAGGCGAATGTAATAGTTATTTGCATCACTTGGATAGAAACCACGAAATTACAGTATACGTGTGAATTCGTATACCCTATATTCGTATATAATAATTCTCGTGGGATAAGAATTCGAACACATACTGTGATTGGGTGGTTCAATCTTGTGATGCACAAAATTTTACACTCGTCACACCATGAAATACATAAACGACAAAACCAAATACAAAACATTTCTATCACATTGTTACACATCGTTCAAGGTTAAACTTAAATGTATAGAAGAAGAATAAGAATAAAAACTCGTTGATACGAAGAGTAAGCTCCGCCGTCGTATCAAATTGCTCTCTTTGACGAATAACATAAACAAACTCCACCATTAAGCAAAACATCGTCTGAATCCCTAGACCTGTTTGCAAGGTCTGCTGAGAGAGAACTTAAAAAGTGTGGTTTCCGATAACTTTTGACGCGTGATATTCAGTGTTTTCATGGTTTGGCGAGTGTAAAAGCATTTATCACTGGGTGGCATAATAATTATTTATGCATCAAGTTGTATGCAACGTTTTTCTCAAAAAAGGCAACCAATATTTCACGTTTCGTCACTGAGTTCGTTTCACTTTTCTCTCATGCCTTGTTAAAGGGTACTGCTTGTGCATATCCTTCAGTTTCAACAAATGAAACTCCGACTATGGAACTACTGTCTTACGTAACATATTCAATGTGTGTGTCTTATAGTGTATGCTTTCAAAGTATATAAGACGATCAAGAATATTGTTCATTTTCCCCAATCTTTCCCTTGATAATTTCATTTGAATGCCAATTTCCTAAATCGACGACAACACATTCTCGCTATTACATACGAGCTATACGTATGTGATATTTGGTCGGATATGCTTACACTCATCCCGTGTTGCACGTTTTGATATGTCGTATACATTTTAGCAATCTGTTCAAAATGTCCAATATGTCCCATATTGTATTTAGGTCACTTAGTTCAAATAGCAATTCAATCTTTTAGATTGGTTGCAATTTACAGAAAAATAACACTGATATAAAGTTGATGAAAAATTTACCAGTCTGGTGATATCTGTGATTTTCCCGATAATTGGAAGTTTTATTTCCTCCTATTTCGTCTGTGTTATATGCGGACGAATGAATAGATGGAGTCGAAATTTCATCATAGTTAGAGATTAGAGTTGAAAACCATGACAGTGTGCCGAGCGACGGCTACATGCTGGATAAGAGTAATGCAAAAGGATTAACATGACATCTATGAATCAATGTGTCGAATATTTTCTGCATCTACGCTGCGAGTACTGAAATTTTTCATGCGTGTTTTGGGTGGCAATCGAAGGTTTTTCTTTCTCTGTTTTTCTATATTTTACTTTTCGTCACTAGCAGTAAAATGGATTTACTTTTCACCACTTCTTCTGAACCATAAACCGTATAAATGAAAATTCTGCCCTGACAAATTTCGAACCCCCGACACCAAAACCCAATGCTTATCGAGCAACACCTCTAACCATTCGGCTATTGAGATATGTAATCGCAGTGAACCAATTTTTGAAGCGTACATAAATGTAGTCTACTTGGTTATTCAAACCAAAGTTCTGAAAGAACAGGTTAAGACAACCACGAAGGCGGTTGACACCAAATTTTATAAACAGATAGTGTGAGAAATCAACATGAAGAAAATATTTTTCTCGAAAATTCATGTCATTTAAGAAAAACTTTGTTCCTAACTTTTGCTAATAGGCTTTTAGTATGCGTTTGTAAAAGTACTAAAGAAAAGATTTGACTTTGGCTTTTGTACTATATGTGTATATGTGTATGTACTCCATCGAGAACAGCTAGACAAAAAGAAACCCTTCTCATTGTGAAGTTACCAGCTCGTTCTCAATGTGTTACGGTGCTTTTATACAATACCTATTTCGTCACTTTAATTTTTAACTTAAGGTCATAATTTAGGAAAAAGTCGGTCTGTAGTAAAACCACTTTATCAAAAATTCATCCATTTATCTCACATTCATCCGACTCAAAATTAAAATAATAAATTGAATTCTTCAGTAGAAAAAAAAAAGGAAATACAAATTTATTCATCACAACAGAGTGGTGGTGTTTTTATATATCTCGTTCGTCTCAGGTAGCAATGAATATTGAATGGGTTTCGTCATACTGCTAAAATATTAAAGAGTTTAATTTTGCTAAAACGTATAAAGCGTAGCAGAAACGAAATTGTTGAAAAGTAATAAGTAAATGTATTTATGATCAGATATAGTGCAGATGATATAAGACATTTTCATTTCGAAAGTAAATTTTACAAATATGGAAAAAAAATTTAAGTCGTGTGATTTATAGCACTGAATGTGTGCATAATATATAATTTAAAAACTTTCGCTGCGGTTCAGCAGCAGATTTTACATGCAGATGCTGGCGACAGACTTCAAAAATTGAAATGATTGATCACGTAAAAATCGGAATACTTTTACACTTCTGTTAAAACTGTACAGTCAGGTTTCCTGTCTACCTAGATATCGCAAATAATATCGGTCAGAAAATATTGGCAATTTAAATTAGAAAATATTGAGTTTCAATCAAATTAAAATTTCGAATGAAAAAGATGCTTGAGCATGAGAAACAAGTCTAAGGTTTTAGTCTAGCAGATGAGTAATTAAAATTTTAGGTCGATGATACAGTATCTCAACATCGTCGGAAAAGGTTACACAATTTGAGGATTTATAAACGAAAAAACCAACTTTATAAATATGCGTCTTTTTGAATGACAATACGAATGCGATTCACGACAAACTAGGGTTTGTCCCTCCATTTTTCTTATACCGCGTATACTGGGTATAACCAAGTATCCTGCCAAGGATATCCTATATATTGCATATATTGAGTATAAACGATATAAGTTTGACAACTGACACCTGAAAAATAAGGCCAGGTTAAGGCACCTCCCTAGCGCAATGTAACCTGGCCTTAACTTTACGTGTCCATATAAATCAAGAGTTATTAATCAAAACTTTATTTGATAAATTTATTGTTAGCAGTGGATGCTGATTCCAAATGATATCTACTGGCGAACGATACTGATAAGCTCTACTGACTTCAAACACGTCCACTCTATGCAAGATATTTATTGAGAATGAAAACTGATTTTACACAGGCCACAATAGCCTACATGATTAAAACCGAATTAAATGGAATACAATGTATCATTGATCCCAACACTACCCCTCGATGATAGCATTGAATTTCTCATCTACCCCTCAATGGTATTATTGATCAAAACAAAAATTCATAGCCATCGTTCTCTTCAGCACAAATTAAGTTGGCGTATTGAGTTGGAGTACTGTTCGGTTTTTCCGATTCAATTTGCTTTTCCAATTCCTTCTGTTTTTCCAACTCCTTCTTGAAACCAAAACAATTCGATTTCAAATGACCAGGTTTTTCGCAATAAGTACAGATCTTTGACCTAACACCGAACGATTGAATTTTTACAATAGACCGTGTGAAGTGTAAATAATTTATTTTTAATTGATGTAGATTATTATTCTGTAGAACAAAAGTGTAAACAGAATATCTGAAAAATATCTGCTTGATTTTATATCTCACTTTAAAAGCTGTAATTTTAATGAGACTAAAAGGATATCTGAACCATTCTAATTCATTCTAATTGGATTCTTACTAAGATTCTAATAAGTGGGATGGCAAGAATATTTTTCAATAATTTCTATAAAAAAAATTAAATATTTTTGTCAATAGTTTTCATGGTAAATCTTCTTTTTATTGAAATTTGAAACTTTTTTCTCAAAATCGCACACGGTCTATTGTATTCTCCTGTTTGTCGTTTAACTTTCCAACAATAAAGGCGAATGTAAGGTCAGCTTCTGGCCTATTTTCTAGCGCATTTATCAATGAATTGTAAGAATCGGTAAGACTGCGGAGTAACATTGCAACGAACAAATTTTCGGCCAGCTTCTCTCCAAGGTTAGCCAATTGCTCTACCAAGTCGTTCATTTTGTTAATATGTTCTTCCATGTCGTCGTTTTCCGTCATTTTCAGATTGCATATTCGCTTCAACAGGGATACTTTGTTCGACAAAGATGGCTTTTCGTGACGATTTTTCAGTATTGTCCAAAATGTCTTCGACGAAGTCGCTTTCTTTATGTGGATGAACTGATGATCTTCGACTAATAATCCGATGGTCGCTCTTGCCTTATCGTCTCTTATTTTCCAAGCTGCCGTTGGATTTTCCGGTAGATCATCGTTGACCACATCCCAGACTCCGTCTTTGATTAACAATAATTGAATTTTATATTTCCATATTTGATGGTTTGAGTTGTTCAATTTGGTGATAGTGATCTTGTTCGTATCGACCATTTTGTTCGTAGATTTTTCTAGATATCTAACTGTATCTGATCGTATGTTCACTAGTAGTTCTACCTGACTACGGACTGAACGAATGTTGGCGAATTTCTCTGAATTTCTTGAAATTTCTCTGAATTCACCAAATGTTTACTGCTGGTATGCCCATAACCTGTTAGCAGTGGATGCTGATTCCAAATGATATCTACTGGCGAACGATACTGTCTACTGACTTCAAACACGTCCACTCTATGCAAGATATTTATTGAGAATGAAAACTGATTTTACACAGGCCACAATAGCCTACATGATTAAAACCGAATTAAATGGAATACAATGTATCATTGATCCCAACATTTATTAGTAAGTTTTGTGTGACTGTGAATCAGGGGCGCCGACTTCTAAGGACAATCGAGGCTCGGGCACCACTACTCGAATGATGAGCACGACTACATATTTCCAGTTTTACTTGAAAGAGCACCACTACTCCCAGATTCGCTTGTTGTATGAGCACCACTACTCCCAACCACAAGTCGGCGTCCCTGCTGTGAATGCTAAAGATATGTACACAATTTGTGAAAAATGCCTGAAAATTTGACCGAAATTATTCAAAAATGTTGACATAAAATGTATGAGCCATCTGTCAACTTGTTTTCACGCATGATGTAAACCTGAATTGAACGCTCATTTTTCAGGTATTTTTCATGGTTTCACGAGCTCTAGAGTAGCCTTAAATAAACAATCAAAACTTGTCTCGTCTAATCGTCTATGGAAAATCGTGTGAAGATCAAGAAGGCGAAGAACGAGAAATTAATCGAAGGAAACGATCTAAAAGTCAGTCACAATTGTACAATCGAACGGAAAATATAGAAAGTTATCGAACGAGATGTTCAGGGGATCGCAACCCCAGTTGTGGTCGTTTTATTGTAAAGTTGAATTCCTAACAGTTGTTGTGTTTGACAGCTAGTGCGATTATCGCAAATAAATTTTCTAGTAGGTTGGCCTGTGGAAATGTGGGCGCCCACATGAGTGTTCAGTACGAAGTTTACAACATGTGGAATTCAAAAGCATACGACAAGGGCAAAGCATTAACCTCTGGTTACTCATGAGGTTTTTTGGGGGGACTTTTGTGATTATTGTGGTGGTAGCATATTGCTTTACCATTTTGACTTTTTTGGGTTCTCTTCTGGACGTTCGGTTATATGGTGGTGGTTACGAGCTTACGTGTCGAACAGGTCTCATTTTCTCCAAAACTCTTTAGTTTAAAATCAAATACAATAACTTCGATAAAAAAAACTTTACAAAAACAGATGGGATGAAATTATCGACAGCATTAGCAATTATTCTTTCCAATGTAATTATGATTCTCTTAACTGGAATAATCTCGAAATTTCGTTAAAGCACAAAATTTATTGAATGCACTTCTGATCAACACAATAAAATGTTCCGATTCAATATTTCACATTGTTTCCATTTAAAACTTTCTACATTTATATTCCTTTTGTATTTTGTATTTTATCTTCGGTTTACTAGAATACAATAAATACAGAAGTAAGGAGTACAGCGTACTATCATGTACAGTGTATACGAGTATACTGCGCTAAAAGGAAACTTTTCAATTCACAAAATATAAATTTCTATCATATCTCTTCCGTCTACATAATGAAAATGGCAAGAAAAACATAAAAGGAAATTCTTTTTACCGACGAACACAATGCGAAATTTATTGTCGCACACAAACTTATATATTTCGGTCAAAATTGAACGCCAAGCTATATCAAATTGGAAATCGGAATTAAAGATGGGTAATAAATCATGCTTTGAAATCATCGAATTGTGGAACACTAGAGAGATATTGTCGGTATGTAACCATTTCGCAAACTTGATTATTTGCACATACGTAGAAGCTAAAATAAATTCCAACTCTTCCCTTATTATATGATAATATGAGAATAGAACAATTTGGACAGCTACACGTGTCGCAAAGCAGTATCATAAAATTGTTTTATTCGGGTCTACTGCCTGACCCATGCGAAAGTTGACTATCACATAGGAATTCAGGAAAAATTTAGCAAAAATATTCATAATGTAATGGATCTTTTTTGCAGTGGGCAAATTGCTCTGTAATAGTCACCTTTCGCATAGGTCAGGCAGTAAAATCCATGACTCGAGCCGATAAATATTTTTCAAAATTTTCGGTGTTATGTTAAACTCTCTGCTGTTAGCTCGGCTGTTAGGCAGATTGCGTTCATTGATTGGATGCTTAAGCTCACTCTCTTTTGCTCTCTGCACTTGCCTTTTACATGGAGAGAAATTGTTCGGTCTACCCAATATATACACAATTTGTATCGTACACACAGTCAAGTACGTAAGGAAATGCCATTAAATGAAAAGTGCATCGTCATTTTTAAGTCATCTTCGATATGAAAAATGCATTTGGTATGTTAAGTACTTCATACAAGTATGTGGAGAGTGCAAATGTAAATGATTATTGCAATGTCAAATTTACGAGAGTACTAAACGGTCGATGGACCCAAATGGAGGGTCCTAGTTTATTCATGATCGAGAACATAAACTTTTCAAATCACAGGAAACGTAAAATCTAAATCTGAATAGCTGGCCACTACTCAAACATTAAATGGTTTCTTGGTTTATCTTTCATTGATATGGCAGCACAATCAAACCTTAATCGAAAAATCAAATAATCGTAACTTCATGGTGAAAAGATAATTAAACAAGAGCATAACAATCAGAAGACCCACATAATTCCTAATTGGCGTACAGTTTTCTCGTTCTTTTTTTGGTTTCCTCTCAAATTCCACTTCAATTCATCTGCATTTTGTGTTCTATCCGAACTCTATGCAAAAAGAAACTTTGCACGAAATTAAGCTTAAGACTTTACGAGTAACAAAAATGGTAAATATGCTCATTGAGCACTACAATGTTATTCCATAATTTGCAGCTGTTATTGAAAGTTTAAACTTTGCATCGAGTAACTTTCGTATTTCCATTCAAACTAATTCGAAAACTACCATCATCTATAATACCATCTACATCACTTCGATACTTCGTTGTATGTGATTTAAATTTAGCATAACATATCTCCAGACGTGTATGCGACTATGGAAATGAAGTAGCCTTATGCTTATATGCATAGCTACATGCCATGTGAGAAAACATATTTTCGAATGAACAACTTTCAGTCATGCTTTTGAGACATGTCGAAATTGTAAGAATAATTAAGCATGCATCTCCATAATGTGGTGTTGTAAGCGAAGGAGTTTTTTTTTGTCTGTGTCCTGACCTAAAAAATCTAGCCCCTTAAAAAGGCACCTCATCGGAGACATTCTATTGAAAGAGCTATATATCAAGATTAAAGTTATGAAAAGTTGACTTAAGTTGGGGTCAGTGTGTACTGTTACATGGTTGTGCACTTACACGCTAAGTATACATTTTCACTGTAACAAACAGTAAACAGCACAATACGTACGTGATTCTAAATTTTTATTTCAATGAGTGGGAACGTTATAATCCGACCCGAAGGGGAAACCAGTCGTAATGAACTAATAACATAAAAACTTCAAAGAATCGTACGACTTAATGACTTATTTTTGGTCAAGACGTTCTTTAAAACGGCTTTTCACTGTGACGCCTTGATGACACATTTCAGGTCGAATGAAAACAATGAGTTAATGAAATTAAATTTTGTAACGCTCTTGAAGTAGTCGCAAAAGAAGTTGCAACTTTCTTAAAAGGATAATGTTTCTTGCAACAGTTTTTGCAACTGGCCGGCCTAAAATTCTTCATTACGCTAAACTAGGGTTCCCATTCGTCCTCTTTTTAGAGGACATGTCCTCTTTTTTCATCTCGTTCTTCTTTTTTACAAAAATTCTAAAAACATCACTTTTTCGAAGAAGACGTCGTTTTTGTCCTCTTTTTTTCAGATCTTCTTCTTATTTAAGTAAATTTGATGCAGCTCATACCTAAAGAAAGAAAAATTAACTAATACGCAGTTAACGGAGTTAACTAATAATCTTCTCTGTCAGCGAATCTCTGAACGTTAATACAACGAAATCTTCATCACAAAAAACAATTTCGCTCGCTCCGCTCGTTTTCTTTACCACCTCATTTTTTCATACATTAAAATAAAAGTTAGTCATTTTACAAGAACACCGTAGCGTTGTGTAAGATACCAAAAATCACGCAAGGATAAGGTAAAACGAAGTCTGTATTCAGGTAATATGGAGTGGATGTTATCACTGAGAAGGAATCCAAAAGAATATCAGGCAGATTTCAATGCATATTGTACGCAGAATTTTTTGTTTTTAGCATGAACTGAATTACACAATAGTTGCACAAAGAGCATGTACAGTTGCAATTCACATTTCGTCCTCTTTTTTGATACCGAAATGTCCTATTTTTCAAAATTGAAAAATGGGAACCCTACTTAAACTATACTGAGTGTTGAGTGTAATTCATACAAAATACAAATCCGACATTGTAACAACACAATTTTTGCGATACCTTTTTTTGGTATATATATTATCATCCTGTCTAATTTTATGTATCAAGGGACATTATAAATTTTGAGCACATAATCTGCGATTAAACATCATGATATCAACACTGAATCATTTGACTAGACAAAGCATTGCAATTATGTGCCCGCACTTTGGTTCGGATTTGCATAATTCCGTACCCAATACATGTCGATGTAAATGATAAAATAATAACGTATTGTTCATACTCTCTACTCTATAATTCCAGAATCCAACCTAATCAAATGCGGTCAACTCATTGACCAGCGAAACTAGCCGCATCCGCATTGTATACATAATCATAAACATTTATATACATATATGAAAGTTCGACCAGCAGCCACGACACCAGCCATACCATACGAATGACGATCTCCCTGTTAAAGGGGTATTACCGTGAAAATTTTAATTGATTCGTTACATGGTTACACGGTTGGTAAAATAAACTAATTAAAGTTTTCATTGAGATAAATTTGTTTTAAAATTAAAGACTGAATCGATAATATTTAAAAACAAAAACTTCCAGGTCGATTTGTTGCCGTTGAACAATTCGGAAAATTAATCAAAACCATTGCTTGCAGCACAAAAATATTATCACAAAATTGTGGGTACGTGTGAGAGCGAAAAAGGCTCAACGAAATAACAATTAAAAAATATTTATAGGTTGGTGATACAATTTCCAATAATTATAGCCTCCCGTCAGTGTGTAGCGGACATTTTCCCGGAAAAAAATTAATAACATTTACTCAGTTACAGTATAAATGAAGTGAATTAGTGACGGCACTGTTGTTTGCATAACAAGGCTAAAATGATTATATGAAAATTTGATGTGCACACGGTTAAAACATTACTGTGCATAATTGAACAGTGTTAAATGTCAACAAACGATGTTGGAATAGCATTACCGTTATTATTATTGAAAATATTCTGTGGCGACGCTAACATGATAACCATCACATCAACTGTAACCCAAACAACTTTCGCACTAGTAGAAATTAATTTAAATATTGCGCGTAAAAAAATATAAAAAAAATTGGTAGTTTTTATGTTGGTCAACTGTTCGTGGAATTTTAGTGGACACATTAGTGTGTAGTGTCGACTTTAGCGAACAACAAAAAATTTGATGGAAAATGATTATGAAAATATCATTTTTCTATACAATTTTGTATATATTAAAATTAACCACATCATCGACGTTGGATCTGTACAAAAATGCAAGGCTTGGCTCAAGGATTATTCAGACGAGGTACGGTCGATTGCAGGGATTGGTTCTGCCATTGGATAACTACAAATTTCTTAGACCCATCGAAGCATATCTTGGAGTTCCGTATGCAACGCCACCAATTAAATCAAACAGGTGAGTAAAGTTTGGAAATATTGAAAATTGGACGAATGTTAACACGTTTTTAGTGATTACCCATAAATCAATTCGCATTTTTCTCTATTGTCTTCATAGAAAAACTAACATATTTTTGAGAAATTCTTATAGCTACAGAGCAAATTGAATCTGAAACAACATTTTGTCCGACCTGATCTGATACAGTTAGAGACAGTCGAATTTCAGCATGAATTTGCTTCAGAAGTCTTTCAGCTGATCCACACAAACAATCGAAATTCACGCCGTAAGTGTGCCATTTGAATTTTAAGTGAACGATTCGATGAAAAAGTGAACCGAAAAGTACATTTCAGCGCTTCATTGTATGAAAATGACGCTACATTAGAAAGACCTCCGCACTTTTCATTTTGAATTTCGATCGCACTTTTACGGCGTGAATACCCTACCACCCGCGTGCCAAGGTATATGAACATACTGAAGGTAACGCAATCCCTCAGGGAATATAGTAAGAAATACGGACGTTTAACATAATAATGTTGTTGGAACTGTGTTGAGTATTGAGTCTTGCATGTGCTACAACATAACAAAGTGAATTACACTTGGGTCCAACATTATAAAAATTATAATCACTTGCGGGCAGGGTTTTCGCATGTAGTCCTCACCAAAGTGAAGTTACGCACGAATCCCTATTTTCAGGTGAATTTAGTTTCGTTGTGTTGCACACATATTAAATTCGTTTGCGTCAAGTTGCAGGAGTGAGGTGAATTCGATTATATACTTCGTTCTAGCAACAACTCGCCAAATTGCCTAAAATTGTGCGATTGATTGATTACGCAAATAGTTCCCTTTCTGTGACACTTGATTTTTTTTTAGAAAAGTCAATCAATACCGTAAACCACTTAGAAAAAGCATCTATTATTGAGTTGCATACAACGTTTTGTTTTCTTAATAAAGTCATCGGAAGCTTCACTTTTCGACACTGAAAATTGTTTTCATGGTTTTGATTTTCCAAGGGTCGAAAAGTACTTATTACATCACTAGGGAAAACAAGTGAATTCGGGATAAAAAGTTGAAAAGTGTGGTTATTGACCTCTTCTTCGCCTCGGATCAACAAAATTCACACTAAAACTCTACTTTTAAACTTTTTATCCATTGTTATGTAAACAACTAATGTAAATCCGTCGAAGACCGTCCTTTCAAGCATTACTTTTGACGCCCTCAGCATAAAAAATTCATTGCATAACTAGTGATCAAAATGAAATGTCTCATTTTTGTGTGTTTATTGACCTCGGCTACGCCTCTGATCAACCAAATTCACACGAGAACTCTACATCGCATCTTTTTATCCCTAGTCATGTGTTATGTACATGACTGACTAATGATAATTAGTTGAAAACTGCAGTTTTCGTGTGAAGATTGCTGATCCGAGGCGAAACCGAGATCAACAATCACACGAAAACATGACTTTTCAGTTTTAACCCGAGTTTTGTAATGGACATGCTGTGAACTCCCAAACCAATTCTCTTGTTTTCGCCACTGTCGACTCAAGGGAAAACAAAAGCATGTAAAAGCTCATTTCGCAATATTTAAGCGTAACTTTTCAGGACGACACATCAAACTAAACCCTGACTAGAAACTAAATTACAATAATTTACTATGCTTTTTTCCCGTATAATTCACTATTGTCTTGTCATGTTTTGCTGTAATAATAATTTACAGTACGTTGGTTTCCATATTTTCTGTTTTGTTTTTTTTTTCCCTAGCACACAAGCCAGACTTTTCGAAATTATCTCGGTTATCTGATGGTTATGCAATGTGAAGCAAATACAATTATTCAATTATTCGTTATTATTAGCGAAAATGTTATTTGTGTTGCTAAAACCAGAAATGAAATTTGCTAGTCGTAAATACATAAAATCCTCGTAAACATAAATAAAAAGAGAAAACACAGTGAAAGCAACAAACACAATAAATGAAATTAGTTTTTCATTATGAGTGTTCTAATCAGAATCATGTTGGACGTACTGTGGGTTTAATGTGGATTGTGGAACTTTCGCATGGTTGTTGGTTCCAAGGGATCATGTAAACAGTAAACAAGTTACATATAGCTTGTTTAGGTGTACATGTTGCATAATGGATAAATAATATCCCTCAACTTATTACATTGGGCTTAATGTAGAGAAAGAAAAAAATATCATCTACCCACCACAAACAGCCATTCATTGCTTTATTATGAAAATCTCAAGACCAAAAAAACATTCGATAAGAACTACTGTTGAACCTGTAAACCGTACAAAAAACTCGCAAATTCATGGTATTATCGATCGATTATGTCATCACAAATACATTTCTCCTGTAGCTAAAAAGGTAAATCAAGCCGAAAACAAATGAGATGTGAAGTGAATCAAAATTCATAGGTTTAAGTTCAATGGCTGCATATAGCCAAGGTTGTATTTGAGAAGGGTTTTTTACCGGGGCCGTATCGCAAAACATGGCATTTCAGTACAAAATTTCAACTGAAGTGAAGTTGCGCAACAATTTTTGTATGAAAATTTCAGTATAGTTCAGTGGAGTTTTTGCGATAACACTGTCCCAGCGATCGGTGAAACCTCCTCATATACAACCTTGCATATAGCGGCTTCTTGGCTTTCATTATTTTCTTTCGTACGTTGCTGAGGAGAAATAATGAAAACCAAGATTTAAAACGAAATCTCTAGCAACCGCAAACACCATGTTTACAAAACTAAGCCTGAGGCCTAAAATCGTACATTGTCCGCTTGTAAATTTCATTGCACAATTACACTGTATTTATACACTGTACGATTTTAGGCCTCTTCATTTTGTAAACGAGGTGTATTCGGTTGCTAAAGAGCTGCCTTGACTAAGCCTGACCTTTTTTTTGGGTTACAATTATATTCAGAAAGAGCAAATGTGTAGAAATCGAACTACCTACGCTTCATACACTTTTGAATATTTTAAATGTGGAGTTAGGTGTGTGGCTGATACGTCGATACGTACCAGTGAAATTTTGAAAAACGTCCTACTCAATACATTACATTCATATGCCTAAGCTCATCATGTATATGTGTATGCGTTGGGATTTACGAGGCCCATTAGATATTAACTTCTTTTTGTGTTGGATGAACCAAACGAGAATAGAAAAAGAAAAATATGACCAAATGTGTATCGCAGATTTGTAGGAGAAGAAGAAGAAAAAAAATGAGAAAGAAACTTCATCTCCAAGTTTTATTAACCCACTCACACTCTAATGTATATAACTTTTCCGAACGAATTTTTTCTTTATGGCTTACGGTTAAGAAAAAAGTAAATGCTCAAGTCGAAACGGAAACTTTATTTTTATTTGACTGCTTGAAAAACTGGTATTGGTCATAATAGTTTCTGACAGGTTTTTATTATAGGTTTCAGTTATGGGAAACACATTTTTCATTCGAAATGTTATAAAAAGGGAGACGGTTTAGCACAGAATTATGTGAAATGGAATGAAATTACTTCCGATTTAAGAAGGTAATCGATGGGCTTAAGAAAATGTTTAAAAATGTTTTGACAGTGGAAGTTCCATTGTTCATTAAATATATATCTCGATACGATAAGCATACTTTATAAGTTGCTAGTTACGCTCAATCTTATTATATCTGTTCAACGCAGTACTGTAATTCGTTCAGATAGTTTGCAAACTTTGTTTTATTATAACTAAATGGAAAGTAGTCCGGAAAGTATTGTTGTGCATCAATACTAAGAAAAATTGTCTTTTTCTACTGTAAGATTGAAATATTCATAATTCTCAGCAACAATCTAGGTAGTAAATGCGGTCGAGTTAATCTATGTAATATAATAAGGATACGTACATCATCAACCGAAGCGATAGCGGAGGTTCGTGACGCTAGTCGACTCCCTAAGAAAAGAAAACAACCAACGGGAGACTAAGGAACCTATAGAATATTTCAGACACATCATGAACAGATTCACCATATTAAGGTTGATTGCATAAATTTTGCAAACATCCGTGACTCTGACATATGCGAAGTGCTTTTTAACGTTACAATTGCGCAACGGACTATTTCTAACATTAGCACTATCCCACAGCGCGAAGCTATTATACTAATCGCGAACCATTCGTCTGACGTATTTCGACAAATCAGAAAAAAACGCAAAAAGGCCATATCTCTGTCGTCGTTAAGTCAAAATTACGTTAAACCGATCAAAATCAAATTGTCTAAGTCGCGTTATCCCTAAAGTACCTAGAGACACCGTTTCGTCCAGCTAATCTCAAAACTCACTAGTTCACTTCCATAAAATTCCCGTGAATTTTATGTGGAAACAGAACACTGGGGGACTCGTCAGGATTTTTGTAAAAAATCAAGCAAACAAATGAAACCAAAAAGAAGAACAAAAATCAACATTTTAATGAAATAACAAATTCAAACCTCAACCTATCGGCTCACGCACAGATCCATTCACCCATTCATTCACTTTTGCACAAAAACTCACAACAGAAGTTTACCGATGACATTTTACAACGAAAGCTTTACAAAAAAAATGCGTCACAAAGTGACATATGATTATTGTCGTATGAGAGGTTTCCTCAGCATCTGCCACTTGTGACGCATTTTTTTTTGTAAAGCTTTCGTTGTAAAATCTCATCGGTAAACTTCTCGTTGACATATTTTCTTGTTAAAATTTTCTTGGTAAAAATTGATTACGTTGAGGCGCAGAATGCGTCACCAAAACCGATATCAAACGTTTTGGAAGTTTAATTTTTACTACACTAGCGTCACCTTTTCCTCTTTGAGGTTTTTGTGGGATGGTATAGATTGTTATGATCAGAGCGAGAGTCCCGAAGATCAGTTAATTATATCTTGCCTTGGGGTACTTGTCATTGCATATTTTCATTACATTTTTGACATATCTCCAATGGAAGAGAACTGGTTTAAATTATTTTTCCTTCTCTCTCATCATAACAGTCTGTATGTAACTGGTCATTTAGAGAGCGACGTATAGTGTCAATATTGACAGAATTCTTTTATTCTAATGTCAATTTTGACAATATACGTCGTCCATGCGTCGCTCTCTAAGTGGCCAGTAACTATTTGCGAACGCATTTGACAGAATCCTAATACGATCATGTGGATTAGGAATCTGTGTTAGTTACGGATTCATGTGTTTTTGCATGATACGGGCTTTGCTTTTCCCCGTATCGCCAATCTCATATCTAATACGCAAAACAACACCATTTAGACGCTAAACAGAAAAATAGCTATTCTGACATCGTTGAAAATTTCTAAATCCTCGAGATCGCTAAGTATTCAGTGAAATATGCTTCCTACTTTCCAGCATAGTTACATGAAAATATTTACCAAGTTCCTTGAATAAATTTCTAAATCTTAAATCGATTCGATAGAAACGAGGAAGACCATAACGTATTATGTCTCGAAAGAATCCACTCTCGGAGAAGTACCTGCTTTATCATATTGTTATTCGAAACGTACGTGTTCTGACTGAATAAAAAATATTTGAATAATTGTTTTCGGCCCCATACACTCCACAGAATATAATCTTGATTACTTCAAGTTTCAGCTGTGGATACGCGGCATAGACAAATGAAACAAACACACACGCTGAAAATTTAAACCTAACGAAAGGTTTGAGCGAATAAACACAAAAATTTTAATACAAAAACGGTGTTGCCATTTTCATTGGAACAATTTGAACGGTTAGTTCTCATTTCCGTGCCATCTATTGGGATGAAAGCACAGAGTGAAAAAAGAGCACAACGAGAAACGAAAATGTTTACAATAGCTTGTCTCTAAGCCGAAAAATCCATTTTCCAGGCATTTGCCATTTTTATGGTACTACTTAGTGATTCCGCTCAGACAATTCGTTTATAGACACATGTACTTATCTCTGGCATAGGAAATAGAAGAAGCGTGCAAGAACAATAAGAGGAAATTTAAAGCAGTGGAAAAATAAAAAAAAACGGAAAAAATTATCAATTCCTTGATTCTATTCCCACACGTTCTTATTTTCTTTTTTTTCTTCTGCCTCATGCAATCTTTGCATGAAAATAAACTATCCGGAAAATCTAGGTCATAAAAAATAATCCACGGATTTCCATGGATGGATTTTGCTTTTGTAAATTTGTCTGAAAATGTGTTCAATTCAGACATATTTAAATTTTTTATGGATGATTGAGATTTTTGCTGCTTTCTAAGCGCACATCAGACGGAGCATTATTTGAAGTTGAAAAGCTTTTATCTATTTTTTGAATCTTTATGTTTAATTTTCCAACATTATTCTGCCAACTTACCAGTGCTCGAAGTCTTGTTGATACTACGTACTTATGTCACTAATTTCTTTTTCGCACACAACACACACGCATTTTCGTTTCATAGCGAAATCTTTTCGCTCAAGTGCCTGCCGTTTATAATACGAAGTAGTGTCGTGTGTCTTTCATTAAACGTCGTATTATATCAAAGAGATGTTATTAATTTTCACATGTTCCACAACAAACTGAGATCATGACATTGGAAATTTTTCATCGTCTCAAGTCTTTATTGCACCCTCAGCTGCCAGGGTAGGTTATTGTAATTTTGCGACGTAATTTGAGCTATAAGAATCAGAAATGATTCGACGAAAGAATCTACTATTGGAATAAATGAAATTTTAGCGAGGAAAATTAAGCCGAGTCCTTTTATTTCGTCCTTTTAATGTTGACAAACAAAAGGAACAATGTAACGAGAGAACGAAGAAAATTTTTTCATTTATTTTCTTCTTTTAGTTCATGAAAATTATTTTTTCTTTTCAAAGGATTACAGGAAAGGTCAATACAATTTCCAAAGTATATAACCACTGAAGGTAATGCAGACCCTCAGCGGATCAGAGAAATTACGGATCCAAACTTTCAGGTGAATTCATTTTCGTATGTTGTCTAAGTTAGACTTGTGCAACATGACGGCCCTAAATCGTTCCAAATTTAACACCAGATGCAACTTGACGCAAACGAATTCAATAGGTGTGCAACATGACAGAGCTGAAATTCACCTGAAAGTTTAGATCCGTGTGTAACTGTAACTGTAACTGTGGATTTGAATTACCTTCAGTGTTTATATACTTTGACAATTTCAGCCTAAGTTTGCTTTCGCTGCTTTTCTCTGGTTCACTCACATGTATTGGCGATTTACACGTAATGTGGGTGACACTACTTTCTATGTTCGAAAAATTTTAATATCTGACATAAGTATGTTCAACTTTTGCTCACTACACATTCATGTCACCACTACATACTTCTATAAGTATGTTCGATATATTTCCGCTACGCGCCGCACCGTTTGTTGCAAATTTTGGGCATAATTTTGATTGCCCTTAACTGTAAATAAGCTCTGAAGCTTCATAATTTGAGTACTTGCACTGTGTTTGGTGGTTGCAACGGATGTAAACACTCGACTGACTCGTTTGACGTAACAGAAATACAATGAATTTTTACGTTTTAGGCGAGCTATCAGTGGCATGCACTTAACTTTTCTCACTTTTCGTTATTAAATGCCCGATGCGCGTTAAAACAAACTTGATGCGCCAGTTCAGCTCTGTAAAATGGCTTTTTGTTGTAAACGAAGTATCAAAGATTGGAATCTGTCACAAAACTCAATTTTGCACTTTCTATTCCCAAATTGAGAAAATGTGCATTTGGTGACACACTAAAATAACTGTTTGACCAACGGATGGCCACACATATTTTCCATATTTTGTTGAGGTAGTGCTACTTATTTACGAATGTTTTAAACGAAGACTATGTCCGATAGGCTGTATAGTAGTCGGTACGGTTAACCCAAATGCGTTTCTCATCTAGTTTTTCGGCTGAGACAAGAGAAGGATTACATTTTGCCTTTTTCGTGCTCTTAGTTTGATAAATTCGTCCTGAAAGGAACAAGGAACAACCATAATAATGGTCGTATATTTCGTTACGCGGTCTCGCATACCATACACTGAACCATAAAGTGTCGTTGGGTATTAAGGTTAAGTACACTCATAAATAGAAAATACAAATAAATTATAGAAAACTCGGCAAAAAAACATTTTTGGTTATAAAACAACGACGAAAATATAAATATAATCGCATGTACACATTCGAATGAACATTTCTACTCAGAAAGTTCTTTTTTTTTTGAACTTTTGATGGGTATATATGAAAAGGATCACGAGCGAAGTGGAATAATATAAATGTTATTGTCGTGGTGGTTTTTATGTTTTATGTTCAGTTAGGCATAATGTAGTTTCAAAGCAATGTTCGCTTTTTTTCGGTTGTTGGTTGTAGGAACGTGTTATAAGTGGTTCACATAATCCTCTTAAATTCACTCGTTTTTACCGATTCGCATACACAGTGAATAAGTTGTTGACATAAACCATCAAAACGAACATATCATTATGGTGGTAATTGGCAGAGCTATAACCTTTTTTTTTGTAGCAAAAAAAATGAAATAGTCCAGGTCGATGTTTCGAAACAAATGGCTCCGTGCGCCTTAAGTTCTTTAAGGTTTTTGGTTGTTTCATGTTATTTTCCATGTTGTAAAACAAGAAAAAATCCGGAAAATTATTTTTCCAGCCGGAAAGTCAAATATATTTTTGAAAATTTTCTTCTGTTCTGGAAAGTACAGCTCATTAAAACGATATTTCATTTCATGTAACTTTTTTTGGTGAAGTCATACCGACAAGTAAATGAGGTTTCTACCAAAAAAACCTTCCAGAAAAGGTTTTAGAGGTTTCAGAGGTTTTAGTTCCTAGAAAAAGTGACATGGGTCATGGGTCACGTCTTCCCTATATCGAAGAACTAACCATCAATAAAATCTATAACGGAGCCTAGAAGGGAGTTAAACCTTAAAAACTCACAAAATTAATTTCATCGAGGAACGGGACCAATAAAAAGCTTTTGTAAAATAAATTTCATTTTTCATCATGAAAATCGTCAATAACTTCGAGAAAATGGAACTTTCCTTGAATCCTTGCACAGAAATAAACGAGAGAAGGTAAGTAGTGATGAAAATGTCTTTGCAAAAAACACTAGAAACATTACCCCAAATTAGAGCTACGTACTTTATAGTGACCTAGAAAAAAAACCTCTCAAATTCATAAACTTGAAGCCATTTTCCTGGCCATTTTTCATAATACGGATTTCTTGTTTTATAAAAAATGGATTAAAAATGGCCAGGAAAATGGCTTCAAAGTTTATGAATTTTCCGGTACACTGTTTTGAGAGCCATACCTTCCAGAACAGAAGAAATTTTTCAAAAGACATAGTTGTTGTGGAGATGTAAACGACTGTAAACGTTTTCATTTAAATGGTTAAACAATTTTCCATTTTCCGGAATCTTAATTGTTCACGGCAAACGACATGGAACAAAGAAAAATCTTAAAGAACAGACGAACGGAATTACACAAGTACTTGCACTGAAAAGAAAGTGTGAATGACTGCTTCTTGTTTCATTAATCGGAATTTTCTTTTTGATGCCCCAACTACCTTTCCATTGAAATAGCTTCAAGGACATTAAATTAGCAGTCGGCTATGGTCGTAGGTACACCTCTCAATGAACTCTCTCAATAAATCCTGTAATCATTTATTGGAATCTGTAATTGACAACTTAACGTTCTTGTCGTAAAGCTTAGAAAATGGATTAATAATTTTTTTTTCTTCGATTTTCTCCGGTAGCTACATATACACATAACTATAATAGGTAATGTTTTATAACATTTTCGAATAAACAACAGCCTAAACGAACAAATATTGTAAAAGATAAAAAACGTTTCCGTCGAAATTTATATTTAATGATGTCATAAAAGAAATATTTTTTTATATATTTATGCGCATTGTACTAGCAAAATGTACGTATGATATGGGTGATATTAAACATTCCATTTCACCAATTCAAAAAGAGATATAAAAGAAAGAGTATAACATATAAAATGGCATATATGTCATGGCACGACATCTGAACGATGTGAGTGAGTTATCTTTAACCGAAATGTGCGTAAGATAAGATAATCAATTTTCCAGCAGAAAGTTAAATAAAAAATAAGAAAAAAAAGAGAGAAATGTAAAAAAGAAATAAAACACAATAATAGAATTGTATGGATACGTTTGCTGTAAAAGTCAGAGAAACCATAACCAGTCAAATATTTTTTTTGGAAATTTATTTCTTTGCCAATCTTTCCTTTTTATCTGCTTAGGAAAATGTGTGTGCATAAAATGTTTATAGTGGAAAAGTTTTATTATATCCACGAATCTGAATAATAACCCAAATTTCGTGTTCGGTAAAACCTCGAAGTACATGCCATTATTTATATGAAAGTTATAAATTAGTTGCAATAATGTGGATCCTAATTACTGATCTAAAGATGTTTCGTTTTATTGTTTCCGATCATTAAATGAAAGACCCAGCGAATTAAAATTTGTCGGACTTGGGATGTTTCTATCCTGCTCAGGAATCATTCACAAATTACGTACCGTTTTTTTCAGTGCTGTCATCAAAGTTAAATCTTAAATAATTCGAAAAATGCACACTTTACGAAGTTAAGACCCTAAATGGGTAAAAGATAGTTTCAACTTCGTAGAGTGTGTAGTGTATTTCCCGCGATATTTAACATTTAATTTTGATGTCAGCACTGAAAAAATCGTTTTGTTATTCATGAATGATCTCTCACTCCCGGGTTGTCTCACTCGCCCTTCGTTACTTAATAAACAGATTCTCAGAAAACAGATAATTCAAAAAAATTCCATCCCCTTGAAACGAAAGGCTTGATGAAAAAGTCCTTTGACTCTGACAATTGTTTTTTTAGAAAATCCCTTGCGTTCAAATTTACGATTAACCCCCATCGATACAAATTACAATGTTTTAGCGGTTTGTACATGATTACATACAATACACGCAAACCGTGAACTTTGTCTGTTCCTTTCGCTCTTATTCGTTCATGAGAGTAGCAACTCTCTCTGTATTTCTTCCATTCCACATGTACGTATGTTTATTGGCCTCTGCTTCGTCTCAGATCACAAGAAAAGTCTCTGTAAATTTGTCTACTAACATGAAAGCAATGCCCTTTTTTCCATTCTATTCTTTTGGTCATCCTTTCATATTAAAGTTTGTTTCGAAATAAAAATGTCCTCCCTTTCAATTTTCAAATCTGGTATGACTATAGTTTCGGGACCACACCCAACACCCTGAATGTATTAGCTATAGAGGATTCAGAGCTTAAAGTTTATATTTATTCATTCGTTTCCAAAACAAAACAGTGTATTAACATATGTATTAGGGTAGCGAGCAGCCAGAAAATAGAAATCGAAATCGCATGTAGTAATACGTAATAACACACCCAAAATATTGTTTTGACTTAAAACCACTGCTGAAATTTTGTCAATTTTTTATCGAGACGAGCTCGATAAATGAAAATTCGAAAACCTAATAACAGCTGTTGACGCTGTTTTCATCGACATAACTCACCCATCGACCTGAAAATATTTTTGTCACGAAGCCACATTTAGTAGCTTGTCAAATGTCACCAATCCTGAGGCTACTAAGCCGTACGTAGGTAGAATGAACCAAAAATTATTGAACAATTACCTTTTGTTTTGGTGCCATTTTCTGTCGGTAAAACTATAACCTAAAAATAAGGCTTTGATTTTATTAGGTCATCCAATTCGTCTTGAAAAAATTTATTTTAAAAAATTCCTCCAGTGGTTTAGAGTCAAAGCAATATTTTGTGTGAGGTTACGACATTCGATATCGAAAATCGTTTTATTTCTGGCTACCCTAATTTTGCGTTTTTTTCTTTTTCACGCAACTGTGATAAATTACCGATTTATTATTGGGTAAAATTGCTCAGAATATTAAGGAATTAACGACAGCAATTAACGCTCGAGTTCTTTAGAAAATCATATTAATTATACATTAGAGCGAGTTCATAGATATGCTTTCTTCTACTTATAATAATCATAAATTTTCACATTTTGGTGATTAAAAATTAACTATTCTGTGCAAACATTACATGCACATACAACACTGGTATACACACCCATAGCCAACATCTATTTAAATAATGAATTTAAAATTTAAAGAAAAGGCGTACAGAGCGAAGAGGATTATACCAAGCACGCGCCATTTTAAAATAAAATGTAATGTGAAAATGCTTTTCCCAAGAAAACTAATTTAGATTGTTGGATTATAATAACGATGTTTTGTAATTGCTATTTTATTGTTTGGGTTTAGGATGTGGCATGAATTAATTCTAAATAAGCATTTTAGCGGAGAGCAAGAATGAGGAGATAGAGAAGAAAACAAAATTAATTTATTTGACTTAGACAAATTTATGTTTGCATGGGTTACATAAGCACGTAATAATAATGGAATTTTTAACCCGCTTATTTCGCTGAATGAACAGGTCGCGATAATAGTATGAGGCTCGTAAAACAATTATGGCACGGAAAAGAGATACAACGCACAACAACACACAAAAAAATCAAACATATTTTCATGTTTAACCAGATCTTTACCCTCTTTTTCGTTATTTTACGTTTTTTTTAAACGAGAGCAAAACATATATATACCAACAACTAGACACCAGAAATCTCAATTAACAACCAATAATAACCCAGAATAAAGTGAAACCATAATTTGTTCATGCCAATGGATAATGGACAAATTAAAAAAAGGACAAACAAGAAAATGAAAAGATTTTTTTTTTTCATCCTCAAATACCATTATTAACGAGATTTTTTGCGCCCTGAACAAAAAAAAGAAAAATAGAAAATTCCAACACAAAGGGAGAAACATCAAGTACAAAATATCGCATCGTGTTCGTCAGAATGAAATTACGAGAAAAAACTGTAGAAGAAGAAATTTCAAAGAAATTCCTAAACATACAATAAATTCGAAAGCAATGGCCCATATCTGATTTATTGAATTCATGCACCCTAAATCACCTTTTTTTTCATTGGCTGGTCGATACTGAAATCGTACCGAAGAGAAAGAAAGAAAAAAATGCGTCACTGCCACTGGTTCCTTAATACATTAGGGTAATGAAGATTTTTTTCATTATTTCTCATCTGTATTTGGGATGTGGTAATGGTGACTGTTTTCCCACATTACATAATGAAAGCATCAGTCTATGACAGCGAACAAATTCTCAATTTAATGCCAAACCATTTCCAATTAACATGTTTAATGTTTTTTTTTTATATTTTTTGGTTGAGTTTTCATTCTATTTTTCGTTATTTAAAGCTCATCATTAGAGAGCGCTGTATTTGATTTATGGATGGCAGAAGAATTATGGGGGTGGCTTGTGGAGATCTAAAGAATTGTTATTAAAAAAAATTAATTTCAACAAAATTGAATTAATGATAAAAGGAGACGTACAAGTTTGTATAAAATGACGTATTGAATAATAGATAGGATAGGATAGCAATCCCTTTCTTTTATTTTTTTTTCTTCCAGTGAATAACCCCTACAAATATTCAGCGAACAATGCTCGCATAACGCAATATTACTTTATGTAAATCACGAATTAGAAAGAGAATCACCATTCCAACTGTGTGTATATCGTATGTATAATAGAAAAATAAGGAAGATATTAAATTTTCGATATTACATTTGAAAATAGGATTCAAAGAGATGAAGACAAAGCTTTTGAGCTATCTTATTTACGTTCTGCGAATACATTCGATTTTGCTTATGTCATAATTTCTTAATTGAAATTCAATTTGTCGGATCATTGTCTAAAGATTATTCAATACTTGGTGCAAAGCACTGCTTCTAGCATGAACGTAGAAAATATTCAGAAGCTGATGAAATATTCAGAAGCTGACAGTAAGCACTGCGTTTCTTCGGTACAGATAGTTGACTCGTTTCGTTGTATGACTTGAAATGTACAATACAAACGATGTTAAGCAGTAGCTCATATCACTAAAGCCTCTAAATTTGACACTTGTCACTTCAGTGTTCATACTAGGAGCAGTGCTGTGCTTGGTGACATTTTAGTACGTTTTAGTACAATGCTGCCGTCAAGTCGGTCTGTATAAATATCAATTCCACGTGAGTGTTCGTAGCTCGGTCCATAAAATCACGACCTGTGTTGGTGCCTACATCCACTCAATCCGCGCTTTATTAGTGCTGCGGAGCCGCTTTAAAATTCCGACATACGATCTGTCTAATACGGTGGGACAAAATAAAGGGGTCATATTATATTCTAAGCTCTTCTCATTTTATATTCTACCGTCGCGTCGCTTCGCTGTTTCAAAATAGATGACGTGCAACAATGACGTCCATTTCAGTGCTGCCAATCATTTAAATCTTCAAAAATTCGACTAATATTCATTTTATGAAGCCAAATTTGTGAAGGTTCCTAATTAGGGAGTGGCACACAAATTTCACTTCACATAATGCAGTTTTATCGATGGTTTAAATTTACTGACAGCACTGAAAAATGTGGTCGGAAGGCAGCTCGACAGCAACCGCATACATATTATACAAATGTCAGAGGCCTGAAGTGGGACAGTGTCCGCTTGCAAATTTCATTACACCGCATGCTAGAAATGATAGCATAAAGTAATTTGCAAGCGGAAACTGTCCAATGTTAGGCATCATAATTTTGTAAACAATGTTTATGCGGTTGCCAGAGAGCTGCCTTGGTGAAAGACATTATTCCATGATCCCTAATATCACCCGAAAAACCATTAAATTTTTGCTCAACGGGTTTTAGTCAAATAGAAACGTACTCAAGACTCCAGAACAGTAATAGGTCAAATTTCTGTTGACGATTTTTTCAACTTGTCAGCAATTATTCTATTGCTGAATATAGAGCTATTGTAGTTTTATGTATAAAACTTCACGAAACGACCGTATTCAGCTATGAAAATAAAGGTGTCGCTTTTGTGGTTTTCAGTACAAACTAGTACTACTCACACCGTAGTACTCCTTTTTTTTGATAAATATCGAGACACGCACGCGACTCCACTCGGTAAGAAATGAAAAAAAATAAGAATCCGGGTTTACTGAACGATTTATGTGGAGTACATGCTTACAGACCGAATCCGAAATAAGAATACGCGGCGAAATTCACTTTGCTTTGAGTGTAACTGTTGTAAGTCTCCATTTTCTATTAAAAATCTTGAGACAAACTTCCATTATTCGAAAATTTCTACAATGTAAACATAGCGAAGCATTGCATTCAACGTTATTTGCTTGGTAATAAAATTGAAGAGAAGCCCTTCACGTTTTATTAAAATATTGCGAAAGCAGTGGCTGCAATAGCAAACTACCTACTGTTTAACATAACGAATCTTTGGCATTATGGACAGCAGCGAATTATCATGAATATCAAAGTTTGCCAAAGAAAATGATTCCGCAACAAAAAAATTCTTTTCCTAAAAGTTGTATCTTTTGTTTGCAATCTTAACTGGGAAAGTTTCAAAATTGTTTAATGTTTGTTCGTATTAGCACAATTGACTTTCACGGTAAAAACGTTAAATGTATTTGATAATAAACTTTTGAAAATATTTACACGCTTACGCTGTACTCAAACCAACCCAAACCAAACCAAAACCTATTCAATACGAAATCTGATTTTAGGGTTAGACAGGGTTTGTGTATTGAAAAGGAAATGTATCATAAACGAACTGATGTCTGGATTTATTTTGTACTTGTACTTACCACAATAACAACTTCCAGTAGATAGCATTCATATTTCATCATGAAAGGGATAAAGATGAAATAAATTTGAACATAAATTAATAACAAACTACGAAATTTTGGATCCATCAAAATTTCGATTTTGTAATTGTGGGTTGTAAACTAATTTAAAGAAAAAATCACTTTTTCCATCTCATGCAAGTGGGGTATCATACGGGTAAATAAGTGAATTATGCGGGAAGGTAGATGAATTTGAGAGAGATTGAATAAATGAAGAGAATCATCAACAAAACTTAGTATTCAATATACGAGTTTCTTGTTGGAAGCATCTAAGGTAAAAGCAAAATAAAATGATCGACTTTGGTTTTTGACAATTGAAATTCAATTGTCAAAAACCAGACTCGATCATTTTATTTTGCTTTCATTTTAATAGTTATTTGTTTACCAAGGGGAGAAAATAGGACATTCGCAATTCACTCGAGTTGGAATTTCTTATTTTTCCCGAGGGTGAACACACAATTATTCATCAGAGCGCGGCGTGAATAACCAGTTTTGACCACGAAACAAACACGTAAATTTGTTACGCCATTTTTGAAAACACAAACAAAGTGACAGTGGCAAAGAGAAAAAAAGAATTCATTCCATGGGATAAACAAGAGTTCACCGACGGGAAGAAACCTGATGGCCTCAGTCTTATACCTTGGACCAAAGGAAAATCACTGTTATGGGACCTCAAAAGAATTAGGCTGGACAGTAAAATACACGGAGTTGAGAAAAAGTACAATTTTTCGTATCTTTATTTTGTGTAAATTTATTGCATAGTCTGTCTCGGCAACTCGCATTTGGTAGATACCATTACTAAAACTAAATTTAAAGAATTTAGAAGACAGGATAATTGATTTGTGCGCTTACATGAAGACAGCATGACTGTCAGTACACTGAATTTAGGTTAAAAATGAAATTAAAATCCGAAATAACAGAAAAACTGTTTGAATCTCTTTCTATCACTTTTTCAATCACTTCTTGCAAGCGTGACATGCTTTATAAATGTAATGGAAAAGTCGTATTTGGCGTAATTTTGTTAGTTAGATGTCGTCGTATTGCAGCTCAATAAATAGGTCAGCTACGAGCCCCTTTAAATAACGGGCTATGGTTTTGTCTCTTTCAAGTACACATTTGTGTGACTTCTCTTTCAGTGCTCGTAACTGGCAGGAGCCTCGTAAATAACCTGCTTATCCTACATATCTGCAAAAGTTTGTAATTAGCTACAAAGTAAATTGTTTTTGTTAAAATTAATTTATCCGACGTATACGAGTATGCGAAACAAACGTAAACATGTTACAGGGAGGTGAGGGAAACGTAAGATTTGCAGAAATGTAGCATGTACTCAAGGATACTCAAATATCGTCACATTTGTCACATTTCGTTGTTTAGACCTTTATTCAATGCTTATAGAACGTAATTGCATCTGTGAAAAATGTGAAACAAGGAAATTCCACGTTTGACTTTTTCAATGTTTTTTTTCTGATATAATTCAAAACCTCCAAAATATCTTAATGTACAGTGTCGATTGGATTTTGGTGTAGAACTGACTCGAAAATTTATATTAATTAGCGATAATACATAATAATTACATAAAGCTCGGTTTCCACGGTACAAAAACTGACATTTGTCATTTGACATTTCCATACAAAAAATTCAAATTGCGAAAGATATCGTTTGTTTGCATTTTTAATTAATTCAAAATGTGTATGTTCAACAATGTTCTATTTTAAGAGTGACAGGTCCTACTTCTATTGAATTGTGTCAAAAGTGTTTTACTAAGGTTCGTATCTCCGATATCTCAGAAACTACTGAACCGATTTTGGTTTTAAAAAAACCCTGAAAGATAGTAAAAAGTAATGACATAAATTTCACTGAAATTAGCATTTTTCGTCGTATTTTCTAGAGAATTCTCTAGATAAAAAAGTTTATCAAAATCGTTCAGCAGTTCTAAAATATCTGCCCTTTGGTGATGTGGCCCTCAATATGTGATCACAAATGTGAGTCACATGACCTTCAAAGAGCACATTTGCCGTTGCTACATCATATTTGACATATCCATTTCACATTTATGTATGTTACTGTTACACCTTAGGAAAGGAATTACGGCTGTCATTCTCTATCGGGTGTATTTTTCAATAGACAATGGCGAACCATTTTAACTAATGATGGTATTTGAAAGGTGACCTAAGACCATTGCTGGGAAACTATTTCATTTCACCGGAAACACGCAACAAAGTACTTCCGTCGAAAGTTGTTTTGAATTTGACCGCGAAAATAATTTTGGACATATGAGTACATCTTATGACAATCTTCACATCAGATGCGGCTATAATGTTTGTTTACATGCAACGTTAGTGTATTTTTTGGCATTCTTCACAAGGTTTTGTAAATTTTTAACATTAATTACACTTCTAAAGCATTTTAGGAGATTAAAGAACGAGTCCCATAAGCAAAATGATCCCTTATTTACACAATCAATAACCAAGTTAAAAAAATCAAAATTTTAGATCACACAAAAGATTTCCGCGAAGATTTGAAGTAGGTCACATCAAATTAGTGGAAATAACACAACTTTTCTGCTGAGAATATTTTCAAGAAAAAAATTTACTGACATTTTTTGACATTAACTAAAACCAAAGGCTTTGCTAAAGTATAGTTTCCACTTAAAAAGAGCACTCCGTTTAGCCTCCGTCTACATGACAGTTGTTGTAAAATAGAACAAAGGAACTGTCACGTAAACGGAGTAAAAAATTGAAATAAATTCAATTTCCACTCCGTTTGCGTGACAGTTCTTTTGTTCTATTTTACAACTGTCATGTAGACGGAGGCTAAACGGAGTGCTCTTTTTAAGTGGAAACTATACTTAAAACTAAAATTCATCACATACATACGGGATGAATGAAGTGAACCGATATTTACGTTGCAAACTACTTAATACTCTATGTGGTTTCCGAATTTTTTTGGGCGGGAACGGAACTTATAAACCGGAAATACTTAAAAATTGTCAATTTGTTCGACGAAATATGAAACACTGGTCTCATTATTTTAGCTTTTATTGTGAGAAATGCATAAAAATCCATAATAAATAAGTCACTTTGTGACATCTGAGCACATTTAGATGTAACATAACACATTCGTTTCACAGACGCAGACGTGCCACATTTTCACATCTCCGATTAGTTTTTTGAGAAGTTATTGAAAAGGAGATTGAACAAAGAAAGGTAGCAAATTTGATAACTCTTGGGTCTTAGAGACTGTAAAATATTTATGATAAATTTTACTTATTTCGAATTTTCAGTTTTATGGACAAACTTAAAGCACAAACTATGATAGTAAAATATTTGAATATTGCGAGTTCTTCATAGTTTTATCAATTTCAGTGAGTGAAGTTAGTATGTAGACAAAAGAAATCGTCAAAGACTGATCTTTTTCATCTAAAAGAGGTACAACCTTTCCTTAATTTACCAAATTTGTGAATGTTTCAATGATAACTAACTAAAGAAAATTGGGCAAATAGAATTAGTACACTCGCGGAAATTAGAAAACCGACTCATTTTCTGTTTTGTGTTGTGTGGTTCACTGTTTTTTTGTGTGTGAATTTTAGCATGCATTTTTATATGGAGAAATCAGAAACTCAAGGTAAACACAGAAACAGAAAATATGTCGGTTTTCTAATTTCCGCGAGTGTATACCAATATTAGATACAGAATACAGTTTAGTTTTTCACACCATATTCCTGATTCCCGCATCTCCCTGTATCAGTAGCACAATGCTAATAGCGTTTGAGCATTACATTTTCTTCAGTAAAAGAAAATAATTTTTGAATTCTAACAGATACATCACCGGCGAAAATGCCAGGAATATAATAAATTTGAATGAATTAAAATTAAAATTCAAATATTCTGTCATGTTTCATTCCTATTTTGTGGAAATGAAATATGTTGGTATAAAAACGGGCGGAGTGAACCAAAGGTACAACCAATATGTTTAGGAAAATGTGCCAAGAATGAAAAATGAAAAAAAAAAAAAAAAACAGCATCAACGAAATGGAATTTTGATTAAAAATAACAATTTTTATGCCATCCATATATGCATGAAAGCTTTAACGATGGTGACGACGACAACTGGGAACCAGCAACATTACCCAGAAAAGGGAAAATTCATGACCAGACAGAAAACCTGCTCCAATATAAAAGTAATTTAAATATTATTAAAAAATAGGGGACACAATATAAAAGTCCAAGTTTTAGACTGTGTGTGTCCTTTCAAAAAAAAATAGAAAAAAAATGTTGTGGCGTTGTGTTGAAGATTTAACGTTACTTACGAGAAAAGCTGTTGCAGCAGTTTTCCGTTTTTGTTTGGAAATGATGATGATGGGACAACGTTTGTCTTCCTTTTTTTCCTGCTTAGTTATAATATACATCTGTAACCATAACTTAGAGTGAAATTTATTGTGTGCTCGAAGCACTCGAGCAAAGACGAAGGTTTACGTTAGGATTTCAACTGAAAGATATAAATTTTCACAAATATACAAGTTAGTGTATTAAATTTATGATGTAGATCTATTGCGTGGATTTCCAGCCATCTCGATATCCTAGAAAGATGTACTTAAAGTCTCCCTCGAACGGTATAAATGTGACATGAGTTATATGTTTTTGATGTGCGGCACCGGCACTGTAGGACGTTAGGAAATAATTTTTTCTTTTTCTTTTTATTTTCGTCGTTTTTATTATTATTCACCTCAGTATTGTAATAAAATGTATGTCTTTCTACATCCGAAATGAAGTTCGAACAGAGGCACTCCGAAATACTGAAACGTGTCACAAAAAACCATTTTCTTCTGTTTGATAACTTTATTTATATCTTAGTCAATGTTATGAATTTGATAGAGTGATAGACGTTTAATTGACTTATTTTGTTATGGTTAACAGCGTGCACACCCATTTCCGATTGCATAACAACTGAGCAGCCAGCCACCGATTTTATATGTTACGTATTATGCAGGAGAGTTATTATGGCATCAGTATTCTTTTCTCAACTCTACCGATTGAGCTCGATTCACTATTTCACTGAAAGATGTCGCTGCATTAAAGTCAATGTCAACAGAAAAAGAATTCATTTTGTACTTGGTAGATTTTAGTCAAATAAAATGCCATCGTAAAGCACATGACCACAGGACTCTGGAACAGTAATTGTTTTTTAAGAAAGCCATATATACAAGAAAATATAGCGTCAATTGAAAAACTGATTACTGTTCTGAAGTCCTCAGGTCATGTGCTATACCATGACATTTTATTTGACTAAAATCCGTCGAGTAAAAAATTAGTTATTTTTCTGTTGACATTGGCTTTGGTGCAGCGACATCTTTCAGTGGCATAGTGATACGATTTCTATTGGTAGAGTTGACATAGAATATAGAAAAGAACATTGATGCTGGAAACCCCTTCCTGGGTCGATTTTCCCATTTTCAAAACCAACACCCAGGTCCTATTTAAGCTTATTTCCTGCCACTTTTGAATATCCCACGACTGTATGAACGATTTTTCTGTAAAATTTAATCAATACTACTGATCGAACAAACAGTCTGATGATCATAAAAACTATCTGCACTGGACGTACTTTACCCTAGCTTTCCAATGATACCCCACACCCATCTGTAGCGACGACACAAATGAACTTGTTTAATATAAATACGTCATGTAGTCATATTGTACCCTTTCTCGAAATAAAAGGCATTCTGTAGAAATTCGGTCGAAGCTACGAAAAACGATGCTCTGATGGCAGCCGGTGTTCGTCATATTCGAAATAGCGTACACCTAAATTATTCAATAACACTTCAGCTGTAATAAGGGATGGGTGTTGTTTTTCAACTCGCCCTATTGCGTATAGTGATTGCGAAACAACGAAATTAAAAAGGGGAAATGAACCAATTTAATTCATTTTTAAATGCTTTTCTCTCCATATGCCGGTAGCATAATTCATTAAAAAAAACACAAAAATTAGTTAGTCGAAATTAATAATAAAAAAAAGCATTTAAAAATTTTGTGCAAATATTACTCTGACAACAATATATTGGCAATAAAATGAAATGGATCATTGTAAACCAAACTGAATAATTATTTTATTGAACACATCAATGAAATTTATGCAAACAAAATAGGTTTTTGTATGCATCAAAGCACAATTAAATGTATAGAACGATACATATAACATCATATAACTTTTAATAAAAGTGAAAAAAATAAAAGCGAAAATTGTTTGTAGGAACGTTGTTTGTACATTTTAAAATTAAAACCACTTTGTATCACAATAACATAATAACTGAGGGTAGTGACCCAAATCCCGATCACAAACGGTCACACTCAGTTCACAATAATGTAGGAAAAGCAAAAAGAAAACCAGTAGGTTTTTACGATACTTGTAGTGTGTACGTACATTCATTGTAGAAGGCTTATTTTTGGAAAATTTATCTGCTAAAAATTTCTGAAATTCTCACAAATTTGCTAAGTTTGCAAGTTTTGGAAAGTTTAAATTTCGTAAAAAAGGCTCTACAAGAACTAGTTTTCGGTAATCCCGAACTCCTCGATACCGGGATACAAGTTTTTCATACCAAGATTTTAGAGTTTAATTTTACAAGAAATGCCGCTTGAATGGCCAAATTAAAAAGTAACGATCACCATACGATCCGTCTGGGGTTTTATTAAAATTGATCAAGTCAAGTTTGTGCCAATTTTTTAACTTCTTGTATCTCCGCGTGGATGAATATTCAACACAGTAGGAAAGGAACCCATCTGCCCCGGAAATACATGTCATCTTTATAATGACACCATAGACCACCAACGTGAACAACAACTCGTCTATGTGAAATCCCTTGAATATGGAAATGATCGAGAAGGCGAATCGAGCTGAACTGCTGAACGGATCGATGAAGACCGAGAAGAAAAGTTAGTTACAATTTTACGATCGGAAAGAAATGAATTAAATTCTCGGGGACAACATTCCATCTCCCCATAAGAAAAATACGTGGTTTTCAATAGCGATCACTTCCCACAAGCGTCGAGGAAATTTTTTTCGAACGTCGTTTTTACCTAATAAGTAATTAAAAGTAATTATATCTAGAGAGGAAATTTCTAACAAAATAGTATATTAATATACAAAGGAAGAAATTCGATATTTCGTATCCAAACTTTTACTCATCGTGATACGAAATATCAAATTACTTCCCGAGTGTAGTATGACGTTTTCCTTTACGAAGAAGGGAAAGACTTTTCCCTAGGGACGGAAAGTCCATTTTCCCTCCCTAGTAAAGGAAAATATGTAAAATATGTGATCCCAAAATGAAATACGAAATGTCGGGTAGTATGTGCTTGCCCTCTTAATTACGTGGGTAATACAACTCGATATATCAAAAGCGTCAACGAGTACTGATCGTACTAAAAGTGTATCTTATTCAAACTGATCTTGGGGACATATTCTATCAAACGAAATACCAGTCTATGTATAATGTGTCTAAGGTTTTTACTTCTAGCGTTTTATTTCGGCCATTTTTGTGTGTCGATTTCTTCTGTTCAACTATTTATTGTATGGTGATTTTATAATGGAGAAACATCTTATATTTTAGACAAGACTTAACGTTTTCTTTCTTTCGTTTCAGGTAATTTCCTTTTCTATCATGCTCGTTTATGTGACGGGTAAGTTATATTGGTCAGACGTCATATTTTAAAAACAAACCTAATAAGAATACCATGCCGTAATAGTATGTTGTGTTACAAGTATTGTAATGTTGATTTTTTCAGCACTAGACCTAAGTTTTCCTTACGAGCGGAGCGATTGCTTGACGGGTGCTGAAATAAGTCACTTTACAACACTAAAATGAGTGCTGAAAAGAGTCGTATTTCAATTCTCGGTGGCACAATAGTTATTTGTGCCACCGAGAATTGAAATACGACGGATTTCAATATCGATAACTAGATTGAAATGTCCAAAATTACAACACCCGTTTTCATGGCTTATTACAACACTCAAACCAGTGTTGAAATGAAATTCGTATGAGTTATTACAGCATTCGTTTTAAAAAAAAATGCAAAGCAACGTGATCGATCAAATTCGAAGAGTGATTGTTTACAATGAAAATTCTGAATTTTTGTGCATTTGTCTATTTCAATTCTCGGTTGGCACAAAGCATGATGTGTTACACGTATTGTAATGAGATTTTTTCAGCACACGACCCAATTTTCCTTACTCGCTCCGCTCGTAAGGAAAACTTGGGTCTGGTGCTGAAAAAATCAACATTACAATACTTGTAACACAACATACTATTTCCTATCTAGTGTTGAAATATCGTTATTCCTAACTTATGCAAAACGGCTTTTTTAGCTCACGTGCCAGAGGTGAGTTCTGGAATCGAACGAGTTAGGAAAATAACTAATTCTGAGTTCTCAGAGTACAAAATTCTGAGGTCTGATTCTTTACAGACTTTTTAGTTTTAGTTTTTTTAGTTTTAATCGTTGCTTGTATGATGAGTGGCAAAAAACTCGAGAAAATTAAAAAAAAATATTTTGACGAAGTTCACATCACCGCAAGTTAAAACCATGTTTAATTGAATTTACAGCAAACACAATTTGCTAGCTTTAAAGTTAAAATTAAATTAGTGGCAAAAATCGATGTGTTCGCCTGTCACAAGCATATCATCTGTAAATTTCTCATAAATAGGTTGACAGTAAATCATCCCCGACATTGTATTATCTTTTGCGTCTTGTCATACCCAATAAAATCCACAAGTCATTAAATTAATTATAAAAATCAAAGGATAACGCTTTTCTCCCGCATAAACTCTGGAGATACATAGAAAACATACCATACGCTACCATAGACAGACACATTTATATTTAGCTTTAAATATCATCACGGATCATATAATCCACGTCAGATATTAAGGGAAGGTTAAAACTTTTACGTTTGGCTGTGCCACATTGCTTCGCTTTACTATCATATACATTTGTATGCGAACGGATAGATAAGCTTACTTAAGTCGCAGAAGTGTGTACATTTTATAAATTTTCATTAATTCATCATACACACAGTTTCTGTGGAGTTTGTATAATATACATTCAGAATGTCTGATTCCACAGGGTGCCATTCGGTATAAAGATATCAAAAATCGTTACTACATTGCTACCATATCAACGGAACTACTCAACCGATTTTCCAAATTATTTTTTTATCTCTGAAACCTAAAAATATTTTTGAACCTCGTTTGGTCGTTACACCCTTTAGTAATGTTGCCCTCGCAATAAGTTAGTTTGAGCCATTGCACCTTGGTCTCTAATAGGTATATTGTTCCAATCCACAAGGGACTATCTCTACGTACAATCTAGATGACCGTAAAATGGTTTCCCTCTGGTTTATGTAACATTAACAGAAAGAATGTTAAATAATTTAAACGCCGCAAACCTTGCCTTCAGCATTAATTATCTCTTAATAGGAAATTCACGATAGACAAAACGAAAAATAAATCCAGTCGTGCTATTTGCGTATAGATGTGGGAAGTAGAAAATTGGAGAAATTCAGTTTGTGCATATGAATGAACATCGATGAATTCGGCCAAAAGCTCTTCACAAAACGAAACACGTGTTGCAATAATGGACTGTTATGGTATTTAATTCGGAATTGTTTGCCGAATATAATACGGACAAATCGAATTAAGGATGGCCCAATAATATTGAAGATATTTTGCGACATCTGGAACACACCAGTAATTTCTGCTACGTATGTGCTGGCACTTGATATTAAGCCTTATTATGATTTACTTATTTTTCTAGCAATTTTAGTAAAAAGTTGATTAAGTTTTAAAAATATACACGACTTGCTGCTGCACTGAGCCGCAAAAGAATTATTGTAATCTTTTATGCAGATGTTGCAACTGTTTCATAATCCTCAAGTTGCAATAGTTGATCTCGCTCCAAATAACTCGTGTGGCTCGAAATAAACTTACACCATTTAAGGTGGTGACAACTTTTGTGCTTGTGCTAGCACAGCGTTCAGTTTTTTTCATTTTTAACACAAATATTTGTGCTGACAGAACATACCTTTTTGTGTCAGTGTCTGCTAGCACAAATATTTTGTGGTGGCACATTTTTGATTGGTTGAGTTTCAGCAAACGTTTGTTTTTTGCTTTAATTCCAATAAATATTTAAAGTCACTGACGAAATGTCATGCATTCCCTATAGTTGAGCAAAACGATTTTTCGATGCATTTCGTAAAAGGATGAATTCCCTATGGTCTCCAGCTGCATCGAAAAATAGTGTTGTTTAACCATAGGAAATTCATACCATTACGTCAGCGATTTTAAATATTTACAAGAATTACAGCAGAGAACAAAATTGTGTCAGCAATGCGCTGGCACATATATTTTCTGAAACTGTACCAAAAATTTTGTGACGGCACCAATTAGTCTTTGTGTTACAACGAAAAAAGTGTACGAACTTCAACCTTCAAAAATTGTCACTATCTTCAACTTGAAAAACGTGCTATAAATTTAATCTGATTTTTGTTTCAGACTTTAATGAAAACAATCTTGAATTTTACATAAGTTAGGTATATGAATTTTTGATGGAAATAAGGTTTTCTTCTCGGAAAACAGTAAAAAAATTTCCTGTGAACCAACAATTCAAGTTGAAAATTGATTTCCTGTCCATACATTTTCCGGTAGTTTGTCGGTGGGTTCACGCAAAATGTCTATGTCGTGTTTTGGTTTCCGAATCAAACCACAGAAACTATGTGATGTACCCTTCTCGTACCGTGTGAAAATTGTCTAATTTTCCAATTTAAACAAAATAAATAAAACATTTTCTTAAACAAAGTTGAGAGAGCATACAAGTATGTAGTGCTGTGCAAGAATGTTCCACGAATAATGGTGGGGAACGGCAAAAAAAAAATAAAGAAAGACGAACAACACATAAGCATAATTCATTCTAATGTATTCTTGTCACTGCCTCGAACTATTTTCCTTGAACAAACACTTAGCACACAACGACGCTGGAATTACATAGTATATGACTTGTATATTGAGCAACAAGAACGCTATTCTATTTCTAAACGAACATATACAACCCAAGTTTGCGTCCTCAAATCGTAGTCGTGTTAACTTCCAACGCTTTTACAGATTGAAACGTACCTAAACGCTAACTAGTACAGAGTGTTTCAATACCCGTGATCCTATACTGTCGCTCCTTTTGTAATATTATGTAACGGTTATTCACTATACGACGTTCGGTCGTAGAACAAGAATAGGATGAGGAAGTGTAATTCGAATAGAGCTCCGTTTTGTGAACCATAAACTTTATGTATGTGGAAGACTTTTCATACACAGATGATAATTTTGTGCAATAAATTCAGATGTTGAAATTGCTTTCAAAGTATAATGTATAAAGCTTTGTATTGTACGAAAGCTTTCGTATACCAAGTTTTTCTATGACTTTTATGTATATGTTACCTATTCGAGTGTACTTTATATATATATACACATGGTAGGCTCTTCGTGTTTTAATGGAAGAAAATTAATGGAAATCTTTTGATAAATTTTATTTTCAGTAAATTCCACGAGGAGGAAATGTTTCGAGTTAAATCTCCTTGTAAATTATAGAGGAATTTAGTTGATTGTCTCTTTTTTTAGGATTGTCAGCATTTCAGAAGTCAAGAAATGTGTACATGTTGAAAATATGTCGTAAATGGTGTAAACGATTATCATCGCGATCATCATTCCTTATCCTTATTCTCGATAAATTATTTCGAAATTCGTCCTAGAAAATAGGAAAATTCGGTTTCTACGTCAACAATGTATTCACGTAAAATGATGACTTGTCACGAAACACATCAAAGAAATGTTGCTCGATTAGGTAATAGATGAAAAGTTCAGGTCATAGAATATTCCCGTCTTCAGCTGAGTTCTTTAAAAACACGTCTACATTTTCTCCTTTTTCTAATACAATTCGGCTTTGCATCAAAGTTTATGTCGCTGATGTTATGGTATTGAGGATCTAGCGTTTTAAACAAAAGCTAAGAACAGCCCGGAAGTATCACCGAAGAAAATTCTTCGATCTCGATGAAAATAGTACATTACGTTACAAGGGAGAAGTCAGAAAGTTACTTTCCGAGTGACGTACATAGTTTTTCATGTGTCGGGGCCGAAAATGAGGGAGTTTCGAGATTTTTCTCGGGTTTTCGACCCCTTACATGAAAATTTTTTTGAGTATCTGTTTTGGACGATTGATTTTAGGCACTTTCGCATGTAGCCCTCACTTCGTTCGGGCTACAACTCGCGAAATTGCCTAAAAACAATCGTCCAAAACAGATACACAAATAACTATTACATGCTTGCTAAGCGGGGCGAAAGTAAGAAATGTCAAATTCATTTATCGCTTTCGCCCCGTGGGTTTACATTTCTTTTTCGCCCCGCTTAGCAAGCATGTAAAATCAATTTAAAGGTCGGAAATAGTTTCCAGAATTGCAAGAACAGTTATTTATGCTGCCGAGCGATAAATGTTTTTTTTTCAGGCACTAGATTTGTAGATTCTTACTCGAGGCTTTAGATCGAGTGTGACAATACACATTGATGGAAGTAGGTTGGCCGTGACAAGTTGAAAACACGAAAATTTGACGCATATGAAGAAAGTCTTCTTCTTCTACTTTTTCAGCCTGTTTCTATCCACTGCTGGACGTAGGTCTCCCCAATTCTCTTCCATTCCGAACGATCCATGGCCACTTGTTGCCAATTTGCGCCTGCAATTCGCTTTTGCTATTATTCCATCTCTCTGGTGGTCTACCTCTAGGTCTTGTTTTAGGTGGTCTCCAGTTCATGATCTTTTTGGTCCAACGTTCGTCCGTCCTTCTTGCAATATGTCCCGCCCAACTCCACTTTAAAGATGCTATTCTTTCCATGACATCAACGACTTTTTTTTTGTTGTCGAATCCATTGAATTGTCATTCTATCTCTGACCGTAATTCCAAGCATACTCCGTTCCATGGCTCTTTGTGCCACTCTTAGTTTATTTTGGGAAGCTTTTGTTAACGTTAACGTTTCCGCTCCATATGTGAGCACAGGAAGGACACACGTATCGAACACTTTACGTTTCAGACTATGGTTCATTTTGCTTTTGAAAATTAGCCTGAGTGAACGCTGCCCATGCAAGACCAATTCTACGTTTTATTTCTGCAGTTTGGTTGTCCAGACCCAACTTCAATTTTTGACCTAGGTATACGTAACTGTCGACTCGTTCAATGACAGTATCACTAATCAATGTTTGTCATGATTTTCGTTTTCGACAAATTCATATTGAGACCGACTTTGTTTGACTCCTCAACAGTTGATTGTAACATAATTTGCTCCTGATCTAGATCAGCTGGCATCAGGGAGATGTCATCTGCGAAACGGAGATTACTCAGGTATTCTCCATTTATGTTGATGCCTTTTTCACTCCTTCCAATATAATTCATACTTCAACTTCAATACTTTATCTGTGATTGTGGTTGCCCAATACTCTATCTAGCAAACAAATTTTGACAAGTGTGAGTCACACTGTGTGACACTGAATTTTTTTGTGACAGAGTTGCCGTGCTACGTTTTTTTAAATGACAACACAAAAAAGGACATCACAAACATAAATCATTTTATATCACTCTCGCACACCGAAATGATGATGAAAGACTTACCATTTTCAACACAAAAAAGGACATCTCCGCTCATACTTCCTAACATTTCCTTTAAAAGTCTTAAAATTTCTATGACAGCTTTAGACTACACGTTTTTATTGCTTTTTGTTTGCTAGAGAGAGTATTGGTCAGTCATGATAATTGCAATATTACCGTGTAGCGAAAATATATCTTAACTGGCACACAATCACTGGAAATACTAAATAAACGAAATTGAAAGATTTATTTAATCCGAATTAAAATGGCCAATAATGACGAGAACTCATAAATTAAATTAACATTTTAAAATTAAGATCTATATACCGAATATAGCGGCATACCACAGCAATTTTATGCTCATTAATATGTGTCTTTGTCTTTGTGTACCACCCAAGGGGATCATAAATTTTCTATGAATTTATGTGGTAAAGTAAATATTATCTCAAAAAGTATAAATTAAGGCAAAATTAAGACAAATCTCATCCTCATATCAGATACATAGAGAACATACAAAACAGCAGATACATCAAGAGATAAAGATGTATTTTATAATATACAACGTTACTGTACAACACGCTGAAGAATTATACCATGGTTTCACACGCAAAATGATCTTCATGATGGTTATAGTACTTAAGAACTTATCTGGCGGGAGAATATTTCATTTCGCACAAAATTACAACTAATGGCTTTTGATCCCTAATGGTTTGTCTGATACTAACTGAATAATTAGATAATCATTTGACTTTATGGTGAAAAATGTATGCGCTGAGCGATCCTTAAAGTTGGATGTAATAAAGTAGGCGAAATTTGTGATTTAAGCTTTCTGATGGTGTAATATGTATGGTGCCAAGCGATAAATTTTTGTACAATGGGAAGATCTGGTACAGTCTGCCGAATCGGGAAATGTGGAGACGTCGAGAAATGACTGAAGATCGGGAAATTACCACAAAAAAAAAACGGAAAATCGGTCCTTGCAATTTAGATCGATAATTGATTGAAAAACTAAAAATCATAATGATAACTCGAAAGGGAAACGAACAGGAATCAGGAATAAAAATGAACAGCTGGATATACAACGAAGCGAATCGAGATCTTTTGTACGAAAATAGAAGAGAAATCCTTATCATTGAACTGTAATAGTGATTAAATTTCGCTGGCTTCGCTCGTAATTTCAGGTTTTAAAATATCGTTTAATCGATTTTCTTCATTTCGGAAGCGTTAAAAATGTCAATAAACTTTTTCATTTAGGTCTGATCGCACTTTTTTCTTGATGAGTACATTTGCATCCATTCGATGATAAATGAAGAAAAACATTGTTAGGATTCTTTTGAAAAACGACCTGCCGAAATCGGACGCATTTTTCAGCTGACTTTTTTATATGTGCACATTGTGCCTAGATGTGCCTATATTGAAAGTCGAAAACATGTACTTTTCGTATGGAAATTTTTCCGGCTACACGACACGTACAACGTCGTGTTAGGTGTCATTAGAAAGGTAATTTCATGAACTTGTGACGGTTCCTGTGCATCCGAAAAGCAACAAAAACTGTTTCCCCTAATTGGTACTGGTCTGAGCTTTCTATTGCTACCAAATATGCATGGGTAGTGTATCGATGAATGTGGTTTTAAAGTGTAAATTTCGGTCGAGTTCTGCCACGACAGAGTAAAATAAACCAGGCAGTAGCGGTTCATTTTCGAAACGTCAAATAAGAGACCTAATAGACTCGATGAAAATGAACTCAAATGAACACTGACATAAATTGAAAATTTTTGTTCGAAAAAAATATAGGGCTACTAGATTATTCAGATCCCTAGTCAAATCAGAGCTCCTGCCTGGTTAACTTTACTCTGTGGTGGTTCTGCTACTCGCAAAATATTGTGAACAGAAAAATTATTCTCAAAAAATATTTGTTTTCAACAATTTCAGCTCTTGATGATCTTTTTCGCAAGCAGTGTGTCTCTAACAATGCCAAGCAACGCATTTCTCTTTAAAATTATTTCTGTACCATAATTTTGCTTACACCACTCGTAGGCTATGAAAACTGTAAGAGACAAAGATTAAATTCCTAAGCTTTCAACTGCTAGTAACTCGCCAGGGTTGCGTTCTACTCCCATAATCGACTATTTGCTCCAAAAGTACATGCAAATACCTTTCTAATGACACCTCACACGACCTTCTACGTGTTGTGTAGCCGGAGAAATATCCATAGAACCCAATAAAACATCAGAAATCATCCAGAATACTTACATTCAGAACTGAGAATCGAAAAAAAACCTCAGAAACCCTTCAAAATCCTTAAGTTCTAGAGCTGGGAGCATGTTACCGTATAAATATTAACCTAGGCTACACCTCGAGTTACTGAAATTTACATGAAACACAACTTTGAGACTAAAATATTTTTCGACTTTGACCTATTTTTTCCGCCATTTTGGATTCAAATGTCAAAAAATAAATTGCACCAAAAAAAATTGGACTTTTTTCTGTAATTTATCCGTTAGACGTACATTGATATCTCTTCTCGCTTACAAATGAAAAATCATAGGAAAAAAGTGACATAACGGCTGCTCACTGGTAAACGATTGAGCTGCCGTCATTGCCCCACATCAATTTAGAATCAGGAATCGATACGGAACAACCTACAATCATCGTCAGAACGATTTTGTAAGATGCACGATTAAGCCCTTTTTTCAGCCTAAGCAGGTCCTCTAATACAAAAAGTGCATGTTTTCGACTTTCAATCGACTCTCCTTAGGCGCATAAGCATCGACGAATTTTCAAAAAAATATTTTTGGCTTCTAGGGAACAAAACCTATCTAGGCACATATAAAACGTAAGCTGGAAAATGCGTCTGATTTCGACAGGTCGTTTTTCAAAAGAATCCCTCGTTTGTCAGCATTATCGATTATGAAGAAATGATGCCATAGTGTTCAAGAACTAAACCTTAAATATGATTTACATTAAAGCTGCTTCAGTAAGATTGAAAATAGAAATTCTTTACCGGGAAATACCAACATTTTTACCTGGAAATTTGGTCGAAATCGAAAAATCGGATTTGAATACCGGGAAGATAGAGACTGTTTTTCGGAAAACGTTTTCACATATTTTATTAAATTTACCCAGATTTTCCTAGATTTTCACATTTTCAAGATTTTTTTTTGTGGCAAATTCGGAAAAATGCAGAAAAGTTTTTCCAAAAATACTCCCTGCTTTAGTATGTTGTGAGCTAAACTAGTAATCATTCCTGTGTAACCATACCATTTTCCGTTTGGATGAGGAATTTATTCTTTAAAATGTACAGCCCAACCTACATCAAAATTGAATAATATGTAATCCATCTACATTAAACAGCCAATTTCACCTCCCATTAACTGAAAATTTCATTTATCAAATAAACAAACTACAAGCAGACTACAAACGCCAGTTTTTGCTACAGAGGTTCAGTTAATAAACGAGAATTTCTGCTCATGAAATGGAATGAGAAATGAATAGAGCACCGCATATATATCTGATATTAATTAAATTAATTAACAGGGAAATTGAATGGTTGAAAAGTGTAAAATTTAACCGAGACGAAAACAAACAAACAGATTATAATGGATAACAAGCGGATATTCTATTATTCGTTGTTTTCCTGTGTATCAGTATCATTCATATTCGTTTCGAGTCTCTTTTTCACAAATTTTATTTATATAATTACTCCAATTCATGGTAAAACAATGATATGCATACCACATCAAAGTACCTCAAGCGTTATTAGTTATACAGTATTTACGTTTGAAGTTTCATTATTATTTCAGGTGCATTATTCAGCATATATTTCGAGTCTGACCACTTAGCACAAGTTTCTGTGAATTGATTTTGAAAGCAAGCACATGATACTTTCGAATGTTACGGAAATTGGAGCGCATGAAAATACACTTAAGATTTGTTTGCGTCCAAACTTTAAACTAGACCGAACATAAACTCAACCGCATTATATGAAAAATAAATATTCACCCATCCATGTAACGCCAACTCACATTCATTCTTTTCTAAGAGACTCGTTTTCCTTTTTATTTCGTTCCATTTTATTCAAAATGTATCACAATTCATTCGTTGTTTTGTTTTATATGTTGATAGTTTACCCTGGAAGGTATAGTATGGAGTGGAAAGTCTTTTCAATCTGAAAAATGAGAATATTGCATAAGACGCAAAAATCAATGATCTTCAAGCTTTTGACTATTTAATTTATACGAAACTTTCACAGAAGTGCAATCAAAAATGATAAGTTGTTCTGCTTTTTATAGTCGGAACAGTCACCTTGATGTTTGCAAGCATGCTTTCAGCCAGTTCATATTTCTTTAACAAAGTATTTTTATTATTTCGGAAACGAACCACTCCAGACGAAAATCGATATTTTGGATGAATGCCATATACAGTCACATCCATATCACACATTAATGCGATTTGTGTGTATGTAACAATTGAAAATTTTGGGAAATGAAAATTAAAAAGAAAACAAACCCAAAATGAAAACATTGAAAAAGTATGATTCTAAAACGAATTTGGATTGATTCCAAACTTTTGCGGACTAAGATCCAAAATAAAAAATTGTTTTAAAATAGAAAATGAATGTGTGACATTTAAAAATTCGTGCTGTTTATCGGAATGATGCAGAACCAGTTATAGTTTTCACTTTAAACTACCCCGGATGAAAACCAAAGTCGTCAGAAAGCTTTTAGGAAAAAATTAAACTTTTGCGTGCGTACAACCAAGTTATTTAAAAGAGGGATTCGATAGTACTATTCGAACGTTGTTTTATTTCGGTTCACCATTATATTTAATGGAGTTACCGTTATATTTTCTTGGTATTGTTAGATATTGGTCAAAATTGAGTGAAATAACGGTATAGTGCTCAAGACACATTCGACATATTTTCTGATTTTAGAGTTATTGTGGTTTTTAGTTCGTTCCACAAAAACTTCGTTGAACAAATCGGAAACGATGGTGTAATTTCCTATTTCTCTTCGAGCCCATATTGAAGGAACAAATAACGTGTTTCGGTATTCAGCTACTTTAGGTGAGAAAATGATCATTTCCCACCTAATATGGCTAACCCGCCATTTTAGGGGAGAAAATTATTATTTTCTCACCTAAAATAGCACCCAGAATGACAACAAACCGTCATTTTCACAACGCTTCATAGTGGACAAAATAAGGATTTTTGCATGAAATAGTATTTTATACACAAGAAAAACCAATTATTGTACACCAGGGAAACATTTTGTGTACGATATTATCCGTACTCTTTTCATCTGGGTGCAAAAACCGTCCTTGATTCTGTACAAAAAATCATTCAAAATTCAAAATCTACTTTTTTTTGTAAAAAATCTATCTTTTTGTACAAAAGACGTATTAAGGGCCATATAGTAAGACATTCGACCACTGTTTCGATCTGAGAGAAAGTTCAAAAATAAGTTTTGACGTTTTGCATACAGTTCAAAAATACAACTTCTCATCAAGCCATCAAGACAGTGGTACTGGTACAAATACCATATGAACACTACACCGCTTTACTCACGATGTAGTCTAGCGAATCATAGCCGAAATGAAATTTCAACTCATCACTAACATTGCTGACTCGTGGCCACTGCGTGGTAAGCTATGACCAAGCTGAACAAAGCAGGTGTTTGTACATTTGTTTGTGAGCTTTTGAAAGTTTTTTCAAACCTTCATAAGCCGCACACACCCATTACACACACGGAATTTTGAAAACCGACACCTTTTCTGTTTCTGTGTTTTACATGAGTTTGCAAAATTCACAAAAAACCAGTAAACCACGAAACAGAAAATGTGTCGGTTTTCGAAATTCCGCTAGTGTATCCCTATTATCACATTATTTATCATTTATCCATTTTGCTGAGTATACCGAAAAGTGCGAAGCTGCCATTGAATTACGTCTCGCCGTATAAGTTGATATTTTGCATTTAAAGTTACTTTTTAATTTCGCAAAGTTTGTACCTAGCCAGTGTTGCGAGCGTTCGTAAATGTTTAAAGAGTTAATATTTTCAGGAAACTTTTAAATTACTTTAAGTTTTTATGGTGCATGGTGTAACAAGAAATAGTTATTTATGACATCGAGTGCGAAGTACTTTATTGGACTCTAGATGTGTAATTATGACAACGTTTTATGCCACAGAGGCATCCATTATTATTATTACTATCCAAAGATTGCAAATTTTGCATATTATGATGCTGAGTGGCATAAATAGATATTTATGCAACTCGAGATCATAATGTTCGAATATTGTGAACTTTAGATCCCTCTGTTGCATAAAACGTTGTATGAATCTCGGCCTGCGCCCTCGTGTCATAATTACACATCTAGAGCCTAATAAAGTACTTCGCACTCGATGTCATAAATAACTATTTCCTAACTAGTGTTTCCACCGTCGTTTTGGAAAAACGTTGCTCCTAAATTATGCTGAAAGGCTTCTTTAGCCACTTCGATTCCAGAACTCGCCTCCGACTCGGAGTCTCTCATTCGCTAAAAAAAGCCGTTCAGCATGCGTTTGGAAAATAACTATTTCGATACGAGCAACGAAATGGGCGTTTTTTTTCCGCACTAGAATCAATTTTGGCATCATAGCCAAATTGAACTAAAAATAAGAATTTACGTGATGTGAACACACATTCTGCGTTCAATTTATTTCAATATTGATTCAATTTTCTAATTTTTCAATCATCACAAATCATACCGTGTGTGTGTAAAACGTGTCTGCTAATTAAATAACATTACGCGCGTCAATGTCGAATCGCTAACACCAGCCCCCATTATCCATAATTAATTTAATTTCTCTATACAAAATTTCATTCTGATCGAAAGCCATAATTTCCGCAAAAATGATTAAATAATGAACACATGAATGAATTACGAACTATAACAAAACATAAATTATCACACCAAATAAATTTCCACAAAGTTAATACCTCAAATATAATCAACCTCAACACGATATACATCGGTAGTCAGTAGGTACTTAAATATTCTCTCCCTTAATACACGCCCAATTCCTGTACTTTATTTAAATTTAAAGCGCTGTTCGTTTCTTTGTTCAATCCAAAAGTTTATGTGCTCAACAAAGCATCGGTTCACATACAACCGAACAACTTGGCGGCTGACTTTCCCTTCATCTATGTTCTATGCATATATACGTAGCACGTCATCGCAAAAAGTACTTTTATTCACACCCCATCACAATCACCATTTCATGTAATATATTAAGCCCGGCGATATTTTTCGCTACCCGTTCTCAATCCCCCTTTTTTATCACTAAAATTATAAAGAAGTTTATGTTTCGGAGCATTTAATTTGTTAGCCTTTTACGCCACTGTGTGTGTAACTTGTTCTACCCAGAGACTTTGGTCGAACCATGTGTTTGTCGACTGGGAAATGCATGAATTCACCATTCACAAAAAAAAAGTGGAAACAATCTCTCGACATAATTTTATGATATTTCTCTCTGCTGAAAATGTTAAAGTTTAATTTAATATTAAAATAAAACCATGTCGCGCCCGCGATGCGACTATAATGACGATATAAATCATAAAAGCTCTGCGAAGTTGATGTTGTTTATGGGGTGATCTGCCTTCTTGGTTAACTTGGAAGGTCTTTTTTTTCGGGACATTGTGTATACATGAGTACACAACAAATAATGCTAGTACGAACGAGAGACGGACTTCACGTTTCATATATTTGCAAATTATATTTCCTGATAGGCACAGCCGATATGACAGTGTTTATAAAATTTAAAAAAGGGGTTTATTAAATATTGAGCGAGAGAAATGTGTGGATGAAGCAAAAGGAAAAAGTTTCAGAAAATTGTTTTTATGCGAACAATGTTTTCGAGAGCCTTTTTTTGCATAGCGGGGGGTTTATATTGTTATGAGTACAGAAAAGGTCTGCGTTTTTTATTTCATTTTAAATCATTCCCGCACGTTAGTAACAAGCGTGACGCAAGTCCACTACCAAAAAAGTTTAATTTTTTTTTGTGGATAGGCGGACCATATTTACAGCAACGTTTTGACTTCTCTCCCTTGGCTCTAATGGAATAGTTGTAAAATAATCTTTTAACCAATACTTTCGCCTCTACTTTAGCTTTTTAGCCTGAATCCTGAAGTAATGACAAAAGTAGTGGCAAAAAACAAGTATCTATCCTACAATCTAGCCTTGACTGCAGTGTTGCCAGACCTCGTTTTTTTGCAACTACTTTAGGAACTACTTCAGCGGGGCTCATCTGCTACTTGTGACGCAAATTTATTTTTGTAAAACTTTCTTTCACCCTCAGCGATATCAGTTATTTTGTAAGTAAGATAAAGGACTTGCGTCACATTTACCATTTAAGGTTTTTTTTCACAGATTTCATTTAAAGTTGGAATCTGGACATGCGGCTTCTGGTTGAACTAGCCTGCTTTTGAATTACATGACCCTTCAATGCTTTGTTAGATAGGAACGCATTGGCTGCTGGGTTATTGGTTGTATGCCATGGGAAAATTACTTTTTTCCGAAACAAAGAAATTCAACTATGCTCTGTTGAGATATGGCACAGTTCAAGTTATTAGATTCGACTGAACATAGAACAATTGGCTGAAGAGAGATTAATTAGCTCTTCAAGTCCATGTGGTGTTTTCGATTATAATTTGAACGTAAAATTTCCACAGAAAAAAAAAATGACAACCACCTTTGCTGAGTACTTTACTGCCCTACAACGCATAGAAAACAACGCACGGTTTTGTGAGAGAATTCTATACGTTTACTCTCTCAAAATCTGGTGTCTCTTTTGCACTAAGTTTTATAGTCATTTTCTCCCCTCCGGAAGTCTATGTTGTGTTTTCATGCTTGTTATGGGAACCGAAAGTAAAAATGTCAATTTTGAGAGGCGAAAGTAAATTTGATACGTCACGCGAAAGTGAACGGTCCTTGTGACGTAAATAACTATTACACACCGGGCAAACAACGAATTGCTATTATGCGTTGTAGAGTAGTTTAATAGTTATGATATTCAAACAGAGCCGCGAGTGTGGGCTCACTGTTCTTCTAGTTATTGAAAATGATCAAAAATTAAGTCCTAATAAAAATAAGTATTTGTTTAAACGCCAATCCCATCCCCTTAACCTTCCAATATACGCACGCACACTGGGTTTCTATTACTTCATTCATTCCACATGACATAAGCGAATAGGAATCATGGTGCGAGTTTATATAAAAAAAAACTGAAATAGGTGTCCTTCCACCCCACTTACAATTTCTACATTGGGTAGTTAACTTTTCAAGTGTTTTGTTCACATTATAACAAGTCACAAAAGAAATTTTTTTATGTCTGTAAATATATGAGAATGAATGACACCTTTTTTTTCATGCAATCCGACTTCACGCGTATTATGTATGCTTGGATAGGATTTTTATGGTTTTTCGATAAATTGAACGAGTGAAATGATATGAGGATTGCGATTGACATTAAATAAAAACATAAAAGCATCCTTATCGGCATATTAGATGGTGTATATTCAGGATACTATAAAATAATGATTGTTGACGTAACAGGGTCGGATTTTTTGGTAGAATTATTCGACCTTTGAGTGATTCATGGGTAACATGATAAATGTTGCCTAAATTTACATTTCTATAAAAATTAAAAAACGATTCGTTCAGTTTAACGATATTTGAATCAGGGCTGGGCCCGTTTTGTTGACAGAACTCTCTCAAAAAGTCATTGTAATTTTTAACGGATGAAATATTTTCTAAACGGAATGACTGCGACTCTAGCTTAACGCTTGATTTCTACTTACTCTGTGTGAGAGACGAAATTGAATTTTTTCAATTTTTGCCTTGTTTACTTGACAGCTTGCCGAGTACTTTTTGTTGTGTGGAAATCACAGTTTAAGATGCAATTTTTCGCTTTGATTTGCAAATGTATTTTGTACTAACAAGAACAAAATTGAATTTTATCTGCTAGCGCAAAAAACAGATACATAAAGTAGACTTTACGTACCTGTTTTACAGGGAGATAAAGGGGTTTTTCGCGTAAACGAAAAATATAGTTACCTTCGGCTCGGGTTATAAACTTCCCACTGGCCAAAATAAAAATTTGGAAGCAGGTACATAATGAATTATTTGAGAGAGACGGACACAAAAATCGAATCGTTCAAATTTGGATCGGAATGAAAACGGAGCAATTTTTTTTGTAGAAGAGGCTGTGTGCGATTCGTGCTTAACATTATACATTCCCTTTGCGGCTCTGACAACTTACGCATTTCTTTATTACATTATACCGATCTAGTGTCCCAAATTAGATTGCTTTACCATCACAATAATCGTTGAGTAAATAGTAATTAACGACTTGAAGCCAACCATTATACGTTATATATGAGTAATTATCAATGGAATGGAATCGATTTAGTTTAATGGTCACATCATCGAATTCATATTAAATGATTATGATACCCATAAACAATCATATTGATAAGAACTGTAACAAAATCAACTGTACATAGAAAAATCAGTGATTATTATTGAAATAATTCTCACATTCCGGCGTTCATTCGTTTGAAGCAGTATTTAGTATGAAGCTAGATAATATCTCTAATTGTTAATTAGGCTAAAAAAATCGAAATGTGGCTTTTTGGTACGCCTCAATATATAATATGTTTTGAAACTCGGACCAAAAACATGTCATTTTTGATTACAGTGGTGTCAAAAATACACCTTTTTCGTCGCAGTGACATAATATGCAGTTTTTTTTCTCGTAAAATAATGCAATTGAAACAAATTCTAGAAACAATCCACTGTACTCAGAACATGGAAAAATGGTTTTTATTAACGAATCGGAACGAAAAATGTTTTCCATTGTCAAAATTAAAAATTGAAATTGAAATACGCAAAGCTTTTAGTACCGGGCAGAACGATGGGTGGTAGTGGTGCACTCAGCCGTAAATGTTGTAATGCAATCACTAGTGAAATATCTGAAAAATTTGATTTGAAAATATTTTCGTCTCTTTTGCATTTGTTTTCATATTTTCTCGAATACATTTTTTCACTAGAAAAATAAACAAAAATCTTGAATATTAAACAAGTTTGTGTGCAAGACGAGGATGCAACAGAATACATTTATAACCGGGAACACTAATGAAATGAAATATTTGATTTTGTCATCGTCTGCAACGTCTACAAACGTCCGAAAAGTATTTATTTTCAAAAAATTAAGACACAAGAATTTAAATAAAAAGATAAAATTAGTTGGGGACAGAAAATCGTTATTTGAACCACCGAGTGATAAATGCTTTTTGGATGGTAATAATCGAACGTTATTAGTTTTTACGTTTTTAGGTTAACAATTCAATTTACCAATATCTTCATGCAATTGGTACTTACCAATTTGATGAATATAACGGTAGAAAGAATTAAAATATTTGTAAAAGGAAAAATTCCAGTGGTCGTCCCACAAAAAGTAATGGTCGAATATAATTTCCCAATGTTTTTTACCCTAGATGCGTCTAAAAATCAATTAATCTTCACAATAAAGGTAACAAAATTCGATATTCTTTAATTACAATTTCATGCCACTCCAATTTGTATTGCCAGTAGGTATCATGAAGTTTTGATTCAATTTTCGGACTTTTTCAACCAATGCTAATCAAACTAAACATTGACTAGTTCTATTGAATTGCCGTGGATTTAATTATCGTGTTGTTCAAAACGCAAATTCGCAGTAGTTTTCAACAGCATACACATTGTAAAATAATTCTGCTACTCTATGCACCACATTGTATGCAACGTTGAAAAACAAGTAAATCATACTTCAAGCACTTCTCTCGACGATCGCTCACAGCATGTTATAGTATATTACATACTAATGCGAAACTCGTCAAAATCCTGAAATTATACAACTAAAAAGATGCTGGAATCGTAGGAACCAAGGCACTACTACAACAATAGCCCTAAAAGTCCAGAAAAGCAGACAGAAAAACATGAAACATTCATCAATATACTGAAGTTCTAGATTTGGGAAGATGGCGAACCATTCGAATTGATGAAATTGTAAGAACCAGTCGACTGTCATCTCAATAATCCCAAAATTCTAGAAGAGAACCAAAATAAAGGTTAAAAATCCTCAAAATCCGAGTATTCTGCAAGTTGGTGAGGAATTTTTTTTCCACATTCTTCCTCAATTCATTCGGGAATGTAGTTCCTACAATAATTTCCTGAAAAACCAAAATTTTTTTACTCTTCCATTTCTATTCCCACCTTTAGCTTCTCAGGATTTTTAGCTAGAAACCCAACCCCTTTGGCAAGTTTGTTCTCCTCATTGAATTCTATAACCGCTCCTGTCCAAACAAATCTGAAGAAGCTATCGAGGCGGCAAGAATGTCCTTGATGAAGAAGCTGTCGAGGAGGGAAGAATTTCCTTGATATTTCGAATTTTGGGAACAAACTTGTTCCGGAAATAGATTTCCCCACGTTTTTAAATTAGCTAAATTCGACAGACATGCAATGCAGCAACATTTTATCAAGGAAATGAGACGCGAAATGAAGTCAATTTTGAATTGACGTGCAAATTACACGAAAATTAAATTTGCGTCTACAGTCAAGCGACATTGTTACCGCAATGTTTCTATTCAAATTTCATTTTCAAATAACAAAATTATCAAATGACTTCTGTTTTAAATCTTATTAGGCTGTAACACCACTTAAGTGAAATGTTCTTGAATTATGTAATCTCGTCAGTAGTTGGAAACGAGAAAAAAAAGAAAGAAAATAAAAATAAAAAAGCAAATTGCACCCATTCCATGATATACCCTTTAAAAAAAAGTCTATGAACGGAATTTACTCATTAATAGGCCTAATTCTAAAAGAAATTTGTACACGACAAGTACCAGAGGTACATATAAAAGGAGAAAGAAGAAATGTATAAAATTAACTTTTTTTTATTTATTCTCGTCTCTCTTAGTGTAGTTTATTCCATTCGCTGTGTGTATTTGATATTAATGCCTCTTGTGGAAAATCATAACGTGAAACGACGGAGAAAAAGAATTGAAAAAAAAAATTCACGTCAGAAAAGGTCAAGTATGCTGCTTTAGCGTTTCCTATGTAATAAAGAACATATAATTTGAGCCTTGTTGTAACTGTTATTCAAGCTTTTTTTCTCAACATTTTCTTTTTTAATAAAAAAAAAACATAAAATGGAGCGAAAGAGATGCCAAGTGCTTTAAATAATATTGCAGATACATAGTATGTATGTAATACAAGTACAGTACACGATGGTGAGGGTGAAACGAAATTCACTCCAATATTTTTGTATATGCGATTTTTTCTTCTTCCCGTTTCGGTGAAGAGGATGAAAATGAGATGAGATCATTATTTTTTATGACGGGTTGTTAAGAAGCGGATTAATATTATATTCTTTTCAGTTGGACGTGGTGTATAATGGTATTATATTTGCTTAAAAACCCAATTTTAATGTCTTCGTTTCTTCAACAATTTGGAAAACAAATTCAAATTTTCATTGATATAATCCAAACGGATGGGGCAACCCTTAATGAGTACGGCATCTACATCGTTTGAATTTAATTAATATCAGGGGATGCAATGAGATGTTTTTCAGCTACCAATGGTTAATGATATCGAGACTATTTTTTGTGGTAATCATTGCCGAACTGAAACTGAATGCCATATGTACGAAAGCTGAACGTATTAAAGTGGAAATATGGATTAGGGTGGATAAGTTTTTTTTTTGTCAAAATGTGTTGTTGCATCAATTCCACTCCAAAGAGGCCATGTAGACATCAAAAATATCAAAATTTCCGAATTTAAAAGGAATCGGAATTTTGTTCTCGAGTAACATAGTGCTTAGAATTATTAGGTAATATTTTCATTCAATTGGCACCAATTGGATGTATAACGGCAGAGAGAAATTAAAGTATTTTTAAAAGGAAAAATTCCAGTGAGTAATGGTCGAATATAATTTCCTAATGTTATTTTACCCTAGATGTGCACACATGATGCGTCTAAAAATCAATTTCCAATGTAACAATTAAGGTAACAAAATTTGAGATTTTTTAATTACGATTTCATGCCACTCCAATTTGTATTGCCAGTGCCTATCATTAAGTTTTGCTTCAATTTTCCAGCTTTTTAAACCAATGCCAATCAAACTAAACATTGACTAGTTCTATTGAATTCCTGTGGGTTTAATTATCGTGTCCGTTGTTCAAAACGCCGATTCGCAGCAGTTTTCAACAGCATACGCATTGTGTGTGAAACACTTATACGTAGTTAAAATAATTCTGCTACTCTATGCACCACATTGTATACATCGTTGAAAAACAAGTAAATCATACTTCAAGTACTTCTCTCGACGATCGCTCTCAGCATGTAATAGTACATTACCTACTAATGGGAAATTCGTCAAAATCCTGAAATTGTAGCACTAGAAAAGTACTGGAATCGTAGGAATCAACTACAACAATAATCCCAAAAGTCCAGAAACGCAGGCAGAAAAACATTCATCATAATCCTGAAGTCCTAGATTTGTGAAGATGGAGAACCATTCGAATTGATGAAAGAGTAAGAACCAATCGACTGTCATCTCAATAATCCCAAAATTCTCGAAGAGAACCAAAAAATAAAAGAAAAAGAAAGAAAAATTATTTGTAACACTGCAGCGACATGGGAGGGATTGTCAGAAAGCTGAATTTGGCTGCTTTAAGTGCAATCTAAGAAACTCGCTAAGAAACAAACATCAAATATCAAAAAATTGAATACGTGGCACTCTAAATAGACAGCTGTCAATACGATCACACATGCTTGCAGTGCAGTGCAGTGCAGTTGGTTTGTCTCCATCAACAAAATATCATTTTTCGACCAATTTTACTACAAAGTTAAAGTATTTTTTGTTCACGGTTTCACCACTTGTCTGCAATTTTTCTATAGCTGAATATGGCGCTTTTGTAGTCTTCAGAATAACACTTCACGAAACGACCGCATTCAGCTATGAAAATAAAGGTGTCGCTTTTGTAGTTTTCAGTATAAATTCGTAACATGCTTTATTGTGTGATTGTTTAATTGCACCAATAGCACCGTACTGACTCTTGCTTAATTGTCCCGAATATATCCAAAAATTGTTTGCAAATTGATAGGGACTCTACGGTAGAGCCATAATTTTATTATAATTTGTTAAATGTGGTTTAACTTCTATTCAGAACTGTAATGACAAAAGAGCAACAAATAAGACAAGCCCTGACGAAAGAAACAATAACATAAATCATCACCTGAAAGATCAAGTGAATGCTTGAGTGCTTCCTAAACTATATGAAGGGAAATACACTTTATCAGCGCAAAGAGATGATTATATCGAGTCAGACATTTTCCAACGTGCTACAGACAGTACACATGAAAGACTGTGAATTTCATCATAGACAATGCTTGAAATAATTTTTTTTCCGTTGTTCATAGTCTCTTTTTTGACGTTTTTACGCTTATTCTCAAGAATTCGAAAAATTTTCGGTTTTATTGCGGGAAAAAAAATATTTAATGGAGCACATTGAATGTGAAATGTTTCTTTCAACTGAGTGGTAATGTTACAAAAATCTACTTATGACTCTTTGCACATTTTCTACGTTTAGCATAATATTCCTAAATGTATTCGCAAGCAGTGAGTGATGGAGGTTCTGGCACATAATATGACTTTTGTACTATACCACGTATTTCGTATACGTATGATATAAAATAGCTTTTTTCCGGCACACCATGTATCATAGCATCAAAATGTTATGTAAACGCTATCTCTCGCGTTAGAGCACGAGAAAAAAAAATGTTGATTTTCCTTTTTCATATGAAAGAGTCTGAAGCGAAATAATGAAAATATCTGCAGGCAGTTTGCATAATTTATTTGAATTTTTCTCATATTTGGAGTAATAATTTGAAGAAAAAATTATTCTGAAGAGAATTGTTACGATTTCAGAAATGCGGGCACACTATCTTATTCCCTTTCGGTTAATTGTGAACCAGGACCTATTTTAAGGGAATTAAATTCCTAAGAATTGTTAAGTTTTACAAACGAAATTTAATCCTCATCGCTTTTATCGAAATACCTATGTTCTTTGTATGACTTCATGTCTCGACCCAACCAACCAACTTCGTTTCATTTTTTTTAAACAAAAAATAAAATTTAGAAAGTTTTGAGAATTTTTAGGAAAGTTAAAAATTTAATTCCTCAAAATAGGCCCTGTGCAGTGCACACATGTGTGGACTGACAATTTAATCACACATCCAACATTTTCTTTTATTAAATATTCATGACATAGAGAATTCAACGTGGCCACTTTTATGTTAAATTGCATTTCAGTCGAACGAACAAATGCAGCAATATGGTTGCTAATGAATTGGATTCCGAGTTGAATTCATTTTTGTTACACAGCTTTTTAGCCCCGTACGAAGTACAAAGGGGCTTATAGGATTACGATGCCGTGTGTAATTGATGGAATTCGAAGCAGACAGTAAGGGTAAAGTGTTTGCCTATGTTCATAGATCCGCAATAAAAATTTTGTCTCTCCGTCTGTCTGTCACGTCGATATCTTGAGTAAATCAAATCCGATTTCAAATTATTTTTTTTCCCTAGTCGAGATAGTGAGATAGTCGAAATAGTGAGGCTAAGTTCGAAGATGGGCATATTCGGGTCGGCCCTTCGTGAGTTAGGGCCACCTAAGTTATTTAAGGTCTTTTGGTGATATTTATGGCAAAATAAACGATAGAAATGTAAATGATAGGTACTGTCAATACCAATCCAGGATTATTTTTTTAAATCGAGTGAGTGGACCTTGAGTCAGGGCCTTAGAAGTGAAAGGCTACTCAGCCCTACGTGTATTTTGCATATAAGTCAAGTAAATTTGATCCGTTTTTCCTAATTTTTGTTTCATTCAAAGGGAGTCGAACACCGAATAGAATGTTGTTGAAAAAAAAAAATAAATTTGGGTCCTTGGACTAAGGCCGCTACTAGGGCCCTATGTGTATTTTACATAGAACGCGAGTAAATTTCATCCGTTTTTCGTTATTTTTGTTACATTTGAAAGGTAATCGAAGGCCGAATAGAATGTTGTTGAAAAAAATTTAAATTTGGATCCTTGGACTAAGGCTGCTACTAGGGCTCTATGTGTATCTTGCATATAACTCGAGTAAATTTCATCCGTCTCTCCCAATTTTTGTTTCATTTGAAAGGTAATCGAACACCGAATAGAATGTTGTTGAAAAAAAAGTTAAATTTGGGTCCTTGGACTAAGGCCGGTACTAGGGCTCTATGTGTATTTTACATATAACTCGAGTAAATTTCATCCGTTTTTCGTAATTTTTGTTTCATTTGGAAGGTAATCAAAGGCCGAATAGAGGGCGCAAAAGGCTTACAGTCAAAGTAGGGTGACAGATGCACTAGGATCACGTACGCAATAGATATACGGGTTATGTGGGGCTCAGTCGCAGCAAACGCTCCGACTGTTCTGATGGCTCGTTGAATTTAAAAGCGGTTGAAACGATCAGTGACTTTGAGTCGAAATTTAACCGGAAGTTTTTGATTTTACCCACACATTTATAGGAACTACTTAAAACCTTATTTGGAAGACTTTTGAGAATTTACAATGAAGTTTCTTAATATTTTCATCAACCTATTTGTCGAAATTACCAAATAAAACATAATCTAACTAAGTACTGCTGAAAACGAATTGAAATTACTCTTGTTGGCGAACCATTTTCTATGCTAAACTCCTCACAAAGAGGATTTTAAACGGCAAAAACTATTTTAATGAGAAACTTAGCTGAAAGTTTGAATGTTGTTGGTCAACTTTTTAGTACACATCCAAAACGACGAACTGAACACTAAAGTGCCCGTTTTATACCCATCTCATGAAATAGTTATTTCGTGTGTTATTCGTTGAAACGCAATCTCGATGCATAAATCTTTATGGCAAAACTCACATTTAACACATTCGAATTTTAATGTGATGTCTCATTATATCATGGATCGTCAAACCGAACTGCATATAGTTCGAAATTCCAGTCGACACACAGTGCAGGTTGAACTTTTACTAAACTTACACAATGGCCCTTATGCCCTTATATATGAACCAGGTTTACTTTCAATTAGAGAGAAATAAGAAATTGAGAACGGTATTTCGTGGAAACGTTGAGTTAATAGTAGATTGCAAAGACCCATAGAATTTAGTGACATATGTTTGACCGATACAACGGACTGAAGTTGCGGTCAATTTTTTCGCCAATAAATTGGTCTTGCATTGTGAATTGTCCCTGATGGTGTTGTCTAGTTTTTGGCGACTAGACTGGCGGGGATTACTTATCGTATTAAATATTTCTCTAAAAATTTTCTACACAAAACTCATGACTAAATTCCTCAAATAAAATTGTCCTTTTACAAAATGTAAAAAATTTGGCCCAAAAGCACATTAAATTACCTGTCAAATGATACCCCACACGACCATGTACGTTTTGTGTACCTCGAGAAATTTCAGTAAGAACAGTGTAAGTCTTATTGGGTTGAAAATTCATTGACACTGATCTCGGTAGGCTGTTTTTGGAAAGAATCCCTCAGATCCTTTTATCCTTTTACAAAAAGTAATGTAAAGGTGTAACGATAAACCCGCTGAAAACGTTCAAAATATAAAATGATAAATTCCCAAGAATCAAACAAAACGGCCTTACATTACAATTCGTAAAAGAATAAATTTCCAAGGATGGTACCAAAGGTCCTAGCGTTACATTTCGTAAAAAGCTAATTTTATTCATCAATTTTACGTAGAAAAATGTTCGAGAAATATTTAATACGACAACTACTACCAGCCAGTTTAGTCAGCAAAAAGCTTTTGACAAAAACTAAAAAAGAAATGCGACAAAATCGCCAGGGATGATTCACAATGCAACGCTATTTTATTGTCGAGAAAATTGGCGGTTACTTCAGCCCCGTCCCCGGTCCCCGTCCTAAGATTGACAATACGATTCACACGACTCTTGCTTCGCAAATATAACTAATTATTCGCCGTTAAATAAGTGGGACTGAGGAAAAAAAAAACTACAATTAAAAACTTCCTTAAAATCACAGAACAAACGACAACTCACATACAAAAGAACAACATCGGAAATGTTCAAACAATGAGAAAATTCAAGAGGAAACCCTTTTTACCATGGAAAATTAAACAATTCCAAACAAATTAATTCACAGAGTTTTTTCTGTGTGTTAGTGAAAACCGGAAGAAAATATATTTCTTGTACTTCAACAATGCAATTTTTGTATTTTGTTTTGTTTCGCTTTTCTTTCACACAAAAAAACGTGCTAACATGGTAATGTTCCATATTTGCCCGGTACAATATACGTATGTGTTTAGAGTAAATATCTCCGAAACATTCCTGATTTTGTGTTTGGTTATCCGTCTTTGTTGTTTTACATGGTTTATAGTGTTTATAGCACTCCGTACGGCTAATGTTTATTTTGATTGTAAAGTGTGAATACGTCCGAGTTCAGTTTAATGTTAAAAGACTGTGCCGGATTGACCGCAGCCTGGAAGGGAAAATATAGTCGTGATAATGAACGGTTTAGTGAAAAATAAAATCAATACGAAAAGACGTAAGAAAGACCATTCGTTTGTGGTCAAACATGAAAGTTCAAAAAAAAAATGTTTTTGAGAATATACAGATAAGGCTTCATACAATCATATTGGCCATACTTGTTTATACATGCGTGTATGATACCGGGACAGTTACAGAAAAGATCAATGGAGTTTTAGTCGAAATTGTCTCAAGTTGATTTTGAACTGCTTCAACCATACAAACGAAAGTGGTTCTTCATGTTTATACGGTTCAACCGCTACCACGCGCATGTACTTCTGAATCCGTGTAAACACTCAAAACTAGTTTTGTTTGTATGAGTGTACCATCTGGAAATCAGATGAAGCGAATTGAGGCTGACATTTGACTGGCCTAAACTGTACGTAAGAATCAATCTTAGACACAAATTTATTTGATCTTAGCTGTAATTTTTTCTCGAGATAAGATGTCGCCATCTCTCATCAACCTTATAGTTCTACTTTCATAGAAAATGAATATAACAATGGAAAATGGCATGCAAATCTCTAAGACTACCTTACTCAGAAAATACGTAGAAAAGGGACCATAGCGCTGATAATATGGCACTGACCTTTTGTACGTATATAGAATGCGAGTTTATTTAAACAGACGATTTCCATTTGGAAAATCAATTATAATGGCATGTGACAAAATCACTTCAGAAATAATATTCACTTGACCTGCCATTTCCATTTAATTTAATTTCCATTATTCCTTTGATAAAATAATATCGGCAATCGGCACATTTCATTGGCGTGTGTGTATGTAACACTATCATAGAAAAATTGCAAACTAAATTTTGTTATTGTCAGCCCCGAGCGAACTAGGTTTTTTGGTTTTTATTTATGCAAAGTGCATTGACATGTCAGACATACATTGCCAGTGTTTGTATGCTTTGGGTTTTATGTGCATATGGAAAACTTGGTTCTAGTGCTGAAAAAATCAACATTACTTGTAACACAACATACTATTATCGCACTGACTGCCCAGATTCAATAGCTAATGGTTCACGAGTCTCACGAAATTTCAGCTGAGGTAAGAAAATGACTGTTTTCTCGCCTGCGTTGTAAAACAAAATTAAACAGCGGGAAACAACAGGCTCATTATTTGGAATTTTAGTTAATGAAAAACGGTAAATTATTTCCGACCATCATTTTTTGTGGTACAACCACTGGAATGTTTCCTTTTACAAATATTTTAATTCTTTCTATTGATTACATTCATCAATTTTTGGTGCCCATTACCAATTAAAACATTGGGAGTAAACTCAGTTTAAATTTTTATGTGATTTGGACGTGTGGCCCCGAGACAAGTTGTAACAAACTAGTCAGACATCGCTCTTTCGCTCTACTTTAACCCTCTCTTCTCGATTCTCACGCTAAATAAATGAAACTACTTTATATGTTGAAATATTTGAATATCGGACGCAAGTAGATTCACATTTTGCTCACAACAAACAGTTGTCGCCACAGTCTATACAAAAAAGTACAATCACCAGATATCAATTGCTGCAATTCCTGTTCCTGTTCCAAGATTATTTGAGATGTGAAAGCGTCAAACATAGAGCCATGAACATAAAAATATTGTTCGCGAAGGCGTTGAAGTTATGTTTCTGTCTCTCTGTGGATGTTCTCCAATACATTTGACTATTTTCGCTCTTTCCACTTTTCGGCTAATGGCAAAACAGGTGAAACCTTAGACGAATTATATATAGACCGGAAATTACGAACAAAATTACGTAAAAATTGTGTCTCCGACATAAAAAACGAAATATTTGATAGTGTGAGAAGTGGTGGGCAAAATTGGTGGGCAAATTAGCGCGAAGAATTCGAAATTTTTTGCTACATAAATCTTTTGAATTAAAAAAAAAATATTGGAACGATTACCTTGGGGATGAAGTTGGAAACTTTCAGAGACTGTACTCCAAGAAGAGTAATTTAATCCAGTGAATTCAAAAATACGCAAAAATTCACGGAAAAATATTTTCGAATTCACACAATTTTGACACTTGAAATTTTAAACCTTTTCATTTCTGTCTTCTCCTAATAAAGGACGCACTCGAAAAAACGCGTCTACACAATATTTTCATAGTAAAATAATGATAAATTGTCCCGAATATTAAATAAAAACATTCGCGTCGCGATACTGGATTTTCAAAATACTAAAATGACAACTACCAAAAACGTCATCGTCTACATTGTGTTGGTGTAAAATTCTACGTAAAAACGTACGAAATATGCATCTTATACAAACTGATGTTGTGGACACATTTTACCGTACGAAATACCTGTCTAGTAATAATTCGTCTAAGGATGAAACAGGTGAATGCGTAAAATTGAATTTTGCTTCTTTTTCTAAATAGGTTTCAAGCAATTAAGCTTCGAAACTGAAAATATTCCAATTACCCCAATTCTCAGCCAAACATTCCTTAATATTTATTTGCACAGCTAAAAAATCATCAGCCTGGCTGTGTGCATTCGCTTTATAACTTTTCGATATACATTTCAAATTTACATTGAAAGATCAATTTTTAATTGGTCTGTCAATAGTCCGTCAATTACTGTCTGACAACATTTTTCATTTATTTACTTTGTCAAATTGAATTTTTACCATTCGTTCTTTGTCATCAAATCGGTTGCGTTTGTCAGTCATTTTCAATATGGTGGTTTGTGTTTAAACATTCGTAAGGAAATTAGTTTTCTCAGGAATTAAACAGTTCAACGGATACAATACGAAAATTCCGAAGAAAATTTGATTCACTTTGATACACACATATACCTTTTAAATCGACCGATATCAATCTGCGATATATATATACACACGCGATGTATCCTTTTGATTCTCTGTTGGGCATAAAATATCTACTCCGATCTGTATAGGGACTGTACACACACACACGCGAAAGTGGCACCAATGACACCGGAAACAAAGAACGAATGCGGTGGGAAGGAAAAGCACAAAAATAAATTGAGAAAATATTATCGCCATCAAACCCTGGAATCTGATATTGTTGTGCCATATAATGGAATACATGTGCCGAAGTCATTTTGAAATCGAATTGATGTGATAAGAGTTAAGTGTGAAGGAGGTGATGTGTAACATACGGTTACGGCATGGCAGCGACATCAGAAACAACAGTGGCAAGAGGAAAATTGTACCGCACCATATTACCATCCGTGGCACTACATGACATACAATATATTTGAAATAATGCGCTACTTTTATTGCCGTAATGCAAAGATTTATATTATATGTCGTCTCATTCGGATGGTGTAAGAGGAATTACGAATTTCGTTTTTTTTTTTGTTTCCTCTATCCCGTACCGTCTCTGTAAACATTCTTTCTATTTCATTTTATATATATTTGACAATACCATCGTTGATTTGAAATCCTTAAAGCAATTACTTACATTAAACTCTTTTAGAGCATGTTCGCAATTTCGGTTGGAACGGTTTATTCGAAATGATTGAAATCAATATTAAAGTGTAAGGCAATTGGTATGGCAAACATCAATTCAGTGAACTTGTATTATAACACTGTTCATTTCTTGGGAAACTCATCAATAAAGTGGGTACTTTATATTCGATACAATTTCAACAGAATATAATCCTCATTATTATTGCCGTTATTCGATATTATATTTGATTCTCATTATATGTTTGCATATACTTTCGAACATTCGGAAAAGTCTGTACAAACAAAAGTTCACTGTTTAGTTAAAGACGTAAGTTGCTGTAACATCATTCGACCGATGTATTGTATTATAGAAGTGTTTTCAACAATATATAAATTATCTTTCTGTACTCAGCACAAAATTTTAAGAGGCGAAAGCTTGTATACGATATTGCTATGTATACAGAATATTATACACAATATTCACAATGTTCAAATCGAAAAGGGGATGAAAGTATAATCAATCATGTTGCTGTAGAAGCTAATTTGCTTTTTTAGGTAATTAATTATTACGATGTTATTGGAGAAGTATAATATACATTATAAATCATTTATTCTGTTTTTCTTGGCACTATGTGTGCGTATATTACTTGAACAGGATAAAAGTGGGAGGCAGGGAGAAATGAACAGGTTTTTAGTTCGTAGTTTTCGTCCCATTTAAGCTAAAATTAATGATCATAAAATAGTTAATTTGCACGGTATAACAACGATGGAAACGGAATCATTGCAATAATGTAATCTGATTATCGACAAAAGCTTAGGCTTAAGCTTTAATAAAATCTGAATTTAATTAGCGAAAATCTGAATTTAATTAGCGAAAATCGAATATTTTACTACTCTCCTCTTGTAACAGTTTAAACTTTTAGCTTTGCACTGGAAATAGCTGAAGTGGTCTATTAGCCGTTTTCCTTAATGGATTTTCCTTGTGCCTTATTTTAGTAAACAAATAAGTGTATGACGTACGTTCGTAATCACACACACACACACTGCAAATACAAATATTTATCACTCCTAGTCTGTCTCGTATTCAATGAAACGATATTTTCGAATAAAAGTTATAGTGGAACATGTCTCTGCTAGGTGTTTCAACATGGTTAACAGTGAATATAATATGCGCGATGTAACACTTATACGAAAAGCGTGAAGTAATTTTTTAATGGATTCGGAAGTGTTATCATAATTATTATGGCTTTCCATTAACGTTCTGAGGAAAATTTCTCTTTCTGCACACGCTCCAATTATACAATAGCTTCATAGTTCGGCAACAGTCTAGTTCACCGGCACCCTCTCGATATTGAAATCGATATTGAATATGCAATAGGGAAATTCATGCAAAATGTATCAAATATAAGATTATCGATTCATTCGAAGCTTTTATCATTCGAGCGAAAACGCGACAACAACAGTTGTACTTGTCAATAATTACCAATTTTTCCTTCAAGATAAATAATCGTGACGTCACAGTTTGATAGTAGTTATTTATGACATCGTGTGCAAAGTACTTTATTAGGCTCTAGATGTGTAATTATGACACGAGGCTGCATGCAACAGAAAGATCTAAAGTTCGCAGTTTTCGAACATTATGATCTCGAGTTTTTCGATTCGTTTCAACAGTGTTTCAGCTGGTCGACTCATACAGACAAAAGTACTTACACTTGTTTATACGGCAGGCATGTATGTGGTAGTGTGTTTTCAAGCAACAAGCTTGGGTAACCGTATTTTTGACGAGTGTAGAGTTTCTATATCCGAGCGTACAACTATAATTGTCGAAAAACAGTTACCGAGGCTTATTGCTCAGAAATCACACTTGCGAGTTTGTAAGTCTCACAATGTTGTTTCCGAGGTAATTGAGCATGTAGTGCAGCGTCCAATAAATTCTGATTTACAATCTGCCCCATGTGAAAGTTGATTGCTGCATAGGAAAATGAGAAACATAACCTAAAATAGTCCACACGTAATGGATCATTTTCGCAATGGGCAAAGTGCCATTTAATGGTCACTTTTCGCATGAGGCATGTAGTAAAAGTTGAAAAACAAGTGAAATGAAATGAATAACGTATTGCAGAGTCGTCGACTGTAAAAGTTGCTAAATGTACACAAACGCATATGTACGTGGGGTTTAAAATAAATCCACTGCTGACGGCTTAACGAATTCTTGTGTGTGTACCAAATGAGTCTGACAATTAGATGTCAACGTTACGCTTTTCAGTCACTTTATTTGTATTTACTTCCGGAAAAATTATAGCAAAAATACTGTTGAAGACTGATATGGATCTAAGGTAAGGTATATTTGCTTCAAAAATTATGACAGTTCAATTGCACAGTTAGTCCACCAAACATTCTAACAAGTTTATAGTTTCCCAATATGCTTTTTACGATTTTCCCGCTACCCCTTTATCGCGATTGTGCTTTTTGAATGACCTTTTACCACAATGTAAATTTTGAAGTACAACAGAAATGAAGTGTCATTTGCGCTAAGCGATATCCAATTAAAATTGCAAAGGTCGACGACTAGACTTTATACACTCAAACTGACCCACTTCATTTAAATCTATCCATGACCCGTGACTAACGAAACTACAAAGCTAAAATAGCTGGAATTCGCCATGTATGCAGAAAAGATAAAATGGAGCACAGAATGTAGTCGAAAAAAATGTAACTTTTATTTCGATGATGCAACTAGAAATTCGCAATGAAATTCATTAACGAAGTTTTAAGTTTAAACGAATGAAGTTTTAATTATGTTTGACTTTGAAACGCAATAAACAAACTCTAATAAAATGATTTGGAATAAAAAAAAAATGTTTAAAGAAACAAACAGAACGTATACCACACAACAACATCCACTCCATGTTTTAGCACAATGTTTCGGAATTAGTGTAACAGAATTTCCCATATCAACTCATAAAATGTATTTTCAAATTTATTACACTTATGTGGGTAGTATCAAAACTATATATGCAATAAAACTAGCTGCTCTTTATATGGCCCCGTCCCTTCATGACCCACATAACACCTTCCTAACAACATTGCCATAAACAAGAATTTTACGACATAAAATGCATTTATTTTCGAATTTAACCAAGAAAACTTATCCACAAATTGTTGTGTGTTTGTGTTCGGTGTGGAACAACACCATTATTATTTCGGGATTTTATTATCTAACACGAAGAACATTAATGGTTCTTTTAAGAGTAGTTTCAACTTAATCTCGATGAAATGTTTCTCGTATTTCCATTATATGTACACTCAATTCGCTACGAATTCCATCGAATCCATCCCAAGTACGCAGCATAATTGTAACATGATTAAAATGATGTGGTGTAATAACTTGTATCATTTCAGCTCACTTCCACCGGAATATAATACCGTTTCGGAGTCGTATAATTTGCGTTTGAGTTCAAAACAAAATAATGAATTAAACGGATATAACGTTAGACATGAAGCAGGCAGCACTCGTCATTGCAATGCACTCAAACTGTTATATTCATTTAGATAATAATAGAAAAACAAATTGAAAATTCACCACCGTATTCGCTATTTAATAAGATGAATTCGTGTATGCATACCACTCGTATTTGCTTACTGATTTATCTAATTTATGATGCGACGTCTGGGATTTATGTTTTGTATGCATTGCATTTTCCATATTTTCAACAAAATATTATTTTGAATCTGTTGAATTATGGTATGCATACATTGCGCACTATAAATATGACGTATTCCGTTTCATTTAATTCTTATTTTTATGTCGTTTCCTTACTTAGATGAAAATGGAATTTATATTCAACATTCAGAATGTTCATATTCGTTACCTGACAGTGAGTGCTATGTGATAAGATGTTTGGATCGGCTATTTAATGCTAAAAGTCATAGTTGTCCTCAGCGTGTAAAGAGAAAGAAATTAAATCTCTCACAGAAATCTAATTTAATCATCATTAAATATGGTTTCCACTCGACAAAAAATACTCCGTGTGAGAGGGCGAGCTGTCAAATAAAAAGAGGAAAAATTGTAAAAGTTCACTGCACTGAGTAGTTTTTTGGTCAGTGGAAATCAATTAAGATCACGTATATTTTCCGCCCCTGACTGTTCAGAACTGTGAGAAGACGAGATACATGTTTCAATGCTTTGCATTTTTCAATTTAGTTCCGAAAAGTTCATTTAATTTTGTACATAAAATCTATATAAAACACATTTTTTACAAAAAAAATATGTCTTTTGTCCACACAAATGATGATTTTGTACATAAAATGTTAGTTTTTTATAACAAAAATATTTTGCATGCGGCAAATATTGATTTTGTACGTAGAAACTAAGATATTGAACATAAAAACCTTTTTCTTTGAAAAAAAAGTTTTTGTGTTCGAATAAAATTGAACAAAACGGAAAGCTATTTCGTGCACAATCAAAAACGGCCTTTGTACAAGAGATAATGAAAATATGGACTCTATTGCGCTGTATTTTGAACAAGGAAAACGTTGAGTCTTTCGCGTCATAATTCGTATTAGGAAAATATTCATTAAATCACCCTGTTTCTTGTATTAGGAATAGTATCATTCCTAACGTATGCTAAGAGTCGCGAAGTCGCGATATTTCGACACTTATAGGAGGGTCCAGAATCGTATGGGAAAATAAAAGTTTCGAGAAAGTTGGCGGACCCCGGGGAAAACGAACCTATATGACCCACTGATAAAAAATATATATGGGGCCGATGCGATCCGAGTTGGTTTATGGGTCGCGCAATGACGAAATATGTGAAAAACCACGAAAATGAGGGTTAATGAAAAATTGAACGTAACTAACAGATGCTGAGGTCACTTCTTAAGGTGAGTTGGATTATTTCACTTCAGAATAATCCAAAGAGACCGATTTAATGATTTGTAAGTGCATTCGCAGCTCCCAAGTCAGTCATAGATTCGTAATCTGTTCACTCAGTCTTTGGGTTCTTCCAAAACATTTATGGGATGTGCATCGGATATATTCATGTCTAACGAGAGCTTATGGCATAAGCTTTCATTGCAAAAAGAAATTTTTTCGAAAACAATTTTTTGAAGCTATATAGGAATCGATTTTGGTGCAAAAATGTCAGGGTCGTGAACTCAGGCAATTTTCAAATGACTGTTACGTCAAGACACCAACTTGAAACTTCTTGTGTGTGGGCTCGTTAGAAAGCCACTGTCATTACCTTTACAACGACACCTAACACTTAATTTAAATAGTGACCTCGCCTGACTTTGTATTACTTGGAAATTATATGTCGATTTTTGTCTATATCGATATTGTTAGGTGTGCCCAGACATCGGCATCGGGCATCGGCCCCATATACAATTTTTATCAGGAGGCCATAAAGGTTTATTTTCCCAGGGGTCCGCCAACTTCCTCGACACTTTTATTTTTTGGACCCCCCTAACTATATAAACAAAATTATTTCCAACTTTTTATCCCTTGCTATAAAATTATATCAGTCAAAATCACTTAAAGGCGACGCAAGTCCTTGTGTTTTGACTTAAAAAATAATTAATATCGTTGTAGGTGCATTCTGCACCCATACACAAAAATTTTAACAACATAAATTTGATCCAAAATATTTTAGAAAGAAAATTTTACAAAAAAAGTTGCGTCACAAAGTGGCAGATGGCTTGATTCCTTTTAAATTCCTTTTTTCAGGACATATTTTTCCCTGGTTTAACAATTTCGTTGAAGACTCTCAATCATCTTCTGGAGAAGAATTACGGCTCTCATTCTCTACCGGCTATCTTTCTCCACTTCTCTTTTCTCTATTCAATCAAAACTCTACCGATAGAGAACGATTCACTATCTCATTGAAAGATGACGCTGCAACAAAACCAATGTCATCAGAAAAATAATTATTTTTTTACTCGACGGATTTTAATCAAATAAATAGAGAAAAGCGAAGTGACGCCGTAATCCCTCTCCAGGTCATGTCAAGTTTAGGCAGAACTTCTTTACGACTAACCGTAACTTTTGTCTTAGTAGGGCCACGCCCAGCGGAAACTTTTAGAACAACTTCGTAAAAGCAAACTTTTGACTAAGTTGTGCACTCTGAAGCACCTCCTGTTTCAGTATTCAGTTCAGAGGAACCTCCTTATCTGCACAGGTTGCTTGGTTGTTTATTGTTCACCGAGTTATTTACAAAAGGAAACTTACACAACAATTAACCTAATAACATCTAAACACAGACTGGAGACATATCACCATGCCAACAAATCGTTTGTCAATTACCTTTCAAATGACACCAAAAGTGTTATGTTACTGTCACTTTGTGCAATTCCATATAAAATCAGCTTTTTTATCAGCTTCGCACCTCTCCACTGTTTCGATCATAAAGAAACAAAAAGCTTTGACATAATTTGAAAATGATTCTTTTTCCCTTTGCTATTGTAAATGACAACTTTTGCTGTCATGATATTACAGCATGTTGTCTAGTCCCAACGGGAAGAGGAAATAGTTATAAAATTAATTATTTTTAACGCTCAATGAAAAACTAATAACGCTCGAATGTTACCATCCGAACAGGAAGTGCTTTATACACAGGAGAAAATTAGTTTTTCAAATTTTGTACTCTGGTCTTTTGTTTAAATTGAAATTCGTTCAAGTTCCACGTTTGATTGGAGACATCAGAATTTTACCACACTCGTTTACACCTTAACTTTTAATCTAAAGGCAAACAAGCGCCACCATTTTCCTTCCAAATATATTTAACCAAAATGGCCATTCAAATTACTTCCAATAACTTTAAGCATGATAAATGGATTGTGTTCTCTTCATATTCATTACCATAAAGCTATTTACGAGGCTTAGACAAATTATCTTTCAGCTGGAAGTGAATGCAATTCCAGCCAGCATTCCATAAACATATCACAATTTGAATCATATACTAATTTATACTTGAATATTATGCTGATATATGAACGAAAATGCCTTGCAAACATAATTCAGAGACAGGTGCATCTCATATCTATATTTGTGCAATAATTTTCTGATATCGCTTTTAATATACATGTTTATGCTAAGCATATATACACACATACATACTTGTATTGAGTGCTGGATACGCAGCCACCCGAGCGTGTTAAAGGATTCATGAAATATTCTTATGGAATTAAGGTAGCAAACTATCGTGTATTGGATTACATTACCGTTATTTCTAGGTTAATATAGAAAATGCAAAATAGATACACCATGAATGACAGTGATGGCTTACCTTACGATGTGTGATCGTGAGACACGTCATAATACCGTATAGATTGTGATAATTCTATAAGTTTTGCCACATTGAATTGTGAGCTAATACAGTGTGTGCATGAAGTGAGACGGGGAAAGATTAGAAATTCAAAAATATTTCTCTATTATTTCAGCATACGGTGTGCTCATTTTGTTCTTTAGACAATATTCATAATCGCATAGTAAGTGCATACGGTAGACATCATGTGGGTGTATACAAATAACTATATTGTGCAAATGTTATCATTGTTGTGGATAATATATTTGCGCTATGTCAGGAATGGAAAGTTATAAATCGACTAATTACGTAATATATATGTTTCGTCTGATCTAACAGGCTTAACGAACGGTCTGGACAAAATTAAATGCAAGCCAAACAATAACAATGGATTGTCTAATTGTCTTGCATTCGAAGAGTAAACACTGAAAAGCTACAAATTGCGTTACATAACTCTCTATGTTTGGTGGATAAATAATGATATCAGTAGATAACACCAACAAATGACACCAACATCAGTTTCGGACTAGTTTCGGAATTATATCAGGTGAAAGGACGCTCACATTTTTCAATTTACCTGGATGTTGAATGATCTGTTTTGTATGCGGTCAGATCTCAAGCTCGGAATTATTTTTCACGTAAAAATTAGGATTCCACAATTTTTCTACTTTTTTTTGTAATAGTACAGTGGACGTCACTGATATTTGTATATGAGTTCGATTCAGCTGTTCCACTCATACAAACAAACATGCATATTCGTTTTTGTCACTACCATGCGCGTGCGTGTAACTATTTCATATTTTAAAGACGTAAAGTTTTGTTTGTATGACTGAACCAGCTGGAAAACAGCTGAATCAATTTCATATATAAAAATCAGTGACGGCCTGACGGCCACTGTACGTACTTGTGAGAATCGAAACGGTTGGAACTCAAACAATATTTTTCAACATGGGATCGCCAGTTGTTTCACATAATTTTTTTGTCACAAAATCGTTTTTAATTTTCCGACCCTAAAGGTAGGAGGTGAGGAATGCCAATGATTAATTTTTTTAATTCTCCGACATCAACCGTCCAATGAGAAAAAAGAAATCATTTGACAAATGAATAAGTTGATGTTTATGAAGGAGTCCGAAATTTCGGACTCAAGTACAAGGTTCGACAAAAAACCGATTAGGACACTCCTGAGTTGATTACGAAGTCGGTGACAACACAAATTTTGACAAATAGACGTTAGCCCCCGTAGAGAACGCTTTTTATTGAACAGACTAATTACAGATTGTGTGAAATGTCAACTTGATAAAAACTTTCTTTTTCTTCAAGTTGACATTTCAAACAATCAAACAATAATGATTGTGTTCAACAAAATGTATCTATTTGTCAAAATGTGTGTGTGTCACACCCGCCTTCGTGGGTGTCTTAACCTGTTCTCTCAGAACTTTGCTCAAATAGGCCTTTTTTGGAATCTGGCCGAGCAATGCATAATTCATATGACAGACGTTTGTTCCACCAATACATTGTGCAAATGAATTTCAGTGCAAAACTACGCTCATCAGCATTTTTCACTTCAATGGCTCTCTCTCACCAATCAAGTTCAGGTGGTTTTGAACCTTGGTCTTAACCTGAACGCTGATTTATGATTAAGGTGAATGAACCTTACCTTCCAAGCTTCTACTTAGCCAGAACCAGACCTGAATTGATAAATTTTAAGTTTCATTCATGCTGAACCTAAGTTTGGCCTAATTTCGTAGATGCTATTGGCAGGCGCCTGTCAAAAAAATAACAACACAACACTTGCTTGCAAGTTCGCCTGCCAATAGCATTTTGTATAGGGGAGATGCTTTTGGCGCCTGCCAATAGCATCTTTAGTAATAATTTGGCTATTGGCAGGCGCCTGCGAATAGTCAATACGTATGAAAAATACGTTATCTGATCTGCTGCAGGTAACTTTAATTTATACATGCAAAATAAAGTTTCCTGAAGACAAATTACCTGGCACAGGTAATATTCTAAAATCTTTTTTGTCAATGTATACATTGCTACAGCATTATACCAACCTTACAATAAGAAATTTTAATTACTGAGCCGAGGAGACCCCTCTTAAAAATTCTGTTCTCGTGCTTGATTCAGTGTATGGATGAAGTAGTTTTTCTAGACATTACCGAATAAACATTGACAATCACCAGCCGAGTGAATACAATCGTTCAATATTCAATAAATAATCATTTAGAAAAGTTAAACCGTCCCGGAATATGTATCCGACATACAGCATAACTTTGTGTTAAGAAACATCCTTTGGAGCGAAATTCAGACACTAAATGATTCACGAGTTAATCACACTCAACGATGCTTCTAAACACGTTTATAATGTTATATTTCGTACACGTATTATCGTACTCATATATTACCTTTAGCGTCCATAATATATTTTCATTTTAAACTCCCTTTATTGGCAATATTTTGGTAGTTAACCTCTTTATATGTGATAAGGATAACACACATGTCACGGTAATACACACATGTATAGCCGAAATTTTTATATATTATAAAAAAGAGCCGATTTTATATAACATCACATCACTTAATACGATCTGCACAGCGCTACCGCTTCCAAGCACTTTATTTAAGGAATGGCAATAGGTGAGGTCATAAAATTTCAGGTTATCTTTTATTGGACAGTAAAAAAGAACGAAATGAGCTTTGGAGATTATTTTGTTTATTTTTTCAATGTCACTTTATCTGACTGGATGTTGGGTTTAAGACAGTTAGACGTTGTTAAACGCTGCATAAAATAAAATGACGGAGGTGTCATTGTATTAATATCAAATCAATGAACTGCATGCGATGATACTCGTTAGCTTGCTTAATCAATCCAATATACAATCCAAATCCCTTGAATCAAATTAATTGGTTTCCGACGAAATTGAAGCATTGATGTAGAAGCAAACCGATTTGTGTTTCAAACATATTCTCCTAGAAACATATTAAGTTAAATTCAAGGAAAAGTTAATCATCACTAAAATACGGAACAACGCATTTGTCATATTTGATAGGTTGTTCTCAACCGTGCAATGTTTCAAACAATTTACTGAAATAGTTTTGTAACTTCAACCGATTTCATCGACACGTTAGTTGAGTTATCTCTATCTATTGGAGAAAACAAATTTAACTTGGTAATCCAAATGTTTGTTTTCAATCAATGGCACATTACGGAGTTGCGGGAAATGTCGTAATTCAATGGCTAGCTAATTATTACGTAGAAACTTGAGGAAAAACATCAGGTAGTGGAATGGTGTGTGTACTCCTAAGTTATCTGAAAGTCTTTACCTAAAGCTTTAATGTCATATTAATCAGTGCCGGGCGCAACAGTTATGTCCACTGATTAAAATGACATCGGTGATGTATGAGTGAAATGGTGAATTCTTGGGCTAATCTGCCAGTCATCCCATCCGGAATTCTGAGCGGAATGGTAGCGATGCTTGCTTTATTACGCATTCAACGAGGTATAACTCACCTTTCTCCAAAGTGTCGTTTCCGTGGGCGAGCTGCCGTGGGCAAGTAAAACCCTTGGGTCAATGGTCAAAGATACATTTGTAGTAATTCAGCCACTGCGGAGAGAGGTGACTCATTTCTCCTTTTGATCAAGTAATGAAGCAAGGATTCGATTGGTAGGATATTTTTCAAAATTTCGGATGGGATGACAAGCCGATTGTTCAACGAATTCTCGATTTAACTTTTATACTACTGTAGTCTCTGCGGTGTTTGAGTTGTTGCAGACACTCTATTTTTCGTAGATTAAAATAGTTAATTCAATCATCCTGTTTCAGTAGCTTAAAGTCATTCCTGATATCATAGTCCGCTGCAAAAAGGTTCTTCAACGAAATTTTGAGAATGTTCGTACACAGACTTTGAAGCTGCAATGGAAAACACTTCAAGTATAACATAAGATTTTCGTTGAATATGTTTAACAGCATTCTGCAGTAATGCCGACGAAAGGAAATAAACATAACATTTTTGATCAGGTTATGTTAACAAAAACATAATGCAGCAAGGGAAGCAAAAAAAATAACTTAGACTGATGACGACACTCCGACATCGTATATTATTATCATATTACACAAATTCAAAGTTTATATCAATACAGAGAACAGGATAAGAAACTTTCTTACAAGAAACTTGCAAGTTTTGGCATGGTGGCGTTTTCTTTTTGACAATATCTTCCTCTTGCGCTTTTCATATTTATCGTATTTTTCCTATCTATACCCGGGCCCGACACATACAGCCGAAAGCCGAAATATGGGTTTCAAGCTGTTTTCCCGGAATTCATATTCGCAACATAAATTCGGGTAAATCGAAATTTACCAGAAGCATTTTCATCTAACTTCAGTACCAAACATACAACTTCTTAATGTAAGCAGAATTATAATTTGATGTGAATCCTTCACTCCTCTGTAACAGATTTTTGTTATTTTGATATACGAGTATATAGTTTGCATTGAATTGGAAGAGTCGACTTTTAAGCATACATGAAATATGTAAGATGATGTGCTATGACGAGAGAGCACAAGTAGAAAGAGAAAAGGAAAAAATGGTAAAGAAGAAGACATTAAACACAGGCCAAAGTTTTTAAATTGAATTTTAATCTGTGAAAAACATGTATATAGAATTTATAGTTGTTTCGTTTCTTCGTAGAACTTTGGAAAGTAATGTTTTAATATTAAAAAGAAAACTTTTTACGCCAGTTGAGCTAACATTGTTTACTTTATATTTACATCATTTGATCATTTTTGTTTTGTATATGAAATATTGTGGATTATAATCTAAAAAATGTATATAACAGACTAGCTCAAATGTTCTTTTGCTCACTGTATGTGTAGCGACTTCATCTAGCATGGATGGAGTTGCGGGAAACGTTAATAGTCCACATGCAAAATTAACACGACATCTTAAAATCTACGGAGTGACTATACGTAAGTGTGAATAGGCACTTGGACTTAGAAAATACGAATAGCCAATCTTTCAAGTATAAACTATTCTCACTTCGGTTAAAGATATTTCATTATTTGACATGCTGTCATCAAATGTGCTACAAGAATGGCTTCGCATTCCACACTGTCGACCTCCCTGTCAAGAAGAAAGAAACGCAGATATTTTGGTAGTATTGCTGAACGAAAGTTTTTGCTGCTGTAAGTACCATAACAATTAGAAGATCAAGAAAACAAAGAAAAATGTTTTGAAACCTCCGGCACGCATGCAAAAAGACTTCAATGATGACAGATTTTGCGCTTTCACCTCATACTTAACAAATGTACCTAACCAGTTTACAGATTTTCTTTCCGACCTGTCAACTGTTGTGTGTCAATTTTGAACATTTCCCGCAACTCTCATGGATCGATATGTTTTGTTCTTATAAATTTCCTTGGTAGCATATTTAGATCTGGAATTTTCGAAAGAAAAATTTGTTGCTGTAGTATTCCGTTTGGTACTGATAAAGAAAACTATTTCCAAACTTTTACTTAAATTAAAAAACAAAGAGTGACGTGAATGAAAAAACCCCAAGAGAACACCAAAATGCGAACTTTTATACACCAAGGGAACATCAGCGATTCCTCTATCACTCTTCTCGAACCTTTAAACTAACTTTTTTTTGCGAAATTACTTGAAATCGTCGACAATTATATACAATTATAAACCATTAATCAAGATAAATTCTTACATTTTGCGGGTACAAAAGCTCCTGAGAACTCTATTTTTAACAACTTTTTCATTGAAAATCCAACTAGTTCCAGGAACTGTTTGTTTGCCTAAATCGCACTCTTCAACTTTAAATTTTTAATGGAATGCCTGGAACATTGAAATGTTTATTTTATTTCAAATAAACGTCTTATGAATTTATTAAAACCCTAAAGACTGAGAGCACTCTTACCATAAAGCAGTTTCATTCCTGTGTTTGTTGTGCACTACTGTTGTTTGAAAGTAAACAGTACAATTACGTATAAGGTTGACGTGAGAGTAGTTCAAACTGTTCAACTGTTTTTCCGCTTCGGTTATTAGAGTTCTCCACCATAAAATGATAGCTCATTACATGTACTTGCTTCATAACTTTTGTTTCGATATTCTAACCTTCTATGAAACCTTCTATTTCACACAACAAAATGAAAGCATTTTTACGCATTTTCATTAACCTAGTCTCATTACAGTTGTCATATTCACTCCTAACTTTCTAACGATGTGGTAGGTAATGTACACTTTACCTCTTGCTAGCAGATAAAACTATTTCTTTATCCCACATCCTGTGCAAACTTCATTTTCATAAACTGGATGTGGGTCGTCTGGTCAAAGAATGCTTTCGTTCAGGTTTTCACGAGTGATTGAATAAAAACGATTTTGACCTCCACCTTCGACTAAGGTGGCTTGACGATTGTTCTGGCGTCGTAATCAAAACGAAATTTTCTAATTGTGAACATGAGTTTTATTCACAATAGCACATCCAATCGATCAGTGCACTTTGCATCACTGTTTGTGGCTGTATTACTTGCCAAAACAAGTAGGTACGCAGCCCTGGTCAGGAGAAGCTAAAGATCTGACAGAAAAGAGTTCAAAATCTTACCCGGCTTCAGGTAACCTAGAATACTTGCCACAGCTGAAGCGCCTCATACAAAAAACACAGCTGTAGCAGCTATTCTACATTATCTGGACACAAAGTTACCTGCTACAGGTAAAAGTTTAGACTCTCTTTTGTCAGTGTACGATTAATATGCTAGATGCGGCACTGCTGTCTGGGTCAACAATTTAAATGCATTATTCGGTTGGGTATTTCTCACACCATTCAAAAATCAGTGGCATGGCATAGACATTAAACTTTCACGAGGATATAGACGTTTATTTCGAAAATATTTACCGGAAATTATAAATTATTGTAGAGTTTCTGCTCTACACCCGTTCAGCCTTACCCCGCCTGCGATAATGGAATTTAATAATTTATGGTGAAGGGAGAATTTATGGTTTCAGTGAATAGAGATTTTGAAAATGCAAAATAACGCAAGTTCCTTAGTATATAAAAATATAAATTAAATTGCACGATTTTTATGCACGGTGCAAATTTGTGTTATATTATAGCGCTTCCATTTTAAATGTTGAGTACAAATTCTGAGGAGGAGCTCAAACATGTTCAATCATGTGCTTCGTCATAGTTTTTTTTCCGGAGTTAAATGCAATACAACGTTGAATCTGGAGCGATATTACGGTGTTAGTTTTCCATATTCTAAAGCCTTATCTTTTTCTATTTTATAGCTTTGTTATTTCTATGAAGATGTCGTTGCAATAACCCGGTGTCGGTGTAGTGTCAGAAGAAAAATAATTAAATTTTTACGGAATCTACTCAACTATACTGTCATGATCTCAAAACTCCGGAACAGTAGTTAGTATTGCAATCGATTCAATATTTACTACGCGATAAGAGTTTGCTTCGTGTCATTTTTCCTAACTCTTATCCTGCAGCAGATGCTTGGTCGATAAAGCCAAGGTAAATATAGTGAGGTCACTATATTTACCTGGGATAAGGCATGTTCTTTGTTGACGGTTTCTCCACTTGTCAGCAATTTTTCTATAGCTGAAAATGGCGCTGATGTAGTTTTCAGTATAAAAATTCACGAAACGACCGCATTCAGCTATGGAAATAAAGGTGTCGCTTTTGTAGTCTTCAGTATATAAACTAGTACTGTTCCGGAGTTCTGCGATTATGCGCTTTATGCTGACACTATAATTGACTAAAATTCGTCGAGTAAAAATGAAATTATTTTCCTATTTACATTATACGGAAATCGAGTTGTTACAACGACATATTGCTTGAAATAGCGAAGACAAGGTAGAATAGTGAAAGAGAAGAGTTTAGAGTATATAAAACTCATGCCGTAATACCGCTCCTGCTAGATAGAAATTTAGTTGAATTCTGTGGCTAAACATTTGTTTGTTAGCAGAGAATGTTATTCATAACTCTACTCAACTGAGCCAATATTCCATATCACCAATAATTGACGAGAAATGTCCTTTATTAACTCAGTTCTTCAGATATACTGTCTTTTACTATGCCTTTGCCACTAATTGTAATTGGTATTTTCGCCCTCCATATTCTGTATGATTACAGTAAACCGCACCAGCTTCCAAATTAGTGAAAATTCTCCAGTGGTTGCTCAGATGTACATACTTTATAAAATCAGAATTTCTCTCATTTATATTTATCTCATGGAAGCTGCTTGGTATGGCATCCCATAAAGAAGCACACCCAGGCATTATAGTGATATAGAACGTAATGCCAGAGAAATATAATAAAATTCTTAGAGATTATTATTATACTTTTTATTTCTATATTTATGATTGCACTTGTTGTTTGTGAATGGAAATTGGTATATATATAATAGATAGATACATATAGATACAATACAATGATGGAGATGACTGTGGAGTATGGCTTTGTTGTTGCGTTTATTCTCTCTCTAGACAATACAGGATTTCACCATTATTTCCTGACTATAATGGGAAATTCTGTAGGTATGTATACACAAACATAATGCACGTTTGGGTGACATACACAATCCAGCGAGTGGTTTTCTACTTCAATTCGTTTTGTGGCGAATAGAAAAAAACAACAACAACAACAACAAAAAAATAAGGAGTAATGATTTTGCTTGAAAACTCTTCTCTACATCGTTACTATATGTTAAAGGTGGTTGTATATGGGGCTGTAAGGCGAATTTGTTTGTATCAAACGCAGATATAAATTGCGTTTTATTTTCCATTTTCCTCAGCTGAAGGGTTTTCACTGAAATTAGGGTAGGTAATAATCATAAATACATTTTGCGGATGTGGTGGGATCGAGATAATTTCTTTCACTTCACACTCCTCCTTCAAACGACTTTCGTCGATTACATTTTACACAGAACTGTACGTAGCCAATGCTCTCTTGCTCATTCGTTGTGTTGTCTAACCAAAATCCATAAAAATGTACCAAATTTACTAAATTATTTTTACTACATTTAGCGAAGACATTCACGAGCATTTTAATTTTAGCACACGTCATTCCTTTCAGACAACCTCGTTATATCAAAAGGGTGATGTATAGAAGTAATAAAAATTTAATCGGCCAAAGAACAATAACAATTAGAGTTGTTTGGGGGTAGTAGAAGAAAATCTAAGATGTCTTGTTAACAGGTTCTGATGCTAAAAAATGTTGTAAAATGTCTGAGCCCGCAGTTTACCACACCGATATTGCAAATAGCATTTACTACCTGCCCTGCCCTACGCGAAAATTTACTATTGTACAGCAATTTGTCCCTGCGAAAATGATCCATTACGTTAATACAGTCAACTTCTGCATAGTACAGTAGACCAGAATACATGGCATGCTACAACGTAATTCATTAATTTATTTAAAAACAAATTTTATGATACTCGCAACCCGCAAGTGTGTTTTTTAGCAATCAATCGCTCGTAAAGTAAAATAGCATCAATGAAGTAACTTGATATCCAAAATGAGTAAAAGTATCCGAGGGCTTTATTCCTTCACTGATATAGTAATCTACTAATACCTCGTCCTCGTCTCGTATTTACAAACTTGTGAAAACGACAGTTACCGAAGCATGTTGCTCAAAAAACATTTGCAAGTTAGCTTTTAGCACAAACAGTTAGCTCATGTAATGGATTACTTTCGCCGCAACCTACTGATACCGAGCGTCTAAAAATTCGATCACTCTACACCGCAAAGAGTAAGTTTACGTGCGATAAGCATTAAGAGATCTATCTAAGATACTTCAAATAGTGAATGCAATCGGTAATTTATTGGTCGCATATCAAATTAACTTTGAGATAAACATCTTGACGTTCTGCAGGTGGGGACAAATAAGATGTTACGATTACAAGATTAAAATTAGTACGGTTTTAATCAGTCTAATTTATTGCCTGCAGTGCGCTGTTTGAATTCAACAGGACAATTTCGTTGTGACGAGATTGTACCTCTTTTTCTTATACTCCGGAGTATCCGCTCGGATCACAGACTTATGAGTTAGAGCCCTTAGTGTGAACCAGGTACAGGGCGCCAAGCAGTTTTTGCTTGTTGGTCAGCTAAATTTGAACTGATTTAAACTATTTTCGCTTTATTAGATAGGTATTGACCGTACCAATCAAGTCTATGAAATTCGGTTCGCTGGAGTGTGAGCTAGGTCTCTTGGAGTGAGGTCATATCCGGCTACTCGGCCGTACAGTGAACGTGAAGAATTTTGTCAATATCTCGAGTAAACTTTGACCGAATTTCATGAATTTTTTTTTGTTTGAAAGGTATTAACGAATGTAAAGCGTCGGTAGCGTCCTAACAAAATGGCTGCCGGTGGCCATATTGGATTTTAATAAAAGTGATTTATCTTGGGAAAAATGGTACTTAGAGAGTTTCTGTTAACATAGAAGTTATGTGTGGGGATTTTTAAACATCCTATCTATGGACATCTTTATACAGCTACATGTAGCTATATGTAGGCATAGATAGCTATTTTAAGCTATATAATAGCATATTTATATGCGAAGTCATAATTTATAGTAAAATTAAGGTAAATATGGCGCTATATAGCGGTTCATAGAGGAATTCATTAAATTTGACTTCGTAAGGAGCCTCCGGCAATTTCTTTATGTATTATAACAAGGCAAAGAATGGGTAATGTAAGTGATTTTAGGGCTCATGGCTTTTCAGCAGAGAAGAGAATGAAGTGAGAGAGACGATGAGTTTCACATTATAGGCTTTTGATACGGTTAGGTGTTTCGTCGGCGTTAGCTATGTTTACGTTCTCATTCGTTCCACTCGTTCCATATGCATTTCTATTTGTGGATCAAACAAATATTTACAAATATTTTGAAAGTAAAAAGTTTTAAAGGATAAAGGATTCATTTCCTTCTTGGTCTTGGTGTAATAAATTGAATTGAATTAAAATTTAAACGTTTGACAAAGGACACTGGCCCATTCTGCCTTAATTATCAGTTCAATGCATAATTGGGCTTTGGCCTGTCCGTTGGAACTATAAATAAATAAGGAAAGAATGAAACAAGTATCAAAAATAAGACAAAAAAATTGTTTTGTTTTATTTTTGGCACTTACTTTTTATGAAAATTAGGGATCATTCATAAATGACGTCATATTTTTTCAGTGCTGCAAGCAAATTAAAATCATCAATAACTCGATAGGTCTCATCGGATTGCGAAACTGATGCCAGCACAGCTCAGTGCAGTGGATTACTTTGACGATTTTGTGTGCAAACTAATTCGATCAATTCAACGCTTTTATTTTCCTTGACTTAAAATATATACACTTCACGGTTACTAAAAGTGCTTAATTCAATTTCCCATTAGCATTTTCTATGTTAACTTTTTTTTCCTAAAAAATATTTCAAAAGCTTCACCTCTTTGCGAAGTTGGCCGTCTTTAGTTTGCACACAATTTTTGGCATGCCGCATGCGATCCACACTGTCATTCGTCAACCGAAGAGATCTATTACAATGCATTTTTTGAAGTCAAATATACCCGCCAAATATATATCCTAAATGTGAGTAGGTCACACATTTGACATCAAAAAGTGCATTGTTCACGAGTTATTTATAATTTTAGTTTGCTTGCATCACTGAAAAAATTTGACGTCGTTTGTATGACAGTCAGTTACAAATGTCATATTAAATCTGTCAGCCCCAAGTCCTTTGCGTGAGGCTAAAAATGAAAATTAACCATTTTCGATAAAGCCAAATTCCATTCTCTAACCCATTGGATTGTCAACTTAAATTCATGTAATTTTCATTTATTAAATTGAATCTCATCCTACACATTCCGCTATACGTTATTATTCTATCATGCACAAGCTTGTCGCAAAATAATTTCCTTTTTCCAAATCGAATTAACAGAGCATTGCATATCCCATTCAGACTCAAAATGGTGTATGGATAAAGTTTTGGAAATTATTTTCTCCATTTAGAACACATACACACACAAAAAAACTGCACTTACAACATTTTCAAAAACTATATGAATTTGTACACAACACACAACCGAATTTGAAAATTATGTTTTGCGGGATTTACTTGAACATACACCAATAAATGTGGCGACAAGTTCCACAACGGAATATCCCAGATTTTCACTATTTATTAAAAACACTTACAATTTTCATTCCATTTCCGTTAATGAAAATTCTTCAATTCCAAAAATGTGAACCGAATATTTGCTTTGAATTTTCCATGAGCAAAAGAATAAATGATTATTTGAATTTTATTTCATACATATGATCATGACGGTAACGTATGGTCGTATACATTTTTGTATACCGCACATATGTGGGAAGATATGCTAAGTGCATTCGGTTGAACTGAAAAGTTTTTTAAAGCTTTTACATTCAACACTTATTCGGGAAGTGGGAGCGAAATTGTGTGTATGCTAACTCGTTAAATCAGCGAAAATAAAAACATTAAAAGGAATTGGATAAAACGCCTTTTCAATGTGTTTTAAGCGAATGGTAGATACGTTAATATGCAAGTAAACATGGAAGTATATTACATGAATTCTATTACCATATTCCATGGTATAGCTGTTTGCAAGCGAATCTACAATCGGCAATTGCGAGTTCAAAAACAATTCTTTGGAATATTAAATGGAAATGCCCGAAACTGAAATTGTAAATGGAAAACTGTGAGTTTTCGCTGGAATGTGTGATGAAAGCAAATAGAAAATTTTAAAACAAAAGAAACAATAAAAAAATTCAAATCTATTGAAGAAGCTTTTTTTTCTGGAAAAGAATTTAAAATTTCTGAATTTTGTTTTGGCAAAATGGAATACTTTTCGTTATGGGTAATACATTACTTCAGACAGTTTCCTCTTTAATTTGATCATGTGACGATAAAGTTTTCCCCTTTCCTCAGCAACAGAACATGCCATTGGATTCGTTCAAATTGTAACTTTAATTAGAACCATACTGACTGACTGATTGGCTAATTACGTTAACAGTAGGAAAGTTCGTAGAATGACCAAAATTTCTTGGAAAAGATACTGCTGCATGGTTATAAACAGAAACAGTAAGATTTACAAGTAGAAGTAGATATATTGAATACAATAAACGTGATGCCCACTTTAAGTCGGTTGCTTTATTGCACAGCACGTCGACCCGGCCATGGAATTAATTTTCCGTAACTTAAAGTAAAATTTACAATTTCATCATTCCAGTCGTCGACCTTAGACGAATTATACATAGACTGGAAAATACGAATAAAATTACGTAAAAAAGTGGCCCCTACATCAAATACGAAATATTTGATAGTGTGAGTTTTTTCCTACTAATTTGCCCGCCTAAATCAGCGCGTAGAATTTGAATTTGCCTACTACAATATGGTTACATTAGTCGGACATTGAATTACATCGAAATTGATCGAAAATTTCTATAGATTATTAACCGATTAACCGACTATGAACTGAACATTGGCAAGGCTGTAAATACGCTATTTAAGGTTCATAATTTATAAATTTGCTGAATATACCTGTCGCCACACAAATAATTCGGAAAAAAGGTCTCTGCACACAAAATTATACCGGAAAAATAAACATTTATAGCCTCTTACGCTCCTACTTCGGCAGTCCTTAATAAAACATATTTCATATTATACTGGTACAATACACCGTTGAATACAATGCATTGAATAATTGAATTGAATTGAATATTTAAATTGTTTAAGCAAAATAAAAAATCACAACGTCGCGACGAGATTAACAACAACATGGAAAATTGACAACTATCAAAATAGTCAACGCCTACATGTATTGGTGTAAAGTCATACGAAATATGAATATCATACAAACTGATGTAGTGACCACTTTTCGCCGTACGTAATTCCTGTTTAGGAATGATTAGTCTACGCAGTCGACGTCAATGAGACAATCTGCATGAGTTTTTGAAACAATTTTATTCTGATAGTTAAGGTCTCAAAACCCATAGATACGAAGTTTTATAGCTCAATGATGTTAATTAATATTTTTAATTAGCTGTTAAAGTTTTCTCGAGTCACTGACGTCATCATTTTCGCAAAGTTGGAGTTGGATTTGTTTGAAAGTGTTAGTGGACACATGAATAAGTTATAGTCTGGTATCTCAAACGGTACATATTTTCATATGACTTTATTTCTTAGTCACATCTTCTTTTTTGATATACAATGTTTCACTATGAAATATCAAATATTAACAATATTAAGTAAAACATCAAAAAAATGTAAATTTATAACTCAAATTTCCCTTTTTTTTAATCAAAAAAAAATATTCGACCTGTAACACTTGACTAAAATGAAATATGTAAAAATCAGTACCACCAACGTAACACAAAAAAACGAAAACTTAAACAAAATGTCACCGAAATACTGTTTTGTGCTTTCATGTAGAAATAATTCAAATAAAAAAGAACAAATTGGTGTATTTCAGTTGGACGCAATGTAAAAAGTATGGGTATTAACTCACCAGCCTATTGCTGCGAAGATCCTTTCAATGTAAAAACATAACCTCAAGTCTCATCGATCAACACGAAAAGATTATTAAATCTTTTTGTCCCTTACAGATCGATGAAGACCTCGAGGATAATCCAGATCCATCATCGAAACCCAAACTAAAAAATGGTGTCATTCCGTGCTTAAAACGTCTGGACAATCTTTCACCCAACATTGTTTCATTCAAGTCGTTCGTTTCAAAAAGCAGTGGATCGATTCATTCTAAAAGTCCGGAAGGTGTGGTGAACACAAGTCAATCACAAGGTGTGGAAAACACAAGTGAACCACAAAGTGTGGAAGATAGTCGAGAGGTGGATGCATCATCGACCTCAACGGTTTCAAGTATTTACACTACCAACGAAGGTTATGATTCAGATTGGCATCCATCTGAAGTTTCAAGTTTAGAATACGAAAATATAGACGAAGAGTTCGATGATGTTTCAAACATTTCAAAATCTACTTCTGGTAAATTGTTGCACGTTGCTACAACAAAACCATTATCGAGTTGATTAATTCGTTTCCTCATTTTTAAAAACAATTACACAACCGGCATTAAGTAATTTTACACATTTACTTGACAGTTTGTTTACTTTTTGATTTTTAAAGTTGGTAGACTGATAAACTAAGAAACAATGACGTCATTGATGATTTACCGATGTGTTAGTGTATATATTACAAATAAATGCTCGTTAGAGTATGACGTCACACTTTACTCCTTTAGTAATCTTTTTAATTAATTTAAAAAAATAGAAGCAATATTTTGATTATGCGTAATGGTGAATGTTATTTACTTTTATGTTAGTTTTCGTCTAAAAATGGTTTGAAGTGATTCTATAAATATGCAGATTGTCTATTGCGTAATATTGCGTAATATTACGTAATATTACGTAATATTACGTAATATTACGTAATGTTGGATTTCTTTAGTTATTGTGTTATTTATTGAAAGAGATTGGAAAAGTGAACGAAAGTACACCATTTAGCCCAGATCAGGTTCATGTGTTCAGGATCGCTCCCACACGACACGGCTTAATTGTACCGAATTGAATCTTATGCGTTTTTATTGTTTTTTCCCGCACCTTCCTTCTCAGTAGTCCTAAATTCTCGTATCAATTCAGTTTTTTAGGCTGTTTTAGGCTGAAATTCAGCACTGTTTCCATGCATATATGGGTCACTATAAACGTATATGAACAGTTTTCTTTGTTAAAACTGATTAAATAATTCGAACTTCCACAGCTTATAGTGGCCAGTTTCTTGATGATGGATCGAAATAAAGACAAATACTCAAATAATTGGCTACCTCATATATTTTCAGAAATTACCAGGTAGTCAAACCACCCAAACAACTTGTTTAAGTGCTACGATTAACGTCTATATATTCGTAATAAACAATGTTATAACATTTCGAATATCGTCAGTACAAACTTAATAACCGCCAAAGGTGAAGCTACAATCAATGTAATGAGATTAACACCACACTTCTTTGCCTAATCATCAAAATTATGCTGAGTCTGGGTAAAGGCAGCGCACAAAATACATATGTGATGAACAATATGTTCGTACGTAACACCGCACCGTATCGATGAAACTCTGACCCATTCCACTCTCTGGGGACAATGTGATTATCTCATTTAGCTTTACCTTTACCGTTCGACGTGTATTCAATAAACATTATATATAACTCGAGCATTATAATCAAATAATCATCATCACTCAATTCACAACAATACATCGGGATTTGAATCACAGAAAGAATTGTGCGATGTCGATAGACACGAACATGAAATAATGTCGTTACTGGAAAGGTTTCATTTTTTTTTTCTTCCTTCGTCTCTGCTTTCTATTTTCACCATTCTTTCGGATTTTTGTAAGATTTCGCTTGGACGGAACTTTACCGATTAATATTTATGTTATTATATTGTGATGGACATGTTGATGGAAAATAAAATTAATATTAAATGAAGATAATTCCGTCTATTACTCTGGTATGCCTAGCAAAGCATCCAAAGTTTTCGTTTGACATAATTAAACGATTACCTAACTGTTGGCAGTTTGTGCATTATTAATGTCTCCTTTTTATATTTTTGTAACAGGACACTAATGTGACTGTTTTTCGGTTCCTTTTCATTTTAGTCAAATGACTAAAGTTAACTATTTACTTCTGTTAGCGCATAATATTGAAAATTGGAAAGTTTAGAAATTTTATGGAATGGAGCGAGAAACCGATTTTTTTTTTAAATATTTTTATTCGACCTCAAACGGAAATCTGAGCAAAAAATATTGTGCGCCGAAAAGGAACTGCAGAAGCTTCAGCACCCAGGTATACTAATTCATCGCCCGTATCGGGGACAATTGTACAATTCAGCATTAATGCATGACCCTGACTCACAGCCCAACATAAATCGAAGTTAATTGCAATGATTATCTTCAGAATTTTATTTAAAAAAAAAAAACAGATAAAGTATCGACTGTCACGCTGAAATGAGCTTTACACCTCGTCTCTCACCAACTTGTTGAATGAGGATGGCGGCACCAGTTTCTGGACGTGTCACCAGTAGTCACACCTATCTTTCTTTTTGTTCTTTTATTAAGTTTTTTTTTTATGATTGAAAGAACAATAAGACTGGCACATGTCCAGAGACTGATACCGCTATCCCATGTAAAAAATTCCGTCAACTTCATCCTACCCCAGAAAACATAAATTGTACAAACCAGGACCGGATTAGCCCCATGGGCAATGTTCGAATGATTTTATCGATTTTTCGTATGAACTAACGCACTTGAAGCAAAACTGCTTCGAGTTACAGTTGCCACATTGAGTACAATTTTGTCTGAAAAATTTGTGCACATTTTTTAAACTGTTAAAATTGGTTTGATACACCGTCTGAGTGTGTTGCCGAAGGGCTCATTACAAGCTATAGTTGGCGTCAATCAACGCCCGATGGGTTTTTAGGTAGCCAGTCTGGTCCAGATGCAAACAAATTTCTGCTGTAACTGTTAACGTAATAATATAAAGTTTTAATGTTCGATCCAGTTTAGAAAACTAACGTTCCATCATGTCTGTTCTTTTCATATTTAATTCCATTCATCACATATCAATCAATTAGTTTCATGGAATATAGTACATCAGGAGTTTGTTAACAATGAATGAATATGTATATATGTTTTGCGGCGTTGATAATTTATGGATATGGAGCGTTGTCAAGCAATTTATAATGAAAAATGGTTTTCCATTTGAAAAATCGTTCATTTAAATCCCGATACAAGTGAGTTTGTAGAAATAGGGTGTGTCCTATGCGATGATGGATATGTTCCTTTTATTTTGGTCTTCATTTTTTTTTTGAGCGATACATTTTCCTGTGAATGTGATTGAAACGAAAATTTAACTGGAGTTGTTACATTGTATAGGAAATTCTATACAATTTTCGTAGATGCCATAGATTGTTGTAGTAGTTTTGTACGGCCACTTGAAACGATGTCGCTGAAAAATGTTTGCTAATATCTGGAGTCGTACTAAATCACCGTTCTAATCCACACTGAGCGAAATTCCCTACGTGCTATACGTATATCATTAAAAAGTGTGGTAAGGTAGTTATACAGCAGGCTCGAATATAATACGTGCGAGACGTATTTCGCTTTGACACAGATTTAAAAATATGAATTTTATTGAATTCACCTACGTTATACACACCATATTAACAGGTTGTTATTATTCATTTTTGAAGTTATTAGTACCTAATATTTGAAATTAAAAATTGACTTCTTCGGGAGTTGAACCGGGGACCTCTGGATCATGAGCCAACGATCTTTCTAATGTTGCAGCACAGTAGTGTTGGTTGACATTTCTTATTCTTGAAGGGTACTTTGAAAGCCATAAACGTGTGTGGCGTTTAAGATACGTAGATCACGTTATAAAGAAACGCACATAAACAATGATATGACGTTTTTTAACATAGTTGAATTAAGTTCATAAAGAATGAGGAATTAGTTATGACTTGATGAATGGATAGTTATGGACCAGGATCAATAATAGATAATTTTAACTTAAACAAATTTCTGATATGATTACTTCATAAAAATTGAAAGGATTTTGTCGAGAATTTTTCTAATTTACAAAAATATTTTTTTTTAGTTTATCTTCTTCATGTTAAGAAATATAAATATGGTTCCAATTCAATATTCAAGACCAACATCCACTGTATACGTTTAACATACGTGCTGAGCGTTTAACTTCTGTCCAACTCGTAAGTTATTCACATTCCACGTACATCACCACAATACGTAACACATGAATAATTAAATGTGACAATCGAAATACGTAACTACGTTTTCAATGTGGTTCACGTATAAGAAACAGTGTCCATGTATCATATACGTCAGTGAAGTATATTACATCTCTCCGAGAAATTTTACACATATCCGGAGTATTGTCTGAATTTTCTTTTTCTGGGTGTAGGTTATTGCAGCGACATTTAGCCTAAAATAGCGAAACTACGGCAGAAAAGAAAAACTGAAGAATTTAGAATATATTAAAGTCATGCCGTAATACCGCTCCAGTTGAGAATATTAGTTCAATTTATTCTCTTCCATTGTGAGTGAATTAGGTGAAGCGGTTGGCTGTTGGGCCCTGAAGAGCACAACACTGAATGGAAAAAAGACATACAGAAAAGAAATGATTGTTCGGTCACTTTGATAAGCTAATAGCGATGTATATCAAAGGATCAGACATTTTCTTTAAACAATTTTTTTTTTCACTCTGTGATTTAATGTAGAACATGACTTCAACGATACATTTTTTGACATATTGTAATTTTTCGCTGTATGAACCCTGTTCCCGTTTCCCTTTTTAATAAGGCTGTTGTACGACCCATTCCATCATGACATTTTCATACAATCTCTTTGTCTAAAAAAAATCCACCGATTCACTAGCACAGTGTATCAGAACATGAAATTGTAAAATATTGAATTTAAAATTTTCTTGAATTATGTCAAATTGACAATGCTTTTCCGTCCATATTGTATACAAATGTAAAATATCTGAATGTTGTATGGCTGATGTTCATGCTGTGTTCATTTCCATGTTGTTTAGTTCGTTTATTATCGTATATGAGGACTTGTTTCATTTCATTTTGGTTACACTACACAGACAGTGTATTGTATATTATCCTACATTTAATCGCTATATCGCTACCTAATTGCAAATTATTAAACAATGCAATTTCGAGTATGCTGCTATTGTAAATTTTGTTAATAAAATGCCGTGGAGATGGATTCATTTGTGTCCAGAAAATGTAACAAAATTCTGCAAATAATAGAAACTCGGATATTTGTGAGATTATTTAGGTAGTAAGTCACACCTAGTGAATATGAGTACTAATTGCAGCAACTTATTAGGAATTTCAAAATATGTTGCATAATTTGTAGCATTATTTGATTAATTAATAATTGAGAATTTAAATAATTTTTGAGACGGGGCACTCTGTGTCAGAAATATTTGATTCGCTCAATTTACGTTTTTCCAACTTTTTTCATTATGTCAAATGGTTTTTTTTTTCTGAAAAAAAAAGGAAATTTAACCAAGAATTACGGCCAGAGCAAAACAAATGCTGCATTTCGCTCAAGGTGGAATTTTCTTATTCTTCCCTAGGTGAACACAACGTTTTCCATGCTAGCGTTTTGCGAAAATCCGCATTTTATCCACTTTGAAGAGAATAAAAAAAATCGCGTGTAACGCTTCAAAATGGGCAATAAGCATTTTCGCAACATAACATTTTTCGAAAATCTTTTATTCTTTAAAGCCTGATCATTGATCAAGTACCAACATTTCGTGGAACAATATTTTTCGATGAAACAAAAATGGCGTTGCGGGCTATAGGCGTCGCGAGCGTTTGCGAATCGTCTTGGATTATGCCATTGAAAAGCGAAATTGACCGGATCACAATGAAATCGGGCAGGCATTAATCAGAAGCGAAGATGGGATTTTCCGGCCTACGGTCGTTTCAACGATTTCTTGCACATTTTAAAATCTGATAGAGAAGGAATGGGTGAGATAATCTACCTCGAAGATATCAGGATGAATTTTCAAGAATATTTGTGGTGCCCTATCAACACTTTTAACATTGACCGTGTTGGTTAAATTTCAATTTCTTCAGCCAACAAAGTCATTAGATACAAAAAAAACTTGTGAACGACATGACATAGTTTTTTTGTTCAACGAGGGACGAAAAGTTGGAAATTTCATTTCGAGAGTGTTGTTTGTGAGATCCTCATGTCACGCGAGAAAATAAAATTTCCAACCTTTTTTCCGAGTTAAGATAACGTTTTTCCCAATTAAGGCTTACGAAATTTCAGCGGATGCGAGTCATTTTCTCGCGTGCTGCGTTGTGAAAACGAAATTATTTCAAGACAAAATTTGTCCTGTAAATTACTCAGAAAAATCACTTGAATCACTTAATAACTTAATGCATAGCGTTAAAAAATCGCCAAAGGGTCCGCACAATTTGTTCGAAGTTTCCGTAAATTAACTCTACCTGCACCTCTAATTGGAAATAATGATTCCATGCTCTCCTCAATTATTCTGTAATATTTTTTGTTATTCATTAATTAACTTACAATCATTTAATTTTGAAAAATACACATACAGTATCTGGTCGTGTTACATTTCCATTTTCTACGCTGATTACGAACGACAATCAGTAAATATACTTGAAAATAAAATAATCCAATAACATAACTCACATTTTTTTTTTGCTTTGCTCTCTTGTATAAATAAAATTGGAAATAAATCCCTTTTGTAATTGCTTTTCTTTAGAATTTTCTCATTTTCTTTTTATGCAATAATTAAAAGTATTGATTTCCCCTTTCTCTCGTTACCCGAGTAGATTTTTATTTATGGCTTTTCGATGGAAATATTACGTCTTTCTTGCCAGTGTGTATCGGATCGGAAAAACATTTCAAGAATATTAATTGAGCCATAAAAAAACAATTGTTCCGTTCATCATTCATCGCAAGGCAATTACAATGTTTTAATGAACGTTTGCCCTTTGCTTAAAAATAAAAATGATTTTTTATCTGGTGTCCAAAGAAAGAGCAGCGATAAATTTAAAAAAAAAAACAAAGAAACAAAAGAATAGTTACGAAAATGACAAAATATTAGTCGAAGTACAAGATTCTCTTCATTTTGTCAAATCAATTTGACCTCAGAGCGAATTGAACACACACTATTTTTCAGGACTAGGTTCTAGTCGCTAGGATGCAAATAGTAATGAGGCTTTCGTTGTACAATATGCGTCTAAAAAAAAAGTAATTATCAAAATAGCTCGCCAGAAATGCTTCCTGACATACAGCTTCATTCTGATGGATTACTTGAAAAAATTCGTGAATCTAAAATTGATCGGAAATGTGACAATATGTCTCGAATACCACGTAACCAAAGACGGAAGGGGGGTCTAGGGCTTGAGATACAGTCCATACATTTTTTTGAAAATGGAGATTTGCTCAAAGATAAGCCATCTGAAACCATGATGAATTAAAGAACCACTGAGTACATGCTAGCAGAAGGTAAGCTTATTTTAAATATGAGTTATTTTACGTAAGAACTCAAAAAATTAAATTTTAACTTTCGCTCAATTCAGCACAACTGTCAGTTAAATCTATCCGATCGAAAAAGTAGTGTCGGAGCTACAATAAATTGAAACGGGAATTGTCGGGAATAGGACTTTTAATTCTTTGAGCACGTACAGCAAGCATTTGTCAACATTCACTAGCGAATTTTTGGCAACTTTAACAAGGCTACCCAACGAGTAGTACCCATATCGCATGGTTAGAGGAGAGAGATGGAAATGAACTTTGACAGTTGTAACTTAACAAAAACCAATTGCTGTACTGTACGCACTAATGTAGAAACAACCTTAGACGAATTATTACTAGACCGGTATTTCGTACGGTAAAATGTCTCCACAACGTCAGTTTGTATAAGATGCATATTTCGTACGGTTTTACGTAGAATTTTACACCAACACAATGTAGGCGATGACGTTTATTGGTAGCTGTCAATTTAGTATTTCGAAAATCCATTTTATTTAATATTCGGGACAATTTGTCATTATTTTACAAATATTGTGTAGACGCGTTTTTTCGAGTGCGTCCTTTATTAGGAGAAGACAGAAAAGAAAAGGTTTAAAATTTCAAGTGTTTTTTCATGAATTGTGTCAAAATTGTGTGAATTGGAAAATATTTTCCCGTGAATTTTTGCGTATTTATGAATTCATTGGATTAAATTACTCTTCTTGAAGTACACGCCGGTCTCTGAAAGTTTCCAACTTCATCCCTAAGGTATTCGTTCAATTTTTTTTTTTTAATTCATAAGATTTGTGTAGCAAAAAATTTCAAATTCTTCGCGCTAATTTGTCCACCGATTCTCACACTATCAAATATTTCGTTTTTTATGCCGGGACACAATTTTTACGTAATTTTTTTTCGTAATTTCCGGTCTATAAATATATCGTCTAAGGAAACAACACACTTCAAGCAAAAGTGACCATAGTCGATAGAGCTGTCAAAAAGAGTACTATTTTGTATGAAATTGTTTTTTACAGTGTTTTACAGTTGTATAACACACTGTTAAGTTTCAGTACCCTATTTAGAGTACCACTAATGCTTGAAGAGCGTTGGTAGGAAATCAATGTTTCAATCACGCCAATTAAAAACTGGTACAACCAACTGGTTCGTAAATAAAATTTAACCTAAAATCGATAACACACTCCAACGATAGCAACAATTTAACCTTACATGCTACTCCATTTAATATTAAATTAACAATTATTTTGGCGCGTAACATTTTAGAAAATGCTATCCGTTTGAAAACACTGTATAACACCGCAACAATGTTTGTGTACATCCAGACAAGTATGGTTAATGTATATATAAAGTGTGTTATTTACCATAAATTTTAATCAAATTCTGTCTCAAAGTTTTCAGGTATAACATAATTTAAGCTTACATGAAATGCAATACATTTTATGTCAACTCCGTCTTCATATAGAGCGCGAATATTATACTATATACGATGCTATGTATAATGTATAATACATCGCGTCAATGGAAAATTGTACAATTTATTTTATTTAAGGAAAATATTTTTTTCAATTACATGGATAATAATTCTCTTGATATATATTGCCAAGACGGTTTTATTTCAATGCAAACCCAAAGTTGAATGTTGACCTCCATAGCATGTATATTATGCTTGTTTTTCAGCATTTAATTTTCCCACTGATAAATTGGTTCACATTTTCATTTTCTTTTGCACCCGCAGCTAAAATTCAGTTTTAAGTCTTTTCACTTCATTCAAATTATTCATTTCGAAACGGAAGGAAAAGTTGTGCTATTCAATTTCAAATGTAAACATTTCGCAATCATTGTTCTATGAAGAATTACTGTTCATAGTTTTCGCAATCACAGTGGTGCTATGATTTACACAACCTGACAACTGTTTATTTTCAATTGGTTCAATAAGAGGAAATAAAGTTCAAATGAAACCAAACACAAATTACTCTGTTTCAACAATTAACGTCTTTTTGAATTACCTCGGAAATACAGAAAATTACTTTCAAATTAACACCACAGTAATCTGAATAGTAGATAAGTTTTTGATTTCAGCAGAGTGATAATAATATGACGGCTGGGTCATTTCGACGATTCCCTCTATCCGTCGAAACGACCCAGTCGTCATATTAGCATCTCTGTGGATTTCAGTAAAAATACGGCAAAACCTTTGACATGACATGGTTTTACAGTGACGTGTGATGACTGAATATCTAGCTAGCCTACACTTAGGCAAGATATTAGTTAAGCGCCGAGGTGTCTCAGACACTGTTTGCATACTTCTAGGCGAGGTCCGAAATTCACTGACTGGTACTGTGTGTATCGATTAGAAATGATCGGTACTAACTGACGAAATCTAGAATTTTCTGATTTAGTAATTATTGTGGTTTGAATTCTTCCCACAAAAACAGAAACCCTCGTTGGTCTACGAAATTTCCTGGAATTTGATCATCTCTTGCAGCCACGGCCTGATGAGATTTGGTATCTTTGAACATTATTAAATGCAAAGCATCGAAATATGCTATTTCCATCTTACAGTTGTGGAAACCGTTCGTCGTTGATATAGCAATATGTCTGTTTTATGCTTAGTGCCTCTATTAATAGGGGTGTGCGATGGTTCGGGGATCAGGATGGAAGGGGTACACAAAAAATTCTTACCATCCCTAGATGTCAAAAAGTGATTTTAAAATTTTTTTAAAATTCATTAACAACTTGCGCAAATTCACTGAAGCTGAATTTGCGACTACTGGTAAAATCTCATATTTCGACCTCTACCAACAATATGCTGCGAGATATTTTTTGCCCTAATTAGGGTTTTTCTACTAATTAGAGTCCAATAAAACAGAAAATGTTTAAATTGGAAACATTTGGCCGAAGCATTATGTTTGGTGTGTCGTCAAAGTTCGATAACTATGAAAAATTGAGTAAATTTTAAACTTGAAAATTCTACAATCGACATAGAAAATTATTCGATTATTGCTCCAATGGGCTTAAATTGTTGGGAATGTTGCCGGCTATCCAAAAAAGAAGAGTTTTTGAAAATCGTCTTTGAAATTCGTGTGGTATGACTGTTTGTTTTGCCCAAAATTGAGGAAAAAATCCTCAACGAAGAAAATCGATTTTTTTGAAAACGTGTGAGAAGCATTGTTTTTGCCTAAAATAATTTAATTTAAAGTTTGTGGGCACTTTAGAGTCGAAAAAATTAAAATCCGTGATTTTTTAAACGTTTTCAAAAAAATCGATATTTTCCGTTGAGGATTTTTGGGCAAAACAAACCGTCACACCACACGAATTTCACAGACGATTTTCAAGAACTCTTCTTTTTTGGATAGCCGGCAACATTCCCAACAATTTAAGCCCATTTGAGCAATAATCGAATAATTTTCTATGTCGATTATAGAATTTTCAAGTTTAAAATTTACTCAATTTTTCATAGTTGTCGAACTTTGACGACACCCCAAACATAATGCTTCGGCCAAATGTTTCCAATTTAAACATTTTCTGTTTTATTGGACTCTAATTAGTAGAAAAATCCTAATTAGGGCAAAAAATATCTCGCAGCATATTGTTGGTAGAGGTCGAGATATGAGATTTTGCCAGTAGTCGCAAATTCAGCTTCAGTGAATTTGCGCAAGTTGTTAATGAATTTTAAAAAAATTTTAAAATCACTTTTTGACATCTAGGGATGGTAAGAATTTTTTGTGGACCCCTTCCATCTTGATCCCCGAACTATCGCACACCCCTACTCTATTAACCAATATATTATTGGCTTATTGGCTATTATACAAATTGTTCGATTAACTAAATATGATACAGAGATATTTCGATATCTCTATCTTACAACCAAACAACGCACATGTACCACTGCGAATATTTGAAGTTTTAACGACCCACAGCAGTGATTTGCCATGAAAGTTTTAATTGAAGTTTGAAGTTTTCATGCTTCAGTTGTTGTATTGATTGGTTGAAATCCAGCTTTGTAGTAGCTGCACCACCGACACCCGCATGAGTGATGGCATGTCTTCTGATAAAATAATATGAAAGTTTACTTCCATTTTATTTGTGATTCACTAGATCTTTTCATGAAAAGAGGTATGACCTAGAGGCTGGTTATTTCTTTGTTACTGTCGCCATGACCCATAAGATGTGGTATTTTTACAAAGTAAAGCATCAGAAGACGGTCTTGTTATCTCACAGATCGAAACTGTGGTAGAAACCGTTTGCTGCTAAAATATAGAATCTAGACAAAGCACTTCATGCATGAGTGGTACGTTAAATAGAGTACTGAAACTGTACAGTGTATCATGTATAACACTGTAAACACACATTTGTAAAATAGAGAACTTTCTGCAGCTGACCACTATGATCACTCATGCTTGAAGTGCGTTGATCTATATATTGATTTGTTACTATCAATTGACGATCTAAACACGACGAGTTCTCGGGAAGGACTTACTCTTTAATGCACGCAAGAAGAGGGTTTACAATATCTCACATATGGTGGAGTGCGTCCACTTACATGACAGTTACGACGAAAATGTGAAAACAACAACTCCCAAATCAGAAGATATGTCGGCAAACACGTATCGTGTAGACGTCGCGCTAGTCTTTTTCACTGGGACAGAAACGCAAAATTGTCGGTAATATTTACTGCATATAGGGACGAGAAACCGTTCTATGTATATTCTGTAACGTCTCTGTTGGTACAATATACTCCGATTTAATTCGGTATAATCTACAAACGAAATTGGGTTAATGCTTTTCACTGCTTCCAGCACAAATTCAACGCATACACTATTCGGGATTTTTGTCCATGCAAATTTTTCATGCTCTAAATAAAGGGACTTTGTTTGCTCGTTGAGATTTGCGCTTTGCTTCTTGATACTTTTTTATACATTTCCGTTTCCATATTGGATTAAAAATGAAAAAAAAGCATACGCAAGTATAGTCCAATAGCTTTATGTTAATGTTAGGTAGCAACAAGAACATAATAAATTGCATGGGATGTTTATTCGTTTTCGGTTAGTATTCCAAATTATTATTGTGTAAGTATATTTGATGAGGGATAAAATGAACATTTTTTTTTACAAAGACACGAGCTCGGTCTTATGAACCGATTCCAACCGTCTTATAACATCATATTGTCAAACTGAGTATCATTTCTAACGTTACATGTTTTTAGCTCAGTCATACAGTTCAGCTATATCTGAACGTATCTGCCATGTGGAGTGCACAAAAAAGGTTTCGTCTCGTGAGATTAATGAAAATTTTAAAATTTATTGGGTATTATCGTGTGCTTTGAACCATGACTCTCTGTTCGTTCGCATCATATCTACATATATGTGAATGAAGCAGCTTAAACAGAATGAGGAAAAAGGGTACGGTACAGCCTCATGAGAATCTCAAAGATGAGAAAATAGAGAAAACACACAAAAAAAACATTGCGAATGTTTTCTTATCTTTTGCCTTTGTGTTTTGCTTGATACACTCGGCAAGTGATTGCGCCAACAATTTGTGAAGTGAAATATGTTTAAATTATCAAATGACAAAGGCCTTTGGGCGCCGGGAGGTTTCCTTCTTTAAGTCTCTGATGATTTACTGATGCGAAAATTTGAACAAAAGAAGAAAAAAACGTTTAAATTGGTGAAAATAGACGTAAAATGATTTTGGCAGCATGGTAAGCCGATGGCCATAATTGTTCGAAAGATATGTTGCATTTCGAAGTTAGTGCGTGGCCAGCCTGAAGTGAATTTTTGTGTACATTTTTTAGGTGAGTATCACTTTATTCCGATGGGGAAACCACTCGGGTAATTGATTACACACCCTGCTCGGAATTGACGGAGAATGCGGTAATTAAACAGAATTGACAAGAATTGAAAGGAATTGACAGGAATTAATGGGAATTGAAGGGAATTGAAAGAAATTGACAGGAAGTACCTTTAGAAATTGAAAGGGAATTGAAAGAAATTGAAATGAATTGAAAGGAATTGAACTGAATTGAAAGGAAATAGTGCGAATCCGGCAATTAGACGAGTTGCTCCGGTAGTTGAGGTAATTAAACGGAATTGAAAGGAATTAGAAATTGATTTGCCACTTTTTTGGCCAGTAGCTTACCCCACGCTTTATTCAGACAATGTTCGAATGACCAAAGTTACTATTCGCATATTTTGAAGAAAATAGAATTTCCTCAAGGTCCACTCATCATTAACGTTGCTCACTTTTGTCATCATCCTCTACTCATTTATTTATATGAACACATTAGTCATAATGATACTAAAAATCAACCGACTTCTCTTACAGTGTGCGAATAGCAAAGAAGAGAATTGTGCGAATAGCCTCTTTATAATAGTTTGCCTATTCACACCAGGTGATCAAAATCCTCAAAAAACTTATTTTGAATTCAATTTCAATTGAAAGTGATACAAACATTTAGATACGTTCGTATGACGTTTACTAATTACAATATTACTATCCATTCCTTAATTGGTCCTTCTACTTACCTATCCGGTTTTACATTGAGCATGTACACTGGGAAAATGCTACTTGACTAATCCACTCATCGGTTCAACGGTAGCAAATACAGATTTATCATAATGATAGCCTTGCACTGTAGAAACATTTTGTGTAGATTGACCATGTCACCATTAATCATATCTCGCCTATAAATTACGGAATCTTCATCAATTCCATTCTATGCGACATTTCTGAGGTTTCTCGGTATCTCTGCGAACATATTGTGTGAATATTCAGTGCAAGATATGGTCAAGAGTGTAATACAAGTTGTGGCTATTTAGGCCAATGGAGCAATTCCATTATGTCGTTGAAACAAGAAGGATATAAACTGGAACCATCCATGTTCGTTCTCTATACGCATCATACAACGACATTCACTTCAATTAATCTGAACACGAAAACAATTTGAACAATCCAACCGATGGCGATAAAGCGATGGCTGTCCAAGTGTCCATCATCAACATACATATAATATGGGGCAGTGTGTGTATGGGTGAAATTCTTAAGCTATTGCTGTTGTAGGATATATAATCTGGTAATGTAATCGGAGACGACAAAAATTGAAGGGATGCGTGTATGGTGGCGGTAACATTAGATATGATATTGTGTTATGTAGCTTCCCCACTGGCATTCACATATACATCAACCACATAGATTTATGGTATGATGTTGAGATTTAATTTGTAACTTATTCCCTTTGAATGTTTAGATAATATGCTGTCATATCTTATTCGTATATCGTCAGATATGATGTTCGGGCGATAGAGGCTACGGATGAAAGAACTATGATACATTGTAAACGAATTTTTGCCATTTTTGACTCACAATTTGATGTGTATAATGTAACGAGACGTTTCGTGTATGATGGTAAATGCTGAACATAATTCGGTATTGCAAAGTCTCATTCCACGCTCCCTCGCTCGCTCTCTCGTTCTCGAACGTTGAGAAATGAATTTTTTATGTACAATGTTGGGTTGGGTTTATTTTTTTCATCTTGTACCCACGAGCAAACATCTTGCGTGTATCAAAAGAAAATCATTTCAAATATTTTGGATAACATCTCGAAAATTTTTTATTAATCCTTAATAATGTGGACGTTTTTTTAGAGTAGAAAAAACTGAAACAAGAATTTTCTCTGTGTTTTAAGGTAAAGCTTAATGTTATGTATAACAAAAAGCCAAATTAATTTACAGTCAAGAGTTTCGCTTCAAGGAGAATGGGTTAAATACTTTCACGAACGATGTTTCTTTGACAAAAACCTTCATTTCAAGAGATGATATTTGAAAAGAAAAAGAGATTAAAATAAATATTTAACTAACTTGTAATTAAAGACTTCCCATCTTCTTTGCGCCACATCTCTTCAAAGTTGTTCAAAGGACAGTGTTTGTAGCGATTTATCATTTTTGTCGTTATAATTATAATGCGGATGATATCTTCCTTAATTCGCAAATAATTTTTATTTAAATAAATAAGATCAAGAATTTATTTAAAATTCGTGTTATGAGTGTCACCAATTCGAATCTTGAAGCACATCATACTGTAAAAAGAATTCGACCAAAAACAAATCGTGAAGAGAAAATGACCTTTCTGAGGGAGAAATATTTTTTCGCCTCGGGCTGAGAAAACATCTTGTCTGTGATACAACAACGCTTTATGCAATCCACGCAATTAGTGGCGAATTCGCATATGTCAAATTGAGCTTTTTCCTCCTTTGTTATTTGATATCTTTGCTGCTTTAACCCACCGACTTGAAGTCAGTCGCCAAATACGATTTTTTCAGTTTTATGAGATTATTTTGTGAGAAGAGGGATGTGTAATGACAAAGTATTATCAGTTCTTGGAATAGACCGCTCCCACCTATTCCCAGCTCTAGAACTCAAGCATTTCAAGGAGCAGAAGAATAATTTTGGGTTATTTCGCAATAAAATGGTATCCCTGACATAATGGTAGGTTGGTTCCTAGGTTTGGACCACTCCCATCTATTCCTAGCTCTAGAACTCAAGCATTTTGAGGAGCAGAAGAGTAGTTTTGGGTTCTTCCGCAATAAAATGGGATCCTTGACGTAATGGTAGGTTGCTTCCTAGGTTTGGACCAATCCCATTTATTCCTAGCTCTAGAACTCAAGCATTTCAAGGAGCAGAAGAATAATTTTGAGTTATTTCGCAATAAAATGGATCCCCTGACTTAATCGTAGGTTGGTTCCTAGGTTTGGACCACTCCCATTTATTCCTAGCTCTAGAACTCAAGCATTTCAAGGAGCAGAAGAATAATTTTGAGTTATTTCGCAATAAAATGGGACCCCTGACTTAATCGTAGATTGGTTCCTAGGTTTGGACCACTCCCATCTGTTCCTAGCTCTAGAACTCAAGCATTTTGAGGAGCAGAAGAATAATTTTGGGTTATTTCGCAATAAAATGGGATCCTCGGCGTAATGGTAGATTGGTTCCTAGGATTGGAACACTTCCATCTATTCCCACTTCTAGAACTCAAGCATTTCGTGGAGCAGAATAATAATTTTTGTTTATGTCGTAATAAAATGTTATGTTTGACATAACTGCAGGTTGATTCTTAAGATTGGACCACTCTTATCTATTCTCAACTCAAGAGTTCGAGCACTTCGAGGAACAGATGAACAACTTTTAGTGAAATCGCAATAAAATGGGATCCTTGCGTATATAGGTTGGTTCCTAGGTTTGAGCCACCTATTTCCAGCTCTAGACTTCAAGCATTTCGTGGAACAGAATTTTTATCAACTTTTGATGAACAAAGCTCGAAAACTTTTTGTATAGAGTGGTTTCAAGGAATTTTATTGTGCACAATGCTACTGCTTCTTTTTCATGTGGTAATCGTTGAAACAATTTAGATTCTTGTTGAAACAAAGATGCACGTTACATTTCACACAGATTATGTAAGACTTTAGATTACACGTTTCAAGTTGGCAGCTCGAACTATTTTCTGTATGCTTAGGTAAATGATTGTGGTCATCGTATCGACTGTCCAATTGACGTTCACGTAATTCTCGACTAATAAAAAAATCTATCAGTTTCACACAAATTGTAACGATTATAAATATTTCTAAACAAACCGTTCAGACATCGTAAAATTTGTAAAAAGAATCCGGACAAAATATAAAACCAATTCGAACTGACTAAATCTGAATAGCAAGAGAGAAGACCAAAACATGTTATAGGTAACAAAAGGTACAGATGGGACACGAACGTTGATAATAAGAAAGAATGAAACAAGTCTATTGCATTATTTTTGGCGCACGAAAAGATATTAAAATTCGACTGTAGTTACTGATGTGACGCAAGTTCTTGTCGACAAAGTACTTTAGAATTTTTACAGTGGTCTCTATTCAATATTACGTTTGACCACACCAATCAGTTTACGAAAATCGGGTTTCTTCACCATGAGTAAAATAAAGAACATAAAAGGTTATTGGTTTTTGAAAAAAAAATATCGGGAAGTCATAAATAGTGTTTATAGACCTAGCGACCAAAAGAATCCCTTATAACTTTTATGGAAAACTAATTATTTGTGCTGTGCCTACACACAGTACGGGTCACTCTTCATTTTCTTTACCAGCCAACATTGGCAAGGGATTTTTTATTTAAAAAATGTGGGTGTTAGGGATGAAAATGTGAATTTATTTTTCACGAATTTTTGGCGCTTGTTTTCACATTTTTCAAATTAGACTTCATGAAATGGTTGTCAACTGAATTTGTACAATTTATCACATGCATAAAAGATTGAAAAAAAAAAACAAAAAAAAAAGGAAATCGACCAACAGACTACGGCTTGACATGGTACTCATAGAAGCAATCATTATTCTTGTTCAAACACAAGTGAACTTCACATTTAGTACAAAATACCTGAGACTTCTGATTGCACGATTCAAGTTTGCACCTGAGTCGCTTATCTGAATATTTCGGATGGTGAGCGTATTCGTCGTAGCGGACTTCCTCATCCGTGCGGCTTTCTCGAGACTTTTCCGGACGCGAATGTTTTGACCGAACCTCATCCAATGTAATACGAGCTGATCGTTTCGTACTGGTTTCAAAATATACAAGCTGCTTTGAGAGCTTCATGCGAAATGCCAGTAAATCCATCACATCCTTTGCGGAGGTTCCTGCTTTTTTACAGTCTATTTTATATTCGATCCATGACTGCACGATGGAAAAATCGATGAAGTGTGTCATCATACGCAATGTCCATTTTTTTGACCGAATGGAAATGCGGTAGTAACTCACCATCTGATTCATCAGATCAACGCCTCCCATATTGATGTTATAGTCTCGGACTATCTGTGGCCGATTGATGTTTACTTTTTGTTGCGTAGTCTTATCGTATCGATGTGCTGTATCGACTTGTCCCACTCCAACGTAGTTTGATGCCAACGACACACATTTGTTGTCGAACCATTTCACACATGTTACCGATCCATCTGCGCTGACCACTTCTTCAGAACTTCCACGCCCCTTTTTCTTCATGTCACTGTCTAATGAGAATGGAGGTTTCGAAAATCTGTCGAGTCGGACTGTACCAGCAGCATAAATTTTTTTCTGGGCCAGAATTTGGAAGAGCGGGAACGTTGAAAAATAATTGTCGAAAAACAATTTATGCCCGTGTCGGTCGATCCTGTTTGCCAAATGTAGTACCATTGTAGCACCTAATCCGAACGTCAATAGCATTTTTGGTTCGAATTCCGTCGTCGACCCCTGGTAGCAAACGAAGTCATAAGCAAGGCCGCTCTTTCCACATAACACAATGTTTTTGATCCCCCATTTTATTTTGGGCTTCTTCGCTACGTATTGCTTGACGCCTTTCGTTATTCTTCCACGCATCGGGATCATTTGCTCGTCGACTGACAAGCACTCTTCGAGTGGAAGTTCTAAGCATCGCTTCCTGACCGAGTCCATCAGGGGTCGAACTCTTACGAACTTATCAGTTGAGTTTTCATTGATTTTTGTCACGTCGATCAAATGCCAATTGGTCCGCAGTAAATAGAACCGGTATAGCGGAATCGTGTCAACAAACATTTTACATTGTAGCTCGTCTCCATAATACATTTCGATGCGCGGGAGCTTCAAATTTCCCATCATGATTTGAAGTCCGATGAATTGTTTTATTTCCAGGTTGTTAGTGGGTCTCCACTTCTTCGTTTTGTTTTGTTCCGCATAGGTATTGGTGAATGTGACCATCTCATCAAGCAAGAACTCTGGAACATACTTCATGAAGTATGTCAAAGGTGAAAAATATTGTTCGGCCGTATCGTCGTCGTAAATTCGTTTGTATCCGAAATCTTTTTCCTGAATGCTACCATGGCGCCATTTCACATCTTTTTTTTCTGTAAAGTTCCACTGATTGTCATCCTCTTCGTCGGACTCGCCTTCCACAAACGGTTCGTCTTCAACAGAAAGAAATGCGTTTCCCGCACGAATGCGCTTAGTTTGGGACTTTTCCGAATTGTTTTCAAAATCATCGTCATCGTCACTGCCTTCAATGTCCGAATCTTTAAAATTATCCCATATTCCTTCAGTGGTTGAGGGAGACTGTTTCTTGCTGCTGCATACAAAAGAAACGAGCTAGTTTTACTTACTGCATCCAACGGTGCTCGAATAGTGCTCAAGTAGAAATATATATCGCTAAATTATAAATCTAACCTTTTTTTGACAAACGACGGCATGATATGAGAATTTTATCGACAAACTTATAAAAATAATCACAAGAAATTTGGACGGAATAAAAATTTTGTTACAATTGATGCACAAACAACGCAATTTTGATCGCAAATGATGCTATAATCATAACGGCAATGAAAACGTTATACCAACGTAACAAAAAAAAGTTGACGCAGAAAAGAGTCCAAAAGGTCTAAAACTGAAAACATGTTCATACGGAATTGAATATGATCGCAGCCACAGCACAGTTGTACAACTGTGGTGGAAGAAATTTTTTGAAACGTACTCTTGATCACTAAAACATAGCAGTACTTCAATTTTAAGGGTACCCATTATGTATATGGTAATCAGATCGATCGTTTTAATCATTCAACGTCTTTGGCATAAATAAAAATGGGTTATTTAAAAAAAAAAACTTTTCAATGAAAAACAAAATTCCATGGGATAAATTTATCCCATTTCAAGTTGATGGGTTAGTGGTTTTTTATTTTTTTTTGATCAAAATGTTTTAAAATGTTCTTGGAATCGATTAGCATTATCAAAATAATAAAATAGAAAAATATTTTCATACAATCTGTTAATGTCAATCGATTCCAAACACATTTTGGTCCGAAAAAATATGAAAAACTACTTAAAACATCAAAGATATCTCAATTTTAGTTTTCATTTCCATACTAAATCGCAAAATGAAAAAACTGACAGATCATAACAAAGGAGAAAAATGCTCTCTCTGACGTATAAATTTATACGACTAATAGCGTGGATGGCGTGGATTTATACGACTAATTGCGAATTCCTTCTCGACACAAACGAAACGGAAAAACCAAAATTTTCATTGAAATACCAATAAGGAATAAGGAATATGACACACCTTAAAATAATAGTGTTGTTATAAAGCTTCTGAAAAGAGATTACTTTCGCACTAATTTATTTTACCAAAAACGTACACACATTTTACGCCAAAACGTAATATTGTCGGCCATCATGTGGCCATCATATATTTTTCAGAAGTTCAGTGGCTCTGACGTATATTTTAAGTCAACCGTTAAGTGCACTCTTGATTTAGATAGCATGATAGCAATGTAAAGTTAACGAAAAATGTCTTTTCTGGTCTGTTTCAAGGCCATACGAATTGTCAAATTACTGTCAAATTTCATGCACAGTTTCACACAAAATCGGAATTAAATCACATCGAAATCACCGAAAGTTTTAAATTTTTTCACACGAAATATGTTGACGTTTGAAAAACAACATTTATTTTACGATTAATCACTTTATAAAGTGAGCTTATAAAAAAGGTTAAATAAAAAAGTCGTTGCTTACGAAATTTTTTTGTGGATAATTATTTAGGACCATGCGACGAGTTAATATCAATAATTAAAAAAAAAGTTAACGGTACTTTTTTGAGAAAAGTCAAGATATTGTCAACTCTACTGAAACTTTTTGACTTGTGAAAGTCAATATATTTTGATGCCACATTCACCACTTGATAGCCTCACGTCTTACCTTTACAACGACACCTCATTTGCTATGACCCGAACTGCATAGACCATGCTATTAGATTTGACCCACCAATAACTGGCCCTACTCAAAATGTTATTTAATTGATCAAGAAAGTAACTTTTCTTTGGATTTGCGTTTATTTTTGTACAATACGTTAAATATGTTTGCTTATATCCATTACTGTTGTTTGCTCGTTTACGATTGAGCAATTCTCAGTGGAAGTTCTCAAATGCCTAAAACATTTTTTCGAATATTGTGACGCCAACGTGTTTTTAAACCGTTAGTGTGGGCACGTAGTTGATGTGAGCATTTACAATCAAATTAGCGCGCAAACAGTGTTTAGAACGAGCGTGGTAAATTTCTGCCACGAGTGGATCGTTCGATGTGCATCACACTACTCGTTGATACGGAGAGTAAGCTTCGCCTTCGTATCAAATTTCTCTCTTTGACGAATAACATAAACAAACTCCACCATTAAGTAAAACATCGCCTGGATCCCTAGACCTGTTTGCAAGGTCTGCTGAGAGAGAACTAAAAAAGTGTGGTTTCCGATAACTTTTGACGCGTGATATTCAGTGTTTTCATGGTTTGACGAGTGTAAAATTTATCTTACAAAATCTTATCGCTCAGCAGATATCGGTCTGATTGAAAAACAAATTACTTTAAAAAAGTCCTGAGATCGTGCGCCACACACCGTCATTTTGTTTGACGAAAATCCGTCGAGGCAAAATTTAATTGTTTTTGTGTTGACATTCATTTATACGATTTATACTCGATATACGAATTATACTCGATATTCGGCATTTACTCGATATTCGGGATATACTCGAATATAAACTCGAGACTTGGAATACCTCTAATTAATTATACTGAAAGCTGGTCTACCGTTAACAACGACTACATATATGCCATACAGCTATATGATTACCACAGTAATTTATTATTTTTTTTGTAATATGGAAAAAAGGTCCGATCCATTTTTTTTATATTATTTCTGGCATATATCAATGAAATAATTGCGGAAAAAATGGTTCAAATGATTTTTTTAAATGATTTTTTTGTTAAAATTAAAAATTCCGTGCATAACGTTATCTCTGCAGCCGATTCGTGGTTATTTAACCACAAAATTTGGTTTCGGACAATCATAAAATTCTGAACCGCACATACATCCAATTAATTATTTGACATAAAAACCGGACAGCCTTTACGTTGAAAAGGATACTTTATAAGGCTATTCGTTTTTTTCATTAGTTATAATATGACTCATTACGTGTAATGACTAATGACGTAGGCATTCGGAACTAAGCCGATAATGATTTAATTAACCTAGAGATAATGCGACTCTTTTCTTTGGATGTAGATAGATAAAAGAAAATTATAAGAAAACTTAAACTCCAGCAACTCCAGCTACCACGTTCCTTTATTATATAGTTCCTTGAGGCGTAACAGACCTGACATTCCGTGTAATATAATCTTTAAATTTTATCTGCAACACATAAAATATTCGCTAAAATTTCTATGCGATTCAACTCCCAACTAACCGTCGAGCATGAACTAAATGACTTGTTATTAAGAACTTGCTTAAAATGTGTAACTTCGATGTTGAAACAGATACTTTATAAAATGCAGACATAATCCTAATTATGACATTGAAGATAAAATTTCAAAAATTTCACAATGATACTTTTGCTACACGCTACATTTTGCATGAGCAATAAGTGTTTTAAATTGCTAGTAGCTTCCATTTCGATTTGCCAGCGTAGAAAATGATGGTGGGGTACACTAATGTCTGGTTATTTAGATATGCATAGAAACGAACGATTATTTGTGCTTTTTGGCCTGTGGTGTATAACAGCGCTTATATGACATTTAAATAATGTTGAGTTTTAACATGTGAAGTTAATATTGCATTTTGTGTGTGTGGTGTTCATATATAGAAGCGATTTAACATGAATACGTACATTTGCATTTCTTTACATGAATCATTATGAATTTGCTGGCATTCACTGTTATACGCTGTTAAAGGGTTGAGTTAACGATATGTGTCCAGCAGTCATTGCTTGTTCAATTGATGTTGGCAACAAGGATTAAGCTCGGAATTAAGTTTGTCTTGTACAAACCGTTTGTGGATAGCGAACAGTGGTTAACATTTCAATTCATCATGGCGATACGATTTAAAATGTCAATTGCATTTTTGAAAAAGTTTTCCAAACATTAGGTAGTTATGCGAGAAAGTCTGTGGAGGGGTTTTTATGAGAGGGAAAAATGGAAAAGACTGTAGCACAAATCGTTTTACATTTTTCACAATGCAGGCGAGAAAATATTCATTCACCTCAGCGGAATCTCCGAGAGACTTTGTTGTGAGAAACGTTGTGCTGACGTCGGCAAAAGTAGGAGATTGATTTTCTCGGGTGACTTCTGACCAGAGTGTAGCGAACTTTCAAAACTTTTATTCCCCTCGGTGAACAATAAACTCGGTGAGATTTAACTTATTTTTTCCTCTCAATAGGCCATGAGAAAATTGAGTTTTGCAGACGATTGGTCGAATGACAGTGCGAGTGAGAAAAGTGCAGCACTTTCTCTACCGTGCCGTGGAGAAAAAACAGGACTTTACTCACTTGAACTGTCACGTTGTTTGTGTTTTAAGTTCAGTTTTCAGTGTTCACCAAACGTCAATCGTCATCCACAGAGAACCTAACCAAACTAACTTTGAAATTTTAACAACGAAAGAATTTGTTTAACTTATCACAGACGGCAAGCATATTAACAGTTTTACTAATCTGATCTATTACTTCATTTGATCGAAGATTTTCATAGATTAATTTCAGAAATCTTTTACTTCATTTGTTTCGAACAATCTTTTTGCTATATAAGACAGTCAGAGCTTGTCGTTTATTATTGCTGTCGTTGTCGATAACAGATGACAGCCGTATGTAACAGGTTAAGCTGCGTTGTGTTTGCTTCTGTAGATGTGGATGACAGCCGTTTTCGGCCTGTCAAAATTCATTTTTACCGTACGTATACGATAGAATAAACCTATTCAGTAGCTTATTGATATTTAATATTGTATTTGTCAAAAGAAAACAATATCAGTTGTTTATTTTCAAACTTGAGAAGTCATAGCAAACCGAAAGGTATATTCCTTCCGTTTATCTATCACTGAATAGTTTCCTTTTGATACGCTGTAACATCGTGCATGCTAATGCAGATCAGAGCCGTATTAACACGATGGGCTATAGGGGCTTAGCCTCTTGGCGCTGGATATAACTGGCGAAAACTGACGCTGGAAATTTTAACGATATATCTATATTTAGCGCTGGAAACGAAATAGCCCAGTGGCGCCCGAAGTCTTAATCCAGCCCTGATGCAGATATCAAAGTTCTGTAGTTCCACTTTCCGGTTGTATTTTTGCGTCGTATGTCGTCAAACAATTCTTAAATTTGCTATGTTGTTTGTCATTCGATCTATTCGATCTATATTTGCAATGACAACTATACCATCCAATGTTCTATGCTATTCAGTTCACAATTTTGAATTCTGTAAACGAAAAAATGCATATTCGAATGGCAAAGTTGTCATTTGAAGCGACATTATAATCTATTTTAAAGATGATTTCCGAGAATTGAAGCAACGGCGGCGTTTTTGTGAGCTTTTTTTATATTATTTATGAGATGGAACCAATAAATTGCGTGCAGAATTGCAGAAGAAAATCGGTTTATACCAATATCCATTTGGATTTTTTAAAAAGTGTTTAATGACTTCTCAAATGTTAACTATGAATTCCATTTTATGTTGATGCAAGTCTCGTATAGGGTGGTCCAAATTTATGATTAAAAAAATGATGTAGCGAAGCTGACGAGAATCTTAAATAACAAATTGAAGAATGGCCCTTTGTTAGAGTGGATGTGCTGATGAATCTATAAAAAGAGATAAATCAAGACTGGAGGATGATCACGAAAAGTAAGACAAACTTCAGAAAATCAGCACGAAATTGATATTTAATCAGGTTTTGATAGTTTTTAAATGGTAAATTCGCACTGAGTGCCAATAGCCAAAAGTATTATGTTTTTGCACTCAGTGGAAATAGCCTTTTCGTAAGTTAAAATCGCAATCCCGCTAATAAACGGTCCGTTGTTAAATCGAAATCAAATAATTTACAACCTCAAACACGAACTGATACTAGATGAAGGATTAATCTCGGGCCAAATTCAAATTTCAAGAGCTTCTGAGAACATACCGACAGACACTTTTTTAAAACGCTCAGCAAGTAAAACGCTAGAGTAATTGCAAGTAGTGTGCCTTTTGATAAGAAAGCGCCGTGTCAGGATATTGGATAATTACAAGCTAGCGTCACAGTAACCCATAACGCTGTTTCCTCATATAAGGTACTGCATAGCTCGTCCACCTAGGACTCTTCGCTATCGTATGATTAACTGAAGACTATATCTTTTTAACAATTTAAATCGGAAAATAAAAGGATACTCGGCTAACGACTTGAATTAACCCGGCTTTCCCGCTTTTTTCTCATAAAAATCTTTTTATTACGAAGATGAATATATTAACCAAGTTTGTGTCGCGTATTAAAAATTTTAATTGAAAACCCAAAAAAAATGTTTCTCTTGCCACCAGAATATATATTATATACAACGTTTGCGTCGTATCGTCGTATTACTATATTTTATCTTACACTTTTTTTATTGAATCCAGTTTCTAACACATTAAGCCAGTCACGGTGTGGTTTCTCTTCTCCTTTTCTCCGTTTTCAACGTTATTATATTATTATAGATACTTTTCATTCAGAGCATAAAGGCTATACACCTTATATAATTCAGACTTTTTTCCACGAAGCATATTTTGTGGTAGAAGAGTTATTAAATATCTGCTGTTAATGGAAAATCGATATAATTCTTGTTCCTTTTTTCTCATTCTTCCTTGGAATCTCCTTTGCACTTCGTTGAATTAAGAATGAAGGAAGGAAAAATTGAAACGACAAAAAAATGTCTTTAGAAAAAAGTTGGTTTTGCTTTTGAAGAAAGTTTTTTTTTGTCACCATTCATTGGCTTGTTAACGTTAAAATCTAGGGCACTGTACGTGTCGTAATATTTCGACAAACTGTCTCAACTAATCAACGCTGCTTTTGTGATCTGCTTAAAATTGTCCTGTCCCTGGAAATATGCAATGAGCAGCTGCTGGTCCGCAAGCACACATTCCTTGTTTAGTAAGCAATCAAAACACGATAATGTCTTTATTACTACATAGGTACTAGTTATATGCGTCCAAAGACGCTATGTAAGTTCTCTTCGGATTGCTTACTATACAAAGAATGTGTGTTTGTGTACCAGACAGTCTCTCAAAATTTTTCTAGGTTTTTCATCGGATGACGTAGTTAAGCAATACTTTACGTTACAATTTCCTTAAAAAATGTACTCTGAGACGTGAAACAAAATAAAAAAGGATCAAAATGTGAGTCGGTGCCGTAGCTAGAAGATATTGGTCTCATATGATGACAATGATGTATTCATGCCTAAAAAGACATTTTCTGAAATAAGTTAAGAAAGTTTACGAGGAAAAATAGCCTTTCACTTGTTATAAAAATATCGCCTTTGAATTTTTTCGAACAGTTTATATACCAGTTGAGAGAGAGAGAAATATGTCGTTTTAAGCATGAATGCATGTACAATTGAGTCGGTACCCATGGTTCAATATCTTCTAGCTACGGATCTGTGTGAGACCGTACAAAATTTAGTTTTTCTTAAAATTGATTAATGAGCTCATCCTACGCAAGATGAGTAATGTAAAGTTATCTGACAGACCAATTGAAAATCGAAATTTTAACATTTATCATAACAAAAAAAAAGAACCAGAAAAACTTTATTGCACTGGGATTGAATGAGACATTACTACAATCCCATTTCGAAAAGAATCTCCAGATAGATCCGAAAAAAAAACCTATACTGACTGACTATAAACAAACTTCTAACTAAGATTCTGAAAAAAAGAGAAATCATGTCCCCAGATACCCTTACGTACTAAAGACGAAAAAGATAGAAGAAATCTAATAAAAGATGGAATTTTCCTTCATCATCTTGCAAATAGCATATGTGGGAATACCGCCGAAGCATCTTTTTAAATATATTGCAAAGAACATAAAAATGTCAATATATCGAATGATGCATAAATTTTCTTTATTTTTAGAGAGACTTTTATGGTTGATTAGTTTCTTTATGACATATATCTAGTCTTTAGCAAAAGGATATCATGACTTCACCCCTGTGACATTTGCTATTTACATAAATAAATAAATAAAATTGGCTTAATGATAACAAACGAAAAGAAGTCAATTTGGTTCGCCATCGCATTGTAGAAATAGAAATCATTACCCGATAGGAGTGGTTTGTTGGAATTGTGCGAAAACAACACACCTTGGTGCGAGAAACTTGGTAAATGACTTGGTGCAAAATGTATTATTATGCACATGATGTTGTAACACTAGTCCTGCTATCTTGTGTGACAATGATACATCAGGTGCCTCGTAGAGGCTATCCTATAGTTATTTATGACGTCGAGTGCCAAGTACTTTATTAGGCATTAGGATGTGTAATTGTGACACGAGGCTGCAGTAATAAAGTACTTTGCACCGAGCTTCACACAACGATTTATGCAACAGATGCAGCTAAAGTTTGTAAATTTTGCACATTTTGATGCTGAGTTGCATAAATAACCATTATGAAACTAGGTGCATAATGAAATATTTCATCACTAGATGTGAAATTGTGAGCCCAAGGAGTAGCCGATCGTGTGATGAAACATTTCAATTACGCACCGTGTTTCATACAATGTTTTACGTAAATAAGAAATTTCATCATTTACTTTACCGCACAAGTGCGATAAAGCTGTATCGAAATCCTTTATCGCACTGGTGCTTTGGTCTGAGTAGAATAGAGAAAGAGAATTTAGAATGTAGAAAATTTATGCCGTAATACCGCTCCAGCTTTGTGTAGCTTTGATTGTACGGAGTTTCACTTATTGCTTGTTGCCTTCAGCCTTTAACTTTCCACATATTAAAGCAAACATTAAGTGTGTTCAAATCAAATTTTCAAGCTTTTATTAACCGTCTCAAGCTTTAAGATGCAAGACGTTGATGTTGGTTACAATTTCTAGACTAAAGTCTTCGATAATTACGAAGGTAGTGTACTCTAATTTTGTGTTTTACCCGCATTATTAAACCGCATTAACTCTGTTCTTAAATGAACACTTTTGCAATAGTTAATTTAAAATTTATATTATTTCGAATTCTGTTCTCTCTTTAACTGTTGTTTTTCTTTTTGCTCGCCCGCTTCTAATAGGGTGGTCGAATTTTACATTTTATTTTATTGAAAGAATCAATCACCTGATATCCGCAAATAAAGTCGAAATTTGTTGTCGACCCACCCTAGCCATCCTTTAAGAATGTTTTCAAAATTCTTGTTTTAATAGAAGACCTGAAGGTATGTTGAATCAGTGCTATAGCTATATTCTCAATTTTGTTTTCTCCTTTCAAATATCCAACACACAACACAAGTTGACTATACTAAAATGCTGTCTCGAATGCTGTTCATCTTCATGTAACCTAAAACCAAAAAGCTCTTTAAATTTAATTTAAAAATCACAGCATGAAAATCATTCCTTGTCCTCCGATTCCTGCTGAGTTAACGAAATTTATCTATTTTTATTGGGAATTATATCCCGTACAGCCTATGTAGTATTATACATCTACCAAATGACTTAATGCTTACACATGGTACATTGAAGTTTAATTTCTTTATTTACTTTTTTTTACAGATTTAGTCCAACACGTACTCCTTCGCCATGGGACGGTGTAAGAACATCGGATAAATTTAGCCCCGTATGTCCGCAACGATTACCGAATATAATGAACGAAACAGCAGCGTTAGAGAAAATGCCAAAAGGCCGACTAGAATACTTAAAACGACTACTACCATTTCTGCAAAATCAATCGGAAGATTGTCTATACTTAAATGTATTTGCTCCGGTTCACGGTGAGTTTAGCAGACTAAAAGCAATATTACACTAGAAGTGTGGAAATGCATGAAATGTGTGTAAATATTCGTCGAGTTTTGAACTTATATAAATATTGTATCGAGGATGTAACATATTTTTCTGTGGTTATTTGTTTACCAAGGGGAGAGAATAGGAAATTTCACATTTCTCCCCAAGGTGTACACATAATCATGCACGTGTTGAGTTTTGCCTTATTTTCCCCACTCAATCATAAGAAAATTGTGTTTTCAGCCAACTTTTCTAGTGAGAAAAGTGTAACACTTTCTCTATCGCGGGAAGAAAATAGAACTTTTCTCATTCGAAATGTCACTTTGTTTCTGTTTGCGAAAATGGTATGGCGAATTGATGTTTTTGTTTCGTCAAGAAAAACGGCAAAACGGAACATTCAGACTTCGTGTTCACCTCTGGGAGAAATAAGAAATTCCAACACGCTTCGCGCCGCAAACATAGCTCTTCTCGTCTCGGCAAACAAATAACTATTTCATCCGCGCGTGGTGTGAATAACCGTTTCTATCCACGAAACAAAACACATAATTCGTTTTACCATTATTCAAAACCAAAACAAAATGACAGTTACAAAGAGAATAAAACTCTTTTATGCCACTCAGCTTCATAATATGCAAAATTTGCAAATTTTAGGTGCCTCTGTGGCATGAAACGTTGTATGCAACGCGATGCAAAGTACTCGGCCTCGTGTCATAATTACCCATTTAGAGCCTAATAAAGTACTTTGCACCTCGGTTGCATAAATTACTATTTTACCACATTAAAAAAATAAGTTTTCTCATCTGAACTGTCATCAGATAGAGCGTCAACAAAATACCATCTTGTCACTGCATTTGAGTGAAGAAAATAAGGTTATTCACGCCTCATGGATCAAAAATAACATTTTCATCTTCTTACATAATATTTAGAGTTGAAAACTTTTCCATTTTTTTTTGTTCACTCAATAATTTTCAACATTTTTCTTTCCATTTTCCCACCGAAAAAATTCCCATCCTATTTCACCGACAACCCCATTCAACGAATCGTAAAATTTATAGCGGCGACTGCTGAAAAAAAGCTTGCAGTCATCGTATTCTTACATGGCGAATCGTTTGAATGGAATAGTGGCAATCCATTTGATGGCACAGTGTTAGCGAGCTACGGTGAAATGGTCGTTGTGACACTAAACTATCGATTAGGATTATTAGGTATGTTGTACTTATACGGGGAACTCTCTATATATAAAATGCATGCCATATAATATAATGGAACGTATGGGGTAAGGGGTGTACACTGCACATACACTGCAAAATTATATTAGGACGTTACTACTATATATAATATATTGTCGTTTGATATTGAACAAAAATTCTTCATGTACACATGGATAATGGAAACTGTATTGACCTATTAAAGAGCTTCTGAGGTTGGGTCAATTTAAAATTTATAGAATGGTGATGTTACGTAAACTGTCAATACATGTAATTCGAGTTTGAGGATAGGGAATTGAAATCGTTGAATCGGGGAATCGAAATAATTTTTTTTTTTGGAAAAGTTTTATTTGCAGCACTTGAACACCAGAAAATGTCGGTAATTTTCTCAAATGGCTAAATGATTGCAAATAGATTTAATTCAATGTTATTATATAATGGATGGACTAATCGGATTATAATCTCCTACATAATTTATACGTTCGAGTGGACGGTATGGGGATATGATATTAGTTAATCTGATAATAATGTGGTGTGGCTGCAAAATTGACTTTTTTTCTATTCAATTCAATTGAATATTACAGTTTAAATTGATTACTTAGGATCTTATCTTTCGTCGTTTATAATTGAAAGTATGAATTGCAGGATTTTTAAATGCTAACCCGAGTCCGCAATTACGTGCTCGTGTCGCAAACTATGGCCTTATGGACCAGATGGCAGGTAATTGAAAGAGAATACTAACGTTGATATTTCATTGTAACTGAATCTTTTCTTCCCCGCCAAGCACTCCATTGGGTTCAACAAAATATTTTAAGTAAGTACGGCCAATGCTTTATTGGTCTCTGTGTCATTACAATTTTTACTCGTACTGTTTAAGGTTCGGATGGGGTTCTGGTTGACACGTTTCAATTTTGGTTTATTCAAACCGGATTTGAACCCAAGTCGAAACTAAGATTTCAGGTTCGACCCGAACGTGACCTGATCCTGATATTTCCAAGTTCAAACCAGATTCGGGTCAAACCAGAAAGTGAAAGTTCAGGTTCGAACCAATGCAGGTAACCCGACCCGTTTAAAGCATTAAACTATGTTGATGCACTCAATGATTTATGACGGTTTATCGAATGGAATAAACAGACTTTAAGACGATTTAACAACAATTAGAATCGAAGAACCATTCCGAACCTTAGAACCAACATAAGCTTTAGTATCAACCATTTAGAACCTTCAGAATCAACAGTATCTATCTGAGTAACAAAATCTACCAGATAGCGTCAATTCTGTAGCGCATAACCTTGCAAAGATTGAATCGAATCGAATTTGTTGAAATTTATCATTTTGTAAAATTTATAGAATTCGGAGGTGATCCCAATATGGTGACACTGGCCGGTCATGGAAGTGGGGCCGCCTGCATAAATTTTCTTATGACATCACCAACAATGGTGCCAGGCCTGTTCCATCGTGCTATTTTACTATCTGGATCGGCATTCTCGTCGTGGGCGTTAGTGGACGATCCGGTTGTTTATGCATTAAAATTGGCCAAAGAGGTGAACTGTTCGATACCAGAAGATCTGATCAAAAATCACGAGGAACTGGTTGATTGTTTGAGAAATGCTCCGCTGGAAGATTTGTATGCGGCTGATATTCAGTCACCCAACTTTTTGACGGCTTTCGGACCATCGGTACGGAAAAAACATTGGAAATTTTAGTAACCAATTTTTGATTTAAATAAATTTTTACACAGGTCGATGGTGTGGTCATTCGAACTGGATTGTCTAATGAAGATCCAGACGAGTCACCGATTCGTAGTCAATCGAAACGATCTCAAGACGCTTCCGGTCGTTACGATTTATTGTTCGGTGTTGTAACGGGTGAAGCATTATGGAGATTCAGCGCTCACGATATACAGAACGGATTCGAGGGAGAGCGACGAGATAAAATCATACGCACATACGTGCGTAACGCCTATACGTATCATTTAAGTGAAATTTTTTACACAGTAAGTCAATTCGTTGTTGGTTTTTGACCTCTTTCAATTAATCCAAAAACGAATCTTTCCTTACAGGTAGTTAACGAGTACACAGGTACTGATGCATTCAATAAATCTGTGGTCAACCTGAAAATATCGCTAAATATTTTTCCTTTTTCTAACAGATTGGGAACGTACATCACAACATCCAATCAATACTAGAGATGCGTCAGTTGCTGCGCTCTCTGATGCTCAATTTGTTGCTCCTTTAGTTCATACAGGTGATTTGCTGGCACCACCGCCAGCACTGCCTGGCCAAGAAAAGACTGGACCAAAATGCTTTTTTTATGTTTTTGATTATCAAACGAAAGACGGAGATTATCCGCAGGTAGGGCCGAGAATTGAATGAATCAGAATAGAAAACTAAATTTTCCAGTCTAATTTCCAGAGAATGGGTACCGTCCATGGTGAGGATTTACCCTATGTATTCGGTACGTGCTTATCATTGTTAACTCTGTGAATGAGAATTTAGTAGTGATCGAAATCAAACAAAAACTTTTTCGTAAAAGGATATTCTCAAAAACAACATTTTACCATAGGTGCACCATTGGTCGACGGCTTCAGTCACTTCCCGCGAAACTATACCAAATCAGAAGTGGCATTATCCGAAGCTCTGATGATTTTTTGGAGCAATTTTGCTAGAACGGGAAATCCGAATGAACATCACAGACAGGATCAGGTGCTCGTTGCATCGAAGGAACGCAATCGTTTTCGTAGCATCGTTTGGGACGAGTACGATCCTGTTCATCAGAAGTATCTGGAAATCGGTGAGTTTTTCCATGTCCAAGGAGAACACATTTTTTGGTGTATTTTGTACTTTCTGTAGATTATTGAGGAGAACAAAACGCAGGGCCTATTTTTGGAAAATTTTATTTAGCCAATTATCAAATTTCATTATTCTTATTCTACGCTAATGCTAAATGCACCGTTTCTGCATCTAACTATTCACATGAGAAGAGGGGCCGATCTGTCCTAGTGCTATGGTGTTCAGTGCTATGGTTTCTACTATAACATAAACATTGTCATCGCCATCGTTGGCGCTCAAGTAGTTCCCTACCCAGATCAACTGAGGCCCGAAACCAGGTGTTGCTCAGAGCGGACTTTTTCTTATAAAAATAATATTTTTCACAAAGCAGCCGAAAATATAGGTATTTTCTCACCTCAGCTGAAACCTCTGGAGCATTTGTTGGGGAAAAGTAAGAAATTTCATTATCTCGAGTGGCTTGTGGTTACATCGGTTACAACACCCTCGACATGAATATTCCAACTTTGATTTTCTCTCGGTGAACAAATAACTATTTGATTTTGGCGGGCTGGTTACGTGCTTGAGTCAAAACCGTATTCTAAAAAAAATTCTTCCGTCAATTTAGCAAAATCAAAGTTACATTTAAGTTGTTCTAAAATCAAAGTTGCTCCCAAGTGTATCTTTAAGGGATTCGCAATGATATAAATTAAATAGCCTCAATACAAACAACACACACTCTACGGATAATAGCGGCAGAGTCGAAATTTTGCTTGATTTTTGCAAGTGGTTCCAGGTGGTTCCAGGTGGTTCCGGGTGGTTCCCGTGGTCCAATCGAAAAGTGTTGTATGGAAGGTGCCCCTTATTTTTGATAATGAACACCATACATCATTTTGTCCTAATACTTCAAATTTAGCCGATATAATTTTGGGTCATTTCACTCTGCTGCTATTATCCGTAGAGTGTGTGTTGTTCGTTCGTATTGAGGCTATTTAATATAAATGTCTGTCAGTGCAATCAAATTAAGAATTTCCATTCAAAGTACATTGCAATAGTAATATATTGGATGCTGCGAAAGTAATTCATTGCATGAGGTAACAATTTTTGTGATTAAAGCAAACTCACAAGCGTGTGTTTTTAAACAACAAGCTTCCGTAACTGTCTCGCCTTCGGCTCGGATATACAAACACTTGTCGAAAAGCAGTTGCGAAGCAATTTGCTCGAAAAAAGACCAGTGAGTTTGCATTTACAAAAAAGTTGTTGCCGTAGTAATGACGTACGTAGCAGCATGCATGCAATCTGTTTTACTATCTGCCCCAGTTGATTTCCACATAGGACAATGAAAGAAAAATTATCTGAAAATGGTCCACATGTAATAGTAGGCCGTCCAGCCTATATATATACCGTGTACAATGCGTCAATAAATCATTCACTATCCGGCTTCCGCCGAGATCACATCTACGAGTTTTCTTTGTAGTTAGTTGACTGTAGATAGTTTATCATAAATGGTCGAGATTAGCTCCCACAAGGTCAAACAAATACTAACAACTCAAACGTTTCACCGATGATTTTCAAAAACTTTTCTGTTCTGAATAGCCTACAACATTCCCAAGAATTTAAGCTCACTTGAGCAAAAATTGAATCATTTTCCAGATGAATTTACGAATTTTCAAGTTCAAGATCCACTCAATTTTTGATAGTCGGCGAACTTTGACGACTCACGAAGTAGACTTTTCCGACTAACTTCCGGATTTTATTTGTTTCTGTTGCATTGGAAAATTAGAAAAATAGAACTGACACAGCTGGCAAAAATCTCAAAGAAGTTTTTTGGTAGAGGTCGAAATAGGTGGGGGGCCGAAAACTCGAAAATTCAGCTTCTTTGATTTGTCGCAAGTTGTAAATGAATTTTTCAAAATTTTTAAAATCGATTTTTGACATCTAGGGACGATAACAATTTTTTGTGGACTACGCAAGTCTTGATCCTTTATTCATCGCACATGTGGACCATTTTCACAAGGGGCAAATTGCTTAATTGTCAACTTTCGTATGGGACAGTTAGTAGAAATGCATACGATTGTCTGCTATGTTAAGTACTTACCACTACTTTGAACGTAGATTTTACGAGATAAATCGCAAATGATACTGACGCGTAAAATGTACATTATTATATCGTACGGATCCTTCGTTATGAGTATAATAATAAATAACGAACGTAAACTCGTTGTCCCTCGTATTTATAAAATCACCACAATTTATTAGTTCAACCCATTCGCCTTTCCTTTATTTCCTACACATTTCTCATACACTGACCGTGTACACATGTAGTCAGGTATACCTGATGGCAGAATAATATTTTTTTTGAAAATGAGAGAGAAATCATTTGAAATAAAAATGTTGACATTTTTATCTAATTTCCATAGGGATGAAACCTCGCATGAAAAATCATTTCCGTGCCCATCAGTTGTCAATATGGTTACGATTGATTCCGGAATTACATCGAGCCGGTATGGAGGATGTCATTGCTAGACATAATTTATTCAAAAATCACGACGATATGGATTTGTACGATGGTCCAGTGAAACCGGATTCATTGTCAAGATTGTCGTTTTTGGAGGAAACATTCAAAAGACGAGGAAATGGAAGCGAATTTGCAATTTACAATGGTAAGTTTACACAGCCCAGCCCACACTCTTAACGTTCTTTATACGGGTTTATGAAGGTCTATGTATGTATGTATGTATATCGTCAGACTGGGTTTAATTTGTGATAAAACAGCAAAATAATTTTTCTCTTTCGAATATGGAAAATGGGAAATTGTATTTGCATACGGGTAAAGATGAGTGGTATAAAAATAAAGATTGGTTTTATGACCACATCATTGAGCTCTTGAATATTTGAAATAATAATGCTTTAGAGTAAAATAAAAAGCGCAAATGGAACCATTAGGATTTATTTACATTTTTTGTTGAAATGCATTTAGAGTTCTAAGAACTTAACGATATCAAGTAATGGCTCCATTTGGCTGGTTATTATGATTTTTGCTAGTGTGCTTTTATGTTCATTAATTTAAATTATTTTTCATTTTGCCCGGGCTATTTCACTGTTTTTTTTATTATTTTTTTAAAGAAAAGATTCCAAGTGTGATATTAACCTGAATAACGAGAGAAAATGAAAAACTTTTTATCTCTACATAGCATTTAGCTCTCGGCTACATTAGTTTGCACTAATTACATTTCCACCGTATTTTAATTCATAAAAACAACTACCGTACATTCTCTTCACCAAAGAAAAGAAAAATTAATTAAACCATAGTTTCAGCTGAAGTTCGGAACAGTGTTACCGAGGTCAACTGCGGTCAAAAACCAGTTTGACCTGAAATTCATGGACAATTTTTCAGATTTCAGGTCAAAGTTTTTCCTGAATACTAATTATCAGATTCAGGTCAGATAGACTTGATCTGTACCTTCAGTTGTATTAACTAACTAATTCTTGAGCTTTAAGACATGCAGAATTGTGATAGATAATTATCAAGTTGAGTATGCCGAAGAGAACTGAATATACCGGTTAAAGTCAAACAGTCTTACAGTAGATAATCTGCGATCTCTTTGTGTAATTTGCACTGATTGTGCTTTCTAATGCAGTCCTTTTTCACTTTTTTCTTACTACAGTCAATGAATTTAGCTTAGAACCTCTGCTTCCCAATACTTGGATACCACATATTCCACAAAATCCAAAGTCGCCGATGTATTTAAATATTGGTTTGGTTTGGTTCAAATTTCATCCATGGAGTTATATGAATCTCTATCTATGTGATTGAAATCGTCTCCGTTCCTATTTACAGCTATGCATAACAAGCCTATTGTTAAAGACTTCGGGTATGATTGTGGATTTTATGTGAACTCCGACGACCGTAATGTGCGCCATGCGGGTGTAAAGAAATCGAAAACTTTGATTAAATTCAGCATGAGAAAATTGGTTTGCTAAAAAAGAAGTTTTTGGAAATCGGAGGAAATCGATATAGATGGCATTGTGGTAGCATACATTATAGTCAGGTTTCAGGTGGATCCCATTTGTGGATTGAAGAAAAGTACAGAGGAAAAACGTTTCTAAGCTATTTTCGTCCGGTGTTTTAACCTTCGAAATTTTTGCTGGATTGCCATTCCTAGTGTCCAAAATATCCATATAACGCATCTAAGACTGTGTGGCAGAGCTTATTGTTAGCAAGTTTAACTCTAAAAAAATCCGGGAAAAAATCCTGAAAGATTCTGAATCTTTCAAAGTTTCAAAAATACGCCCTGCTGTGTGGATTAATAGAACTTTTCTCACTCGAGCAGTAACTTTGTTTAGGTTTTCAAAAACGTTATGCTGCTTTTCAGGGCCTATTTTTGAGAATGTGTTTTTGGAATTTTTGGAATTTTTCAGGAATTTTAGGAATTTCTTAGGAATTTATGGAATTTTAGGAATTTTTAAGGATTTTTTTTGGAATTTTTGGGAATTCTTGGAATTTATTATTTCGTTATTTAATAAAGTTCATACTTCAAATGCACTATAAATCAAGTTAATATAGTAGAACTTTGTTTGGATTCCGCTCTTATAAGTATAACATGAGATAATGATGCTCATGACCAATTAATGTGGTAATATACTATTATTCTAGGTCTGTGGCGTGGCATGAATAAAAACGGTAGTTACTTCAGCGAAAAAAAGTTGAACTGACTGAAATGTAGATACAATATTTGTTTTGAAAGTCAAAATTGAATTCTTGATTGACGTTCGATGGTTTTACGTAGATATGCTTTTTTAAACACTCCTTTGAACCACTCTTGCGATTTTGCCTTCGAGTTAGCTTTCGGTCTTCTGTCTTTTTCTGCCATCCTACAATTTAATGCCGCTGTTGCATCGAAATCAGCTACTATATAGGCACATTTGTATTAATATACAAATAATTGTATAAGGTCGACTGAGATAGTGAGGCCCGGTCGTCATCCTTAAACAATGGTTCTTTCATTACGTTTTTGTTATCGTTATTTTTTTGGACGCACTTCAAGCATGAGTGGTACTCTAAATATGGTACTGAAGCTTGGCAGTTTGTCAGACATCTGTGGAACACGGTAAAAAACAATTGTATAGTACTATATTTGGCAGCTGTCGACTATGATCACTTTTGCTTGAAGTGCGTTGGTCATTCACGAAAGGTTACAAAAACCTATCAAATGTTACGTTACTGTCATAACCAAAAATCTATGGATACGCTGGTTAAATGTTAAATGTTATGGAAAAACGAATTGTCGGTAGAAGAAAAAAGAGTTGCAAATGAGTTGTAAATAAGTTGCATTTCAGGTTGTTTCCCCCTCAAATGGTACACAAGTTGAAACGGTTTTTGTAAACGAAATATTTTTTGATACTTCAAGTAACACTTCCTTTCTTTTAAATATCGATATAAATGCACTACCGTGATAAATATATTAATTACTTTAAATTAGATTAGAAACTGATACAAAAATGAATGCTCACTTCGCTTGTAGTTCTTAGGAAAGATATTTTTCAATTTCTCTTCCTTTTTTGAGAAGATTTCGCTGTTTTTGGGTTGAAACAACGCACTTCAAGCATGAGTGGTACTCTAAGTGGAGTACTGAAACGGGACAGTGTATCAAACAAATTTTGGCACTGTAAAAAATTCTGGAAGAAATTTTCATACTACAAAGTGCAATACCGTTTTTTCGTAATAATTTTAAAATTTATTATTATTTATTGTGAACGTCTAGCATAAAAAAGAGGAAACATTTGTCTTGTTTTCGATAAATTCGCAATTTTTTGGGTTTCAAAGAATTTTTTTTCGTGAACGTCTTGGTTATTGTTGAATTATTTTGAACTCTGAGGTATAATCGAAATATTAATCTTAAAATATTCGTCTTTATTTTTTTATAGTTTCCAGTTAAAAGTCTATTATTAATCGTTGGAAAACGATGTAAAATCGAAATTTGAATACTTTTTACCAAAAAAATTTAAATGATCTGAGTAAATTTCATTTGAAATGTTGTTTTCATTTAATTTTTTAAATTTTCGAAGACGTTTAATTAGAAATCCAGAAAATAGAACGTCTTTACTCAGTTTTTCTAAATTTTAGGAATTTTGGGAATTTTTAAGGAATTTAAAGAATTTTTGGAATTTTTAGGAATTTAAGGAATTTTTGGAATTTTTGGAATTTTTTAGGAATTTAAAGAATTTTAGGAATTTTAAGAATTTTTAGGAATCAAATTCTCAAAAATAGGCCCTGCTGCTTTTTGTTTCGTAGGAAAAAAAAAATTGTTCATCTTTGGGCCCCGTGCAATAATTACATAGAGCTAATAAAGGAAATTGCGCTTATTATCACCGAGTTGCATACAACGCTATTCTCAGAAAAGCGAACGAACGTTTTACCGTCTGTGTTTTGCAACCTTTGTATAGTTTTTCCAAACCGTCGTTGTCGTCGTCAAATTTTAAAATTGAAAAAAATTGCTTTTCTTGGTAACCTGTGCTAAAATGAACGAACATTTTTTTCCCTTCTCCTATCGAAAACAATTCAATATAAAAAAAAACCACTTGTAAAAACTGTTCACGCCAATTAACATTTCCTTTTATCTTAACACTTCACTGATCAGCATAAAAAATCTGTTACAAAGTTACCGTTTTCAAGCAATTCAGCGGAAATAACTCGGAAAGTGAAAACATGGAAAATGAAGTCGTAAGGCGAAAGTGGGTGGCACTAGGCAATGATTAATATCAAATATTAAAAAGCATAAATGTACTTCGTTATAGGTGTAGCTACTCCTACACATTGCATCGCATTGCATTAATACATAAAAATATGTATAGTAGACCTGTAATGTCGTTTGTAATGCTCTGGCAACCTTTACACTCTGATATGCAAATATAGAATTCCCTTTTGTCATGTAGAACGAAAAAAAAGGAAAAGAAAAAAAATTAAAATAATTTGCTCGTTTGCATATAGTGCTCATATCCGAAGCTTCCTTCATTGTCAACCACGCTACACCACAGAAAATTTTGCTTCATATTTTATATTTAAATCCAGTCGACATTATCCTTCTTTACATGAGATTGCACATTACTATTCTTCATTATTATTACACAGGCATAACAACAGTAGAACCATTGCCTTCAACAACGTGCACCCCATATAACTACAGTGCATTTGTCCCAACTACAGTCACCAATGCTACCACAGATACATTGGCTGGCTACGAAGCCGCCGGTTATGCAGCATATTCAACAGCCCTAAGCGTAACCATTGCTATTGGATGCAGTCTGCTGATATTGAACGTACTAATATTTGCTGGAGTGTATTATCAGCGAGACAAAACCCGTCTTGAAGTGAAGAGTTTGCAAAAGCAGTACCAACAGCGTGGCATGCATCAACAAGGCCCATACGATCCAATCAAACATGCCCATTACCATTTGGGACATTCGCAGAGTGCTAATGTAATTGTTGACGTTGAGAATCATGACACGGGTACGCTGCTGCTGTCGAATGACGTGAAATCACCGCACATCTGTTCGAATACAATGCAAATAAACACGTCTAGCTGTATGACCACAAAGGTGCCATTGAACGATAGCGGAACGTATGGTACGAAAAATCGGGATCATGTACCAATGAAAAACGCACAAACGTTCAGCCGAAGCAATACAGCGTACAATACGAGTGGAATGATGACGTTACCGAAACAAGGCCATCATCCAATTAATTATCGAAATGATTGTGTGACACTGCCACGGAATATAAATTCAACGAATTTGAATACTTCATCTGGAAATACAGGTAATTATTGATTTGTTAGATGAATGATATGTCCCAGCCCGCATTGGATGGCCGGGGATGTTTTTTTTTGCCAAGAAAAAAAAATGGGAAAAATATCAAAGCTTCTGAACAATCGAATTACAGGTTTATTCAGCGTTCGTTAATTATGCTTTCATGAAAGCTTACACAGAGAGATAGAGAGAAAAGGAAATTTTTAATATTTCGAAGAATACTATAAAAGCGATATCCGACTCCCCCGACATTTCGTTCCATGTTATTTTTGATATAGTCTGAAACGGTTCCTTTTCAGACTGTTTTTCATGTTGGTATGGGGAAATTCTTTTGAAAAAATAGCCCGTCGAAATCGGATACTCAATCGCAAGACTGCATACGTGAAAACGTTTTCGCGATCATTCATGAATTTGTGAGAATTCTCACAAATTTTCGTGATTTTCCCGAAAATTCGTGATTTCAGCCGTTTGATTATCGAGACCGGTCTTGTGTCGTGACCGAGACATTTGTACGAGCCTAACGGTTTGGATTTCATTGCCTCCTATTTTGATATCTTTGCCGCCATCGAATCTGTTCCATACCTCAAAATAAAAATTTGAAACAACGAACGTAATGTACTAATTAAAATGCAAGGCTACCGGTGATACGGTTGACAACAAGATTTTTATGGTAATATCAACGCACTTCAAGCATGAGTGGTACTCTAAATAGAGTACTGAACCCGGTTCAGCGAACCGGAACAGTGTATCAAACAAATCTAGGCACTGTAAACAACCTAGAAAAAAAATCGTGCAAAATAGTACTCTGTTTGGTAGCTGTCACTCGAAACACTTTTGCTTGAAGTGCGTTGGTAATATATGTGTGTTTTTGACACAAAGAAACTCATCACTATCATGATGAATATCATTGTTGTGATGATGTGGTGAATTTTGTTATAATATATTAAATTAACAAAAGTGATGTTTCATCGCCAGGGAATATTTTTGAGAAATTTTTTTCCAATTTTTTCTTGCATTTTCCTAGATTTTCTAGATTTGTAAAAATGAACGAGAATTTGTGAAAATTCAAGAAAATACAGGAAAATGTTTTCACAAAAGCAGTCCCTGATCACCGCGCATCCAATAAAATGGCCAAATGATAATTCCCAGCATTGGTAAAATGATACCTAAAATGAAATGTAATAATAACAATCTACTAAATATCATGTTCCTTTTTAAATTTAATGGTAGTTTGTACATTTTGCGATGAATTTGATCAATTAATTACATTAAGCATACAACAGAATCAGAATATGTCATATAATACGGCATGTTCTAAAGGGAAGTGTATACATACTGTAAACTGTTTTCAAATAAAATTTTAATTTCATTTCCACCAACAGATGAAATTACTTTTAATTATCAAATATCATACAATGGTTCGTCGTAACCATTGACAACACGGCAGTAAAAGCTGAATGTGAGGGAAACTCGGATGAAACTCGTTAAAATTTCATGTTTTTATATTTAAAAAAATATTTCAAAAAATTCGTTTACTATAATCATCACAGTTATACACTTAATGACTTCAATATTACGATGGCTTTGTATGAGCTATTGTTCATGAAATGCTTTGACTAGCTCTTAATTCAGCAGAGTTTGACATTAAATGTTGATTGAACAAATTGAACAGTGGGTTCCGGGAAATGGTAATATTGTCTGTTTCTCATTAAGTAATTAGCTCCACACGTTTTATGCAAAGAAAGCAAATATTTCGAAAATTCAAAATGATTTCAAGAATTTCAAATTTGTCCAGTCTGATTTCGGTTGTTAGACACCATACATTAAATGTGTTTTGCTTGTTTTGTCTGTTTTTCACTAGTTTTTCCAGGAAAATATTTATTTGCACCCATTGCTTTTGAATCACTAGGTTGCATGGGTCCCGAAACTAGTACATTTATTAAGAAATTAGGTTCATTAATGCGAAAAGCTTCTGGCGAACCACGCTCAATGGATTACCTATTACAAAAGGTTTTTATTGCAATTCAACGAAGAGACGCTAGTTGCATTTTGGGGACTTTAGGACGTAATTGAGTTGATGATTTTTATTTATTGTAAATATGTGTTTTTGAAAAGATCGTTTTTTACTGGTTGTGGTTGAGCATTGCAGCCTTTTTTTCGATTTTAAATAAACAATTCAAAATCATTCTCATATAAAAATAAGTTTTTCCAGGATATCTCTGGTTGTTTTCGCTTAAAAACAGTGTGCAAATGGTGTTTCAAATTGTTGACGAGACGATACAAAATATTAAATTTGTAAGAAAAACGAGTTGGTATAACAGTAGCTATTGGCGAGAAAGCAAGCAAAACAGCATATTTTCCTACTTCTTCCTTTTTCCCGCAACTCCCTGATTAGCCGATTTGAAAAAATTTGACGAAAATGCACTTCAAGCAAAGATGAATTTAATGACAGCTGCCAAATAGAGTACTATTTTGTATAAAAAAATATTCCATTTTTTTTTACAGTGTCAATTTTTTTTGATACACTGTCCATTTTCAGTGCTCTATTTAGAGTACCACTCATGCTTGAAGTGTGTTGTTTTTAGTCAATTTTCATAAGTTTTTGCAGAATGTGTTCATTCATGATTTTGAAAACAATGTACTTTTTATATAAAGTTCAGCGATGCAGAATTATGAATTTTCAGAACTTTTCCCTAAAATAAGACCTAATTCAAACGATTTATGTTTAGATGCAGTCATTATTCCCTTGACTGAAAGTCAGGGTCTCACACTAGAAAATACCGAAAAATATGGGTAACAACAAGGTTAACACATTCAAAATAATTGCGGCTTGTCAACTTTCGGCACCCTGGACTTTACTTAAATTGCCGTGGAATGCCTCCAAATAAATTTCTAAAAATCTAGAATTCAGTTTTAAATTTTAAGAAATTTATTTGGAGGCATTCCTCGACTATTAAGTAAAGTCCAGGGTGCCGAAAGTTGGCAAGCCGCAATTGATTTCAATGTGTTAACTGTGATTGAAAATGTATGAAATGCTATGAAAAACGTTAAATGTGGGTAACAGTTTTTCGTTGAAGGCACGATAACTTGGGTAATTCTCAACAAATTCGGATGATTCTTTTTTTTAAATACGTGGAATTATAATCCCGCGAGGCTAAGTTCGAAGATGGGCTATGTAGGACTAAGGATCTGGAAGCTATCCGAGAAAAAGGGGATTTTACACTGTTAAGCGTACCCTCAATTAAAAAAGATTACTTTGATGAAATTTGATTTTGTTTGGTAGTGTGTGTAAATCATATTAGTTTGGTTTCGATGTGCATGAAACTAGCAAGGCTGTAAACTTTGGGGCCCCAAAGTTCACAGCCTTGAAAACTAGTAGGAAGAATAATTTCATCATTTGGTGCCCAGCTTTTAACGTGTAAACATCTCTTGCTAGTGAACTACTAACAACTTGATAGCAGACTGTCAAAGTTGATAGTTGACTAACAACTTGATAGTTGACTATCAAAGATAGCAGACCAACAACTTGATAGTTGACTAACAAAAATACATTTAGAAAAGTGTCAGTCAAGGGACCTGACCCGCCCAAAAGGTGAAACCTAGTCAGTGTGTGTATACAGATGAGCAGCCTCTCACAAACTGTATACGCCTAAAATGATGACTTTCTTCATTTTGCTTGCACATTCTTAACAAAACGTTCCCAAATCGATTGCACAGTATTTCGGTAATCCCCCAGTCGCGAACTTTCGTATGCTTTTCGACAATTCTCTAATTGTTGAATGGTCCCAAGTTTCAAAGTTATCAATGAGATTAATTCTTGTAAAACTGCGTGCTCTCAAACTTTCAAAAGGTCCTACATTCATTTTTAGATAATTCGCTGATCCAACATGTAGTTAGACTGTCACGAGGACGATTCGTTTTAATTAAAATATCCTCGTTGTTTACGTTTTGACATGAAAGAGAAATAATGCTCCCGGTTTACCATATAAGCCTTATCGAATCGGGCAAATTACATACTGTTCGTATAATGGTAATAAATTGAATGAAATTAATTTCCGTCTCTCACTCTCTCAGTCAACGTTTGTGTTAAACCGAGCGCGTGTTATATAAAAGCAAACGCATGCAAAATAAGGGAAAATCTCTCTTAAGACAACGGATACATGCTACATCAGACAGATGAATCATTTCCAATGAATATTCATTAGACAAAAATTTTGTTTGCTTTTAGAGGCTCAACAAAGTAAACTCCAGCCTAACGGTAATGTAATTGGCGTCCATAGCATCAGCACTAAAATACCACCACGACCACCGATACGTAGTACTAGCCCACCCGAACAGCAACCTCTTTTAACTACTCAACAGCAACTACAGAATAATCAGCAGCAGCAGCATCATCATAATCATCAGTTGTCCCAACAACAACATCTAGAAAACCATAGCGCACAAGCGATCAAAGGTACTACAATGTCACAGGTGCCTCAAGCTGCCATGAACGAGATGAGAGTTTGATAGGATTAAGGTATTTGTGAAATGGAAATTTTATTCGAAACGTAAATTTTGCGAAAAGAAAAACATTTTGCGGACGGTAGCTACATACACACGCAGAATACGATTTATTTAGCTGAACAAAAAAAACTGAATTGAAGCAGAGAAAGGAAAATGGTCTGAAAGGAATTTGTTTTAATTTAAACGCGAGTTTACGTTGCGGCTCAAACCATTAAACCATTTAGTAAACGATTTCGTATTGTTTTTCCCCTTTATGCTCAAAGTTATGCGGAAACACATATGAGTTGAATTGTGAATTGCACTTCTGCTTTTTGCGTTTGAAATCAAACTGTTGGAACTTATGAAGTATTTAAATAGAGTTTTAAATGTTATTTATACCTGTGATGCCGTCGAGTGGTTCTTGAAATTGCTTTTGAACTACAACTTATTTATGATATTTCATCAATTACATGTTACAGTTTCACGGCTACACTGATAAAAATTTGTTTACATCAATTTGATAAAGGTCAGATTTCGGTTGGCTCTCTTATGACAGTATAAGATCATCTTCTGGGACGCATACAGCAATTGTTTTTCGTTAAGTGACAGCTGTCAAAGTTCACTATCTATCTCTCTCCTCTACCCATCTATGTGATATAGGTATCTTTGTTACAACTGTCAAAAATTCGCTAGTGAATGTTGACGAATAACTTCTGTACGTGTTCCAAGTATACGTATACGTCAATGTCCCGTAGCTTCGTGTAGTATATTTCGCAACGAAATTTTCGTTAAACAACAACGAACGTCATTCGTAAATTATAGTTATCGAATGTATTAACATGATTCATAACAGATGGCGTTGCTGTAGTCTCACTGGTATGACAGCAACGCCATCTGTTATTATTTCTCTGGTTTTGTGGACAAAAAATGAGCAAAAGTTGGAATTCTTCTCGTCCACAATTTTCGTCTGTGCATCTAATATGTATCAAAAGGCATGGTGCACACGAGAAAAAAATGATGTTTTTTCTAGGCCTGGGCATTCGGTTGATATCCGATGAGCTTCTTTGTAAGCGCTCTTTTCCGATTTTCATCATTCAACGCAGAACAGAGAAATGATAAGTTGGTACGCCTCTGGCGAGATAGAATTCACATGAGGTCACAGTTGGTTCCTATGGGAGAGAACGTGAGAGAATTGCATTAAAATTCTCTCACATTCTCTCCCATATTAGCCAACTGTCATTCACATGTCAAGGTTCTGAAAGAACAGGTTAAGACACATCTGAGTTGATCATGAAGGCGGTGACACACAAATTTTGACAAATAGATGCTATTTATTGAACATACTCAGTACAGATTGTTTTAAATGTCAACCTGATAAAAACTTTTTTTTCTTCAAGTTGACATTTCAAACAATCTGTAATGAGTATGTTCAATAAATAGCATCTATTTGTCAAAATTTGTGTGTCAGCCGCCCTCGTGGGTGTCTTAACCTGTTCAATAAATAGCATCTATTTGTCAAAATTTGTGTGTCAGCCGCCCTCGTGGGTGTCTTAACCTGTTCTTTCAGAACATTGCCACATGTTCCTTCTGTCTCACCACAGCCGTACCAACTTATCATTTCTCTGACGTCCGAAAGACTTTTGTGCAGCCAGCCCGGTTATTACAATATAGTTTCATTCGGAAAGAATAGCGTTGCTGATGAGTTGCATGTATGAAGAGGTACGAGGGATTTCCCCTTATTTTTTGCATTGAATTCCAATTCCAGTAATTCCCAGTGCCACAACATTTTTTGTTAAATGAGCATGAACGAACCGTTTGCTGAACATTACTTGTTTAATCAAAATTAATAAATCTTTTTAATTATTTAACTTTGTGTGTTACTCGCACGTTACACATATCTGACTATATGATTCAATTTATCACTTTAAAAATATTAAAATTAAATTGTGATTCCCTGACGCCCATATGGGTTTTATTGTTCTCACAAAATGGTGTGGAAAATCTTAAATTTCATATGATATGGAACAAGATAACCGACCAATTTTATACACATATTCGCCTCCGATGACATAAATCACAGTGATAGTGGCATATGGTGAGCTTGATTTAATGTACTTTTGCACTAGTTCGGAAATAATGACGACATTCATCTTCAAGTAATTAATACCGAAATGGCAAAGTTTAAATTCGTAAATCAGTCGACCGTGTAGGAAAGCATTGCTGTGTGTGCCGTTGTTATAATAATTACTAAAGACAAAAAAAAGGAATTGGTAGCCTCGCTGGTAGCACACCCATTGCAATATAATGACATGCGATTTGTTCACATTTTTCTCGTGCATATCAGATGGTCTTTCTGATAAAGCTACGAGTATAAATGGAATTATTAAAGTTTGCGAATGTTGATCAGACATTTTAAAAGAAAGTTTCAAACTTGGTTTTCCTTGCGCGACGATATTTAGTTTGCAACAATTATTCAGCTGTGAGACCGGAATAATATTTTAAATCCACTTTACCATCTACTCCACTCACACTTGGAATATTAAAACATAAATTCTGAAGTTCAATGGGTAGGTTCTGCGAATATAGGTCACGGTAATACGTTCAAAATTGGTGATCTAAAGTTTTGGTAATTTGTAGCAAATTGAAAGCTAGAAACACTCTCACATTAAATGCAAATTATTCTTATCAGTAGTAATGCCATTTAAATTAAAATGTCCTATTACACGATTACACCAGATGTGATTCTTCTGAATGATGTCCCGACTGCCTAGAAAATGTCTTTCGACTCAATTTAAGAGATTGGGAGGTGAAGAAAGAACTCCGAAACCAATCAGTGTAGTTGATTCCTAAAAACGTTTGTAAAACAACGGTAGATAATTGAGGTACAGTTTCAAATCCCTACGTTATCAAATTAAAGTTAATTTTGAGAAAACGTGATGCGAAAACTTTTCAAATACAATTAGCATCGCTTTTATAGCCAGACTATACGGTACAGTGAGTGGTTACCTCTGATACCTGATAAATTAATTTTCGAGGGGTAAATGACTCGGGACGAGACCGGGTCGCAACATTTACTCATTGGACATTTACCCGTCAATTCGCACAATTTCTTTACTTACCTTGTATTAACCCGGATTTTACTTGGCATTTACTCTGCCAAAGCATATACCCTAGTCGCTTACCCCTATCGTTAATTGCAATTTGCACAGATGCACACATTCATCACAATTGTATGCTTCTTGTGACCATCAATATATAATTCTGTTATTACACAGATTTGCATGAGAAAAGGAGCGCCCACATTCGATTGAATATAGAGTATAGCGCATAGCTATATGCTAGTGAGAGGTGAGAATTTCTGCGAAAAATTTAACTTTGAAAATTTCTTTAATTAAAATGAAGAACCGTATCAAAATGAAATTGTTTGTTACTTCTATTATAATGCGCCACTATCTCATCATCAGAAGAAGATTCTTTATTATCCAAGTGCCGCGTCTAATTTGGCGAATGTTGCGAAGGAGTTGATAACATTGCTTTTATGTGTTTTTGGTGGGATTTAATTGAATTTAGGATGGAGGTTTTAATGTGAACTGCACGAGAATTAAACGTTATATATATATATTACAAGCCTTTGAACACGGGCATGGAAAGAAAGAAATGGTTTTATTTTAATGGTGGCAACGGAACGGAAATGGTTGAGTTATTAAAACTAATTTAATGAGACTATAAATTAATCTTTTATAAGCATTCAATGATCAGCAGTTTTTACGGTCGTTTTGAGACATTAAAATTGATATAATGAAGTGTAGCGTAGTAGATTTGGGTGGTGGGGGTTGTAGTAGACTGGGTGCAATAAAATTTTTATCAAGATGGGGAGTATTTTTAATGTTTTCTTGAGAGTTGACATCGAAGTTATATTTTATTGACCATCTTGCATATTTTATGGAAGCCTTTAAGTCAAATTGCACACGTAATCAATTTTATATTGCGATTTTTTTTTGTTGATTATACATGTTCATTAATGTAACGAAAACTCATTTTGGATCAAACGATAAAAATCTCTTTTTACCTTAGATATTTTCATTTCTTAAATCGATTCTGATTGGACATAATAAAGGGTGCGTTTCTTTATAGGGAGTTGCTGTTTGGAAATTGAAGCTCAAACGTAGTAGAACATTTCGTCTCAAAATGACTAATATGAGCGATCTATTTTTTGTGAACCAACTTCTCTGCTTTGACATTTCGAGGAACCAGAGTGAAGTTAGAAAATAGAGTGAAATGAAGGAAGTACTGAAAAAAAATTGTGGTATACAGGCCAAACGAGGTTTCCTATCTCAGGTCCGCTGGTCGTCAGGTCCGCTATTGTAGACATGGTCGTCAGGTCAGCTATTGTAGACATGGTCGTCAGGTCAGCTATTGTAGACATCTAGAACATTTTCATTGTTCATTGCGAATGGAATTCCTTTGAAGATCAAAGTGTAAATTATTTGCACATGGTCATCGTCAGTGCGACAATAAATAGGTTACAATTTTAATGCATGGAAAATCTCACGTATACATTTCACAAATCCAATGCCTGTAAACTAGAGAGACATTCCGCGTCAAAACTCTTTACGATTTAAACTGAATTTGAATTTAATTTATCAACAAGAAATCGTATAGTGTTCTGCATAAAATGATGTTACGTTTGAATGCGGAAGCTACATTCGCAAAATTGCTTGTCAATTTTACGCATTAAATGCAACAATACGAATAAATAGGTGCTACTATCATGCATATACTGGTAGGTAGATAGGTAGATTGGTGAGTAGACTTTGTGAAATCAGCGTTCAGATATAGAAATGTACGTGCTGTTGTAAATGGGTGCACACAGTTGAATACACACACCCAAACGTATTTCCTGGAATTGAAGTGCAAAAAAGCGGATTCACTGGATACATTTGGCTTTGTATATGCTGAAAACTCGTTCAATTATTATTTTACGAAAAAAATGGGCAAAGAACTGTTGCTGATAGAGATACTCGTTTAAAAATAGGTAAACTCTCAACAGGCAGAAACCAACTTGAAACGGATTGGAAAATGGATTCCATTTAGTTGAATCGATCTTTTGTTGCTGGTGTACGTTGATGCATAGATGTTTTAAACGTATTGAAGTCCCAACTAAAAAGTATCGTCAATAATTGATTAAAAAAATCTACGAAACCCGTACTATTCATGTTTTCATGCATTCAGCATTTCAAAGCCATTATATATCCGGGATAAAATTGAAAGGTCCCAATATGCCTAATTTACGAAGTCTGTATAATTATCTTCCATATTTTCATTTGGTATTCGGGTAATATGACGGCCGGACAATTTTTTTTGTTACAAAATGATTGCTTTAAAGGGTAATTTATTTAGAAAACTTCGTCTAATTTATCACTCCCGGAAGCTTCCCATGACCGCTGAAGAAATTACCTTGACCGTGATCATGTGTTTTAAATGCAATTTTGTTACTAAGGATATTGAAGAAGTGGATTGCTTCTTCACCCAAAGGACCGAGTGTCTCGATCGCAAACGACACGAAGTAGTAATTCTGGTTGATGAGGGTCTGCAATTTTACTGTTCTCCTTTTAGCTCTGTCCTCAGCTGCTTCACCAGCTTTTCTCATGCTGAAGCGCCCAGATTAGCTTACTACCCCGTGTCCACTCTTTTACCATCATTCCTTGCCCCGACCATCTGGTTCGAGTTTAGCGGGAACGTCAGGCTTCACCAGCTTTCTTTCGACACTTCAACGCGTGGTGACTCTTGCTGTCAACTTTTGCATCGCACCCGCAGATATGGTGTGACAAAATGTCAGTACCAAGTTGAAGACCAAAAGCAATATGGAAAGCGTTGTTTTCCAGTAAGGTATCGATGTGACGGGAAAACAATACGTTTAACCAGGCTCCTGACTGTGGCCTAAGTTGCAACCAACAGTAACCAAGATCGAGCCTGACTTAAGCAGAAAATACCAAACCAAACCTTAGCAAATTAGGTAAGGTAATTTCAAAGTCCGTCCAACCCTAGCCCGGACTAGGGTTTTCGGGTATTAAAAATGTGATTCTTGTATTTTCATCGGGTTTTGGGTTATTAGGTTTAGTAAACTTAATTTCAGCTTGGTCTGCGCCGGATTAAGACTCAAAAATCCTCGACCAGCTCAACTCTTTTTTTTTTCATTTGAAAATCCCTTTTACATTACTACTACTGTTCATATAAATTAATTGCCTCTTATAATTAACATACGGGGATTAAAATTTTCTCTTTACGTTTTTATTCAAGTCTGAAACAATTCTCAGAATAGATCAGGCTTAACTATATCGCTTGGTCCTCGAAAGACCACAACCAATACATGGGTTTGGTTTTCCAATTACCGGGGATCATTACCATTAATATTTAAATTCTGTTCCATGAAATCTGACCTTTTATTCAGGAAATCGTAAATTATTTTGCATGATTGCTGATGATGATGTGTTCAACTTGCATTGAAATTTGAATGATAAAGCGAAAACTTTATAACGATTGAAACGTTTCACTAATTAAATGTGAATAAATTTATCATCTACGTCCTGTAGCATTTTATGAAATCATCAATGCATCAATTGAATTATCCTAAAAAATGTTTCAAAAAAAAAAAAACGCGACGCAAAAGTATGAATTGCAAAACAATTTTTTCATATAAACATATCGACTGTACATTGTATAAATTATAATATAAATGTGTAAATTGAATATTAAAAACCAATATACTTGTAATATAAAAAAAAGATTAAATAAAAATAAATAAATTTAAAAAACGGGGCGTAAATAATAAAACATTAAAATGAAAATTAAATGGAACTAAAGGTTTTTTATATGACCTAAATTATACACCGAAAATAAATAAAATAGAAACAGCGATGGACGAAATTAATAATGAATGGAAAACAAAAATATTTGTAAATTGCTCACATTTGAAACTAATAAAAAAGAATCATCCTAAAAGTAAAAACTAGTTCAATTTAAATTAACAACTCGACATTACATAAAAATACATTGACGCATACGATGTTTGAATCGATTATGCCTAAAAAAGAATATTGTGGAAACAATACAACCATTAGAAAGTAAGTGAAACCGTTGCATTTAACTACATTTTCATTTGGTAAATCTTTACATTTTCAAACTTTTTTTTTTGAATTCATATTTGCAATATGACATCTGGACTAATAATTCCAGGGTACCGGAAATTGAATAACTCTTTACAGATTCATTTATCTTCAGCGTTTTCAGGGGTTATTTTGGAGTTTTTTTTTTAATTCTAGAAATTTTTTGTTTAGTCCTATGAGTCAAAAAACTCGGTTTAAGTTTTTTGAATTTTTTAATTATCTCATGTGATTTAGCATGAAAAACCATTGAGCAATTTTTTTCTGGAAAATGGAAAATCGCTTTTCCTGCCGGAAAATCAGTTTTTCTTTGAAAACCTGATTCATTACCAACATTTCGTGGAACAACTTTTTTATGTGAAACAAACTGGCGTCAATATAGGAATATTCCTAAAAAATGACCAGGAAAATTCCTAAACTTTGAATTCACCGCACATCGTCAATTCGAAACTTCATTAAATGAGGGCTTTTTGGATAGCTTAAGTCAGTGCCTTTCCAATGCTGTCCGGATGGCTTAACTAAGCCAGGATTTTTACGAATCCTAGAACTAGATCCTGTTTTTATGTTTTTCATGTTCAGGTCATTCTTGAGGTAATAAGAGGTCAGCTCCTTACAACAAATTATTCATTATTGGTTGTTCAACTTCTAGGTCCGCAGGAAAAACTTAAAGCGAACGGATTGACACAAGGGCCTGGACTAAACGTTTTCCATAAAATTCTACAAATTCCAAAAATTTTCAAATTTTTTCTAAATTACAGAATGTTGTAGAAACTTGGGAAGTTTACAGAATTTTTTAGAAATATTTCTTCGAAATTCTGCAATTTCTAAAAATTTCCTAAAATTCCAGAAAATAGAAAGTTTTCTAAATAGTAAGTCCTGAATGTTTTATGATAGCTGCATCGATCAGTTGATCCGAATTAGATGTGATGTGATAAGTCTTATTTAGAAGGGGGTAATCATTATATGGAAACGGTTGTGTGTCCGTGCATGACAACAATTCTATCAATAACTTTCGAGTCTCCGAGTGTTCCAAATTTGCAAGAAAAAAATGAATCTCAAGAACTGAACGAACTCGAATATTTTGAATTATGACTACTAGAAATCCTCAGTGCATGTTCTGTCGGTTAGTGCAGACAGGATACACAATCTCATAATAATGATTCGTCACTCATATTGAGACGAAATGTGAATTTGAAATCGTAAAAACGTTAATGCTACTTACAGCGTTACAATTTCTGACTATAGCATACGGAATACGATTCTCATTCCCTGTTAAGTGATATAATGGTCTCGTTTTAATTTATTTTAATGTTCGTAAAAGCTATTTGCTTTCTTCCACTCCATTTTTATAGTATACTTGGATCCATTGCAATTTTTTTGCTGTCACAATAGGGGAAAATTTACGTTTCCCGGCAATACGATCTAATTTATTTTTGAAAGAAGAAATTTTGTTAAGAATAAATTTGTGTGAACCACATCACTAGTGAATAATAATGTAGTTTTAAACAAACCAATTCTCTTCATGTAAAGACGTCTTCTTAAATCGGCATCCGCTACTACAAGTTCTAAGAACACTTTCAGCAAATTCGTTTTTTTACACTTTCGTAATATCTTTTCCAAGCTTTAAATAATATATTTTAAAATAAAAAAATAAATAAAATAAAATAAAAATCATACTAAATGGACTGATCAATTTTAAGTGTATTTATGTAAGTGGTATATATTGTTGTTAAAACTTTTAAGATTCAATTTGCATAAAACCATTTCCCCCAGAAACATTTTGTCCGAAAATATTAATAGTCAATTAAAGTAAAACACTCCAAATTCCAGCAGAAGATAATTTTCCTACATTACCAGAAGCAGAAAAAAAAAAACAAATGGAAAAAAATTAGTTTAATCAAATAAGGAAAAATTTATGGAAACAACAGTTTATGTTGTTCATGCAAAAAAAAAACACAATATGGGTGGGCAATGATTCGAAGATCGGAACGGAAGTAATCCACAAAACATAATTTCCTTCACTTTTTTAAAAATTTATGAAAAACTGGCGCCAAATCAAAGAAGTAGATTTTCTACCCTCACATATTTCAACCACTACCAAAAGACTGTATTTGTGTACTCATCCCCTATATCATTGTTTTTCTAATCCAACCAAACAGAAAGTATTGGGGAAAAAATTGGTCCAAAACGTGTTTTTGGTGAGTCGTCAAAGTTGCACTGATCATGCAAAATTGTCAATCTTAAACTTAAAAATTCATCAATCAGAAAAAATATTCGTCAAAATTAGGGTTGGTTACTAAACCACCTTTAATTCGGTCTGACTAATTTTCTTATTAGCATAAGATGCATTTCGGCTTTATGCCATCAGCAGCTTCTCTACGTAATTATAATACATTTGATCTGTTGTTCTGAATTTTTGTTAGAAAAATATTCGAATGAGCTGAAATTCCTGAGAATGTTGGAGACAATCAAAAAAAAGAAAGAGAAGATTTTGAAAATCATTTCTGAAGTGTTCGTGGTGGGAGTGGTTATTTTGCCTAAAATTGAGGCAAAATGACTGAATTGAGAAAATGGAGTTTTTGAAATATGCACAGAAAACAATATTTTTGGTTCAAACGACGCACTTCAAGCAAAAATGCCGGTGTTATCGTTTCAACGTTATATTTCAAACTAAAACCGTTCTCGTACAGATGATAACAATGAAATTATGTTATTCTAATCAGTGATTGACTACACCTACTTCACGTGAAACATGAAACTGTTCAGAATGTTCTGAACATCGAGTAGATAGCTCAGTTTGTTTGGTACACTGTCCAGTTTCAGTACCCTAGAGTATCACTCATGCTTGAAGTGCAGTGGATTGAAGTATTATTAAAGTATTAAAATTAAATTAGAAACACAACTTAATTGAGTCTAATTAGTATAAAAAACTGACATAGGTATTGGATAAATACACCAAACCAGTTTTTTGGTAGAGGTCGGAATAGTTGAGGGTACGGATTGTCGAAAATTTTACTTCTTTGATTATGGGCCAGTTCTTGATAAATAAAAAAAACATAGCTAACGCCGACCCGTACGAAACACCTATTCGTATCAAAAGCCTTTAATGTGAAACTCTTCATTTCTCTTACTTCATTTTCGTCTCTGCTGAAAAACTATTCTCCCTTTAAAATCACTTACATTATCCACTCTTTGCCTTGTTATCATATACAACTAAATTGCCGGAGGCAATATAGACAGCCCCGTACGAAGACAAATTTCATAAATTCCTATTTAAACAGCTATATACCGCTATATTTAACTATATTTCACTGTAAATAAACATTTCACAGAGGAATATGCTATTATATAGCTCTATATGCCTGTATATAGCTCAATATAGCTGTATATAGGTATATATAGATGTCCGTATATGGAATCCCTGAAACCCCACACACATAACAAATTATTTCCATGTTAACAGAAACTCATCATCATCAGTATCATTTTTCCCAAGATATTTCTATTTTACTAAAATCCAATATGGCCGCCGGCAGCCATTTTGTTAGGAGACCGGAAATAGTACCGACGCTTTACATTCGTTAACACCTTTCAAACAAAAAAAAAATCATGAAATTCGGTCAAAATTTACTCGAGATATTGTCAAAATACACCACGTTCACTGTACTTCCGAGTAGCCAGATAAGAGCTCACTCCAAGAGACCTAGCTCACGCTCCGGAGAACATAATTTCATAAAAAAAATTTTCCCTGATTGGTACGGTCAATACCTATCTAATAAAGCTAAAACAGACGAAATATGTTCAAATGTGGCCGACCTACAAGCAAAAACTGCTTGCCGCCCTGTGCCTGTTCCACACCAAGGGGTCTAACTCACGAGTCGGTCATCCGATTTCCATAAACTTTTTTTTTGTCGATCGGTATTGTAAATACCTTTTATTTGACGTATCACTTACAAGTTTAACGTTTAAATGTCCGGAGATATCTTCGAAAAACCGTAAAGCACTTATTGGGCCACAGCTCGGGAGGGGTCGATCCAAAATCACTCATCTTCGAACTTAGCCTGTCTTTTGACATTACCAAACGGGAAAAAAAAGAATTTTCAAAATCGGATGCGTTTTACTCAAGTTATCGTGCAGACAGACAGACGGACAGACGGACATTTTTTTTTTTCGCGGATTTGGCATCTCTAGACAACCACAATAGGTTTCCCCTTACTCAGGGAGTCCAATTCGACGTGTTACAAACGTATGCGTAAACCTATAAGACCCCAGTACTTTCGATATCTACTAGGGAAGGAAAGAATTGTTTGTGGAACCCTTCCGTTCCAATTCCCGAACCATCACACACCCCTAACACGCAAGAGTCTACTTAATATTGTTAAATAAATTAATTTTCATCCGGCTCAGAATCCGAGCTACAAATGAATATAAAAATAATAATTATTTTTGTAAATAAACAAGTAAAAAGAAAGGAGATATAAAAAATGCCGATAGCTAAATTATACCTATGTTTAAAGATGCAGAAAAAGGAAAAAAACTGATGAGAAAATATATTATATTGAGATTAAATAAAACCAAAACAAAAACTATATTATGAACTAAAACTAAATTATAATTTATGTAGATAAAAGAAAGAAAGAAAAACTATAAGTAAACGGAATAAAAAAGAATAATCTAATTGAAATATAAAATTTGTATTGATTTATGGAAAATACGAGCCGAAGAGAATTTCTAAAAGAAAATAAACGATTTGTTAAAATGTAACTCTCATTGTAAAAAAAAGAAACTTTGAGATTTGAATAAAAAAGAAAAATATGGTAAAATTGATTTAAGAAAAATATAAAGAAATATTTAAAAAAAAAAGGAAAATCAAAAAACACAAAAAATCTATATGTAAACTACAGAAAGGAAAATCGACAGTATGAAACATGAAAAAAATGATGTTGAGTTATTGTTTTTCAAAATAAAAATCGAATTAGAAAATATCAAAATTTGCATTTCTTTCACGCTTTTAATGGATGGGATTCATGAACAATTTCGGCTCGATCCGAACAACTGTATTCGATTTAGATAATGAGTTTATCTTTTCTTGACTCAGTGTACTATCACTTAGCAAAACCTCCAATAAGGGATGTGACACCCCTCTAACTAAAGGTGTTATCGTAAAGCTCCTCAATAGTGTATACTTTCGAACTAATTTATTTCACCGGAAACGTACACACATTTAAACTAAAGCGTTTCCGCTAAAACGTAATTTTTAAGATTACCGCCGACATTTTATTTCTACTGGGTCATCCCTTTTGAACCTCACATCACACCAAACGACAATATTGTTGTTTGTTTACATGATTGGTCACTATAAATTTTTCATAAATTCGTTTGCTTTGATGAATATTTAAAGTAAACCGTTGATTGTAATGTTAAAAAAAACACAAAAAGCACATTTCCGCACAAAATCTGATTTAAATCACATCGAAATCACCGAAATTATTACATTTTTCACAACCGACACTAAATTTTTGCTTTGGTGATTTGACGTTTCAAAAACAGTACTCATGTTACGATTAACGACTTTAACGACGATTCTCTTCGTTAAACCATATTCGACTAAGTTCAAGGTGGATGTGATTTGGGTGTGAAATTGAGTGGGAAGTGCTATTTTCATCGATTTTCTTTTTGTAAAATCTTTTAAATATGACAATATTATGAGAATGCCCGATGTACGACTTTCTTATTTTTCGTATTTCTGCTGATATTTGACAAAAAATCGCGAAAAGAATCGATTAGTCCCTCCCTTATTGCTGTCGTCAGTAAATATTAGATTTGCGCCCGGGCCTGTAAATTTACGCGCTGATATGATCCATTACAATATGTATATGTAGCATTTACTAGAACGGATCTGTCAGTATGTAACAGGGGTACCAATTATAAATATTTTGACCTTGACCTTGCAACTTACAAGCTGGACCCTGTGGACATAAGAGTTCAAACGTGAAAACACTGACAATGGAATTACCACTTGGTTTCCCCTTTTACACTCACAATTCTTATTACTAATTACGAAGCGTCGCTACTCGATATGCAGTAGACTTACATACTAACAACAATCACCGTCGCTCGACCGTGCTCATATAGAAGAGGAAAAATTAACTGCATCGATTTTCCGACTCTGTATTATTAAGAACTGAAGGACATTATCACTGATTTGTAACTCCTAAAACTATTTCCAGTGTAATCTACTATTTTTGAATATACCACATTTAATGAACTTGTACAGAAATTCCTCCTTTTGTACAATCTGCATTGAAATTAAAGGAAATGGAAACCAAGGGATCGGACTATCTACTTTTAGTTCAGCTCGCTTTAATTAATTACCTTAGTCCTTCACGTAAATACTTACGAATCACTGTTACGTTTCAATGTCCATTTTTGTCAAGTTTCGTTTTCAATCATAGAGTCCGGAAAATTGTTTCTGTTTCCTTCATTCACTTTCTAAGTAACACTCACTCATATGATATTCTAATGGTCCGTTGCCAATTCGTAACGTTAAAAATATCGAATGTCCTTTTGTTGACGTTACAATATGTCAAATAATTTAATTTTACAAAATTTGCAACTACTTCACGCGGCTACCAGCCTTTTGAAGTAGTTGCAAATGAATTTGCAAAAAACATTTTCTTTTTACGAATTTTGCAACTTCTTTTGCAAATACCTCACGTGGGCCTTGCCCGATTTCACCATATAACCAGTCCTCAGTCCAGCCCTGCCACTAACACTAAAAAATAAAATTGTCAAAACAAGTATTCGTACTGATTCCGTGACGATACCTTGACCAAATCCGTTTTATATTACAAAATGGTGGTCTTTTCTCGTCGACTTGTATGAATTTAAATCAAGAATAAAGAATATAAACGCATTGCAACGAATCAGGAAGGTCACCAAATGATTAAAATGTAATATCTACCGGCAAAATCGACCAACGACACCAAGAGAACCACGACCCACGACATGGTACTAATGGACTAGAAGTGGCTATTAAAGTAAAAAAGATTGTAATCGACAATTATAGTTGATATTTCCGGCCTTTCGAACAATTATCAAGAAAAAAAACTTTCCGGAGTTCTTTCTTACTTCCGATCGATATTTGATAGATGTTCCCAGTTACCTTGAAAGCGCAAACACAATTACCATATACCAACACCCAGGCGATATCTGCCCTGAACGATATTTCTAATGAAAATGATGACGATGAAAATTGCAGCGTATATTACATTCACTAATTTTGTGCAAGTAAAACAACAATACCGATTGGTAAACATAAGGTTTGATTTCTTATGTAAACTTATCCCACCCACATGCATTCTATCACATAACAGCATGCACTATCACTATAGTCTCTCTTTTCTTTTCAAAACAAAAATGTGGAAGTACGTAACGTACAGCCCCTGAAAAGTCTTAGCTACATCTACTGATTAAAACACTTCCCAATTGTTTCCTGCAATTCTTCACATTAAAATAAAAGTTTCTTTTTGTTCAAAAAAGGATCATTCAGGAATTATAGTTTTCGTTATTTATTTTTCTGTCGAAAATAAGTTTTGTTCAATATATAGTACGTACATACCAGCTCTTGAACGTTTGCGCGCTAACCTTATCGATAGGAAATAAACACAGGATACATACCATGCATTGAGCTGGTATGTTGATGTAGATGCTGTTCAATTTAGAGCTCCGAATTTATGGTTTGTTAGACGGCATTATTTGATGATGTCTTCAAAAGATTAAAGGTGATTCGTGCTGATCTGCGTGGTTTCTGGATTTGGCGAGACGTTCTTTGTTGGTGAGTAGTAGTATATATTTGTGGAGAGAGTGAGAGGAGTTAGAAAAATCGTGCTGCAGTTGTTTAAGAGGCATGGATGCTTAGCTTAAACTGGAGTCTACATTTGGACGTTTAGTAATGTATTTTTGCTGATATTCTAACCTTAGACTAACCATACCAACTATAATTACTCTAAGATTCTAACAAATCTATTTTTCTAACTTTGGGGACGAAAATGATGTCAATTTCGTTTTTTTTTGTAGTTTTCGTCCTGCTGCATGAAAAATTGCACACGATTGACTTTGGGCAATTTTGCAACTTGTAGCCAGAACGAAGGCACATACGTAAATTACAATTTTAGGTAGCTAACACATTCGTGTAAACAGCCTCGATGAAGCGGGTGTTTTGTCGGTATATTTTCATATAGTAGCTTCTCACTAAGTTTCGAAATTCAATCGAAAGATGACAAAACTTTTATTGTAAATTTTCAAATTAACAGTTCAATCAGAAAATTTACTGCTGTCTTGTGAAGGGTGTTGACATCGCAACTGAGTATGGTCAGACCACACTGACCAGTGAATGTCAACACCTGAGGTCGAAACAGCAATTCTGTCTCAAGATTCACTTCACGTGAGCCGTGGGAGGGAAGAGAATCGATTTCTCTGTTTGTTTTCCATGATTTTTCTAATCTTCATTTAACGATTTACCTGTAGGCTTTTCAACTGGGGTTAATTTTTCAGTAATGCCAAACGTCCTGGTTAAAACTCATTCACTTGAAATTATTTAAATCGCGAGATATTTCTATTTTTCTTGTTGGAATAACCTTTTTAGACTCTTTTAGTTAAAATTCAGTTTCTAGTTCTTGGAACCTGTCTCCCCTATCCATTCCCAGCTCTAGAACTCAAGTATTTTCAAGGATCCTGAACTAGTATCCAGCTATTCTCAACGCAAATGGTATTATTGAGGCTACAGTAGGTCAGTTCCTAAGATATCACCACTCCCATCCATTCCCAGCTCTAGAACTCAAGCATTTTTAAGGATCCTGAACTGGTATCCAGCTATTCTCAACGCAAATGGGATTATTGAGGCTATAGTAGGTCAGTTCCTAAGATACCACCACTCCCATCCATTCCCTGCTCTAGAACTCAAGCATTTTCAAGGATCCTGAACTGATATCCAGCTATTCTCAACGCAAATGGAATTATTAGGGCTACAGTATGTCAGTTCCTAAGATACCACCACTCCAATCCATTCCCAGCTCTAGAACTCAAGTATTTTCAAGGATCCTGAACTAGTATCCAGCTATTCTCAACGCAAATGGGATTATTGAGGCTACAGTAGGTCAGTTCCAAAGATACCACCAGTCCCATCCATTCCCTGCTCTAGAACTCAAGCATTTTCAAGAATCCTGAACTGGTATCCAGCTATTCTTAATGCAAATGGGATTATTGAGGCTACAGTAGGTCAGTTCCAAAGATACCACCAGTCCTATCCATTCCCTGCTCTAGAACTCAAGCATTTTCAAGAATCCTGAACTGGTACCCAGCTATTCTCAATGCAAATGGGATTATTGAGGCTACAGTAGGTCATCAAAGATACCACCAGTCCCATCCATTCCCTGCTCTAGAACTTAAGCATTTTCAAGAATCCTGAACTGGTATCCAGCTATTTTCAATACAAATTGGATTATTGAGGTTCCTAAGATACGACCACTCCCATCCTGCTCTAGAACTCAAGCATTTTCAAGGATCCTGATCTGGTATCCAGCTATTCTCAAAGCAAATGGGATTATTGAAGCTGCAGTAGGTCAGTTCCTAAGATATCATCACCACCAGCTCTAGAACTCAAGCTATGTGATAGATCAACATTTCAGATCCAGTTTTCTAAATACATGGTATAATAGACAATACATTAGGTTGATTATTAGCTCCTTTTATGATCAACTCCCAAGTCAAGGACTAATAAATGACTTCTGCTTATACACTGTAAATTACTGAGATAGGTTCTTCGAAAAACATAGGGAACTTTTTGTAGAATTTCGGTTTGTCACAGATGATTTTGAAGTCATTCAGCTACTCGGTACATGTTCAATCTCAACAGTTTCGTTTTTATTGTTCACATTTTTTTATACAGAATTCTTATTATTAGACCTTCGTCAGCTCATTTATCCTTCATATGGTACTCTTTGAAACAGTTCCTGTATTTATTTAGGCATAGGTGTACCTTACATTTGTCACAAATTATATTAGAAGTTGAATCGCATTTTTCAAATAGACATGTCGACCATTTTTCGATGCACACGGGCAAATGATTACGTTTATCATACCGGCTTTCTTCAGTCGATCGACGTTCATGTGACTCGTCTCTGATAAGACATGAAAAATAATAGATTTCTTCAAAAATCATGTACCGAATATCGACAACTAACCTTTCACTAATAGCGGACATTATACGTCTGTCTGAATTCAAATTGTCTTCAAAAAATGAATTGAAATACCGAGATCGGTAATTTTATTTTGACCAAAATTGAAACGCACAAAAATAAAAACGACTGTAGACTGCAAAAACGACTGCAAAGTGAATACATAAAGTACAGAACACAGCTGCTGCTTGTTGAAAAATTCCGAGAAAAAATAAGTAAAACTGGATCTGAATACCCATCGCCTCAATGCAAGTGACGCAAGTTCCCATTGACCAAAAAAATTAGAAAAATCTGAGTACTTCCTCGTTGTTTGGTAAACATCTTTTATATTTTTTCTATAGTTTTTGTACAATTAAGTGATTAAGAAATTCGTGTTTTTATTATACAATGGAATTATTATAATCTATTCCTTCATATTTATTAAACTGGTATCCAGCTGTATTGCAAATGTGATTATTGAGGCTACATTAGGTCCGTTTCTGAGATACCACCACTACCATCCATTCCCAGCTCTAGAACTAAAGCGTTTTTAAGGATCCTGAACTGGTATACAGCTATACTTTCAATACAAATGGAATCATTGCGTTTACAGTAGGTCTTTTCCTAAGATAGCATAACTCCAATCCATTCCCAGCTCTAGAACTACAAACCTACAGCTACAGTAGGTCAGCTCCTAAGATACCACGACTCCTATCCATTCCCAGCTTTAGAACCTAAGCATTTTTAAGGATCCTGAATTGGTATCCAGCTATTTTCAATACAAATGAGATTGTTGAGGTTAGTGTAAGTCAGTTCCTAAGATAACATAACTCCAATTCATTTCCAGTTCTAGAACACAAGCATTTTCAAGGATCCTGAACTGGAATCCGGCCATTCTCAATTTTTACTTTGACCGAAATTGAAACGCACAAAGACACAAAATTCTAACGTCGCATATCGAATACAAAAAGTATGGTGCACAACTGCTGCTTGTTGAATAATTCCGAGAAAACAAAGTAAAACTGGATCTGAATACCCATAGTCTCGATGCTCAGTGACGCAAGTTCCCATTGACCAAAAAAATTAGAAACTTAGTACTCACTTCCTCGTTGTTTGGTAAACATCTTTTATATTTTTTCTATAGTTTTTGTACAATTCAGTTCAGTTCGTATCTATTTATACAATGGAATTATCGATATAATCTATTCCTTCATATTTATTAAACGTTTTAAAAGGTAAAAATTCTGATAAATAAACGGAAGACAATTCAAAGGATGTGAGTAAAATAATGAGTTTTTAAAATTTGCAATGTTTGAAAAATAGATGGAAATGACTTAAAAGTTGGTTTAAAAGTTAGAAAATAAGAAAAATTTATTTAGACTATGGCTTCTTATGGTACTCGCGGTAGCAGTTATGGTTTAGATTCAAACAAAGATGAACTCTGCACTTTGAGCAAAAGACCTGTGACTTACCATTGCATGTCTCCAATTTGCATCTCACTCGTTTTTCCGAATACTCTGGAACATGCTCGAATCCATCGTATCGAATGTGGTCATCCGTACGTCTCTCTCGTGACTTATCGACTCGTTGATTTTTCGATCGAACTTCATCGAGTGTTATCCGAGAACTTCGCTTTGCAGGCAATGGAGGATACACGAGTTGGTTGGCAAGATCCATCCGAAATGCCAACAAGTCCATTACTTGTCTCTTAGGAATTTCCGATTTATTACAGTCAATTCGATACTCATTCCATGATTGGACGATCGCAAAATCAATGAAATGTGCTATCATCCGTAACGTCCATTTTTTCGACCGAATCGAAATTCGGTAGTAACTGATCATTTGGTTCATCAAATCGACACCACCCATGTTGATATTGTACTCACGTACAATTTGCGGTCGATTGATGGCAATCTTTTGATGGGATGATTTGTCGTAGCGAAGAGCAGTGTCAACCTTTCCAATGCCAACATAATTCGACGCCAAGGCAACGCATTTATTGTCACACCATTTCACACAAGTTACCGATCCGTTGGAGCTCACCAATTCCTCACAACATCCCCGTCCATTCTTCTGCATTTCGGCGTCGGATGAGAATGGCGGTTTCGCAAACCGATCGATTCTTATGGTTCCAGCGGCGAGTATTTTTTTTTGCAGTAGAATTTCGAATACTTGAAAGGTAGAAAAGTAATTGTCGAAGTACAATTTGTGTCCGGGTTTGTCTATACGCTTCACCAAATGCAACACCATTGTTGCTCCCGATCCGAATGTGTCCAGACTTTTTGAATCGAATTCTGTGGTTGATCCCTGATAGACAACAAAATCATAGGCCAAACCGCTTTTGCCACACAAAACCAAATTCTTGACACCCCATTTTATTTTCGGTTTGTTTTTAACGTATTGTTTGACTCCTTTAGTGACTCTTCCACGAAGAGGGATCATTTGTTCGTCTATGGAAAGATTCTCTTCGAGCGGTAGTTCAAGACATCGTTTTCTCACCGAATCCATTAGTGGACGAACTCGTGCGAACTTGTCAGTGCAGCCATCGGGTATTTTTTCAACATCGACCAAATGCACGTTCGTTCGTAACAGGTAAAACCGATACAGTGGAATGGTATCGGTAAACATTTTACATTGCAGATGCTGACTGTAATACATTTCGATTCTGGGGAGCTTTAAATTTCCCATCATAACCTGTAGCCCGATGAATTGCTTGATTTCGTCTTTGTCCGTCGGTCGCCATTTCTTTGTCTGTTGCTGCTCCGCATACGTATTTGTATATGTGACCATGTCATCGAAAAGCGAGTCAGGGATGTACCTCATAAAATATGCAAGTGGCGAGAAGTACTCCTCTTCTAAATCGGAATTTTCGGTTCGTTCAAATGGAAAACTCTGGCTCTTGATAGCCTTACGACACCATTTTATATCACTTTTCGCAGTCCAAATCCATTGGGTGTCAACATTATCTTCAGAAACTTCCCCATCCGGGTCGTTGTTTTCAAATTCTTCTTCATCAGAGTTGGATTCAACAAATGCTTCATCGTCAAGAGTGAGGACAGCACTTCCGATACGTATGCGTTTAGAATGAACCGATTCAGTTTCAATATCACCGTCATCACCGTCACTGTCATCCTCGATGTCCGAATTGATAAAATTATTCCAAATCCCTTCGGTGAAAATCCGAGATGGTTTCTTGATCCTGTACGAAAGAGGAATAATTTCAAACTTTATTTCGTTCTCTCAATCAAAGCCTCTTCAATTTAGACTTAGTTCCCGAACGTAGCCGAGAGATTGAACAACTTTTGAATTGAAGAAACTCTGACTTGTGTCTCGTGCCGTATAAAGGTTCACTTCACGTGTAACAACTTTCAATTTATACAACTAACCTCTTGCTCCGTGACGGCATTGTATAAAGTTCACCGAATAAAAACTATTATTTTTATTCCAAAATGGAATTTTGATGCAAAAAAGAATCATTCGAACACGAAATGCAATTTTGGTATAAACAATCGTTTAGCTACTGTATCGAAATTGACGTTGCGCCAAATTGAATTTGATCGTTACTTTTGATTGCCTACTTGATTGCTGTAGCACAGTATCGCTTACTAGCCAGAGACATGATTTCGAAGTAAATCAGATTTTTTATCTCTGAACAAAAATGCGGTCACTGTAGAAAATACAGGTTGGTTCGTATGTCCTGTAGATGATAAGAAATTACACCAATTTTCTACAAATCGACTGCTAAGGATTTAAATTATTCAAAATTCAAAACCCTGACAATTCCCTAAATAGACTATATTTCTATTTTTGTACTAGAAAGCAAGTATAGCTAAATTTTGCGTCTGTGACAGCTCCAACAGACCACCCTGTATTTTCTACAAAGTCGCTACAAAGGAGATTTTTGACTGAAATAGAATTCTCTGTGAGTTTTTCGAAGTAACTATATTTATATTATTGTGGTTTGGCATTAGCAAGCCAAAACGTTCATCAAAACTCATATTTCGAATTTGGGGGCACCCTGTATCTTTTACAAATCGACTACGAAGGACATTTTTTTCCTAATTCAATAATCTGACGATTCTCTAAAGAAACCATATTTTTATTTTTGATATTTTGGCTTTGCAATTCATTGGGAAGACAAAATAAGCGAAAAAAAAAACAGGGGGGGGGGGAAGCTAATATATGGAGCCTGACGCAAAATCGGATATCACCCGACCGATCCAACATCTGGAGAATATTCCCTGTCGGTTAAAACTTTCATATCTCTCGACCTACTCGTGTCAACACACACGTTACAATAATTTTTCAGAATGTTCCTGAACAGGAACTTTTCAAGTGAATGAGTTTAAGAACGCAACGTTTGACCTACACGGGATCTTCAACCAACTATAAAGACTAAAGCAATTTCGTTTTAATGTCTCAGCTGTTGCCCAGAATAAAAATAAAAATGTGAAAAGGAGATTTTGATGAATTACTCATAGCTGTCCTCGTCCCCGAGCGTTATTATGTATGCTCAGCCCGTTGCCAAATTGCAACGTAAAAAAAAACCTCTGAATTTGTTTGTCTCTCATGAGAGATGAGTTTTACAAAGTTTGACATTCGAGCATACCTTGTGTTGACGTTCATTGAGTAGTTTGACCAGCTATCAGAAAAGTCAGCAGTTTACCAAAATTATCGTAATACATTCGTAAGAGCCGTGAGAGAGCGATCTGTTAAGGAAATAAAGCAAAAATTGAAAAAATTCAATTTTGTCCACACGGAGTACTTTTTTGGTATGTGGAAATCAAGCCTTAGCGCTTGTGTTGATTCATCCGGAGCCGGTATCCATAGATATTGGAACTTTTACGATTGTCGTAAAAAGAAACCATTCAAGTTTATGTTTTTTTGTTTCAAATTCTTTACTTCATTAAATTGTCGCATATCAATAATTAATCAATAAATTTGTTTCCATTTCTTCTTCGTCTTCTTCGTATTTATTTTTAAATATATAATAGAATAGGGGTTGACTCTAAAACATTCAATTATATTTTTTTGTATTCTTAAAATTCAAACACTTTACTGCTCCTTATTATCATCTTAATTGTAATCCTTTATTTGTTTTCATACGTATAGACAATTAATTTGTATTTGTATCTTCTTTTTGCAATTAATTTACCTTTTAACTTACACAATTCTAATATTTTTTTATTTCTTTTCAATAATTTTTTTGTTTTTGTCATTATTCATTTAAGGATTGCATCACTACAGGTTTCTGTATAATAATAATAATAATTTGTTTCATGGTTGATATACCATTTGCATTTGAACAGAACGAAAAGAAAATTAACGTAAAATTCATTTTTGTATAAACATCTCGTCTGTAAAATGCGATTTACAGTAGAGACGGTCAATATATCGAGGGCAACATTACTAAAGGGCGGAACCACTATATGTCTGGAACTACTCAACCTATTTTCATAGAAATTTTTCCACCGAAAACTAGAATTATTTTCATTTCTTGAGACCCATATTGAGAACGTCCGACCAATAGAACACCCTATGGCCTCAATTCGAATCAAACCGATTCTTTTTCTTTACCAAACCAAACCCTAATATTAGTAGATTAAATGTCAATGGTAGGGTTCCCAGATGCATTCTTTTTAGAGTGTATGTACTCTTTTTCGACATTGCAACTACCTTTCACCGACTATTTCATTAATTTTTCAGTCTTCGCACTCTTTTTCTAAATGGAAACAAAAATATTTCAATTATTTGTTGAAAAGTGGAAAAATTGTCGCTGGGCGGCAGTTGTTTTACAAGACATTTTTTAAGTAACATATGGAAGTGGCCAGAGAACACTTTTTTCAAAATTTCGGAAACGCTTTGTCTCTACTTTTGTTCATAATGCTGGACTCCAAAACGACATTTTAAATCACTTTATTCTGCTGATTTCTACTCAGAGAATTTTAAAAACGTCTCAGGGATTCAATTACAAACCTTTTTTTTAAGAGCTTCCGAGCGTACGCTGAAATTGTAGCCTACATTTCTGCGTTTTGAAATTTTTGATCGCTGATATCTTTTTACGAGAGCCCTTTTTGAAAAATGTACGACCACATTTTCGAGTAAAAATATGTCAGCTTTGAATAAAAAATAAAATTGTCTGTGAAAGTTTCATGTGCTTTGAGAAAACTGTACCTATGCCCCAAATTTGCATCAAAGGTACACTTTTCTCAAAGCACATGGAACTTTCACAGACAATTTTATTTTTTATTCAAAGCTGACATATTTTTACTCGAAAATGTGGTCGTACATTTTTCAAAAAGGGCTCTCGTAAAAAGATATGAGCGATCAAAAATTTCGAAACGCAGAAATGTAGGCTACAATTTCAGCGTAGGCTCGGAACCTCTTAAGTCGCTGCACCCTCCGGCGCAGTCAGAAATTTTGAAAAACTGATTTGCCAATTTTGCTAAAATTTTCCAAAAGTTTTCCAAGTTCTGATAAAAATTAACAAATTTTAGGAAATTTCAGAAAATTAGGCAAATCAACTTTCCATAAATAGGCTCCTAGCGCAGTAATGGTAGTCGTTGCCAATGGGTCAAACTATGAGTCTTATCGAGCTAATATGCGGCTAAAGCTGAAAGTTCATGAAAATCGTTATTTGAGAGATATGGTAATTACGGCCTTGAGTGTTGCCCTCAGTATAATAAACAGTCCTGGGATAAGAAGTTTTAACAAATACACGAAAACGTGACTTGTCACTTTGATCCCGAGTTATGTAACAAAAGGCGCCGAACGAAGTACTGTTTTCGACGCATACAGTATGTATGAAAACGTACTAGAACTTTAAAATGGCATCTCGGATCTTGGTGACGTAGAGTAGATCTCTATCTCGATCCTTCCAGTACATAGTCATTATTGCAGATCCGTAATTAAATCTTCTTCTTAAGAAAATGGTAATTATGCCAAGATACCGGATTAAATATTTTTATTTATTATAATTTCTTTAACTGACTTGATAAATGAATTTTGCGGTTATAAAGTACGAAGTAGAGGTATTTATCTTATTAACAAAAATATGTTTCGTTTTCCACTCATTGTATTTTCTTTCGCTTCAGTAATTACAGTAAATTTGTTTTAATTTTTCTCTTTTGTTATACGTTTTATCTCTTTGTTGGATTGCCGAAATATAATTTGCCAAAGTTGCGTGATTCATTTTTTCTTTTTTTTATTTTCTAATTTTAAATTTAAACATATAAAATTTGTAAAAAAATTATATTTTTATCTTCTTCTTCTTTTGTCCACTTTATTTCTTTTTTAAATAGATTTTGATGATCACATTTTTCATTTTTGTTTTTCTTAATTTTATTTTCTAGAATTTTTTCCGTCTTCTTGTTCTTTTTGTTCACTAAAACGTCGGTTTCATTTTTGAATTTTGAATCAATTTCAATTGGAATTAACGATCCACATTCGCTATTAATGTTGTAACAAAATTAATCAATTTTTTTTGCGAGAAAAATTTTAATTTAAAAAAGATTGTAAATTTAATGCTGTGTAGCGTTCCACGGTAACAAAAAAAAATCCGAAGTTTGATCCTGAATCATATTAAAACGACCTTGCGGGTTTCTCGATTTGAATGGGTCTCATTTCAATTACAACCAAACTGTCCCAAATGGAAAACGTCGTGACATAGATAATTTCCCGTGTAAAAAACTACTCCTTGTAATAGGGAGATTCCGAATTTTACGTCAACGTGAAAATCACAATCTCCCCAATAAATTAGTTGTCCCTTTTAATTTTTAGAATAAGCTGAATGAACAGTAATCAATGATCATTTGAAAGGAGTATGAGGAAACCACTGGCTGAAAGAAATTCAAAGCCCATGCCCAAGGTATTATATGACGAGGTTATGCCGATCACTGGGGTTCTCCGTTCTCAGTTCTCCGTTATCGCAAAATTCGACTGAAAATTGTAGCGCAATTTCAGTTCAGTTGAAATTTTGTACTGAAATGCAGTTAAAGTTACCGATGGCAGCCGTGTTTTTTTTTGCGATACGGTCAAAGTAAAAAAAATGGCGACTGACGTAAACTCCTCATACACAACGTTGTACGTACCCGCTTCTAAATTTCTGATGTTTATGTGTAGATTAGATGGATTTAGATCCGGGTTGCTCGAAACAAGTTGAAGTTGACTACGTTCAAATTGAACCTGATCTGACAATTCAGGTTCAGGTAATTTTTCGAAACAAGTAGTTAAGGTTACCTGATAGGTCGGACCTGAAAACGAAAATTAGGTTTCAGGTCTGGTGAAAATTCATGACATTAGGTTCCGGTCAAAACTGGTTTAGGTTTTTCTCATGGCATTTAAGGTTGATCTGAGCTTTTCCGAGACCGAGATCGAGACCGAGGCAATGATTACATTCTGAAAAACGAATTCTGAAATTATTCGAATGTCCGCGAAAATTCAGAAACCAATTTTGAAAAGAATGTGAGCTTGGAATCAGGTCAGGTTGTTTTAAACCTGAAGTTATCTGAACCAGAGTTGACCTGAACCTGATTGGTTTAAAATTTTAACCTGACCTGAGATCTGGATCGATCTTAACATTAAAAACCTGATCTGACTTGGTACGTTATCAAGTTATCTGATCTTTCCGAGGATTTTTCCATTTAAATTTCTAAATAAAATTTACTTTCAAGTGAAGTCAATGTAGATCACATCAACGGTAAATCGGGTCATGTCAGGTTCATTTTTAGGTCAAAGTACTTGATTCGACTAAGTTCGGTTAGACTGAAAAGCCGTATAAATACAAACTTTCAACAATGTTTCAATGCATTGCTGCCGCAGCAAAAGATCTCAGACTTTTTTTATTTGAAAGGAAGAGTGAAAAATTGGTAAGAATAGAAATTAGGAATTTAATATCGGAACGACAGTTTTCAAGTTACTTGTATGTAGATATTAGCTAAATATTATGTAGTATATGATGGGGGGGATGGGCGTGCGTATATATAAATCGTTTCTCTTACTTATAAAAACTAAGTTCATAGAAATTGAAATAATAAAAAAAACAGAAATAAAGTAAAAATTTAATTTAAGAACTAAAAACAACTAATTAATTAAATCACAAAATTATTAATTTTAAAACGAAAATAAAATTGAAAAATTCTTTTTATTTTAAGTGCTTCTCATTTCTCTCTTTCTTCTAAATTTATTATTTGTTTTTTGTTTTTAAAAAAATGGTATATTCACTATGAACAACATTTACGTGTATAATTATAAAGTGCTCTACTTAAAATTTATTCTTTTTTTTACTTTCTTAACTTTTCTTTTTTTTTAAATTATGAGTGAATTTTAAGGTAAAACAAATTAAAACTTAAGGGAATATCCGCGTTGATTTCGTCTGTTAGTTCTTTCCAATTATTTTTTTCTGGATGCAGTCAAATCTCACTAAAAATTATTATTATTTTTTGTTATATTTTTACGTCTGTCACTGCAGATGAAACCGTTCTCTTTCGCTCTAACGCTGCACAATTTCAATTCTATTTAAATGACACATTTTCTAATCGGCAATATTTAACCACGAGTGCTAACGAAAATTTGTCAATTGATTAATTTGCGGATGAACTGGGTTAAGAAAACTAAATTAATTGGCGTATGGCTGATCGACAACATAATAAACGTCAACAGTTTGTGATAAATTAGAATCACTTTCCGAAATGAGCTTCCCCATTCCAAGAAAACCATTTTGTTTCGAACATCTTCAAAATAAAATTCATTCGTCGTTCCGGGTCCAAGCATCGGCACGTTTTTAACCAATGACGTGGTGAGCGACTAGGCTTGAAAATCTATTCCACGATGTTTTGGTAGATATCCTAGACAGGAACGGTCTGCACACAAAAAACCACTCTAGACAAATTTTTCCGTCACGAAAATCTGAACAGAATTTATATCAAGGTCTGGCATCGATCGACAACAATTTACTCCTCGAACTCAGGGGATGACGAAAAGAAATGGCTGGATGGAAGCGTGGGAGAAGGGAAGAACACTTGTTTGGGATGCAACCTGTGCAGACTCCCCGGCAGCTTCTTACATGATTTGATCAAAACGACCGGCCTTTGCGTCGGAAAATCCGGAGAACAAAAACACACAAAATACTCGAAAATGGAGACTAGCTATCACTTTGTCGCGGTGGCAGTGGACTCTTTTGGCTGATCATGGTCAAAATAAGCCGTTAATGTTTTTAACAAAATTGGCGTGTGAATAATCAGGATGACGGATGGAACTAGGGCGAGGCCGAGGCTTTATCGATTCCAAAGAATATATTTGGCCATTGTGTCATTTCTGGGTCTGGTGAATATTGATAAATTTAAGGAAATCGACGTCCCACGAATAGACTCGTTAAACTTGTTTTTAGAATAAACTCTCTTCCACCTATACGGCTGGTGTTACGGTAAGAAGGCATTGAGATAAAATGAAGATTGGCCATTGGAAATTCTTTGAAACTCCAAGAAGTGATCCGAGGAATCCATTTTTTTAAGGAAAGTGATTATCTGAAGAACTGCATGGCCTGTTTGTTTTGGTAATTAATATTCTAAATTTCCAAAAATTTCCTCAAAAATTTAAAATTTTCCAAATTAAGAAATTTTGGGAAATTTAGAAAAACATTTTCCCAAACGTAAACACTGCTTGTAAATTACTTGATGGAAAGTTACGTGCAAGTTTCAAATTCTTTAAATTTCTTGTGAAATTTTCAGAATCTCGTCGACTGCAGAAATCAATTTAGAAGCAAAGCACTGATATCCTGGGACTGTTGACTGTTATTATGCATTTCAGATTCCAAATTAAAGTCATACGAATTCAATTTAAATTTCTTTTTGTCAAAATATCAAGTGTGTTAATATTTATGCTATGAATTACCCTAACATCTATGCTTATTGTTGGTTATAAATCGCTTCTAGATCAAAATTTAAAAAAAAAATTGAGGCAACGGTAAAATTTCTATTTCTATTTCCGTTTGATTTTACTGAATTAAAAACATTTTTTTTTGTATTCCTTTCGTTTAGCTATTTACCTAATCAGTTTATTCAATTGTAACGTTGTATTTATCAAATTAATTTACTTTTAGTATAATATATGTGATAATGCGGTAAGTAAATATTTTGCTGGGTAATTGTTACGCAACAAAAGCGACGAATTTCGTAGTACCGATTTAGGACTCATTTTATTTTATTGCGTTCGATTTTTCTTCAGAATATAACTGAATTAAACACAACTCTCAGTTTTCTCATTTAGAATTCCTTTGATTACCCACGTTTAGTTTTATTGATTATTGTGTTTGCGTATGTGTTTCACTCTCTATAGTTTGTTTATTATGTAAGCGGTAAATTTAAAATAAAAAAAATTGCAAATGTTATCTCTATGCTTAGTGTTTTCATTATCTCTGTTGCTTCCTTAACCTGTTTTCTATTTTAGTTTTTTTCATTATATTTCAATATGTTTCTTGGTAGCAGTTCGGTTCTAAATTGTTTTTCATTTTTTTTCCTGTCAATTACCATAATGATTATAGTTCATTGTTCTATTTTTCAATTTAAAAAAAAAAACGAAAGGGCGTAGGTAATTTCAAGTTTCTTTCACCGATATTCATTTCTTTCAGTTTAGCTTAATTTTTGTGTGGCAACATGCGATCCAAATTTCACTTTGTCTTTCTCTGATCTTGGCACCGAATTTCCCAGTTTCACAAATCTTTTCTGGACCATTACACTTGACTCTTTCTTTATCACACACCAGAGAAGCATCGCAAATTTTACTTATGATAGAAGTGCAAACCAGTGACTCCGACAATTTACATTTCTTTTCATAAAAATATTTCTGCAAAACATTTCACGCGAATTTGAAAACTTATACAGAAGCGCAACCCGTATATCCGTTCCTGAGCTGTTACTGTACCAGCTGATGATAACAATGAACAGCCTCGTTTTCGTATGTTTATTGACCTCGGCTTCGCCTCGGATCAACAAAATTCCCACGAAAACTCTACTTCTCATCATTTTATCCCTAGTCATGTTAAATACTATTGAATGACGTAGCAACCGACACGACCGAAATATTATGGGTACATGATGCGAATAAGACGTTACGGAAATTTGTCGTTTCAATAAAGAGTGTGTAAAATGGCATTTGACTCCTGTCATTCGCTGGCAGAAATATTTGCAAGGAAAAAAGTATTGAAGAAATCAACAAAATTTTTACTTTTAATAGACTTAATTCAGACACTATGAGGACGATTCATGTGGCGATGGTAGCTGCTGCTGTTGACTTTGTTCCATTTGCTGTGACTGATGAGATGCGGTTTGTTGTTCACCTGGAAAGGCATTAAATCTCGTGAAATTGATCTTTACAGCTCGGAATTGGTCGAACGAGATGGCATGTCAGATAATTTGAGAAAATGTACTTGCCACGAACCTAGTTTCATCCAAATCTGTCAGGTGAGGTTTCAGGCAACCTCAAAATTCCTGTCAGGTTTGATCTGATTTCTAAATGTTCAGGTTTGACGTCAATTTTGATAAAATTGAGACAAACATTTCGCACTAGTTCTTTCGGGCCTCAACTAAGAATCAGAATATTAGCGATATATCTACAACTATGACTGTCGGTTCGACATTATGTGTGGGACACTCTTTTGAAAAACGGCCTCCCGAAATGGGAAGCATTTTCCAGTGGACTTTACATGTCCCTAAAAAAGGTAGTCTCGAGAAGCCAAAACCACTTTTTAAAAAATTCCTCGACGCTTGCGTGGCTAGTGGGAGGTGATCGAAAACGAAAACCGAAAACATGCACTTTTCTAATGGAAGTTTCTCCAGGTAAAGGAAATGTAAAAGGTATGGTGTCATAAGAAAGCATGTGCTTTCGTAGCAAATAAGTCTCATTGGTTTTACAATTCATCCCCACTGACATACAGGCAGCTGAAAATATGGGTAAAAATTTGACTACTTTGGTGAACTCAACTTTGCAATGGAAAAACGTTTTGTTTTCCTCGTGTTTCGGATGCAGAGGAACCGCTAGAAGTTCAAGCAGATAATCCAATTCTTACCCATTTTTTGAATTGCCAATATCTTAGAGTCAATGAACTTTATTTAAATAAGACCTTGTTTGCCCCGTCAGCTATTGCAATTAACATTCTAATGATGCCCCACACGACCTTTTCCGTTTCATCTACCTGGAGAAATTTCTTCAATAAGAAAAGTGCATGTTTTTGGTTTTTGATCACCTTCTACCAGTCACACAAGCGTCGAGGAATTTTTTGAAAGTGGTATTGGCTTCTAGGGAAAGCATACCTTTCCAGGCATCACATATAAAAAAGTCCACTGGAAAATGCGTCCGATTTCGGTAGACCGTTCTTCAAAACAATCCCTCGCACAAAAATAAAATAAAACAAAAACTAATGAACACTCACTTGGCGGCGTAATTGGACCAGCCGAATGGGGCGCTTTATTCATAATTTTTTGGCGAACTTCTCGTATTTTCAATTGTAAACTCGATTTATGTGGAAAAACGTCTTTGTGCTTCTCCTGCAATTCGAATTCCAAATTAATCGAAACGAACAAAATGCTTTTGATCGCACAACAATCTCACCTGAAATGCGGCCGTATCACTAGCCAATGGAAAATAGCCACATTGATTGAACAATTCCATTACAAGAGTGCGACGTTGTTCCAATATTTTTCGATGTCCTTTTTCGTTGCCATCGTGCGTTTTTGGCGTGCGTGGCGAACGTTCCGAATTGTCGGTACCGATTTCGCATTGATTTACTGAAAGAAACCAATCAATATTTACCGACGCTTCTTAACGTTCAATTTGGCAATCAAAACTTACTTCGATCGATGCTGAACTCTGGTCCGAAAAATCGATTCGCAACAACACCAGCAGTAACTGGTAGTGATGCTGTTGACATGGCAGACATAATGCCGCTGGTCGATGGTTCGTCTTCGTAATCTAAAAAAAATGGAATGAAAATTAGAGTGAGACGGATTGAACCGAGAAGAAAGTGTTTTACTTACAAGGATTGGATGACAATGGTGGGATCGGATGTGCTGACTTTTTCTTATGATAACTGGAGGGAAATACTCGAGGAGACGATGGCACCGATATGGGACCAGGAGACTGATATTCATCCGGTTTAAATTGAGGCAACGTTTGGAATTTCTTCTCAAAGTCGACCTGCTTCAAAACACTGCGAATCGAAGAATAAAGAAAAATTAGGTCCCACTCACGACGGTCAAGCCTCCAACACTATTACCTATCCATGTTATCATCTTTGTGCTTTTTGAAGAATGGTTTCTTCATTGATGGCGAAAATTGGTTCTGAATGTCGTCATTAGCAGCTGCAGAATTCGGTGTGGGCAGTGCGGATGATATGGACGTTGGTATCGATGGTGCCATAATGATGGTTGGTGAATTTGATGTTGCAGTTTCACTAACTGACACTACAAAATAGCGGAGATGATCATGAGACTGTTCATTTAAGTAAAAACTAATTGAAATTCACCTCCACCCATTTTCTGCCGTCGCTGTAAAGGTGCTCGTCCTAATTGAGCTGGCGTTGGAGCCAATATGAACTTTTTGTGTTCCGGCTCGTCGAACTCTTTGTTGTTATTGTGTTCAGAATCAAAAGCACCGGTGTCCATACGATTCGATGAACTGGATTCGAATAGATGCTCGTTCACGGATTTTGGTGTAGCTGGTAAACTTTGATGAGGAGATTCAGGTTCTTGTTTAACTGATGGAAGAAAATTTAAGAAAATTTAAGTTCAAGTCGATTTACTTGCGTATCGATTACAACTTACTGTTGGTGGTGTTGCCGGAATTTGAATCATAATTCGGCGTTGATATCAACAGATTGGGAACCTTTCCGATGACATACTGCACAGATGTAGGCGTTTTCACGGAATTGCTCGATGAAATGGACTGTGAACTCGATTGGTTGATGTTCGGAGGCATCAGTTTAGCACGTTGCTGATTGATCAAGTATTGCTGCTCGTCGGAGAAGGGAGTGAGGAACGTTAACTGAAACGTTCAGGATTGTTATTGTTAAGTAGACGAATCAATGGACAAGGCATCAGGGCCGGACTGGGTACTGTAGCTCGGGTAATACAGTATAGTAACTCGTAAAATTGATTTTCGTAATTTTTCGGGCGACACCCGATCGTCCAATGTAACCAGTTCGGTCCTGCAAGAGATGAAGATTGTCTCCTTACCTGATTATTGTTCAAAAACATCAACTGTTTCTGTCCGGTCAATTGATTGGTGGCCATGATTGGCGTTCCCGAAGCGGACACAGCACCAGACGATGATACAGCTGTATTTAACGAACCGGAATTAATCATCAAAATTGATTGTGACAATGATTTTTTAGATGAATCGTTAATAATTGTTAGTTTCTCTTTGGTGGTACCGTCGTTGCCGGAATTCAGTAATTCTGAAAGTGAGGCATTTGTCAGTACGACAATGCCACCGGTTGTCGATGACGATAGTTTTCCCGTCGTCATTAATGACGCATTTGCGATATTATCATTCAGATGATGATTATTGTTATTTTCAACGATAATGGTTTCGTAAACGATTGATGGCTGTCGTTGTTGTTGTTGCTGTTGTTGTTGCACAACATCGCTTACGATGTCAGTGGCAGTATTATTGATGATATTGTTGTTAGCATTGTTATTATCAAAATTAGTAGAGGTGATGGTAGTGGTAGTAGAGTTAGTAGAATTAGTAGTGGAAACAGAAGTAGTTATGAGCTCGTGATTATCGATTTGATGATGATGATGATTGCTTGTTTGATGGTTATTTAAATGGATGGCGACAATTTTACCTTTGCTGAGCATGTTACATTGGCTAAGGAAATTCTCGTTTGCCATCTGTTGCTGTTGATTGCAACGTTGTTGCTCTAAAGCCATCGCTTCGCAATGTTGTTGTTGCAAAGCGTTAAATTGCACTTGATCGGTCGGAAAGGTGAAAATCGACGACGACGACGACTTATTACCGAATGGCTGTTGGTCCTCTTCCAGTTTGATTTGTGATTTCATCGAGTTGTACTCAGAGTCCGACACCGATTTTGTACTCTTTGGGCTAGCTGGCATCGTTTTGAATGCACCGCCTGAAATATGGAAACATGCGTCTCGTTCAAAACATACTCAAATCGGATCAGTCGTCCAACGAGTTTAGTACTTAAACTCAACATTACTTACCAGTTGGCTGAAATGGTGATACACCGCTCGGATTTTTCGGACTGTTGAATGCATAAATTGGAATTTGTGGATAAGTCATAATCGGTGTCGGTTTACACGTGACATCACGTGACGTGGCATTATTAACGCCGGCAGCCACTTGTTCACACGGTGCTGTTGTTGCTGCTGATGTTGTCGTAACGTTAGTAACACTTGACGATGATGCTGAAAAGCTAAGCGAACTTGGTGACGGTGGCACCGGATCGACTTGCATCTAAAATGGCAAACGAGAAAAGGGAAGAGAACGAGAAATCATTAGCCAATGAGTTCAAGATTGAACGACTACAAATAATTGAGATTAGGAACCTTAGCTTTTTGCGTGTCTTCGGAATCTAAATTTGACTCCTCAACATCTGAGTCGGTTACCTTTTCTGCGCATTTCAAATCAATTTCTGCAACCTCAGCTGATGACGTTGGCTCAGCATTGACCATCTAAATGGAAATGTGTTAGCGTTAAGACCAATTGTTCGTGCGTTTTGGGAAGCAGAGAATTACCTGCTCATCGTCAGACATGTTTTCAACGTTGTTAAACGGTTTCCGATCGGGTAAATTGGAAGAAGATACGTACATTGAATCTGGAGTCGCTGCAAGACAAAAAGAACTTAAGTCCAATGAATGCCTACGCGAATATTAAAGTCTCTTACCGAATTGATGAGGATCATCGCCTTTAGCTAACGGCGAAACTGTTGAATCCGCTTCTTCCGTAGAATTGTACGACGCTATAGTCAATGGTATCGACTCATGCTCAGCTGGACTGTTCTCGTCTCCGTCCAACGAGCCTAGCCGTCCCCGTGAATCCTTATTGGAGCTGGATGACTTTTTGCGATCTTTGGAACACCATTTCCATTCGGGGTATGCCTTAAAGTGTGCCTCTTTCATCTCGCTAGCCAGCACGTGATATTGATTTTTACCGTCCGAGCCCAATGCGTACCACCATTCACCCAAAATTTTGCTGACGTTTCGATTATCCTGATTCGGGTGTTTCTCGTGTACCAACGACCGATGCTTTTTGGAGAATATCATAAAAGCGTTCATTGGACGACGAATTTTGTTGTCCTTTTTCGATAAGGGACTTTGCGGCTCTTTATTGGAGCCCTGGATAGAGCTACATGACTGCGTTCGTCGCTTAACAGCTGACATAACATCAGCTGCGCTATCCGTTTTCGGCAAAACCGGGCTGTTTATCATCACATTTCCAACTGTAAAACTGGAATGTGTTGACGGGATGGTTCCGTTTACTGTGGTAGTAGTGGATGTTAATGTTAATGGCGTTGTAGAGGAAGTGGATGTGTATTGCTTATTGTCGTTGTGTGTAATGCCATTCTCACGAATCGACGACAAACTACTGGCATAAATATTTGGGTGGCTACCGCCATTTAAATTGCTTTGCAAATGAAATGATTGGTTAGCAGCCGTGGAGGATGGCAACTGTTGAGAATTTGCTGGTACAGCCGATGGAACTGGTTCGAATACGTCATCGTCGATTTGATCTGAAATTGAAAGTTTAGTAAAAGAGAAAATGTCTCGGAAATGCAGGAAGTCATACCTTCGCCGTCATCATCTGGAGACGGTTCAGATGGTGGAGGTGTCATAATTTTAGCAGTCGGTGAAGTAACAGCGGTTGAAGGTTTAGCGGGGGAACTGATCCTTGGCAATAGAGAATGCCACTGATAAATCGACCCCGGCGTTATCCCTGGAATTAATATGAAATGTCGTCGTTAGCAACATGAATGAGAGAAGATGACTAAGAACCGCACCGTTTTTTGGAGCTGACTTTTCTTGTTGAATAAGTGGCACCTGCGAAGGAATTGATGACGGTGGTAGAAATGGCACTAGCTGCGTCGGATCAACGATGACCGGACGAAATGACGGATAACTGTTGTTGGACGAAGCCGGCGATATGCGAATGACACTGGTGGCATGACCGACTGGCACAACTTGTGTAGCTGGCGGGCGTAATTGTGGCTGTGGCGGAAGATGTTGAATTTGTTGGTGCTGTTGGCCTGGCTGTTGTTGCGTTTGAGGTGCCGATGACTGCTGCGGTCTGACCAATTCCGGTCGAATCACAACCTGTTGAGGGCCAATGCAATACGGTATGGGACTCGGAGTGCTGTTACTCTTCCACTTGGACGAGTCCGACGGAGCTGGACTGCCGATCGGCAGAAACATATTTTGTTTGTTGCCAACGGTCAACGGTGATTGCGTTACATTCATCGGCGATGTACCGTGATTGGTTGGTGAGGAAAATGACGGTGTTGCCGAACGTGAACTACTCAATGAAACTGTGAAGCAATTGGACATTTTCAAACCATTAATAACACCACGTGCAAAGAAACACAATTTATAGTGTAAATCAACAAAATATTCTCACGTTTACACTGTTTGTAAATTTCGTAGCACTGCCAGTACTGATAAGTGAGGCTGAGATTCATTTTCGGTTGTATTTAAGCGCAAAAAAAACGTTTAATGGACGATTCCATTCGAAATTGAAATTGAACTGTACAAATATTCACAGTGCCCGACTGCACATATTACATTCAATTGCTATTGTATCACTCGTAACAATGTGCGACTGACCGGAAAACAAAAGACCTTATTCGTTTGTGTGGACTCTTCTTTTATGAAATGGCCAGGGACATTGTTTAAACGAAAACTGAACGGGGATAAAAATGTGTGTTACGTTCAGACATGAACGTTGCACACAGAAGAGTATATTTAAACGTTCCATACGTTCTTTAACGGATGACATTCATTTGTAACACAGCAAAATTACAAGATTTAGCAACGTTACTCCACCGATAAATTTGTTTAAAGTTTATAAATTCAGTTGAACACTACGTCTTCTAGTAACCGATCAAAACTCAATAAACAGAAAAACAAACTCGATCTGTTTACGTCTAAGTATTTATTCAAACCAGGAATATTAAGGAGAATCATTTGCACAGTCGACCGTACATTATTGTAAAGTCAAATAAATTCATGCACATAAAATACAACCATTTTGCATATAGTCTTTGCGTATGGTATATTAATTTGCACAGAAAGATCAAATTTCCAGTAAATATGACGGTCGAATTAGATTTCCAGTTTACGTTCTATCTGGTAAAATGCAACCATAATTAATATAAATTCCAGAACGAGAATTCGGTTCGAACATTTTGTGTAATTATGTGGAATTCAAATTGATTTGATTGCTCTCATCGTACAGACTTATTCAAAAATTCAGTGCTCATCAACAGAATACAATAGCATTAAGTACATGGCATCACCATGGCATTAATTCATGGACACAGTGGATATGTATGATTATTCTAACGGAATTTGATTCGGTTATTTTGGTTCGAATGTAGTTTTGTATAAGGTGCAGCCATCTTTCTTTTTACCGCGTTATGAATCATTTTCTCTTTCATACAATAGAAGATCTCAAGTTACATTTTGAGCCGCTGAAATGATCGATTGATGTATGGGAAACTTTTATTTTTAATAAACTCTTAGCGCTGATTATAGAACCGAACAACATTGAGTTACGATAAATAAAGTTTCCGTCTTTTTCGTCCATCACTGAATTTACTGTTTCTATGTGAAAATACCGAAGTATTGATCATCCATTCATGGTTGCGAGATAACAAAAAAAACCGCTGTTGAGCAATGATTCGCTGCGGATGTTGGCTTACAAAATTCAGATAAAAATTTTGGTTTTTTCATCAACTACTCGTGAAAACTTTATCAATACAACTAACGGATTTGCAATGCAGAAGATCGGAACTAAGATTCGGAACAGGTCGATTTTGACCGACCTGCACATGAAACCATAGAGTTACACTCGAGAGATGGCATGGTGGCGCTGTCATTTTTAAACATGTCTGGATGCCTATGTAATTTTTGGGTACTGATTATCATCAGCGCCACCATGCCACCCGCGTGTGCAAATTATGTGTATCCGGGAGATGCGGGAAATCAGAAACAAAACTACATTTTTTATTTACATCTTTAAAAAAAAATTCTATTTAAAATCGCTTGATAAGATTTTAGTGTAGACAATTGAGTCGTACAACTTTACTATTGCATAGAAAAATAGGTCAGCATCCTCTTAAATTTTTTGTGTAACAGTAACTTATTAACCGTACGAAGAAACACCTTTGGATTTTTGGCTAAAACATGAAGAATCGATTTTTTTAACTGTGAAAATTCTATGTCTCCAGTTTCGTGGCTGATCACAATGTGAATGTGAGATACTCTCAGAGTTCTACAACAACCAAATACAAAGTATACAGTAGAAGGTTCCAAAAATAACCAAATAAAATTGTACCAAGTCATACAAATCGAAACACTCCGATCCGAAACATGTTTCGAAGACTCTGCAGAATTCTGTGAATCTTGGAGACAGTGATACCGTACATCAAATGCAATGGAAGCGAAGGGAAAATGAATTTTGCCTGGTTTATGGTCCTCATAGACAGAGGACCTCGGCATTGCACGATATTTGTTTCTAAATTTGGTCACCCATGTCAAAAATGGTCTAAAATATCAGTCGATACTGTCCAGAATCTGGAAATAATCTGCAATTCTGGAAAAATTGGTCACTTACATCAAACGCAATGGAGGCGAAACGAAATTTAATTTTGTCTGGTTTATGGCATACATAGACAGAGGACCTGGGCATTGCACGATATTTATTCCAAAACAGGGTCACCCATATCAAAAATAAGTCGAAATATTAGTTTGAAATCAGTCGATACCGTGCAATATTGCACGGTAACGACGGTTTATTTACCCATTTTTCACGCTATTTTTGATATGGGTGACCCTGTTTTGGAATAAATATCGTGCAATGCCCAGGTCCTCTGTCTATGTATGCCATAAAGCAGACAAAATTAAATTTCGTTTCGCCTCCATTGCGTTTGATGTAAGTGACCAATTTTTCCAGAATTGCAGATTATTTCCAGATTCTGGACAGTATCGACTGATATTTTAGACCATTTTTGACATGGGTGACCAAATTTAGAAACAAATATCGTGCAATGCCGAGGTCCTCTGTCTATGAGGACCATAAACCAGGCAAAATTCATTTTCCCTTCGCTTCCATTGCATTTGATGTACGGTATCACTGTCTCCAAGATTCACAGAATTCTGCAGAGTCTTCGAAACATGTTTCGGATCGGAGTGTTTCGATTTGTATGACTTGGTACAATTTTATTTGGTTATTTTTGGAACCTTCTACTGTATACTTTGTATTTGGTTGTTGTAGAACTCTGAGAGTATCTCACATTCACATTGTGATCAGCCACGAAACTGGAGACATAGAATTTTCACAGTTAAAAAAATCGATTCTTCATGTTTTAGCCAAAAATCCAAAGGTGTTTCTTCGTACGGTTAATAAGTTACTGTTACACAACAAATTTAAGAGGATGCTGACCTATTTTTCTATGCAATAGTAAAGTTGTACGACTCAATTGTCTACACTAAAATCTTATCAAGCGATTTTAAATAGAATTTTTTTTTTAAAGATGTAAATAAAAAATGTAGTTTTGTTTCTGATTTCCCGCATCTCCCCGTGGTATCCAGGATACCGGGAAATTTCTTACAATTTTTTTTAAGAAAACTGGAAATCGAATTATAGCTGCACAAACCAGCGGGAAATGTATGTAGCGGGAAGTCACTTTTACATTTTTGAATAACGGGAAATCCGGGAAATCTTGACTGGGATACCGTGAAGAAAACATAATTTGCACACGCGATGCCACCTCTCTATGTATGAAACAGTCCACCTGAAAAGATACAGGTCATGTTCAGGTTTCTCGTTGAAACTACCTGAATCTGGCCTGATCTAGTCCGATTTGACCTGAGGTAAATTTTAATTAGAAATTTAACTGGAAATTGGAAAAATATTACATCAAAATTCAGGTATCCTGAAAACCTCCCAGATCAGGTTAAACCTAAACCATTCCGTTTAAGACAGGTTCTCTAAAATTTGTTTAGATTTTCCGAGCCCTAATTGGAAGGATCCGTTTTAAACTGATCGCAGGAAAAGAATAACTGATCGCAAGAAAACTTGACCAGCACTTCCTGCAATGCAGAAAAGTATTTCCCTTTTACAAAAGTATCATGAAAGTAAGAGTTTCCAACTACTGCGATCAATAGTATTTCACAAAACTAGGAATAAAAAGATGAAAAGTAGAGTTTTAGTGTGTTTTGTTGATCCGAGGCGAAGCTGGGGTCAATAAAGGCATGAAAACTAGACGTTTCATTTTTACCTGAGTTATGTAATGGACTTTACATGCTGAGGGCTTCGAAGAAAGTGCTTGAAACATGAAAAGTATAGTTTTCGACGCATGTAGCATGTAAATTCACTTTACATGCTTTTGTTTTCCCTAGGGTCGAAAGTGGCTTATTACAAACCTAGGCAAAACAAGAAATTTGGTTTAGGTTTCAAAAGCATGTAAAATCAATTACAAAACTCGGGATAAAAGTTGAAAAGTCTCGTTTTCGTGTGTTCATTGACCTCGGCTTCGCCTCGGATCAACAAAATACATATTCAAACTATTCTTTTCAACATTTTATCCTTTGTTATGTAAATACCTATTTCATTTCGATCAATTACCACTTTTCAACGATCAAATCTTCTTTTCCTGTGTTCAGTTTAAAGGCTTGGCACACAAAATTAGTTATTTTTCAGACCTTTTCCAGGACAACGGAATTTTTTGGAAAATGCGGAAGGTCAATAAGACTCGGCTTCCATTGATTTCTCGTCTGATGTATTTCCATAAAAAATATGGAAAAATCGAATGAAAGTTTAATTTAAGAAATTGTGAAGAGGATGATGCTTTCAGGTCTTACATTGTTTAATTTAAATGAAGTTTAGTCTGACATTTTTGTAACCTTTTGTGCTCACTATAGGGTAGCCCTAAATAGAATGGTTACCAATTAATGAATTGAAACGAAGATAATATAAACAGTATGGAGACTGGAGAGAACTTGCCTTAATAAATCGTAAAAATAGCTAAACGAGTGGGAAAGGAACAAGAATCAGGAATTAAAATTATTAGATGATAACAGGCGAGTGTACAAAAGGAAGTGAATCGAGATCTTTTGAACGAAAATAGAAACAAAGTCTTGTCATTGAACTGAAATAGTGATCAAACGCTCGCTTCGCTCGGGGTTTCAAAAATCAATAATCGATCGAAAGATCATAAAATTCACAAAATTTTTCACTCGCTCCGCTCGCATCCTTTGTATGATTTAAAGAAAAAATTGTTTGTCACGGAAAATGGGATTTGGATGCCGAGAAGAAAACATTATTTGTACACGAGTGGGAAGCCGCACTTTTGTGTAAGACGCCCATCCAAACATTCATGTTTTGCTTTATACTGCCAAACCGTATAGGCCTGAAGGGCCTATACTCGAGAAAAATTTTGAATTGTACTGTCACCACATTTCACTAAATTTGGTCAATCATTTAGTGAAATTTGGTGAAATTTAGTGAAATAATTCTAAATATAAGGCACATACAACCCCGCACATACAACCTGCTTATCGAATCTCTGCTACATAATTTCCTCTCAAAATACATCTTGACCCAACATACTGTCTGACTTTTAATTTCTAGTTTAAAAGGATGCAAAACGTTACTCACCCAACATATTCGCAACGTCTGTTTCTTCCTGATCGAATCTACCGGCAACTCTATAATTCGGCGACGTTTCGGAGTCCCTCGATGTGTCTTCGTCTGCTTGTGTTTTACTACTGGAACGACTGCAACAGAAACATTCGTCAAATTAAATTTAATGCTAACGTAACCATTACATGCGCTATTTACCTGGGAAATCTCGTCGGACCCGTCGAACGCAGAGCACCCTTTTGATTCAAATGTCTCGAACATAAACCCCTCCGTTGAGATTCTTTATTGCATTGTGGATTCGAGCACAAACGACGCCATTGCTTGCCGTTAAACTTTTTTCGCACACCGGATTCAGACTGTACAACATCACCTTTTTTGAAACGATGCGGTGTGGCCGCTTGAGATCGAGGTGTTGGTGGATGAGATCGTGGTGTCAGTCGTTGGTCTACGAGACTGCTTGTGCTGCCTCGACTTTGAACGCTACTTCGCTTACTACTGCCTGCAATGGAAACGTGGATTACACATCAACTGACCGGGCAAATTTTCGAAATTTACCTCCATCAATCGGAAAACTAATGTCTTCGCGCCGCAATTCATCGTCACTCTCATAATCTTCGTATTGTTTCGCCTGATGACGGCGAACCAGTTCATCTGACACAGACTTTGGTGATAATACTGTGGTCTGTTGTGAGACTATAATGTCGGGAATTTGATTAATCGACGATGATGGGCCCGCACTATGTTGAACAATTGTATCGGACATCGTATTGCTAGACGATTGAAATGGTGATGTGGCAGCTGTACGGTGATAGTAATCATCATTCGGCTTGAATAGGAGAGACAAAAAAAATCAAATCATCTGCTAAGCACCGCAGAACCGCACATCAAACTACCTGTAACGTAGGCAAAACATGATGGATTTGCAGCGGTGGTGGTTGATCATATTTGATGTAAACGTGTCGTCCGTCCACTGTTTTAATTGCACTATCCAGACGACCAATCACCTGATTGTTGTAAATTATTGACGGCTCACTGGCTGGTTTCGGTTGATTGACAACCATTCCCCGAATTTCGTTTAGTTGAACTTTGTTATTTGTACCGGGTCCACAATTACTTATCGAAGACACGCTCGTCAAATTATTCGGCGAGATGTCATTCAGTTCGTCCCACCAAGGAGGTCGTAACAGTCGTATGTGACCTCGTTTCACTGTTCTCACGTCTTGTGCGTTACCCAATATTTGTACGGAAAACTGTTTCGTGTCATTCAGAATTTGCGTAATGACACCCTCAACATAAATGACTGTTTGATTGGTCAGTTCGGTTCGTATACAAACACGACAGCCTAGCGAAATCTGCGAAACGTAAAAGAATTAGTCTTAAGACCAAAGAAATCGTGAGCATTCGCTTTACTCACTTCATTGACTGGGGGACTAGCATCGCTGATTACATCGAATCTTCCACTACCGAACACATCTTGAAACACTTTCGTACTGCCCTCCGGATAATCGAATTCAACAGCTATGGAACTGCTACCACTCGCCGGGCGTGTTACACCAGTTGCATAGTATTCATTCTGTTTGGCTAGAACTCGTTGATTGCACCATTCACTTAAATCCAGCGTTTCCATTGGCGTGTCGGAACTCGTGACGAACGGTTGTGTGTTTGTGATGTAGTTGCTGGCGCGTTTCTGTACCACCGAATCCGCAAATCCCGATTGAATTTGACTTTGAATTTGTACACGATTCTGGGCCAGCACGTCTTTGATAGGCGTCGATGTTGTAACAACCATTTTCGGAGCAATAGAATAAACCATTTCCTGTGACTGTTGTTTTTCCGGTGTCCATTCACTCACATTACCATTACGATTGGATGTGGTGGCAACTGTAGTTGGCTCCATTTCTTCCAGTTCAGCGGGATTGAATTTTCGCTTTTTCGGATGTAATCTGGGCTGACTAGCCAACTGATGTGTGTTTAACATTCTTAGTGAAGTACTGGAGGTCGGCGTTGTGCTGTGTAAATTTGTCGTTGTTGTATGCTGTGATGGAGAAATGATGATTGGTGCGGCTTGAAAGTGTTGTATTGTTGTGCCGTCTTGACTGCTCGGCCGAGAAACGACAAATATTTGATGTGACGATTGCTGGTAATTGACTGTACCAACACTACTGATAACAGAGGCGGGAATCTGCGAGTGAATAGGGACAAAATTAGCGGAAAAATTAACAAAGAAAATCTCATTGAATTCATACCTCCTCTTCAGTATCGCAATCGGCCATTTCACTGTCGTCATCATTTTGCTGCGTTTGTTGTCCTTGATGTTGCTGCAATTCGGTTGGATCGTCTTGTCGATTTGTGGATTTGTTGGTCGTGTTGTTTGGATTTGTCGATACAGGCACAGTGAAGCTTAGGTTCGTTGAATGCGTTGTAACGTGCATTTTTCGCATCTACAGTTTATTCTATTGGATATACTCGCGATGATATTGGGTTTCCGTTTTTATTCATCTCCTGGTGGGGAGAAAATAGAAATATTTTTGTTTATCGACTTGTTGCCATTCATCGCACACTTTTTGTTTAAGAGTAATAATAGTACATTACGTCCGTGGGTCCAAATTTTTATTTTGACGAATAGCGATGTTTTCGCCTGTCCCGAACGTGAGAGCGGTATTCAAATTCGTCAAAATAATAAATTTGGACTCACGTACGTAACTGTGCTTTACGGGATTAGGCAATTTAGATGAATATTTCATATAAGCGAAGTGTCGTAACACTAAAAAGTAATTTAATTTCCACCACTCTCATTGCACCTAAGTAAACAATCGAACTACAGTCAATTCATACTCGAAACGGTTAACGGTTATTCTTAAATGAAGAAACTGGACATGTCACATTAACGAATTATAAGAAATATGAAATTTCATTCATTTAGTGAACTGGCTTTCGATGTTTCTTTGTTGTGAACTATTACAAAGGCTTTATTAATAACGTCAGTATATTTGAAACGAAGCTACAGTCGGCGACTTTGAACTCATTTCAGCTGGTTAACTTAAACAAACAACAGTTGTTTATACGGCTGAAGAGGTTATGAAGTCGTAAAAGAAGTTGTTTGTATGAGTGGATGACCACCTTAAAAACAACAGGTTTCTTCCAAGCAACTGGTAGGTCGAACAAAATGAACCGAACACGAACCGATGTCATCAATATAACCATAACCACAACTTATTTTTCTTTGTTATTTTGACAATTGCATTGTTAATAGTGTTGATATTATGGCTCTATGGATGAAAGTTTGACATTTCATTTAACATTGGAAGAAACCTACTGAAACGAAATGAGTAACTTCATTTTTCTAAAAATTCGCGAATGTGTCACATCCTGTTTGTGTATTTAACTCTTCCCATAAAGTTCTGGAAGATATATGAGAAAATTGTTAATTTCTTAGAAACCCTTTATTTAGTACACATTACGAGTCTTCGCCTTTAAAATTTTACAGAAAAAATTCCCCAACTACAATGCGAAGGGAATTACAATGAAATGGAAACTCAAATATAGATAACTTTGGTAATGAACTCCACAGAAAAAAATCACTGAACGAAACCACAAAGCCGTTCCAAAATAGATTCTGCAGCAGTAAGTCAGCTAATCTACGCTAGACCGCTAAGTTGAATTATTATATATTCGTATATATGCATTATGTCATTGTCAAAAGACCAACCGTTTCTGTTCGGCATTTTTTTTTACAGACTAACAGATAAGGAAATCATGTAACGACCTCCTATGACACGTATCATCACAAAAGTACGGAATGTTAAATTTAAATGTCACAAATGTTGTTGATTGTAAGCGTGACTCGAGACTCTGTCTAGCTGGTTACGGCTATGTTGAAGACCGTTCTGTGTGGTCAACGCCACCTAATCCCAGTTGGAAAAATGTGTTTTTGTACTCTATGCACATGAAAAAATAACTTGGAAATTCCACAAATTCTGAAATGTTATCAGCGAACAAAATTAAAAGTTTTAAATGAAAAATCGGGTTCTTTTAGAATGCGACCGGAATAAAAACTGTTCTATTCGAAGTCATATATTTATAGCGAATAGGAGATTATGTACTTGTTTGGAACTTTTTATTTTGCACAAGTGTAACGTTTGCAGCTCGAGCCGAAGACGAAGTGTGTTTACAGACCTCAGCTACGCCTCAATTGGTAAATTTCACACAAGAAGTGTCATTTTTACTATTCCTATTGGTAAGTAATGTACTATTACAGCACATCAAGGAAGCATCATGGTAGCACCATAATAACCTGATTGCACGACTTGTTGTTGCTCGAATTGTTTGAATGAGTATTTGTCGAACACAAATTACGTTGCTATTGTTGAGATATTCAAAAACCGAATCTCTGCGTATACCAGTTAGATTGAATTATTCTATTCGCTTCATTCAACATTAGAACCATTCACATTCTTATTAAAGGCGATTTATATTTTGTTTAACCATTCCTCCTCTTCGACGAAACTCATTTACAAACTGCCTACAAACAATTACACTAAGATGAGTTCTATACCAACTATATAGCAATGTCGACAGTGTCTTTGCACACAGCAATCAAGCACACCCACCCAATAAATAAAAAAACAACAAAAGGTTTTTCGAAAAAACATGAACGAACATGACCAGAAAAATATAATTTCATCATCATACACTTTTCTCTACTATACTGGCTCTACTATCGATTTCATCGTTGATTCTGTGATCCGAGCAGTGAGTAAGTGAACATGAACACACAATGAACTGGTTAGATGGGTCGCAAGCATATTTCAAAGAAGAAAAAAAAAATCAAAATTATTTCATACACTTTAATACATGTGTGTTGTTTTTACTATGACTTTGTTGCTTTTATTATCTACCTACACCGTATACATACATATACATATAAAGCATACACTGCATACATGTACTTTTATCTCTAACTCTCTTTCGGCTTGCGTATAAATTATAAGGATAACAAGAATTAACTGGAATAAGAATAAGAAGTAAGACGTAAGGAAATTAGAAAATAAATGTTTTATGAGACCGACTACGAAGTGCCAGGACGAACTGCGTTAAGGCAAAAGTCAAATAGTACAAGCTACACGCGTCGAAAACCGTACTTTTCATGTTTCAAGCAAGGTTCAGAACCTTGATTTCAAGCACTTCTTTCGACGCCCTCAGCACGTATTAGGACATTTTTTGTTAAGGCGTGTAGGAAGGCTGCATTTCGAGCCGAAGGCGAGGAATATTTTCCACACTTTGTTGTATTGCGGACAGAGAATGCGAAAATACGATTTTTGTTCACATGGTAATGACGCATTTTCTAGCCTCAAGTCAAATTCGGGATAAAAATGAAGTCTCGTTTTCGTGTGTTTATTGACCTCGGATTCGCTTCTGCTCAACAAAAATCACACTAAAATTCTACTTTTCATCTTTTTATTCCTAGTAAAGTAAAATACCTACTTCAAAGTAATTCCAAATATATTTTCGATATTAGATAGGGTGGAATAAGATTTTCAGTGCCCAGTGCAAATTCAGCGCGATTTTTCATTTTTTTTATTGAAACGTTTTACTTGAAAAAAATTGTTGGTTTGTGTCTGAAGCTAAGGCCTTGTGAACCCTCTCCATAAGAAAGAAACAAAAAAATATAAGATCGTTTAGCGTGGGGGTTGTTAAAGCAGGATTGGAGAAGCAAAAGAATTTAAATTTAACTGATAGAAGGAGGACATACGCCGGATTTATCTCGTTTAATGTCAAAAACGTCTCGAGGTGTTGATCTAGCATTTTTCTTCAATATTCTCCTTTTATTAGTTATTTAAATTTTTTGGGAGATGCCATATTACAGTCACACATTATTCTAGTTTTCTCGACAGATCCAAGCTCGAGAACGTTTTCTTTTGCATTTGGCAATCTTTTGTCGCTTGGGTATGGATAGCTAAGCTTATTCTTTTGATAATCAAATTATTATCGATTTGGTACGCCCACAATAAGAGAATTTCCATTGAAAGACTGTCACATTCGACCAACAATGTGACGTGTGTAGAGATGGCATCAATAAATTCGATTCCGCACAGGAATGTAAAGTAAGCCATTCCGATTGAGAATCTTTTTCCACAAAGGCGAGAAAATAGACATTTCCTTTTTCTTCCCTCCGCTTAAACAACACCCTCGAAATGTAATTTCCGAATATTTTTTTCATGTTTCGGGGCCGAATTTCAAATTTTCTCGGGTCTTCTGCCCTTTGCATGAAAGTTCACATGTGTGCCAATTTGGGACGTTCGATTTAAGGCACTTTTGCTCTTAGACCTCGCTTCGTTCGGCCAACAATCCGCGAAATTGCCTAAAATCAATCGTCCAAAAGAGGTACACAAATGACTATACTTGATGAACAAATTACTATATCGTTGTGAATGCAGAGCGGAAATATTTTCCCAGCACTATGCTTGTCAGCGCCCCTATTTTTCAGTGTACTGAGCGGTACCGAATTAAACACAGTTTAATCAGCCATCACTGGTCGGAATAAACTTACAATCAATCAATCGAATTAACTTGCAAGGAAATTAAAATTCTGCACATTGCGGATTTGTTGTCTCTTTTTACATTGCCGCTTTTTTGATAATTATTTTCCTTCGACTAATTGTTTAACGACGTGTTTTTGATTCGCTTGCTATGCAATATTTGTATAAAGAAAGAATTACAGCCACTTGCTGTCGTTACGTTAAATTTGAAAACATAATTAAAGCTATAATGGGAAAGGTACGCCTATTTTTCGCCACTCTTGATCATTCCTGTATTTATGTAAACACTTGCCTTGAGTGACGTATAAAAGTTAGTATACGTTAAGGGTTGCGACAGTTGATTTTCCCTCATTCGCGGGGTGAAAGTAGCAGTTTTCTCCTATTGGCATGAAATAGTATTTTACTATGCTGCTGCATGTAATAAGGCTATTACATGCATAGGCATAGGCCTTTACATCACTCGCATAGTAAAACGTCGTACTACACACGGAAAATAAAGTGATATCTCGTATCACGATGAGTAAATGTACCTCGGGCTAAAGCCCTCGGTTACTTTTACTCATCTGGATACGAGATATCACTTTACTTCCCTTGCATAGTAATGTACTATTACATGACTAGGGAAAAGAAGATGAAAAGTACAGTTTTCGTGTGAATTTTGTTGATCCGAGGCGAAGTTGAGGTAAATAAACACACTTTGTATTGGATTTTACATGCTACATGCGTCGAAAACCATACTTTTCATGTATGAAGCACGTCTTTCGACGCCCTCAGTATGTAAAATCCAATACATAACTCGGGATAAAAGGACGGGAAGTCTCGTTTTCGTGTGTTTATTGACCTCGGCTTCGCCTCGGATCAACAAAATTCACACGAAAAGTCTACTTTTTATCCCTAGTCATGTAAATTAATATTTCATGCCACGGGATAAAATTAAAGAATTCTTCACGTAATTGGTCCCTTTGCATGAAAACTTATTCACAAATGTGTTGTGGACGTTAGATTATAGGCAATTTTGGGAGCTGTATCCCGAACAAAGTAAGGGCGACAAGCGAAAGTTGTACGGGCTACAACCCGCGAAACTGTCTAAATTCTACCGTTCACAACACATACGTGAATAACTATTTCCTCCCATTTAAAAAAAAGTTTTTTTGGGTCTCGTAAGTGCGTAAGTGTGTGGTTGATGTCAAACCACACCTAAAACATGCTAAACTGATTTTCGAATAAAAATACTTTTTTCAAAATTCGTAAATCAATCGTCCGTCACATTTACAATTTCAAAAAACTGAAAAATAATATTTCATCAATTAATTGATAGACCGCAAAGAAAACCAATCATTCAATCAAAAAACATATGATGAGTCCAAATTACCGAATCATGCAACAGTTACGTGCATTTGAAATGTATTTCAGTTCTACAATGGAATTATTACGAACCAAATACGAAGGGTCATTGCGTTGAATCGAGAAGTAATAACATTAAAACAATATTCTCGGTTCTCGGTTCTCGTTTATATGTTTTTCATTTCGCGCACGGTAACGATGAAAACGAAAAACGATATTTGATCTTGTTCATGTTAAAAAGTGACACATAACACCACAAGAGCAGAGAACCTGTAACCAAGCTTAACATCCATGAAAGTTGGTAGACCAATAATATGATAATAGAGTTTGTGTATATTGTTCGCCATCCTATACCTATCAACCTACCTACCAATTTATATATATATTCACGTGAAGCACGTTTTTACTACGTACAATTACGGTGTGTGTATTCGGTCAGTCAAAAATACACATATCAGAAAATGAACGACAATAAATCATCGGAGAGGCACAAGTTAACTTAACACAAAAAAAAACGAAACATCGATGATTATAAGTTCACAAGGTTACTGTACCCATAGTTCGATGCCCTTGGAAAACAGACAATTTCATAGTAAATGTCCAGTAATAACCACAGAAGAAGTATTTATAATCATCACTAACTCGCGTCTGAAAATACTTGCACCTGAACGGCACAATAAGGTCGTCATTCACATTACATATCGATGTCAATAAATTTTCATTCAACACAGTGCACCGAAAAGATAGGAAACACGAATGAGGGTGTAGGTCGGTTCAGTTTTTTCGGTCATAGCTCTAAAAATAGAATCGAAATGGAGACCGCTTTATAGAATATATCAAACCACAACTGGTCTTCTATTTTTTTTTGTTCAGATGTGTATGATGTTGATGCACAAACACCTTCATGGTCTGCAGAAACCGATAAATACGATAGATTACATCCGGTTTTTGTGTATTTAATTTTTAAACAATTGAATTAGCATTTTGCCTTGCCACTTGCAATTGATTGTTGTGGACAAAAACAACGAATTGGCTTCGTCGTCCGTCTTCTCATTCTTCTCATTTTTCTGCGTTCAATACGAAAAATGTGCCTCAACTGACTTTACCGCGGATTTTATACACGTACACCATATAGTGTCGCACCACATTCAATCTTCTTTTATTTTATGTTCTTTTGATGAACAAAAAAAGCAAAAGAAACGAAAAATTAAACTTGTATGCTATGAACTATGTTAAATCAACAGCAAGTAGCAACAACTTACAGAAGAAGTCAGCCCCCGTTTTCAATGACGACTTTATACCAACGCACAATTTTACACATAACAAATTGAAAACAACATTGACAACAACAACAAATTACTACAGAATGAACTGATCGTATTATATAGATATATGTACGTTATAACGAGAGATAGAGGTAGAGTTATACTGAAAATAGCCGAACAGAATCAACCATAGAGGTAAAAAGCTCAATGGCTCACAAATTCACACACGAAAATGATTATTACAAAATAAAATTTTATCAGCTCTTCGTCGTCAGTTGTCGACATTATCGACTATTGCTTATACACCACACACCATTCACATTCAATGGGGGAATTTCTTGTGATTTTGTTGTCGAAAATAAAATGCGTAGAACTTGTAGTAAACTCGGCTGAAAAAACAGCGAAATTATAGACGAAAACGATTGGGAATGAAGTGGAATTTAATTGAAAATTGTTCTTACATAAAAAAGCGCACTCATATACACAACACACAGACGAACGCACACACCAAAATCGACAGCACGGCACACGCTGGGAATTATTATGAATCGTTGTTCGAGTGTAAAAATTTTATTTTATTTTTTTTCTTCACATGCACCCACACCATCATCGTAAAAATTTATTTCATTACAAATATATGTACCCCATTCATGTGCAAAGCTAAAAATGTTGTACGAGCAACACTCGACCATCATACAGACTGATATATAAATAAAATTGTAACAGCTCCGACAAATTCGTATATGGATTCAAATCAACCGAATTGAGATTAACACTGATGATATTACACCACAGAAAAAAAAGCTCACGGTAAAAATCAATTGCACAACGTTACCTGCTCAATACACTATCCTTGCTTATCAAACTCCATATATATCATCATCCTCCATCAGACCAATGGAATTGAAATGTGACCAATTTTCACGTTAATTTAGTTAATGCAGCACAAAGTAAGAATCCAACAGATAAATCCGCACATAAAAACATTACTCAATCGAAAATGTGTGATTTGCAGCACTGCTTCTTCCTCTGTAACCAACCAAAATGCACTTGGAACACTTCATTGATTTTTTTTTTCTCTACTCCTTCTGTTCTCCATCAAACACCATCACACGAAAATATCACAACTATTCACAAGTGTATATAATACAGCAACGACACTCATTCAAAGATAAAAAAAAAACTTTGGTTTTCACTAATCCGAAAACACAGTTCTAAACAAAAGTCACAAAATATAGTTTAATTACAAATAATTTTAAGCACAGAGTTAATGGACTCTTGAGAAGAGTAAAAAAAAAATTAACTTTAGATTTTCTGTCTATTTTCCGTGGATTTTCTCAACATTTTGTGATATTTTTTTGACAGTATTTGACAGCTAACCATTTTTTCATCATACAAAAATATTGAATGTGGGAGTGCGTTCATTTGCTAAGAATCTTTTCAGTGGTGAACTGAATTTTTAACGGGGAGTTAACAACGAAACTATAGACTGTTATGATCGGAGCGAGAAAACCGAAGACTAGTTATTATAACTTTCCTTGGGGTCCTTGTCAAAATATCTTCTTCTCTTTCATCATAACACTCTATAGAGATAAGGTATGACATTTTGAACGAAAGGCAATAAAACAGTTTTTTGGTTTTGTCAAGTCGAATTTGCACTGGTTGTGTAACCGGTGTAACCACTTAAAATTACAGGTTTATTTCAAGGTAAATATACATACTGAAGGTAACGCAAATCCTCAGGGAATAGCAAGAAATGCGGACTGCAAGTTCCGGGTGAATATAAGATTTGTTATGTTGCATCCGTGACGTTTGGCGCGATAATGTTGTTGGAAGTGTGTTGTATTGTACTGAGTTTTGGCATGTGTTGCAACATAACAAAGTAAATTTGACTTGTGTCCAACATTATAAAAACTATATTCACCCGAAAATAGGGGTCCGTGTGTTCTTGCGGATTTGCGTTACCTTCAATGTTTATATACTTTGGTTTATTTGACCAGTTCGTAGATACTCTTAAACGTTTCATTCTATAGTCTACTATACTGAATACATGAATGGTTCGTCAACCAGATAATACTTGACCAATTAAATTAATTATTTTTGTAAAACAAAAAACTTTGAAACGAGTACCATAATTGTCCTATTCCGGAATTTAAAATTATATTTCAAAAATCTATACCTTTGTGGTGTTGTTGGCAATTATCATGCAAGGCTGTATACTTTGGGGATGCAAAAAAAAATTCACCACATCATCAAGACGACGAAAATCATCACAAAAGGTGAATTTTTGTATGAAATCGGCCATTTTATCATCAACTGTGGTGTGTAACCCGCGTATCTGTATCTGCATGACCTCCCCAAAGTATACAGCCTTGATTATCATGAAGGTATTACCAATACTCTCTCTAACAAACAAACTTCGTTTTGACGCTGTCTGCAAGGTATGGCCGATCTTCTGATTTATCTATAACTCAGTTATTCAACATGTTCGACGTTGTTGCAATAACTGTTACTCGGAGAAAGATATATGCACACGAGCTGTGCTGAAGATATTTTTAGGTGAGTCGTAAGTGTATCGACAGATAGCTAGTCGACTATAGTGTCGATTAAGAGCGCTCATCCCTTGGCAAAATTCTAGCCTACATTTGTGCGCAAAAATATTCGTTTTTTGATGATTTCTCTGAACGAAAATCTTTTTTTGAAAAAGTAAAACCATTAAAGCATGCAAAAATGTGTTACTTTTAAAGAAAAAATTGGTTTGTGAGCTGTGTGAACTACCTTTTCATTAGGTATCATATTTACCTGTTTTATCTCTTCTCGAAAACCAAAACTTGAAAGTAGATACGTAACTTACTGGCTTGCTTGCTGTCTGATCGATTGTGTTGCCATATCATGCAGGGCCTACTTTTTAGAAACTTTTAGAGAAAATCGAGAAATTCAAGAAACTTTGAGAAATTCAAGAAACTTCGAGAAATTCAAGAAATTTCGAGAAATATTTCTTGAATTTCTCAAAGTTTCTTGAATTTCTCGAATTCGAGAAATTTCAAGAAATTCCAGAAAATTCAAGAAATTCGGGAAACTTCGAGAAATTCAAGAAATTTCAAGAAACTAATTTCTCGAGTTTCTTGAAGTTTCTCGAATTTCTCGAATTCGAGAAATTTTAAGAAATTCGAGAAAATTCGAGAAATTTCAAGAAATTCAAGAAATTAGTTTCCAAAAAGTAGGCCCTGATATCATGCGTGGTGTATTCATAAAGTGTTCATAGAAAGTCCTAATCGTACGTAATGGCTATGTTGACGTGATTTAGTATTACTAGCATACATCGAAATCGCCAAGAACTTTAGCAATTTCAAAACCGAACTCACCAAATTGTGCAGAAAGACATCGTTAAATCAATACAACGAAGCCAACATTTTTTATTTAATTATCGAACGCGCTCTTGGGTGAAAGGTGAATATGGTGAATTGCACTCAGGCGGTGAATGCGGTGAATGGAAAACAGTTCCATCTATACGTACGATAATCGCGATAACATGTTTGTATCTGCAGTGGGAACTATTTGAACATTTTTGAGTTTCTACGAATTTTTACTTGAGTTCGCTTCTGGGTTAATGCAGGTACTACATAATAAAGAGTCGAAAGCGAGGTAAACTGTTTATAACTGGCCTGGAATATTTCAGATAGGTGTCGACAACAGTTATTTGTTCAACGAGGGAAAAAAGTTGGAAAATGCGTTTCGAGGGTGTTGTTTGTAGTCAGAGCGTGGTGAGGGTCACAAGTCACCAGAGAAAATTCAATTTTCAACCTTTTCCCAGAGAGAGATCATGACTATTATCTCGCCTGCATTGTGCAAAATATGTTGTAATGTATGCAAGTACCAGGCATCAATTTTCTTCATCTTCATAAAATCGAGGGACCCGTTAGCCGAGACAATAGCCGAGACAACCAATTTCATTCTTCTTTCATTCAGCAAGCAGTTGTTGATCTATTTCTCAGATTTCTCAGATTTTCATCGTGTGAGTCTCCTTTGTTCTTATAGAACAGTAAAAGAAAACTTTCGCGGACAGATTGTGGCATTAGGCTTTTGATTTTGTTAATAGCCTATTCAAATTCAACCAAACCGAATCGACGACGTGACGTTGAAGATGTTATTGAAAAGAACAAGGATTTTGCCATTTTTATACGAAATTGGTTTTTATTTTGAGTGTTTTTTCTTGAACTTTAACTGAACTGTTGAACTGTTAAGGACAAGCATCCTCTCCTACGGTAAACTCACAGGTTCCATCCAATTCATGATTCAGATGCCCCCTTTTCTCTCGCTTTTTCTATATGATTTGCGTTGCCTCTGCCCTTTCTACATTGAAAATTACTTCCTTCCACACCGTGTAACATGTAACCGATGCTTTCAATTCGCACACAACTTTATTTATGCGGGTATCTGTAAACGCTTTCTTCCACTCGGTGGAACGAACATTGTTTCAAGTCCCCTGCGTCCAGCTCGAAATATACCAAAAGTGATCCGTGCATGTCTTATGATCTCTGTCTCGGTGTTCTTAGATGCTGGGATCAAACGTTTTCCCCTGAATGTGTTATTAGGGCATTCAGCTTTTATTTGCTGTATTTGAACAGCAATTAATGAAATTGCCACGAGCAAAATAGATTTAAGAATCATTTTGAAACAGGCACCTTTTCCCCCAGTCTAATGTCACAAAGAAACTGATTTCATTGAAGAGGCATCGGCATTTATATAGGAAAAACGATTTAAAGGAATTTAAGAGATAAGATAATCATGAAAAACAATGTAATCGCGTCAATCAATTGTACGATCAACAACGTTGCATCGGTTGCGAGAGTTTTTTGATCAACTTGATAACCTACGTCGACTTCAATTTTATTAAAAACGAATTGAATTTTTTCTTTCCGTGCGTATACGTAGCCGGAAATTCCATTGTCGACTTCATTATTTGTAGTCTTCGTAGTGTCTGATGGCAGTTTTTACGTGTTATCGGCAGCACTTGGAAAGGTAAAAAAAATCAGTTTCAATAAGAGAAATGGCGTTGAGTCTGGCCGCCAGATAGAAGGAACGAACGTGCTTTTGGTATTTGACGCGGAAAGCCATCATCATCGTTCGGTACACTATCCTTTGCTGGAGCAGTGATTTTCGTTGCACATGAATAACATCGATGGGCAATGAGCTCTGAAGAACTTGAGCGATCTGAAATCGAGGAATTGTTCGATCTATCGAATCATAATGGTGAAGGTTTGCTGTCAAAGCTGTTGCTATTGTAACTCAACTGTTGTTAGGGAAATGATTGACACAGTCCCACGGTTTCCAGTAAAACGCAAACGAAAATCGAAAATTTTTAGCCCAAAATACTCCAACTCCACGTTGTAAAGGTCACGAATGCAAAACAAATAATATTCAGTAACGGATGTATACCCCCAATGCCCTGCTTATAACATTCAATGAAAAAGTTGTTTCTCACAACTACATTTTTTCCTAAGACGTCGATACATCTCAACTATATAAAGGGGTGTTGAGTGATATCGCAATAATAATCAACCATAAGGTCTGGTTATACTTGGAAGTCAATCGATGTTCCCACTCCATTTCATTATTTTCAAATATGTCATCTAAGGACAGTAACAGAAGTTACTCGTAATTTTTCGCGTTTCACTGAAAACGAGTCATTTTGAGCGTTTCCTTTTATTTAAATTTTAGCACACTATCAATACAAGTATTACGATTAAAGTCACTAAAAGAACAAAATGGAAAAATTCTTATCTTCTATGGATTTTGCGTCACTTATCGGACACGTTTACATCGAAATATCTTAATGTTGGGACTGATTCATGCATTTACTGAACGGAGGCTGTTGCTAATGGTGAAGCTACCGAATTTGCTTGTGCCGTCAAAGGACCCGTAACGCTTGCCGGTGATGGTGCATCGGTAGCAGATGGTGCTCGTGGTGCTACAGGTGATAAAACGAAAAATTTGTTGAACAAATCTCCTTTTTAAAAAAAATATTTAAACTTACTGGATGCGGCACTCGCCGTCGTTGTTGGCGTAACTGGGCCAATTGATGGTGAATTTGCTGCTGCTGCAGCAGCTGCCTGCCATTGTCCCTGTTGTTCCTGCTGTAAGCGATGGTGTGCTTGTTGTTTGGCTCGAAATTCGGCAGCTTTCAGTTGCTCCAAATGGAATTGCTGACGTTCAGTGATCAGTTGTTGTCGCTGATATTCCAGACCTTCACGTTCTCGTTCCATGGTTGTTTCCAACTCTTCGAAATGTCTCAATTTGATTTCCAACTTTTTCATTTGCGTTTCAACCAACAATGCCACCAAACTTTTGATCTTTCGTTCTTCTAAAGCAGCCATATGTTTCGCCTTAACTGCAGCTGATGCCAGAGCTGCGGCTGCAGCACGTTGCAAATCAGATTCGTTGAATGCTTTTTTATCCGCGTCACCGTTAGCGACAGTTGTGTCCATTTTTTCAGCATCCTTATCTCCATCGACCTTACTTGAATCCTTGTCAGCTGCGGGAGGAGAATCACTCTGTTTAGATTCTTCTATTTTGTCTTTCTCATTTTCGTCTATATTTGTCGATAAATTAAACAGAAGAAAATAAAATAAATTAAAAAGAATCAACAAACATGCTAGGATAAATATTAGGAGACAGGAGGGTGAGAAGTGCATATCCATCGCTCGCAGCTATGGAATCATTTTTATTCAAATTTTTAAATTTTGCGCAAAGAAATACGAATGAACTAATTTTACAAGACAGCGAGTTGATTCGCTTTTGTTTTGAAACTGGCGCAACACATTTTTTGGCCGTGTTCCAACTTTTCTCTTTCGAAAGTGAAGTAATTTTTCCACAAATTTTTGGTAGATTTATTCAGTTCATTGTATGGAGAAAAACCATTTTGCTTGCAACAGTTACACGGACATCATTGTTTCAATAAAAATGAATTCGAACGGCATTGCGAAAAGTGGAAAATTGATGCACGCAAAACGATTTGCCGGTGCTCTACTCAACAATTTAAACAAACAGAGAGGCGATTCCATGTTATGTGATGTAGACTTTGTTATCGGCCCGCATCAGAAAAAGTAAATTTTGCTTTGATTTGTTTGCTTACTTTTGTATCATACCATTCAAACCATCAGTGACGACGGTACCATAAAGTAAAGTTAAAATAAATATCGAGCTCAAATATTATGCAAAATGAGACATCCTATTCATGGTTTAAAGAAGTCGACGAGATGTTTTCTAATCTTATTCTGTGAAAATGTGTTGTCGATCGATGAATTTCATGTGATGTTACTAGAATCGTAACAGTAAGTGACTTATTTTCGACCAATATTTTTCTGTGACATCGATTTTCGTCGTGAAGCAGCGAGATTATTCTTTATTTGACAGAAAATACGGCATTATAGCTTTTCAAAATGATTTGAAAAGGACACGGTTGAAGGAGTTGCGAAAATAATTGCCAAGTCATGGAGTCTGACAACACTGCTGTCAAGGCTAGATTGTAGGCTACTTAGACACGTCTTTTTGCTAGTACTTCGGGATTTAGGCTAAAAAGCAACGAGAAAAGGACTTGTTTTGTGCCACTATAGCCCAAATCCTGAAATAGTGGCACAACAACTTATCCAGCCTACAATCTAGCCTTGACTGCAGTGTTATCAGAGACCGTTTTCTTTTGCAGCAGTACTTTTTGAAAACCACCTCAAAAAGCATCAAAAAAGTCTTGGTCAAAAATAAGTCATTTACTGTAACGATTCGTGAGATATCAAAGGGAAGACTAATTTTTCCATTTTTCTATCAGAATCTCAGCTCATCGCTGCATAATGTCAGCAGCAAGTCCGTACTTCACGGCAATGTTTGCCAGTAACTTCAATGAAGCAAAGCAACGTGAAGTGATCATTCAAGACGTAAATGCTGATGACTTTGAACTGCTTGTGGAATTTTGTTACTCGGCTACGATCCACATAACCAATGAAAATGCAAAAAGGATATTACAAGCGGCACATTGTTTTCAGTTTGCTGAAGTGATCAGCGCTTGTTGTCAGTATTTGAAAGGTGTAATGAATCCGTCGACCAGTTTGGGCATTGCTAATCTGGCTGAATATTTGGACTTGAAAGATCTGTATCAGTCAGCTATCGAGTTTACACATGAAAACTTTGCAGCTGTATCAAAGTACGAAGAATTTGCGTTGTTAGATGTGCAAATGTTGTCGAATTTACTGAATAGAAATGATTTGGTCGTTCGTGCTGAAGAGGATGTCTTTCGAGCGATGTTAACGTGGATTCGATATGACACAGATGAACGAGAAAAATTTACCGGAGATTTGTTGAAAATGATTCGCTTGACTCATTTAAACGTTGCGGTAAGGAGAGCTTTGTCACATTAATGACTTTGTCATTTCCAAACCATTTTTTATCAGTCCACGATTGACGATCTCAAAATTCTGTCGCCAACGGTGGAAAGTAAGAATTTACTGATTGATGCGTTAATCGGTCAATTGGTTCCGCAAAGGCGACGTGAAATCGAGAGCCATGGAGTATCAACTAAGTCACGGAAATATACGGACGAGTCGAAGGTAATTGCTATTGGAAATAGAAATTTTTTAACGGAAAAGACTGCAATCGAAGTCTACAATCCGGGCGACAAAAAATGGACGGTCGTGAGAACGTTTGACAAAAGATTGAACTTTGCCGCCACTATCATGAACAACAAATTAGTCATTGCAGGTGGTCAAAGAGCTAATGGAGAGGTTCTAAATTCTGTGAGTTAAATTGTTTCTGTGTCAACTGTAGAATCCGTAATGACACAAATCAACATGTTGTTCATAATGAAGGTTCTGATGTATGACTTGAAAACGTTCGAGCTAGCAAAACTACCACCGATGAACGAAAAACGATACTCGTTCGAAGTGTGTTTTCTGGATGGTTATCTTTACGCAGTGGGCGGCTGGTCAACAAAAACCGTTGAAAGGTGTGTTGACGGGTGCACATCTTACAGCAATTTTAGTCCCATCATTTCAGATTCTGTTTCAACGAAAATGTATGGCGGTTCATAGCTCCACTTGTACCGCAAAGACGATGCTTTTCTGCATTAGTGTACAACAACCGATTATATGTTGTTGGAGGAAAAACAGGGGAAAATGGTCCTTCACTGAATCGAGTTGATTATTTTGACCCGGCAAAGAATAAATGGATATCAGGAACACCGATGGCATTCGATCGTATCCGTCCAACTCTATCCGAGAGTAACGGATTTTTATACGTTTACAGTGCAAATTACTTGGAACGTTACGATCCTTCGGTGAATTCATGGATGGTTGGTAAACTGAGACTTTACCGTTTGGCATGGCATGAACAATTTTAATTTTCAGATCCACTCCATTCCGATGTTTTCACGCCGTTATCACAACCGATTTCTATTGAATACAAATTTAATTTTGATTGGACAAAATGATGAGGTCGAAGTGGACGAAAATAGCATTGAAGTGGAAGAGTTTGAAGAAATCGAAGACGAGGAGGACGACGAAACGGTCGAAGAAGATGTGCCCATCGAAAGAATTGTCGAGAATTTCGTTAATCGAAACAATGAAGTTAACGTACCGCCACAACCGGTCGAAAGAATCGTAAATCAGCAGCCAGATATCCAACCTCGCGCTCAACCGAATCATGACGAATTCGATGAAAAGTTCATTAAAAGGTATTGCCTGGAAACTGGTACAATAACGCAACTGCCATTAATGAATGTAATCCGTAAAATTGAATTTTTCATCCAATTTCCGAATGAAATTTAGTGCAGCTGATGTGAAATACATAACTTCAGTCAGTTATAAAATAAATAAGAAACTGAATGATGCAACACTGAAAATTCAAAATCTTATTAGACTGTAAGCATTTGGTGTCCATGGAACGCAGTAACGATGGATTTGTCAGCGGCTCAATGGTCTAGGGGTATGATTCTCGCTTTGGGTGCGAGAGGTCCCGGGTTCAAATCCCGGTTGAGCCCTTTTTTTGTGAATTTATCTGAACAGTTCTAAGGTGAACAATTGACTGTTTGTTTAAAAAATAATGAATTCAGAAGACAGGTAAACAAACAAGCTTGATATAACACGTCTACGCATTCCATAAATATACTATGGTTTACTACAACAGAGACAATGAAATAAGTATAACACAGCTCAGTTTTATGAGTTCACAATATCCACACATGTCGGAAGAGTATGAACTAATCACAAAATCTGTACATCTCTTTTCCGTGAAACGTATTTCCATGCAACAACACTTCATTCAAGTATGTATTTGTGCATATGGCAGGCATATGCAGAGTTTCAATAGAAAAGCAAGAACAGAATACAAACAAACACTTTCATAATGTATCAAATGGCAAAACATTTCTATATAAAACGGCTGATGTATTCACATACGTTGTTTTCCAATCGATTCGTGTGGCTCGTTGGTCTAGGGGTATGATTTTCGCTTAGGGTGCGAGAGGTCCCGGGTTCAAATCCCGGACGAGCCCGACATCTTTTTTATTTTTTTTTTCTTCAAAATCTGAATTAGATCGAGACAATTCCATGGAAAGACTACATTGAAATGCCTTTTTCTGGAATTTTCTTTAGTTTATGGAAATTGTATGTTGTGTCATTGCAAGGAAATATTTTCTTCAAAATCTTTTTATTTTTGTTAAATGATCATCAAGTTAAACAAAGAATTCGTTGAATGGAATTTGATTTAAAAAAAATCAAAATTTTCCCATCCAAAACGATGAACGAGCCATGTCAATGAAAAAGACCTCTAATCGCTCATACACGCATGGCTCGTTGGTCTAGGGGTATGATTCTCGCTTCGGGTGCGAGAGGTCCCGGGTTCAAATCCCGGACGAGCCCGCGTGATTTTTTTTTTATTTAAAACAAATTGATTGAAAATGTAAACACAACAGTCACATTAACGAACGTGGCATGCAAAAGCATTAACAAGGTCAGTTTTAAGATTATAAAAGTGAATGTTCGCCGAGCGAACCATTTATTTGGTAAGCGGCTCAATGGTCTAGGGGTATGATTCTCGCTTTGGGTGCGAGAGGTCCCGGGTTCAAATCCCGGTTGAGCCCAATTATTTTGCTGAACCGTTTAAGATTTAAAAGAATCAATTAGTAAAAATACCTTTCACATTCTCACAACTGTATGACTAAAACCAAGAGTTGGAGTAGAGTTTCAATCGTTCGTTTCAAGACTCACGCTTGTTTCAAATACTGTTCAAGCAAAGTTATATTCCTCTGCGGTATTATATTTACACTTCGAACATAAAAGACGAAAAAAAAATGAAGCCGCGTTTGCTCTGAAGTTATATGTTTACATTCCTTCACGGATGCATTGTATCTGTATGAGATATATAACACTGTGTAACTGTGAGTACACGTTGCTATTTATTAGAAAATTCAACACAAACACACTATAAGAAGTTCACTAATACATTGATCGTAAAATTGATAATCGTACTTTAGCAGCACAACTACAAGCGGCTCAATGGTCTAGGGGTATGATTCTCGCTTTGGGTGCGAGAGGTCCCGGGTTCAAATCCCGGTTGAGCCCGATTTTTTTTTCTTTTAGAAAGCAAATATTTTCACATGCAAATTGTAATAAAACAAATGAACACATTCAAACACATCAAGCAAAGTTGGTTGAAAGAATTACTGCTCACTTCACTTCACTTTTTTAAGCAACAGATTCGATTTGGATTCCTTATCCGACAGGCAAATATTGTGAAATAATAAGAGGAAGTCCAAAAAAATGCTACGAAACTCTCGGATGGATAATACCACAAATCATAGGAAGATTGGGAAAGAAACAAAAACGAAAAACGTATGGCCTTGACTCACCTCCGTCTTTCTTTGATACATCTTTCATTTCTTCGTCCATTGGCGGTTTGGATTCTTCTTCCTCTTTGTCCGATCCAGTGCCAGCGATACCACTGATGTCTAATCCAGCATTCGGTACAAATTTTCCATGTACGGCAAGCTTTTCAACGTTTTTGTAATGGGCGTAGTAGATGCCAGGCGGAACTTCTTCCTGTGGATGGTAATGTTCGGTCAAAATCGTATGCCACAGAATAAAAAAAAAAAAACTTACTCTAATTGTTGCAAATTCTTCCATGGCTGCTTTAGCTGCAGCTGCAGCAATTCTTGGATCGACAATGGACGCAAGAAATGCGACAGTCGACATAATTGGATTACCAGATTTGCTGAACGGTACTGGTTGATAAGCTAACGGTCCCAAATAGCCACTGTCGTCCTCCAAGTACGGGTCTTCGATCGGCAAACGCAAGAAATGTAGAATACATTCGTCCTGTGTTCGAGTTCCGACGTGTTCGCACACTTTGTTCCAGTCATCCCGATATATCTCAAGACCCTCCAATAGTAGTAGAGTCTCCTGTTCCGACCACTCACGGGACATACCAGCTGCGGTCCTATTCTTCAGTGCCGACGGTTTCTTCGAGTACTGATCAAGTTTCAGTCCAAATTGACCATTCGGTTCGCTAGTAGATTCAGTTTTGACGGCGGTTGGCGGAGTTGCTGAGGAACCAGTGGCAGCGACACCCAATGGAGACGCATCGGTGTCTTTTTCTTTTTTGTTCTTGTCCAAATCAAAAAGAGCCTTTGCTGCTGATGGTTGAGTGGTTTTCGGAGGATTAAGAGGCTGCAATCCCGATGGTGTATCGCTAAGAATATGAAAATGAGATGTGGGCGGTGGTCCCATTGCAGTCGGGCGAGATTCTGCGTCAATTTGATAGTTGATCAGTCCCCATTGCTCCAGAAATGCATGAACTCGCATTATAGCGCAAACGTCACCAGCCAAATTTCGGCGACATGCTGTGCTTGTTAAATATTCTGTCGGATTTAAGCGATACGTGTCGATCATAAAATTTCGGTAGGCCATGAAGATCTCCGGTGTTTTCGATTTGTTTTTTCCGTTAAAGAATTCGGGCATCGCTCGTTTTTCGGTGACGTGTATGGAATTGTAATCGAACCAAGCCGAATAAGACGGAACGATAATGTGATGCGTTTGCTCAGTAACATTATCCTCCAAATCATCTTTATTCGGTGGAAATTCTTGGGTGTTGCTATTTTCGCTGGTTTTAGCCGTTTGAGAATCTTCTCCCCCAGTTCGCTCCATATCCTCGTCCAAATCGGTTACAGTTCCACCTTTGATTGGCAGCATGTCCGTATCTCTCTGTTTAGTAGACTGTGGCGTTGCAGGACTTGCTGCTGTCAATGGAGTAGCTGGAGGCTTAGTTACCTCGGTAATGTTTGGTTCGGGTGTTGGATCTTCCATGTCACGGGTCAAATCTTCTTCATCATCACCTTCACCACTTCGCCCCTTCCGTTGGAAAACAGCAGGGGATCTGCCACTAATAGAAAATCAAAAGTCAAAGCCGTAACGCACCAATCTGTAACACTATTCAACTCACCTCTTCCGTTTGCTGGCTCCTTTCGGTGGTGGAGGCGACGGTGATCGCTTCCGTTTCTGTTTACTACTCCCAGCTACAGGCTTTCGCTTATCGTCCGGCCCAATCGGCATCAATTCTTCCACAGATAGACGCAGTTTGTGTACTTTCTTGCCGCCCTTTTCATCAACTTCATAATCTTCCTCCGCCATCCATTCGTTGTATTGATCTAAGTCGAGAACCCACGACGCAGAGACTCTCCAACGGTTTTCCGGTGACGCTGGATTCTCAGGAATGATGTCGGGTAAATCAAACGTATTTGGGACCCACGAATCATAGGACTCGGGGAAATAATACCAATGGATCATAATGTGATTCCCACGTCTAAATGTTGGCCGTGCAAAATCTTCAGGAAGTGGTTCGACAATTGGACAAACAATGTGCGACGCTTCCTCTTCATCTTCCGTAATTTCACCCTGATGTTCGGTTATGATCGACTTTACTTTGCTCGCCAAAGTCTTCTCAACGTCTGGCCGCACGTACACAACGGGCATTCGAAAGCATTCGGCTTCGATGAGGGCCGTTTCAATTTCCATTAACATTTGAACGTTTGGATCCTTCCGCATTGGGTTTTTGGATATGGTAAAATCAAATTTACGCCACCGTTGCTCGGCCTTATAGCGATACATGTTGGCGAATATGTGGCAGAGACTACCACCAGGTTTGAAATCGAGAAAGCAGCGCATCTGAAATAGAAACCATTTGAATCGGTTCGAAGTAATGTTTGTGCTAATTTCAGAGAATTACCGGCAATCTGGTGAGTAGATGTTCGGTAGCATTTTTACCGAATTTCTTTTCTTGATATTCAATGAATTCAATGATAAGTTTACTCAAATAATCCTTGGTTGGTGGATCAGTTTGGATGTACTGAAACGAAAAGAGAAACAAAATTTGAACTCCTGATTGTCACTTTGATTCTACGATACTTCTGTAATTGACAGATGAATGTTTCCTTTAGCGCATTGCTGCGGATTCACTAGTCAACACAGGTCTGCCGTAATTCGCATGTCGGACTTAGTGCAAAATTTAAACAAAGAATTCTTTTGTTTAAATTTTGCACTAAGTCCGACATGCGAATTACGGCAGAGGTTTTGTGCACAAATGGAATGGTTAGATAGGTCTTGGTGTCCTGAGTATGGACCCACACATCCGTTTTTCCGAATGAAGTCTGTGGTCCAATTGCAGCCGTTTCACTAAAGATAAAATAAAAAGTAATGTGAACGGGAAAGCTACAGTTGCGGCTCCATAGGTATCCACGACCTTTAATTTTTATTTTAGTGATGTGGTTGGATTTGAACCACAGACGTCATTGGGACCAGAGAATGTGTGTTTAATGCTCAGGGTACACCGAGACTTATCCAACGTACTACGCCACCACGCAAATCCTTTATAATGATGGCCAACAATAACAACACAATTGCTTGATTCACCGACAGCATTAATAAACAAATGTCAGAATAGGCGGCATCACTTGGCCAAAACAGCGCACAAAATCCGCAAACTTCGTTTCGTTCCAGCTTTCATTTTAAACACTTTTCAGGCGTCGATACCCAATCTCAATAAATTAAATGTATCGGAGAACGCGTCTCCCAAACCCACTTTAATATCTGATTTTCGACATTATTTTGAATCAAAATGGCGAAGTATTTCCATGGCTGTAAACACTTTGCCGGGTGCAGCATACCTTTTTACAATTTTTAGTCAACCATAATCTAATCTGCTCGAAGCCTTGCATTGATTCTGGCGATTCGAAGAACTCCTTGTTCGGTCCTCCATCCTTTTTCGGACCCAATGACACCATTCTTTAATTCTTTTAATTCGAAACTTTTTGTTTAAAATACAGTACACACGACTCGACCAGACAAGCAAATAGACCGAATGTCACGACGACGCGTAGAGAGTATTAAAATGCTAGCAACTTGACGGTGGAAAAAAATTGAACAGTTTCATAATGACAGAGCGTGGCATTCAAATTTTTCGATTATTGGAAAGCGATTGTTAGTCTTTTTCTATGCCATGCCCATATTGCCTATCAAGATATTTTGTCGATATTTACGGAGTAGTTGAATTGGATAAATTGCTCGCTTTATTTAAGAAATGTTGCCAAATCAATTAACTTAACTTCTGTCAAAGAGCAGTGAACCTGGCCCTAGAAAAAGTGTTTTCAGTGACAGTTAAAACTGTCGTACGTGTGAATGTGTGTGAGTTGGATTGTGTGCTTGAGAGGTGCAAATCAAAACAATAACAAGAAGTTAGAAATAAACGACTCGAAAATACGATTAATTTAGTGGATATCTTCGTCAATGGCAAATTACATAGTAAATTGACTTTCCTTGTGCAATATCTTCACCAAATATCAAAACGAACAAAAATTCCCATTTCCAGATAACCCAAAACAATGGCTCAGCTGCCTGAACATTTTGACCCACACTTAATTTGGATTCGTAATTTTCCATCCGATTTCTTAGCATCAGAAATTCAGGAATTTGTCGACATATGTTTGACGAATACCACAGCTACCGTTGTATCGATTACCAACAATAAGTCTGCGTTAATTCGCTTTTCGACTACTTTGGAACCCAAACACTACATTAGGGAACTACATCAGAGACCGGTTAAAGATCGTCTGTTGTCGGTGTCTTATGCCAAGAAATTATCAGCAAGCAATTCCACCAATGCTGTTCCCAGCAGTTCGTCATCAAAGACGGAAATAAAACATAACTTCAGTGAATTTTTAAGGAAACTAAACGCCACGGACTCACTATTCGAACAGCCACCGCCGCCTTATTTGCGATACGTTTATCCCAAAGCGAACAGAGACATTTTGGATGCAGTTAGTATAACCTTGGAAACGAACCCGAAACTCTATACGCAAGTGTTGCACCTTATGAACCGCATGAACCTGGAACCGCCATTCATTGTTGGATCCAAAAACCTCGTATGGCCATCGTCAAAGACTGAGACACGCAGAGAGGATGTGGTGCTACAGGATGCATTCACACAAACCGATCGGATAACCAATAAATTGATCGGATCGGATGAGTCGGAATTGGAATCGGAAGCATCGGATGCAGAATCACCAACGAAAATGCAAACGAGAAAAAGGCATGCAGCTGAGAAACTGCCGAATCCGAAACGAATTCGTTCCATGCTTCAGTCAGTTCAAAACGGGTACACCAACAAATTGAATGGACAAACGGTAACACCGGTGACAGTAATTAAAGACGCCTTTGAAGTCAGTAAAAATGTAATCGATCGATCGATTGTAATAAACGCTCCAACCGATCTGACTGCCACGGAAACATCTGTAAACCTGGTAGTCGGAAGCATTAATGCTTTTCAAACGAATCAAACGGATCAGGAAATGGATCCATCGAGTTGCATTGCAGATGCATTACAAAATCGCCTTTCTGCGGACCAATTGAACTCTCATCCACTGTTTCAGAACTACAATCCTGGTGAGTTGAACATTTGAAAATTCCACCTGCCTGGCACGACAGATTTTTTCAATTAATTATTTTAAACGTTTCTTTTAGGTGCACCGAGCAATAAGCTTTACTTGAAAAATTTGGCTAAAGATGTCGACGAAGACGATCTGAAGGGAATTTATTCCCAATTCACAAAGCCCGGTCAAAGTCTCGATATTCGGTTAATGAAAACGGGTCGAATGAAGGGACAAGCATTTGTTTGCTTCAACGATCCATATATGGATGAAGAGAGCGGGTATTCATCGGTGGAAAAAGCTTTAAGAAAGACAAATGGACTAATTCTGAAAGACAAAGTGATTGTTGTAACGTACGGTAAGAAATAAAGTTTTAAAAAAGATTACAAAAAATCAGTATTTTGGGAAAGGTGTGTCACAGTTTCGTCCATTTGGAGAGGTTAATTTCCTCTGCAATGACAGAACTTCCTACTTAGATTTGATGAGAGGGTCGATTATAAATCACGAATAGGTTGTACATTTTCGCCAATAGAAATTAGTCTAGAGGGATTGTCGGACGCATTTTCCAGTTGACGCTCAACGCTGGTTTGGCTCGTGGGAGGTCATCAATAACGGAAAAAATTGCTCTTTCCTCATGGAACTTTCTTTCAGATATACGAAACGAAAAAGGTCCTGATCGCTTCTGGCCGCCTTTGCAATAACACCAAACATGCTTGGGTAGTGAGACGATGAATGTTCCTTTGAATGGTAAATCCAAGACTCACATCCTCTACTCGAATAATTTCGTGCACATGCGCATGTTTGGTGTAATCAAAGCTAATTAGTAGCGATGAGGGAAAACAATAATAATTTTTTCGTTGCATTTCGGATGCAGGGGAACCGCTTTAAGTTCATCGAAATTGTCAGATTTGTACCTAAAACCCAATAGACCCCTAAGTCAAGAAGAGAGTTCAAGAAAGCAAACTGAGGGAAATGCTGGCTATCCTCGAGTTCTGGAGCTGGAAAGAAGGTAAACGTTCTGGAGTGATGGAAATCTAGAAACTGACCACTACACACCTTAATCTTTCTTCAAATCCAGAGGAAACTCCAAGAAAAATGATGTTTGTATGCTTGTTGGCCTTGTGTTCTAGCTTCGGGATGCGAGTGGGAAGACTCAGGTATAGTCATAATAGTTGCAGATCATTCAAAGGTGTCATGGTCTTGTGATTCTTAGAGTGAAAATAGTTGAAATCCCGAAGCCTGAGTCAATTCTGACATTTTCCTAAAGACTTGCAGATGCTTCCTAGAGCTAGGGCTTCCGATCCTTTGACATATCAGAACTTGGTCAGCTATCGTTGATAGGCTTTGACTCCTCAATCACATCCAATCGTTAAAATACATTAAAACTCCCCAGCGAGCGTAACGACTTTTTCTGACATAGCTGCTATCAGACAATAAAGAGTCAGACAACCAATTGTATCGAGTAAGAAAAAATTATTTTTATTTGCAAATCTTCAGTATTCCATCAATTTCCTCGTCAGCACCCATCCGCAAAACATTAATCAATTCAATTGGCAATCGTTTCAACATATCCACAACATGTGGCCGGATCAAATAAAAACAAATTATTGTGAGGCGCTTCCTTTTGCGAAACGGCTTTGATGATTTCCTGTGCAAGTTCACCGCCAACAATAGCTGCAACCGGTGATATCTGAGCGAATACGTGAACGAATGCCGCATCTGGAATTCCCAAATTCGGTGCAATTTCGTTGCGGATGGCCAGCAATTTAGCCAGATCTTCGGAACGAGTTTTGTAGAACGGATCTCGGCCGTAGGTTTCGCGGAAGTTTTGTAAAACTTTGAGAACGATGAAGGACGGTCCGGTACGTTTGATTTTTTTCACGAAACTTGCTTCGTTATGATCAAATTCCAACACGTCTTGTAGCGGTGGAAAGCAGACAGTTCTTTTGACTGTTGATGTGACCATTTCGGATTTGTTCTTTTCACCTTGCTTGTGCTTAAAGATCTCCCTGAAATCGGTATAAAGAGGACATTATGCGTTGAAGCCAGAACAGGTAAAATGTAAAACTCACTCAGCAAAGTTGTGTTCTTGTAGGTCAGCGAAACTGTATCCAAAAGTGCCCCATACATCGCCAGCGAAGAATTTAACTCCCTTCAAACGGCACGCATTGTCGATGCGAATTTGTAGTTTTTTCGTGGCCTCTGTCACAACAACAACATCAAAGTTGTGGAAATATTCGTCTGATTTATCGTCCAATTTGGCTATGTCCACATTAATCTCGACCATAGGATTTAATGCTTGTGCTCGTAACAAAGATGCGACCGCACGGTTCATTCCAACACTGCTTTGTGGTGCCAGAAATTGAGAGCAAAAATCGGCCTCGCTTACATTTCGATTATCTAGCAGAGTGATCGATTTGACGCCAGCCAGAATGATATTTTTAGCAATTTCAGCACCGAATCCATTGAGTCCACACAGTAAAATACGCGCGGCACGAAGTCTATCGAAATTGTTTTGTTTTAATTGCAGCAACGCGAATGAGAATGTGAAGTTTACCTTTTTTGCGAGTCCAGACCCCACAATCGAATTTGGCGATCGTACAATTCGGTCTCCTGCTCGGTTAGCTCAATGCTGTTATTTTCAACCATTTTTCCGGTTACGTTCGGTTTGCTTTTTCAACAATTTTTGTTTGAATTTGTGGATTAAATCTCCTTAGAACGTGAGAAACACAAAAGCCGACTGTCGGTATACAAATGGTTTTGGTTTGATGGTTTGTTCTTCAGAGGTCGTCAAAAGTCTTGCTGCATTACCGTCGGAAAGAGAGTGAGTTCACGTCGTTCACTTATAAAGTCGCATTTTGTTCTAGTACAACTTTACAAACACATGACGGACCATATACGTACCTTGACATCGATGACATCCAGTGCATCTAGTCCATCCAGTCCATCTCGTCCATCTGTGTCTGTGGTGGTATGATTATGACAGTGAGATTGTTACTCGTGAAAACAACCTGATCACGACTGGAAAGCACAAAACAGCTTCACTATGGGTGATAAGCAACCGGAGAAGCCGGAACACAAGTACCAGCCAGGTGAAGGAATCCGCTCGATGCGAACTACAGGAGTTTTCAGGGTTGTCAACTATGAATTGTATGCGAAACCAGTATGTCGATCGTGATTATGAAATAAACGTTTCATGAAAAGACACTGATGGTCATTCTTCATCTTTTCCTTTCCAGAATATCGTGATCATGACATTGGGTCTGATTGGATTCGGATCGGTGCTCGCTTACATTGGTTATATGCGTTCGAAATATGAAAGCCAGGGATACTATGCAGCACTACAAGAAGACGGAACGGAAGTCTTTGCAAAACGTCGATCGAAATGGGAATGATGGATGTGAATAAGGTGGTGTCTGATTCGTAATTAAATTTTTATTTAACTAGCAAAAAATGTGTTGCAACAAAAACAATGTTTACGGTCAAAATTTACAGTACCAAAAGAAATAAGAAAAAGAGAACCACTTCTGCCACTTCTGCTAGTTGTACTTTACGCAATTTTCAAATCGTGCAGTTCCTTGATTAGCGACGCCTCCGAATCGATTTTCTGTATTTGATTCAACTCTAAATGTTCGCCCTTCTCTCGTCGACCTTTCAACTTTGAAATGTCGTTCAGCTTCTTATTGACGGCTTTGATACGTTTCGCTTTCTCCGGATCTTCTGGCTGGGCTGGCTTTTGCGGTTTCTTGGCATTGTCCCTGCTGATCGGCCGAAACCGTTGTGATTGTGCGTTATTTGTTTGAGCAGCAGCATCGTCATTGTTGCTTGCATCGTCATTTTCGTCGCCATTTCTATTTTTCGCAAAATTGGCCGAACGTACGTTGCGTCTGTCTTTGCGGCCAGATTTCGCTACACCTGGAATGCGATTGTCGCTGGTTGCGGTTGACGGTCTCGATGGTGTAATGTTAATTCCACGAGCGTTTGGCGGTTTGTACGCTTGCGTGCTGGCTTGTGGTTGAGTAGATTTGATACCTTGAAAGGGAAAGGAGAAAAGGAATTGAAGAGAAAAGAAAACGACAGCAAATGTTTGCGCAAATGATACCTTCCAGTTTAACATTCGTTATCGGCTTTTCAGTGAATGTTCCACTCGGATAGGTCTGCCAAATGACTTCGAGTAGCTCCTGACCATTGGGCCACATGGTTTCATGCAAAAGAGCACCCGAGTAATGCCAAACTTTGAATCTGTAGAGCAAAGCATAGACTTTGTTGATTAAATTCAGTTTCAGCCGTTGGTGCAGTTAATTTAATGAAAATCATCCGACCATGAAGGCATTTGTTAGTCAAGACTATGTTCTAAAAATTTTAAAACGGTCCACCCTACTCTTCATTGCATTTTTATACTAATTTGTCATGTTACGAACTGGTACACTTTATTCGAAAGCCTCATACGATAATAGGGAATTATTCCCTTCTTAAAAAAAGCTAAACAAAAAAAACTTACCCATTCGACATCCGAAGTCGTGGGGCGGTCGTTGCAGTAACGAACATTTCACCATTCTGACACCATTCCAACAACGTTGAGTCGGGTGCCTGCAGCGTTGTTACAATTTTCTTCTTCGCCACATCCCACACCTCAACATTGCCGCGAAGATTACCGAAACCAGCCAATATAACTAAATTTCCGAATGGATTGTAGTAAATACTGTTCCTAGCTCCCTCATCACAATCGAATGTTGAATCACATTTTACATTGAAGAACGACGCTTTTGCTGGCATAAAACCGTAGACGACACAAAATTCGGTCGAATTCGGGTTCCATTCAACAGCATGGATTGGGCCTTCTTTCTCTGTAAAGTGAATGGGAATTGATGGTAAGAGAACGAAAAACGATTTTCCCCTATTGTCCTTACTCAGTTGAACAGCAAATGAGTCGCCCCTTGTCGACATAAAATGCAAGGCTTGTTTTCCATAATATGAAGCACCAGTTGCGTCCACCTCGGTGCTTGTGAGAAGTATTAATCCCGTACTGCGTTTATTCCACATCATTTCCACGCGGTCGGCCTGGTGGATACATAAAAAGGAAATTTTAGAAAATGTACGGAGTGAATGCCGTTGAATGACATACCTGGAAAAAACTCTTACAGCCAATTGGTTGGGCTGCTTGTATGTCCGGATATTTGAAAATTTTGCACATAGACGGCGAACCTTTAACACCAGGCACATGAAATGCAACGTACGGATTGGTGCCATACGGTGAAAGGGAAATGCTACCATTTCTGGCGCCACCAATCTTTTTAGCAGCTTTCTCAAAACCGTTCGGTTCAGTTGTTTCGTAGAAAAATGCTTCGCCGCCAACCATAAAGGCCAAAATCGACTCATCGCAAGACCAATGCGGTTCCCAGTCCGTATTCTTCTTCTGAATGGTGGAAAATATGCAATTTCCATCGCCGGTGCTGTAAACGTTCAGATTGGGAGTTCCTTCGGCATTCTCCTTGGTGGTCATGAACAGTTCCCACAAGACTAAGTACTTTCCGCTCGGAGAAAATTTCAGATAAAACGTTTTCGGCTTTGGCAACGAGAAAATCACTTTCCAGTCCTTCGACGAACATATCTGAACACTGTGGAAAGACAAAATCGTTAGACTTGTTTGGATCGCAGTACCAGTTGCAGTTAGTTTTACTTTGTTCCGTTGGCCCATGCGAGAAAACGTCCATCACCGCTGAAAGCAATAGCTCGACAGAATTTACTTTCATCACGGGGAAAGTTCGGATTTGGTGCGTAATCAACTTTCGATCCCGAATTCCATAGCTCAACGCCGACACTGGAGCGAACTATAAAAAAATAGAAGAAAAAAAAAATTGTGACGTCAACAGATGTTATTCTTGGACTGCCGGTAGATATGGTTTAGTGTTAAGTGATTCTATGCGAATCAATTCGAATGGATTTCGATTTCAAATCTCGCTGCGACAGTGCAGTGACAATCAGTTAAATTTCTAAGTTTCCAAGCAATCGGAATGTTTGGTAACACGCAACGATATTGCACAAAACAATGTGTCAAACGTTGCACATTTTGGTGATACGTTTTACAGAATTCGAATCAAAAGTTTGTTTACTTTGCTGTTACGAATATGTTCGAATTTCTAAATCGATAGATAAAAATATTGATAAATCTTATAAATTTACTTGCTAACGCAGGATGAGTCTCCATCTCCCTAACCTACAAAATTTCTTTTCACGTTTTTTAAACGTCATTCAACGTCGATAACGAGGATTTTTCTTCAGTGGATGCGTGCAAATGTCATAAACTGTCAAATTGGTTTTTGTTGGATGTCAACATTTTTGTTTTCATTGAATGCGACGAAAAAAAATTGGATATTAAATTATGTTCTCGCACCTTTGCCGGGTAAGTGTGTGGCCTGGGAGGACAAGGAGCTATTTTCCTTGGACGTTCAAACGTTTACTTGTTGATGCTAATTATGTGATAAACAAAAACATTTCCAAATAAAAATGCTTTGTGCTGTTTACAGGCCTGTATGGTCGAACTGGATCAACTAGACCAGTCGCAGACTGTCCCACTGTTCGAGCTATATCAAGATGTGTATTTGAATGAAATTTGCAATGCAATGAATTTACCGGTGAGTGTATCCTATTTTGTTTTGTCGTTATACCGTACCCTACAGTCTATAGGTGATTCTGAGGCTTTTAGTATCCAGAACACAAACTGCAATTTTAGCTGAATCATCGTTTCATTTCTTTATACTTATGGAATCGGGATTCAAGCCGACGGCGATCTAGACAAGCTATAGCTCAAACGAATCGTCGTTCCATTCTGATAATTTCGTGAAACAACTTTTTTCTCGAAAAAGTTTTGTTGGGCTAACATGGCCCTTAGAAAATTTGTCTCCAACTCCTGCTACTTGCTTCCCCATCCCCAACCGCCCCAATTTCAGTTTTGGCGAGGTTGTTGTGGCAACTGGGTGGGCTGGACATCGAAGTTTTTGGTCAACAATATTCCCCTCATCGATCTTCATAAACGTACACAATTTGACTTTATTCACTTCTCGCATGTTGCTGTTTTTGATAAAAAACGATTTTCGCTACGACTCCGGAGAAAAATTTTCTAAGGACTATGGGGGCTATGTCAGCCCAACAAAATTTTTTAGAGAAAAAAGTTGTTCCACGAAATTCTCAGAATGGACTGTTCGAAAATGACTCTTAAGCTCTCAAGCAATTGCAATTACCGGTACATGCCGTGTCTAGTTGTGAAAACGTAACCTGCCGAAATAGGACGCATTTTTCAGAGGACTTTTTTACATGAGCCCTGAAAGGTGTTGGACCCACGAAGCCAAAATGGCCATAAAAAAATTCCTCGATGCCTGTGTGGCTAGCAGGAGATGATCAAAAACCGAAAACATGCTCTTTTCTTATGGAGTTCCTTCCAGATACACAAAAGCTATGTAATCGAACGGGCTGTCGCTGGAAAGGTAATCATGAGTACTTTCTGTGTTTAAAATGCACCTGCACTGAGGTATGAGCAGTTGAAAATTGTGAAAAAATTTGGCTACTTCAGCGAACTTGCCTCTGTGACCGAAAATCAACAGAAACAAAAAAAAACTGTTTTCGCTGTTTGCTTCTGACCTCAGCTTCCCGACGATACCAAACATGCAAGGGATGAATGTTAATTTCAACTATCTGTCCCGAAACTACACGCAACGACCTTCCCAACGACATCCCGCAGAACTACGTAAGAAAATTGCTTTCGGTTTTTGATCATCTCAAGCATCAATTAGTTTTGGCTTCTAGGGAACATTACCTTTTAGGGCACATCTCGCTGGAAAATACATGCGATCTGGGTACGTTTTCAAAAGAATTCTTTTGAAGTTTAATTGTCAGAGAGACATTCAATTCAAATTTCCACAATAAAGTTCCATTTTTATCCGACCGAACTAATTTCGTCTTTTTTCCAGATGAGCGAGAATGACGATTTAGGAGAAAATGTTTGCAAAAAATGCGCCCGGACCATGGTAAAACGATAATCTGGGTACCATTGTCTGATTAGATTTTTAATAAAAAGAAATATTTTCCAGAAACAATTCCACACTTTCCATTCGATGTACATGAAATCCAATCGAAAGCTGCGTAGAATGCTTGATTCGAAATCCGCTCCTGTCGACAGTTTGGTACACACCAGTTTGGATATCATCGACTTGAAACACAGATGCAAAAAGTGTTCGGCCTGCTTCAAAACGAGAATGCTGCTGCGACAGCATGTCAAAGCAGTCCATAGAAACGATCGCAGCAATAATTTTGCCAATACAGAATGTAGCACAAATTCAGACGGCGTACAGCCTCGGTGGAAGTGTTCCTATTGTACATTGCGTTTCCAAACCAGAGACTTAAAGAACGTGCATCAGAAGAAGTGTCGTCAGCTGAATGCTTCGAGAGGCTTAAACGAAACGATGGACATAAAAGAGAACGAGTTTGTCGACTACAACAATTTTGACATAAGTGAATGCCATTCTGGTAGTGAGACGAACAACGACTTTGAAGATGACTACTCATTAACAGACAAGGAATCGAAATACAAAGTCGATTTGGAGGGAATGAACTATGCTGATGAGCCACTAAAGTGCAACGATAGTAATCAGCATTCGGATGGAGTCGACAGTAAATTGTTTGCTAACGTTCAAATCAAGCAGGAGCAGTTGGAAGTCGAAATGCTGCAATTGAAGACTGAAAATCAAGAAAATCCAGAACATCACAACAGTGCACTGACCACTCCACAACAAACTGGAAGCTATCGGTGGAAATGCGTTACTTGCTGGCATGCATTCGAAACTCGTGAACTGTTACGAATACATCGCCGCAGTCATACGGGCACACGGAAACTAACACCGACCTTACGCTCAGGATGGAATTGTACAATATGCGATGCAGTTTTATCATCTCGTGCCAACTTGCAGTTACATAAAAACATCAATCATCCGAATGCGAAACGGGAGCGGCGATGCAATGACGAAACGAAAAATTGGGGAGATGTCGGCCAATACGACTGTGAATTGTGCAACAAAACGTTCATCTCCAAATCGAAGATACGCAAGCACATGGACGTGCACAAAAATAAGGATCGGCCGAAGCGTCTCTGCACCATTTGTGGCCTCGAACTGTGCTCCACATACAATCTGAATAATCACATTCGGACGGTGCACGGTCGAGAAAGGAAATTCCATTGCACAATATGCGATCGACGCTTTAGTCACAGCCATCATTTAAAGACCCATATGAATCGTCACGAAAATATCCGACCTTTCCGTTGCGAACAATGTGTCAAATCGTTTTTCGACAAGACGACGCTGCGCGAACATATCAAATCGGTACACTTGAACCTGAAGGCTTACGCTTGTAAGATATGTGCGAGAAGGTTTAACCGTAGCGGTAATATGCGAGCACATATGCTGAAGACACATAATCTGGGAGACATTGGAGATGTAAATCGGTCATTGGGTATAGGCAGTTCGATGAATGAGCCGATTGCAGACGAATCTGATACGGATTTTTCGCAGCGCCCTTTTGTGAGTAGTATGGTTGAGCCATTTCGTTCAATGATAGTCAAATCATCAGATTAAGGGAGTTTGAAGTCTTGTGGTTTGGGAAATGTTTCCGCAGGAGCAACGAGCAACGATTACATAAAATCCAGGGATGTCACAACGAACCAATATTATGCCTGAGAACAAAAAAAAATAATTTCTGTAAAGGTAGGATTCCAATTTTTGTTTATGTTGTTAAATCCAGCTGGGTAAATAGTGTTTGTAGAGCCATATACGGATCAATTAAATGTGAGATAAAAAACAGCTGAAAACAATTTTATTTTTTCGATGTGACTGACACAATTCATCACATTGATAGTCGAAGTATTGCAAATTTAGTTCTAAACACTACTTGTTACCAAAACACACCTTGCGAAGGAGACCGTCGGAATTTCAAAACCTTCGACAGACAACACGAACACAGTCGCAGATGCTACTTACTGATCACTTTCATTTACCTTTGGGTGGGTCAGATCCCTTAACTGACTGAATTTCTCAAAATATTTTTGAAATCGTTACAGAAATATGAAAGAGGTTTAAAACACATTTTCAGAATAAACAATGGAAACTATCTTGTACGTTTAAAAAAAATGGGGAATTTACTGCTAATATCTTGCATAAAAATGAAACTCGTCTGAATTACACACCCCTCGCTCCGCTCTCGTCGAAATGTTCTATTACTTTTTTACCATATTGTATATGCGCTGAAAAGTAATCCCGTTTGTTCATGAATAAAGTCGTGTGAATTACGGATCTCGCTACGCTCTGACCGTCACACGTGTTAACAAGCGACTTGATAAAAATTCTTTTCGGAATATTTCTAATGTCACTGCCCATCTCCGAACTTACCTTCAAAAATTCATTCCTCGTTGAATACAAAAAAGTTTTTGGATACAAGTACAGAATTACTCGTGTTTAACACGACGCGACGTGTTATTAAGGAATGAGGAGAATGTGACAAACCTTTTCCTATATTGAAGGTTTTTGGCAAAACATTCGTATTTTCGAGTGATTTTCATCCTATAAACAAGCTTATAAAGCACTGAATGGCCAGTCCAGGCCTGAGTGCATATATATAGCAAACAAACCAAAGAGTCTTTGGCAAAGACTAGCACTCGAGCTCCATTATTATGGGACAAATGTTGGAAAATTGAACTGTTGGTGTACGTTAGGTAAAGTAGAGTGTGTTGAGTAAAACGTGTCACGTCGCGTCTTTCGCCTTCGTTAGTAGATTTTTAGTGATATCTCTATGTAGTTATACTCAAGAGTTGACATGGTGGCGCTGATGCTAGTCGATGTCATGCCATCTTTCGAGTGTAACTCAGTAGGGAATAGGAAACCTCTGATGCTATAAGTGCCAAAATTTCTTCCAGTACTTCATTCTTTGCGCTGTATTAAATGAAAATGAAATATCCAATGAATATACAATGTATATTATACATACCAGACCAGGTATAGCCTATTCTTCAAAATGGTGACCTTTTACCTCGTCTTTGACCATACCTGGTAGTTTATATTCTGATTTTGTTTCACTGGAAATAAATTCACTTTTGTAAAATATCCGTGAAACGTCAAAGCTGTGAAGTTGGTTCACAAAATGTAGAGAAAACTACAAAAGAGACATACTTGTTTTTATAGCTGAATACGATCGTTTCTTGAAGTTTTATCCTGAAAACAAAAACAGCGCCTTTTTGAGCTACAAAAAGTTTACAGACAAGTGGTGAATATGTTAACATAAATGTAATGTAATTATACACTAGTTATTTACGTATCGATTGAGTAGACCGAAAGAGTTACGTATTAAGTTTTGTATGCTTGCTAAGAGGACCGAAAGTAAAGAAATGTCAATTCAAGGGGCGAAAGCGGAAGCTTTCGCCCTGCGAATTGACAGCTTTACTTTCGGTCCTCTTAGCAAGCATACAAAAATCTATTACATTTGAGCTTTAGTTTCATCAAAATTTTCTTGTGACACATCCCGCAAGGCAAGTTAAAATAAGTGGTCTGAATTTTATTTCCTTCTTTCTCATCGTAATATAGGAGTGTTAAGTAAGAGCTATTTGTCTATAACTGGTCTCGGATCACACGTTAAAATGTGAGAAATTTAACTCGTTTTCGCGAACGCCTGTTGAATTTAACTGGCAAAAGTTTAAGAATAAAAACTGAAATTGAGAGTTAAACTATGTTTACAAACAAAATAAATATGTTTGCGACTTCTAACATTTTAAGGTGTCATGTCGAGACCAGTTATACAAAAATCACGCTCACTTAACACTACAAAGTGTTATGATCAGAGCGAGAGTTCCGAAGACCAGTTAATTTCAACTTTCTTTGGTATACTTGTCATTTTTGACACATTTTTGTCTAATCTAATCTAATCTAATCTAATCCCAGCCGAAGTTAAAATAACTAGTCCAAATTATATTTCCTTCTCTCTCATTATAACAGTCTACAGACTGTTATGATGTTATGATAAGAGCGATAGTTCCGAAGACCAGTTATTTATAGCTTGCCTTGGGGTACTTGTCATTGCATATTTTCATATACATATTTGGCATATCCCCCAAGGCACTTTAAAATAACTGGTCCAAATTATATTTGCTTCTCTTTCATCATAACAGTCTATTAACTTTGATTTTGAAACGCAAAACTTTAATATGTGAACGACATCCCATTCACATCTAGTCCTAAATGGTATCTAATATCCATCAAAATAACAATTTTTTTAGTATCCATATATGGAATTTCAGAAAAACAAATACATAACCTCAGAATCACAGCATTCAAGACAGTTTTCAGTCGCAATTTTGGAAGTAAAATCTGAATGAAAATTGACTGAATAAAATTATCCGCAACAAATCTAGCGGCTTTCAATCTACCTACATCACACACGTACAGTTGCATTAAAAATTTGATTCTGGATCATGGAAGCGAAGGGAGCATCGGGAAATGAAAAGAAAAACGGCGAATCGAAGAAAAGTATTCGCGAAGAAAAACAACGTGATGCGAAAATCGACGATCAAATTGAGAAGGTACGGAATCATTTCCCACATACCACAGCTTTGTGATTGTTAAACATTTGATCAATTTTATCCACACCGAACAGTTGCTAAAGTCATTGGGTAATTCAACACCAGACCAAAAGATTTCGTCTTTGGCAAAGAATTTGGTTGAATTAGAGAATGCTCATCACCGTCAGGTGACAACATTGAAACAAAATGAAAAATCGTTTGATGCGCTGCAACGAGAAAAAGACCGTCTGCAGATCGAGTACAACAAATCCGTGCTTATCAAGTGAGTTGGAGCTGCCGGACACTCTTGACTTTTCAGTGAACACACCAATTTTCAGGCACAAACTCGAACAAGTGTGTCGTGAGCAACAGAAACTCATGAAGTCCATAAAAAGTGAGAGCCTGTCCAAGATCCGTGACGAGGAGGAAAAGCGAAAGGAAACTCAGCAACACTTTCAACAGTCAATCAATGAAATATTCACAACTCTTGGCAAGAACAACGACGAAAACGCCAAATTGAAAGAGGCTAATTTGGAAATAACTAAGAAGTATAGCTTTATCCACCACCACCAGTGCTATGGAACCGTTTCCACAGAACATTCTGCTCTTATTTCAGATTTAAATACCTTGCCGAACAGTACGAGATGCGCGAAAAACAGTTGATGAAGACTAACGAGCAGGTTAATTTAAGTACTCAACTGAATGAAGCCAAATTGGCGAAAATCAAAATGGAATCGACTCTTGAGCGAGAGATTTTGTTAAAGTAACATCCGGACCGTTCAAGTTAATGTTCACTTTGTTCAGCTTCATATTTTTGTAGGGAAAAGGAAACAATCTTGGAAGATCTCTTAGAAGCGAAGAAGCTGATCATTGATTCGCAAGGCCGTGAAAGGATACTCAAAGAGCAATTGTAAGTTGGAATTTGTTAATTCGTTTCAAATTACTCTGATTAGCAAGGCTCGTACTTCTATAGGAATATGTACACGGAAAAGTACGCTGACTTCCAGAGCTCTTTGAAAAAGAGTAACGATGTGTTCGAGACATACAAAATTGAAATGACCAAGGTCTGATGCAAAATTAGTGATTTATTCCTTACTCATTTCGCTCTAATTTCCATGTAGATGACCAAGAAGATCAAATCTCTTGAGAAAGAAAATTTCGAATGGCGTTCAAAGTATGAGAAAAGCACCAAAGCTATGCTAGAAATGGCTAGTGATAAAACTGCGCAAGACCAGTATGTAGGAAAAGCAGCTCGTCAGTTAGCCCAACTACAGAAATTATGCCGTACTTTACAGGTGAATGACTCAGTGTCTCAATTTTCTGTTCAATTAAAATAAAAATGTTCTCGATTGTCAGGCTGAGCGTACGTCACTGTTGGATGTTCTCAAAGCCAACAATATTGAGCGTCCACCAATGGCGGAACTGCCACCAGAACCAGTCATTGAACCGCCACCAAAAAGCGCCGACAAATTGGATATCATGTCTCGCAATTGTTCCGAATTGAAGGCAACCTTGGCAGTGCTGCAGGGACAGATGAATGCGTTAAGTGCGGAAAAGAAGACTCAAGAAACGCCGGTCGTTGAACCAACTCAACCGAAGAAATCGAAGAATAAGAAAAACAAAGCCAATAAATCGTGTCCGATCACTGACCGCTCTGCTACGTCTACCACCAACGGCAAAACTAATTCAACTGTCACGGTCAATGAGGGTGACGACGTTCCGACCAACAACGAAAATGCTTCTGTGGAGCCGGTTAACGGTGCTGAACAAAAAACCGAAGTGGTGGTTGAATCGGCTGTGTCGAGTGAAAATGTCAATATCGATCGGCAGGCAACTGAGGAAATTGTTAAAGATTTAATTGACGACTTGGTGAAAGATGTGCAGGCAAAGTGCTCTCTTGAATCTCAAAATGGTAAGGACGCACCAGTGAAAGTAGTAAATGGGGACAATGGTGTTACTTCATCGACTACTCCCATCCTTGCTGAATCTGAGGGCTCTACTTCTCCATTAGTAGTAACAGAACTAAACAATGACGAGCCAGTCAACATTTCTGCGGACTAGTTTGTTTTATCTGACAATTTTCATTGACACTATCCCGTCGGAAAGACTTTTTTTAACGCGTGGATTATGTTGTGACTTGCATTTGCAATTAGGTTTTTCTTTAAATAAGTACGACGACTGGTTATACATAAGTAGTCAATCCAATATTAACAAATTTGTGAACTTTTCGAAAACAATAAATTAACAGTCAATAGATGAACCGAATATGTTTGAACATTTTAAATTGAGACTGAGAACCCGTGTGGTGCATTAGCTTCTAATTTGGCCACGGTTACCGGTAGTCCCAATGATGTCTGTGGTTCCACTGTAGACGTTTTACAAAAAAATCTAAAAAATAATTGGAACAGGACAGTTATTGGTGCAGCAGGTGTCTAGAGTGACGTTAGCTCAAATTACAAAGTTTGTGACAGAAATTCCACTAAGTCTACTAGATAGAATCAGCTTCGATAAATTGTAAGTAATGGAAAGCCAAAGAGGACAATTTTTTACTATATTTTTACAGGATGATATTAGGGGGAATTTTTGTCGGAAATGTAATTATCTAAGGAATTGCCGAAGGAACTAATTTTTGTTATTAATAATTCGAGATATAAATGTTCAAATCTATGGAATAATGAGAAAAACTCATTTTTTTCATTTTCGTAGCATCGTACTGGTCACCCTGTATTTTCTGCGAGGTCACTTCTAAGGAGCCTTTTGTGCAGAATTTTATACTCGGACGAATTGCCGAAAAAACTATATTTTATTTTTCACTATTTTTCGCTATGAGTATACTATAGCTTCAGCGAAGAACCAAATGTCCGTTAAAGTTAGAATGTAGTGAATCAGTTATAGTTTGATCGAAATTATTGTTGAGAGACACACCTTGATTTAACTCATCATTTAGCTATTCACTCCAGGCTGTATATGAGGAGGTACGAAATAAAGACAATCGGTGTAACCTTCTCATATACAACCTTGGTTGGACCATCTACTTTCATTTTTCTAATTTCGATAATAAGCAAGGGATGGCAATAAGCAAGAATGGTTGGTAAGAATTGAACTGAAATTATATTTTCCTCAAATATTCCTGAAATGGAGAGTCTTGGCTTAAATTACATTTTCTAATATAAATAAACACCGAAGACGGTCACAATACAAGCCATACTTTTATTGGTAAAATAATTAGTCGTTTGGCTATCGCAATCTGCGTCCCATCTGCATCGAGAGATGTAGCTGAAAGTTTTATACACACAATGATCATAAGTCTGTCTACAAACGAAAGTCATTTTCTTTACCGACAACCAGCTCCCTTTTGGAGAATTACCACTTGAACAATGTGCTTGTATCGTTTCATATTCAAATCCATAACTTGGGCGCTAACATTATCAGCAATTTTACTTATCCACTCCGGTATTCGATCGGCATTATACTCTTGTCCTTTAGAAGGTTTAGAAGGGACAAAGATAAGGTTTGTATTCAATTTGTATCTGTGTTTTCTAACCTTCTAAAACATTTACGAGAACATTGGATATAATTTCCTTGATAAAGCTGCCTTTAAAAGCCTCCGTAAGATTTGGTTTAATTTTTTGCTTATCTTTATTTCTAGACTTTGGATTATTAGTATTTTCATTCGTCATACCTTATGATTGTTCAATTCAAAATTTCTCTGTTACCCACAAATGTTTCGTTTCGTTAATGTAGCTGATCGCAAATTATTAAATCGATAGAAATCGTGTTTGTTGTGCTCGTTGTGCTTGAACACTCAGAACATAAATTTTAGTCGGTTCGCCTGCAAAAACTACCATGTCAACAATACTAGGCCCCACCTTTTGGGTTTGTCAGGTCCCTTGACTGACTCATTTTCTTAATCGATTTTTACAATTGTTACAAAAATATCATAAAACTGACTTGCTTTCTCATAGATTGCGCATTCCATTTATTTTATTCAAAACTTTTCAGAATAAACAAAGCGAACTATGTCTTACATTTTCAAACGATTGTAAGTGCTATTGTCGATGTTGAAAAGATTTTTTGCTTATCAAAATATCACACTCATCATAGCACTCTCAAACGACAGTGCTATTCACTCGTTCAATTTTCTTACACAAACAACTACCACGAAATAACTCAAAAAATTCTTTTCAGAATAACTGCTAGATTACTCCGATACCTTCCATTAACGAACCTAACCTCATTCCTCGTCAAATAAAAAAGGTTTTGGAAATCCGTTAAGAATTACTCGAGATATCGTGTTATCATGCGACGAGACAAAAATTCTTTTGGAAATATCTCTATTGAGATCAACCATCGTTACAATTCACACTTTAAGTGTGCCTAAAATTTGAATTTCAAGTGAACGATTCGATGAAAAAGTGAACCGAAAAATACATTTTAACGCTTCCTTATATGAAAATGACGCTGCGTTAGAAAGTATTAAGCACTTTCCATTTTGAATTTTGACCGCACTTACGGCGACAATGTTGGAGTTCAATTTATAATAACTTATGCACAGTGATGGAACATAGTGGTCTAAATGAACTCGATGATAAAGTAGTAGCCCTAGTTTAAGACGGAAAAGATTCTTCACTTCTCAATAAACACTGGAAGTGCAAAGTTGTGTTTCATTGGGAGTCCAGATATCTAATGATATCCGACCATTACCAACCTCTGCCAACAGGTTATGGGCCCAGGCGAAAAGGTCTGGTTCGGTGGTAATTGACGCCGTAAGTGCGGTCGAAATTCCAAATGGAAAGTGCGTAATACTTTCTAACGTAGCGTCATTTTCATACAAGGAAGCGCTGAAAGTTACTTTTCGGTTCACTTTTTCATTGAATCGTTCACTTGAAATTCAAATTTTAGGCACATTTACGTCGTGAATTGAAAATGGCAGCAAATTTGGGAAATGTGAAACCGATTGTTGGCAATTAAACAAAAAAAAAAACGTGCAAAAGAATTGAGCTAGAGGCTAATAAGTAAAATATTTGAGCACTGGAAATCGAGCGGGCAAAATGTGCAAAAGAATTGAGCAAGAGGCTGATAAGCAAGAGGCAAAATATTTGAGCACTGGAAATCGAATCGGTAAAATTGTGGAAAAGAATTTGCATCGGACACAGGATGCAACAGAATTGAGCAAGAAGCGAAACATTTGAGCATTGGCGAATTATTGTGGAGGTTCAATATGGAAAACGATTTGGTATGGACGTAGCAGTGAAGTAAATCGATGAAATTGTCGTTACTTCATGTCAGAACAAGTTCGGCGATGGAGGAGAAGTTAATGGCTAAGTGACAATACAGTCGTCGTATGCTGTGATTTAACCAAAGAAGTGAACATAGAGGTATTCAGTCGGCAGAAAAATCGTAATCGGTGATCTATTCAGACCGTCGCGTCGGTTTGCGAATCAATTGGTGAAAACAATGGTCGATACACTTCAATTGAATGGGAGAACTGCGTGTAGCAATTAAAGATGGTCAAATGTACAATCAGAGACGAAATCGATGGTGAATGGTGGAGTCAAAACTAACATATTTCAATCGAGATGGAAAAATCGTGTGGCATATTGTATTCGGTTGTTTGGTGGTCGATACGTTTCTTTCAAGAGGACGACCCAACGAAACAACATTCGGTCGATGACATGAGTGAAATGCGTATAGCTGTTGATGTGCTAAGTTATTATCAATTGAGGGGTAGTGTTGGAGTTCAATTTATAATAACTTATGCACAGTGATGGAACATAGTGGTCTAAATGAACTCGATGATAAAGTAGTAGCCCTAGTTTAAGACGGAAATAGTACATTGAATGACAAGGGGCGAAAGTAAAAAAATTCAACCGTGTGCGAGAGTTGGAGCCCGCGCCGAAGGCAAGGGCTCTAATCGCACAGGTTGAATTTTTTTATTTTTGCCCCGAGTCGTTCATACTATTTTTTTTGATACCGACATTGAAAATTGATACGTATCGCAAACATCGCAACAAAATGTTGAAATAAAAAGGCTTTTAGCCAGAAAATGCGGGGGTCCAGGGGGCGGCAGCCCCCTGGTATATGAAAAATTTAATAATTTAGCCATCACAACAATAACACACACAAAAATTAAGATATAACTAACAAATCATTCAGTAACAATAAGTATCAACTTTGTATGCTAATTTCAATAAGAACACTGGCGCACAGTGTTTTACAATTTTGATCAAAGTATTCTGCATAATATGAGCGGATTTTGTTGACAACTCGACTCATTTCTCTCATTTTCTGTGACGTCAGTCACTTTCGCTGTTCGTTCAGTTGCGTTCGCTCTTCGTTAAGTACTTTCTCCCCGTGGGATGCATTTTTTTACTTTCGCCCCTCATATGCGGGGCGAAAGTATCATTTTTCAATGTTGGTATCAAAAAAAGATTCTTCACTTCTCAATAAACACTGGAAGTGCAAAGTTGTGTTTCATTGGGAGTCCAGATATATAATGATATCCGACCATTATCAACCTCTGCCATCACTTTCAGTCAAGATAAATACCGACAACTTGGGCTCTTCACAATTTTTTTTTGTTGAATATGTTGAGTTGAAAAAACTGAGTCCCGAAGCACGGCTCGACGATGTTGAAAAATTGGCCGACCCTAATGGAGAACATACGACAGGGAGAAGAACGTTTTACCATACTCTTTTTAAGCAACTTAAGATTTGTAACTTAAGACCCAGACTGCTGAATGTATGCATAATACCAACGCACTTCAAGCAAAAGTGCTTCGAGTGATAGTTTCCAAATAAAGAATGAAACATTTTTACAGAATTTTTTACAGTGTCAACATTTGTTTGATACACTGTCCCGTTTTAGTATTCTATACCACTCATGCTTGAAATGCTTTGTTGATACCAACCAATCTTGTGAACAAATAAATAAACAAACGAGACGAAAAGTAATGTTTGGCCAAATAATATTATAATCAATGGTTACCGATCTATTGATATGCACTGCTTCATGTTTATGTTTATCCCAATAAGAAAAATAATACTCGAACGAAATGTTGTTATGCTTTTGTCAGCGTGTTCTTTCCCGTTGAAGAATCAGGATTAGTTTAAAAAAAAAAAAACACGAAATTTTTTGTTTTCTCTTTTTACTCATTCTGTCGACTTACAGATCGTGAATAACGAGTGAATATCTATTTTAGCGATACCGTCCACAAAATCTACCGAGTTGCTTGCAACGATCGCATAATTCTTGCGGATGAGACTTAGTTCGATCGGAGACATCCAGCCCGTCAGGCTTCTGTAGTGGTCTCTATTGTAGCGGTTAGAAAATATGCGATTTTTTCGGTTAAAAATTTGATACATATTGCACTACACAAATCCATTTATGAATATTACCTGTTTATGTGGAAAGACGCGAACATTGCAGTTGGTGCACATTTGGGCAGTATTTTTCCAAGAATTGCCAGACATCCAGGTTCGAGTACACTGTTCGCAAAAATATTCTCCAAAACAGCGACCTTTTCCTTGATATGGCGTCTTGCCTTTGTCAGACATTTCTTCGATTGAACAGAAGATGTTGGATTGTTGAAAGCGAAATCGAAACTGATATATTATTCGTCTATCGTTGTTCGCGTTGCCTTTGTCGAATTTGCATAATCGAAAATTCATTGAGTTGACAATAAGTACGAGATGGATATAGTTGGCGCTATCTCAAAACAGATGGCCCGAGTTTCTATTCCATTTTTTGTTTTTAACGAAGGGAGGAGATGGGATATATGACGTTACCTCCACACTATATTTACCTTGGACAATACCAAGTCAGGTATAGTAAAACTGTTAAGCATTAAAAAAAGCATGGTAACACCAATGAAAGTAAATAGATAGGTATGGCCAAACGTTCAAATTTGTTCTAGCCGGAGCACATACGGATTTGCATGGCGCCACCTCAAACGAACTCATTTCTAGTGCAAATTTCCACTAGAAATGAGTTCGTTTGAGGTGGCGCCATGCAAATCCGTATGTGCTCCGACTTGTATGGACTGGCCATACCTACTTATCTACTTTCATTGGGTAACACCAAGTCTCGTCATTTGGGGACATTCACTGATCTAATACTAAAAAAGTAAATTCTGTACTCGGCAGATGAAATCAAAGTATATAAACACTGAAGGTACCGCAGACCCTCAGGGAATAGAGAGAAATACGGAACCAGTCTTTCGGATGAATATAAGATTTATAATGTTGCATCTGTGTGTTTATATACTTTGGATAAACTAGCGTATGGCACCTCTATCCAAAATGTAACGAATGCCTCGGAACATAACTTCCAAATCGTCAAAATTAGTTATTGTGTACCTGTTTTCGACGATTGATTTTAGACAATTTCGCGAATTATAAGCCGAATGAAGTGAGGTCTTTAAGCGAAAGTGCCTTAAATAAACCATCCCAACCAGGTACACATTCAACGAAGGAACGCTAGCTGCATTTTGGGAACATTAGGAACGAATAGAATTGATGATTTTTATTTATTGTAAACTTGTTTTTTGAAAAGATCGTTTTTTTGCTGGTTGCGCCTAGCAGCCTTTTTTTTCGCTATATTGAATAAATCGAATTACAGTATTATTAGGTCCCTTATTTGACGTTTCGAAAATGAACCGCTCCTGCCTGGTTTATTTTACTGTGCCGTGGCTTTGTTTGTTAACTTATTTTCTGTTTTAGCGTTTCATTTACAGACATTTCAGCTGGTGGTATTTTCAGTAATTTCAAACGTCCTGTATAAGGACGCAACGTTTGAACTACACTGGATCGTCTATCAACAATAGATTTTCTGCAATTTTGTTTTGTTTTCTCGACGTTTCCTCCCTAAATGAGAAAGTCTGAATTTGTTTAAATAAACGCTGAAACAGATTTGTTGTTTTGAAATACGATTTAGGCTGCCAAAATTGGCGTTTTCTAATTATTATTTTTATTCCAGCGTCTTTTGTGGCCCGACCGTTATTTCACTACTTAGGTTGCCTCTCCTCTTTTTCAGTGATGTTGAAGACAGTTGAAGACAACCACTTCCTAGTGTCATAGTGTGATCCAATGAGCTAAAGGTTTTGCAAGCAAAATTATATCACTAGAAAAAGAAATGTTTGCCTATAGCGATAAAATACCTCACTGATATAAGGCTGTATATAAGAGACTCGTACTAATCCTCGCGCAAGCTCTCGTATACGTACACGTCTTTTATATACAGCCTTATAGAAGTATAGTTATTTACGTATCGATTGAGTAGGCCGAATGAGTTACGTATTAAGTTTTTTATGCCAAATACTGCGAAAGTTTGTATTTTCGGTCCTCAAATGGTGACCGAAAGTAAAAAAATTCAGGCCTTGGGCCGAAAGTAAATGTCACTGTCATCATTTTACTTTCGCCCCGTGGGCTTGCGTATTTGCGGGCCGAAAGTAAATGTCACTGTCATCATTTTACTTTCGGTCCTCATATGTCTCGAAAACACATGTTCACTTGATTGAAAGTACGAATTGAGTGTAGTGTTGTGTTGACGATAGCTAAATGTTTTGTGAGCAAGTGAATGTATGTTTACAGTAATTTCATTTGTTAAATTGTTTTTATTTTTATACCAGGGGGCTGCCGCCCCCTGGACCCCCGCGCTTTTCGGCATTTTGGTGTTTCTACAGCAAATTTTGTTGATAACTCAACAGTTTAATTAAAATTATGTTTTGTTTCGGACCGAAAATACAAATCTTCCGCAGTATTTGGCATAAAAAATAGTATGCATCACTCGGGGCAAAAGTAAAAAAAATAATACTGTATGAAAATGAACTCAAATGAACACTGACATAAATTGAAAAATTTTATTCGCAAAAAATATAGGGCTACTAGATTATTCAGGTCCCTAGTCAAATCAGCGCTCCTGCCTGGTTAACTTAATTCTGTCGTGACAAAGCCAATGCTTTTCCCTTTCCCTGGGTTCACGTTAAGTGGATTGAGAACTAGCGGCGGTCCAAAAGTCAGAGTGGACTGACAATCTCCAGTTGTTTCCACTAGCCTCTTACACTCAATATTCCGAAGGTACAAAACTTTATTTTACCTGGAAAACATACTAATTCCAGGTAAAATAAAGTTTTATTGCCTGCCCCATGCGAAAATTGACTACTACACGGCTGTATACCCCTTGCGAAAATGATCTATTACACTAGGACACATTTTGGGTTCCTTTGACTTTGACAGTTCTTTCAAGTAATGAAAGTTTTCGCGTTGTTTTCGTTTTGCACCTAGTAAACCGAGATATGAACATTTTCGGTGATATCACATTACGTCGAGTAAAGAACTGTTACTGAAAAATTATAATTTTTAATTCATTGGTGGTTGGGTTTCTTAGTGGAAATTGAAAAACAAACATTTCACCACAAAAATATTTATTTATGAATTTAAGAAATGATTTTGGAACGTCAGACATTTTTGAAATCAACATTTGAACCAAAAAAAATATTTCACAGAACACACACCAACAAAAATCATTCGCGATGTTTCTTGAAGCGATTCAAGGAAGTAAAATCATTTGACCAATTCAATCATTTCACCAAGTTTCACTAAGATAAATATCAAAACTGAAATTAAATAGTATTTTGCATAACAAGAGGCGAAAGTAAAAAAATTCAAACGTGTGAAGTTTGCAGCCCGCGCCGCAGGCAAGGGCGGCAATCACACCCTGGTATAAAAATAAAAACAATTTAACAAATGAAATTACTGTAAACATACATTCACTTGCTCACAAAACATTTGGCTATCGTCAACACAACACTACACTCAATGCGTACTTTCAATCAAGTGACCATGTGTTTTCGAGACATATGAGGACCGAAAGTAAAATGATGACAGTGACATTTACTTTCGGCCCGCAAATACGCAAGCCCACGGGGCAAAAGTAAAATGATGACAGTGACATTTACTTTCGGCCCAAGGCCTGAATTTTTTTACTTTCGGTCACCATTTGAGGACCGAAAATACAAACTTTCGCAGTATTTGGCATAAAATAGTATTAGTATTAGTAATAGAAATGTCAATTCAAGGGGCGAAAGCGAAAGCTTTCGCCCCGCGAATTGACAGCTTTACTTTCGGTCCTCTTAGCAAGCATACAAAACTTAATACGTACCTCTTTCAGCCTACTCAATCGATACGTAAATCAATTTTTACGTTACGTTTTTAACGACACTAAAAATTGAAACTAAATTCACTAAATTCTACAACGACGTGACGTAAAAAAAACTAACATCAACTGACTGACAGTATTGAATTTGTCCAGTGATGATATGATTGATTTCAAATAAAATATCCTTTTAGCGAAGTGTGAGCCATTGCAATCTTTTTTATATGTGGTGTTTTTTGGTGTTGATGAACTTTTCATTTTTTTTTTTTTTTCTAAACATTCATAGTTATATGATTATTGAGTGATTGAATAATCACTGCAAAATTTAACTATTGATATCAGAAATAAATTAATAAAGAAAATTCGATCAAGTCATTATATGAAGGAAAGTTGTTTCTTTGAGTTCGAACATACGAAATTCGCGGAACAGCCGTGTAATAGTCAATTTTCGCATGAGAAGGCAATAAACCAGAATACGTTGGGGGTTGGATGCTGCAACGTAATTCATTGCTCTCGGACACAATTTTGTAGAACTCGCAAACTCACGAGTAAGTTTTTGAGCAACAAGCTTCGGTAACTGTTTTCTCGACAAGAGTAGTTGCATACCTCGCCTTCGGCTCGGATATGCAAACTCTACACTTGTCTCGAAAACAGTTACCGAAACTTGTTGCTCAAAAACTTACTCTTGAGTTTGCTCCTATCACAAAATTGTGTCCTTGTGTAATGAATTACTTTCGCAGCATCCAACATAATCTACTATTGTACCTTCGGAATATTGAATGGTAAATTTGTTTACTCTTATGTACGTCGTGTATATAGCGCACAATACAGACACACCGTGTGCGATAAAGTACTTTGCACTCGATGTCATAAATAACCAAAAATAGCACAACTCTTATATTCAATTTTAATTATTTTGATTACATTTTTAAGTTTGTTATAAAAAAAAAGCCGAGATTGCCTATCGCTTGGCTTCGTAATAAAGACAGCTCTTTTCTGTCGTCTTCATTCTCTGCACACCATCGTTGTCGGTTGTCATTGGTTAAAAACTGCATTGTCGATAAGTCTTGAGATTTTTTTTCGTGTGTGAGTATGTAAAAAGTGTCAAAAAAGTTAGAAAAAAGAACTAAATTTCATCAAAAAATAAATTCTCATTTCTTCAAATTACGTAAATCAAATAAAGTAAAGTTAACTAATTAAGGTGAATCGGTTGCACAGAGGCCCCAGTGAACGAAGAACGGATGTGTTTTCTCGGCAAAAAGTTTTCCATAATGACAGAAATTGTTGTGCGCAAATTCTAAAAAATGGTGCGGTTCTCCGTGTTGGTAAAAGACAATAAACGAAATTAATTAAATCCCATTTTTTTTACAATGAAAACTAAGTTTCAACAATAAAAAAAGTGTCGAAAAAGTACCCAGCAATTACCAATAAACATTGACATCAATTTTGAAGTGAAGCTTTCACTCTATGATTTGTCATAGGGATTGTTTAAAAGACTCTATTTCTACATGTTCAATATATGGTAGACTACCTAAATAGCTGCCACATTTCGTCTCTGCTCGACTTTAAAAAACTGATTTTGAGACTTCCTGTTTTATATGTGAGACACTAAATCAAGAAAAAAAAAGCTCCGATAAGCACACAAACTGTGAAAGGTAAATAATTTACTCAATTCGTTTACATTATATACTTTTGTATAATACACAGCCAGTCTCTTATTTCTAAGGTCTTTGGTAAGTTTCATCTAAATATATGCCAATGCCAATTTTACTGTTGCTACGTTGTGAGTGATCTATTACAATAGTCTCGGTTTTATTGAAATGGTTAATTTTTCGATGAAAATCATTTGCGGTTTCGACTTAAAATTGTGGAGCTAAATAAACCATGTGCTCAGAAAAAGTGTGAGATTTTATATGTTTTCCCCTACAATAAAAATGGCATATTTCAGTTATTGACCATTTTCTTTCTTTTTCCTTTTGATATTTTATTTCTTCAAAATAATAAAAACTTTTTACATGGTTGATGTGTAGTGGTGTGGATAAAACCATTCTCATTTCATATATATGTGTTTTTTCATATGTATACCTACGATGAACTTTCTCTTTCGTCTGGTCACAAAATTTTAAAAACAATACTAACTTCCTTAACTTCTGACTGTTCAGATGTATTTAGTTATATTGTGGCATTTAATACGTTAACTTACAACACGGAATACAACATTGATTTTGTGAGATTGAACGAACTTTACAAACATGTGATTAATCTACCTTCCAGAATGATTCTTGTGAATAGGTAAACAATGTTTTCTGTGCTTAAGTGATAATTTAATTATTATTTTTTACTAATAAAATTTTCAAAATGTTTTTTTTTTCTCGTCTAAATAATATCTAAGTCTCATTAATTACATCAAATTGAATGTTGTAGGTTGATAGATAGAGAGTGAGAGAGAGAGAGTGAGACACAAATATTTAAAATTTATATATAGCGAGAGAGACTCGCTACGTAAAACCTATTTTAGCTTCATTTAGTAATAAAATTACGTAATGAAATCAAGCTAATAAAAACAAAGAGTGACACCAATTGTAAAAATTATTAGTGCTTGCCCACAAAAAAAAATCTACATAATGAGAGCATAATATATTGGTTGACCTACATATACTTATTCATATATCAATGCAATATAAAAATATTACTTTTGTGTGTGGACTATGTGCCTGTTATTGATGTATGTGATTAAATTGGAATAAACAAACGCCTTTTTCATTTTGGACAAACACCCAAATCAAATCACTTAAAATAATTGTGCTCTGTAAAGGTATCGAAAGATGCAATGGCTGCGCTGCCTTGAAACCTTTCCTTTTTGATCAATTTGGATTTTTTTTTACAACGACGACGAAATCATATCAAGCTGAAACCACGTTAACCTTTTCGTCGTTATAAGTTCTGAAATATATATTTTTTTATGCCGAAAATGTTACGGGATTTTACGTTTACAAGTGATTTAGTTCGGTAATTTTTCAGAAATAGTTAATTTATAGTTTTCATGAATTGTAATGTTCAATGTCATATGCGACGAGTATTACCAGCTGACTTAGAAGTTTAGCGTTTACGGAAATAATAAGTTATTGAAAATGTTGTTGGTTTTTTTTGGTCGTTAAATAGTTTATCGTTTGCAAAACGTCTGCTCAGTTTTATATAATACTACAAGCTCCATGTAAAATGTAAAATGTCGCGAATCTTAACGATCTTAACCATTTTTGAGAGTTGGTAAATAAGTGAAACGAACAGAGAGAAGAAAAAAAAAATTGTGTAAATGCAACAAGTCCATATCGATGTATCGTGAATAATCCATAAAAACTTGGTGAAAGTCATATGGATTTTGGTTTTAATGAATTAAATGTGTTAGACGAAGAGTTGTCGTAAGACTTGAATCGTTTTTTCATGTAGTTTCGAAATGAATGAATCGTTTTGCTCAAACCATAAATTTACCCTTATCGGTTTGCTACATGATTTTGTGCCACCGAGAATTGAAATACGCCTCTTTTCAGCACTCATTTAAGTGTTGTAAAGTGACTTAATTCAGCACCCGTTTGATGTGATATTACAACACTCAAAGTAGTGTTGATATGGAATTTGTATGAGTTGTTACAGCATTCGTTTAAGAAAATGCAAAGCAATGTGATCGATCAAATTTGAAGAGTGATATTGTTTACAATGAAAATTATGATTTTTTGTGCTCTTGTCTATTTCAATTCTCGGTTGGCACAAAGCATGATGTGTTACACGTATTGTAATGAGATTTTTTCAGCACACGACCCAATTTTCCTTACTCGCTCCGCTCGTAAGGAAAACTTGGGTCTAGTGCTGAAAAAATCAACATTACAATACTTGTAACACAACATACTATTTTCGAACCATTTTTTTTTTATTACACAAAGCTCGATACAAAGTTTTTTCTTTTCTGCCAGATTCGCTGAAGCAGAAGGAGGTTATAATACTCTATATAGCGACACGTATCCGAAACAGTGAAATACGAATCAGCGATAGAGTAAAAGCGAAAGAGCTTTACTATTATACCAGTGTTCAACTGTATACTGTGTTTGACTTTGTAACTTACACAGAATCGACGTTTGCAAAAAAAAAAATATTGGTCAGGGAAACGAATTGTAATCTCTTTGTCTTCAATTTGGATTAATTTATTCGCTTCGTTTCGTTGTAAATTGTAAAATTGCTTTCGTTTTTAAGAGTTACATATCGTCCATTACTGTAGAGCTTTGAACACCCTGGAGACTTTTAAATAGTTAATTTTCCAAAACGTTTAACCACATTCAGGCAGAAAATTTGATTTTGTTTCGTAGAAACTATTATCTGTTCGGGGATGCAATTGTTCGGTTAGCCATCATTCGAATTCCCGGGAACCGAAATTTTCCTCAGAAAATTTCTCGGTAGCCTTGGATATATTTTTGCAACCCCACATCTGCACGTTTGAAGACAACCATCATTCCGTTTAAATATCACTTAAAACCTTATTTGTCACTTATTGAATTAATTTTTTTTAGTCTTTTTGGTCCATTATTTTATACTTTAGGTAGCCCTAAAGTCCGTATGAAAGTTACATGGCCATGTTGAAACAAGGCATGTTTGGTATCGTTGGAAAGGTGAGACTCTAGGCTAACTCAGCAATACAAAATTAAGAGCAAAAAACATTGACCTAGGTTTCAAACGAAAGAAACATTCGTCTACCTCAAAATTTTGCCGTACACTCGATTTTAATATTATGTGATTCTTAATCACAAGGCTACCCTCTACTAATATCAATAAAAACATAGCTAACGCCGACCCGTACGAAACACCTATTCGTATCAAAAGCCTTTAATGCGAAACTCTTTATGTTTCTTGCTTCATTCTCTTCTCTACTGAAAAGTTATTCGCATTCGCTATTATATGCTATGTTAACAGAAACTCACTAAGAACCATTTTTCCCAAGATATTTCAATTTAAGTAAAATCCAATATGGCCGCTGGCAGCCATTTTGTTAGAAGACTGGAAATAGCACTGACGCATTCATAAATACCTTTCAAACAAAAAAAAAATTCATGAAATTCGGTCAAAATTCACTCGAGATATTGACACGTTCACTGTACGGCCGAGTAGCCGGATAAGAGCTCACTCCAAGAGACCTAGCTCACGCTCCGGTCAACCAAATTTTATGAACTTTTTTTCTCCTGATTGGTACGGTCAATACCTATCTAGTAAAGTGAAAGTAGTCGAAATCGGTACAAATTTGGCCGACCTACAAGCAAAAACTGCTTGCCGCACAGTACGTGGTTCACACCAACGGCTCTAACTCACGAGTCGGTCACCCGATTTCCATAAACTTTTTTTAGTCGATCGGTATTGTAAATACCTTTTATTTGACCGTGTCGCTTCATCTTATTGCAGTGGAGTTGTGCTCTTAAATAGTTTTCTATTCTCTATGAAGTCTACCGATTTTACAGGGCTGCCACTCATCCTAAAATTCCTTAAAATCCGATAGTTTCAGAATTCATCCTAAACTTCAATAACGAACACAAATGTGTGCCTGAACCAAATTTAATAAAAAAAAATTTGAAGCTCTGATTTCTCTTCGTATTTTCTTCTTTTTTTGGGTCATAACAAGCAATTTTTGTTCGAAGGGTAGAAGGGCGCAGTGGCGCTTTTCGAAATATTGTAAAAAACTATGTGTGTTTCTGTTGGAATCTGTTGATTGAATATTGTTTGTGGACACAAAATAAACATTTTTTTTTGTATGGTGACACCAGAAAACATTAACAAATTTAGGAATTTTTATGAATTTCTATGAATTTTGTAGAGTGAAATTCCTTATGCTCTGGTTTCTGACCGTTTCACTGGCTCTTCAAAGTTAGAAAAGTTATCAAATCATTCGAAAAGTTTGAAATTCGACAAAGCTGGTCAAACTAACTCAAACGATTCTAATTTCGACAGGCTGTAACTTACAGCTTGTAAGGCTGTTCTAACGATTTAGTTCCGTCAAACGAATACATTTTCCGATTTTCATTTATCACTTTGTTACAATTTCAGAATTATGCAATTTTAAGTTCTCATTATCAATTAACGAAAAGATGTTTATCAATAAATTACATGACGTGCTTATTATACGCACCAGTTTAATCACACAATTTCAAAATAGGCAACATTTTAATCTGGGTCTTCGTAACACCGACCGTTTGCCTACATTCGTTTTTTTTTTTTTAATTTTTTATAATTCATTATCGTGTTGAAAGACCGTGCCTTCTCTCACTAAATTCACAATTCGGGTCTCTTGAATCAAGAGTCTTGATTGGAATATAATTTTAGAGTCGAGTATCCGAGAAAAAAAAAATGACAAAAACATTACGTGGTGTGACAGTGTAACGTATGATTAGAATCGCAGATTTCTAGTGCTGTTTGTTTACTCAATTATGTTATTGAGAACAAAATGGGATTATCTACGAACACATAATTAAAACACGAAAATGAATGTAGCAATAAATTAACCACTCGGCTCAACGGTAAAGAATAATGAAAATGTTCGAGATAATGACAGAACTTCTAATAAGCATTAAGTCGATTATAGCTTTTTATTGGCTATAATAATTTATAAAATTAATTGAAAAATTTTCTTGTTGTATCAGGCGGGTAAGCCGATTTGATTGATAATGGTATCTGCTTCAGGTAGAGATCCAATTTCTTCAATTGTACGATTTTTAATTACAACCAAACTTCACTTTTATTTTTCAATCCTGGTTGGTATCATTTTCTGAGCACTGAGCAGTTATCACTATAGCCTGGGTTGTATCGACTCAACTTACTTGTCACCACACTAACATTCAATCATGTTTAAAACAACTAGACGCATCTTAAGAAGAGTTGAGTTAATTCGTGGCGGAAGTCATTGCAATTGTTACAACTCCGCGCTACCTATCGTGTGTTTTCGTTCCCTAATTAATTGACCCCTTATCCAACTGATTCTCTAAGCGGCACAGCTTTTCTTTCGGAATAACCAAACACTCAACCTAAAGGTTTCAGTCCATAATCTTACATAACGTATTGTTCCCTAGAGGCCAAAGTCTCTTTCAAAAAAAATCCTCAATGCTTTTGTGGCTAGTGGGGGTGATCTAAAACCGAAAAAACATACACTTTTCTTATGGAAGAAATTTCTCCAGGTACATGAAACGTAAAGGGTCGTGTGCGGGTAAATGTATGTTGTTTCGGGGCAAATAGAGTCTTCCTGGGTTTTAAATGCAACCAGACTGAGATAAGAGCAGTTTAATAAAATGATCAGAAACTTGACTATTCACAAACGATCTCTACAGTTTTGCAATCACATCAAACATGCATTGGTATGGTTAGTGTCATGATGAATGCGAGTACCTTTGAAGTGTAAACTTGTGACACAGTTCCTCTACTCGAATAAGTTTGCTCACAGGAAAGATTCGATCAAAAAAAAATTTTTCCGCAACAACTATTGCTGAAAGGAGTTTGATTTTTTTCCGTTTCGGAGAGAGGAACAGCTAGAAATTCATCGAAATAGTCAAATTATTTCCCATTTTTTCAACTGCTCATATCTTAGAGTGAATGAACTTTAAACCAATCAAACCCTGTCTGCCCCGAAAGAACATGCAATTACCTTTCTAATGACACCCCTCACGACCTTGTACGTTTCATATATCTGGAGACACATCCATAAGTAAAGTGCGTCAATTTGATGACGTCATTTTTTGTACAAAAGTGACGTCAATTTCCACGGAGATTTATCTCCGATGATTGAAAATAGGGACACTGGGAATCAATAAATTTCCGACCGATTTGAGTAGGTCCAACGCAGTGCTATGGTAGGTCGTTTTTGATTGATTTGATTTTGCTAAAAGAACAGAACAGTCGGCTAATTCTAAGTCTCAATTCTAATATCCTAGCTTGCTCAACACACTAATTTCGTTCTCTAAAAACGGTTATTTTGAAGAAAAAAAAATTAAATCGAAAACGTCTCACCTAATTCTTTCCTCTAATCCATCAAATAATTCAAACGAGATAATGCATACGCCTCGTGATAACATTAAAAATTAAGTGAGATAATGATAATTAAAGAAAAAAATGTATTTCAAGGTTTCGGTTCAGTTGATATTGATCAGCTACCTATCTATCACATGTATATTGGTATTGGTATCGAGGATTCCATGTCCTACACAAACAAGCATAGACAATATTTTACGAAACACAGAGAGAGAGAATTAATTAATAATTATTTTGAAAAGTGTTCGGGTAATTACCCTAAACAATAAACAGAAATTTCGCATACCGACATAGTAATGTTGTTCGACGACCGTCAACGGTTTACAGTTTTTTACTGTACGATATACTGCCATATATACCTCAACTCGACTGATATTTTAATACTATCACAGGCCAACCAACCAGTCATTCGATAAAATGGGAAATGAACCAAGCACATAATTTAATAAACGAGAGAAAAAAAAGAATAACTTCAATTTGCGCGTGTTTGTTTTTAGTTGGTTCAATTCAAAACGATTTTGTCGGGAAAATGTGAGTTAAAAATCTGCCAGTCCCGAACAAACGGAAAAACCGGGGCTTCACCTACTTTTTATGGAATTAATTGTTGTTTAGCAGTACGGTGATGCTAAGTACTGTATTTTCGATCAGTTCAATCATTCAATAAAATCCAATGGAACTCTTATTCTGACTTATTTATATACGGATTCCATTCGAAGGTATTTTTTCATCATTTTCCATGCTATACGTATATTGTGTAGCTAATGTACTATAATTCGAACTGTCCAGGGTTGTTATAGGTTATTTTCATTTAAAAAAAAAATATTGTGCTATACGCTCCAAGTAGATGTTATCTATAAATACAATTTTTATGATGATGATAATTTTCGTGTGTTCAACGAACAACATGGCGACCTTCTGTTTGAAGGACACTTTTAATTGAACAAAAAAAAAAAAATATTTTATTTTTCGGATGATAAGTAAGTGGTGATTACGTCAGCACAACGAGATTTTCTTAGGAACATAATATCGTGAATATAATATTCTCTACAAAAAGAATATTTTGCGATGACAATTTTTTGTTCTTCGTCTTCTTATTATTTAAATGTATCCAGCTGACTACATTTATTGGGCTTAATGTTTGCACATTTTTGGGTTGTCGGGACTGCATTAGTCATAATATTTTTATCGTACATTTTGTTGAATGTTGTCGAGAAACGATACAGGAAAAATTAGTCGAAGATTAAACACATTTTTTCCGATATATATACGTTCGAAAAACAATTTTTTTTTTGTTATACCGACCAATACAGTGTAGAATCTAAGCGAACATCATATGGATTCGCGTTGATATGAATGTTAATTTGAGTTGTTTTTAGTAGTATTCGAGCTAAAGTGAGCAATGGTTTCCACGTTTTGTGATTATCACGGCAAATGTTAAGCGTGATGAATGTGTTTACGAATTGGTACGGGTGATTCTTTAGCCACACATTTTTCATTTATTTATTATTATCAAATCAAACGTGTTTTGTGGCTGAATGGTGGAATTAATTGTTGGTTTTTTCTGTTGGACCATTTCAGGTTGCCGGATTGTCCTGCAGGACAAACACAACGTGTCACATCCAATCTACACTCGTCCAGTGGTACCATGGCAGTGAGCAGAGTACCTTCGCCACCATTACCCGAAGTGAATACGCCCGTTGCGGAAAATTGGTGTTATACCCAGGTGAGCATTGGTGGGAAAAGTGTACATTGTCGATCCCTATTCGATCGGATAGATTTTGGTCATGTTAGATTTGTGTTGAATGACATTTCCGGTAGTGATTGCCTGCTAGGGAAATGTGTGATTTCAATCGTCTCTCACAAAAAAAAAACAATTTTTTTTTGTGGGCAATCATTTCAATTAATTTTTAAAGGCAATGAGCATGGATCGAGATATAAGAGTTTCCAATTTCTGGTAGTCTTACCTCCAATAACTGAAACAGAAATAGAAAGTGTACAATATCTATACACGGCCCAGAGTGCCATAATGCTTTTTTTTTCTCCTCTCAACAAGAAGCCTTTCATATTGTTATTCACTTTCCAACAGCATTACACTGCTAGACTCCCGATATCGAATGGATAACGTGATCGGTTATAATGTGTAAATATATGTGTTAGAGTCTCCCATGATACATGATATTCGAGGCAAAGAAATCGTCTTCGTATGGCTATGTTGAATATATATATTGTTGATATCTTACAATGTTATGCGGTTGTATAAGTGACGGAGCAATGTTGTTCGTTCAATGATCATACTTATATGGTTTTAAGAAACCGGAAGGAGGGTCTGTCGTCAGTTATGATAACATGGCTGGGCGTTAATTTGTCTGAAGTACACTTCAAAATTATTATTTTTTATTAAAACGTAGCATAAGACAGGGAGAGAATATATGCTGAACACTGGGCTTATTTTGATACGGGAAAGTTCTGAATAATTCGGAAAAAATTCGGAAAAAGAAATTCAAAATTGTGTTTCGGAGTTGTTCTTGCGAATTATTCCGAATTTGCCAAATTTTTCAAAATTAAAATTCTCTAAAATAGGCCCTGCTGAAACACGGAAACGATGTACAGTTCTGACTATCTAATGATCAATTTTACATTTGACTGTAAAAGAGAATCGTAGACTCTGTTGAATTATAACAACCATTTCCAGGAGCTCATGAAATGACAACACAGTCTGATTGAAAAATTATGCTAATTCGACTGTGTTGTGCACACGAATTGGACATCATTGTACAGTAAACCAATCGTCTGAGCACATTTTCACAGTTGACGTAGTCACTTTTTTTCAAAATATTTTCCTCGTTCGTAAGGTTGTATTTTAATATTATACATTCTTTGCCTTGAGTCGTTGTCCATCGTTGAACCTATGAAATAGAATTGATCGGAGTTCAAGTTTACACTAGAATTTAAACCAATTGGTGCTTGAACAGCAGGTACGGTACACATATATTATAGTTCATATGGCATTGTGTATATGGCCATCATATCTCCAATTAAATGAGACATATTATACACAACTCAATATTGTGTGTATGTAACATGCTACGTTTTTTTTAAAATACGTATATATGTGTTGTATAGACGAACGTCATGTTTTCGCTCACATTGGTTCGCTTTACTTTTACTTGCAGAAGTCACATTATTCTGTCTGGCTAAAATTCGATCCGATTGTGTATATATGTATAACGAGAAGACACACGGCATTTATATAAATAAGTGAATAAATGTACACAGTCGCACACAGAGAATGTTCTTGATATATATATATATAATTCGATATGCCGAATAATATGCTTTTCCGACCATATTACATTCGATTCAAGCCATAATTTACATATCCTTTTGATTATGTTATTCTTCATAACTGGCCCAAGGTAAAATCATGTTCGGGTGAAAACGTATTAACTTTTATGTCCTCCTTCTTCGCCTCGTTTAAATAAGAAAAATTGCGATATATATTTATTGAAAAACGACTGGTATACGGCCGGATTGAATCAAAACGGAAAAGTAAATGGAATAAATATGAAAGAAAAAAAAACTCTTTTTTTTCTGTACAAAATTAATTGCAACAAAGTTGTGAACATCTTCGGACACATTATCTCCTATTGTAAGGTATATAAATGGCGTATGTGTTGTCTTATGCAAGCATTTCTTCATCATACATATTGCGGGCCTATGTTACATTTCAAAATCATAATTTCTTTTTTTTTTCCACTTTTATTATGCCAGTCGACTGTACATATAAAATCCATCTCTCTCTCTCTATATGTATATCAACACATCACCAGCGCTCAAATTCGAGACTTTCTAAATTTTTCATTTTCTCATTACCTTGTTTTTATTGTGATGTTTTCGGCTAATTCATATATTATTGTATTTCATTTTATAATTGTAATCTTACGTTGGCTGTTTCGTTTGCTTTTACTTACTTGGTATGTACACGTACAATAAATCGTGAAGGGAAATTGAGATTTGTTTTCTTTTATTGAGATAAAACTTTATTTATTATACCATGACGCCGAATCTATGCAACAACGATACAACCAGTTTTCTTACATATATTGAAATATGGACTGAGCGTTTAGTGGGAATGATAGTGTCGTTGTCTTAGTCAACCGAACGGTCGTGCGTTCGTTTCATTTTTGTTTTTTTCTTTTTTTGTATTAGAAATAATTAACATTTTAATGTACGCCCAGCCACACATAAAGGTCTTGCGTTCCCTTCTCTCTCTGTGTTACCCAAATTCGGATGTAATTTGTGAACAACAATGCCTTCAGATTTGTAAATGATTTTGCTGATTTCTGTATTTAGTTATATTTTCACCAATTTTAGAAAATTTACTTTTACTTTCCATTTAATCACTTTCTCGATTCTGTCGGCGATAGACGAATCAAATTTATCTTAAATGTTGGCAAGTTTTCGGAAGAATTTCTTTCGGTAATTGGATAACATGTCAAACGAAACGAATGTCGATTGTCGAGTCTTAGGTAACTGTATAACGATGAAGGGAATCGAGTCAACAGCATCTTAAGAAATTCAAAGGTTTTTAATGATGTGCACGAATCCCTTTTTATTGCTACAAAATATGCCACTCAAGTAAGTGAATTTCCTAAGTGCTCAAGCACCTCGAGCTGCGGAATTTTATTTAATTATAATTTTCCGAATTTGTTTTGAAATATTTCTTTTTTCGTTAAATTTACTTTTAATGTTGTTGCGGACATTGAAAGTAACGAAAAATTGTTTAAAACGTTTTTTTTTCCGTCGATTCAAGTACCGCACAGCATTGACCCGTTTATTATCCGTTCAGTTTTATAGACTTAAAATTGAATTGCAGAGAGCATTTATCGTTTTAATTAATTTAGTCTCAAGTACACCTTTTTGCCCTCTTTCGCTGCAATCTCAATGCCTTTTCTTCTATAGATTTGATTTGCAAAAATGGCAACATCTCCCTTCAGCTTGCTTATTCAATTTAATATTCCTACAAACTATCCATATTATGGGTATATCGTCGTTTATTTACATCGTAACTCTTTACTTATGTTTGTATGCATCAATCCAGTCAGAAGGAAAATTCCAAGGACGTAAATAAGAAACTTCGTTATTTGATGATGCGTACAGCAGGTTTTGAAGTCAACTGCATAATTAGGAGCGTAGATGGATGTTAGTTCATGAGTGCAGATTGTACGAATTGTAAGGCACAATTTAATACATTGAAAACTCTAAAAGGAAAATAAAATATAATTCAAGGTAGGTGTATCATCAATACTGTGTGTATACCATACCTGTAGACTATACTCGAGAATAGCTTCAAATCAGGCCTTCAATATAATAATTCGTTTACCTGCCACGGCGGGGCTGAACTAAATTTAAATGCTTCCATCGACTTCCATCCCGGTTTTTTCAGAGGTGAGTTGTGGGAGTAGAGTACTGTTCAACGGCCTATGTTACAGGTACTACAATCGAGCCGTGTCTGAGTGCCGCCGTTAAAGTAGTCTTGTGATGTTTGCAGGGATTGCTTTTTCACACTCCAGCAAGCTTATGAGTACAAACGGATCTATAGGGACTGAAGGAACCAAATACACTTAAACTTTGGGAATCATTTACAGACCACACAGCTTACAGTTGCGAGCATACAGTGTAAAGGTATTATTCTCTTTCATTAATGCAAACATCAAAAACGACTGACTATCGTTCTCAGAAATGGCTCGATGGCCGTGCCTGTAACATGTTCCGTTGAAGATGTTTAAATTTAAAATTAGTTCAGCTACACCGTGTTGTAAGTAACGTCCAAATTGTTACATTGAATGACGCAAAAATCCGTTACATTTTTGCGCATGCATCATTTTTTCCAATTTATAAAACGGAGGAAGTAAACCCGGAGATGTTGTTGCAAGCTGATTAGTATGATAAAATTAGTTCCACTAAACGAAAGTTTCAAGTCCTTAGTTACGTGAAGTGAAGTGTCTTACAGTACTCATTTAACCTAAGATCAAACATCTCATAAATACTGCGTACCGTCAACGTATTCGTGTACCTGAAAACTTTCTTTTCGCATGTAAAGCATGTTACCATCTATTGTTACCGACAACATGTAACTCGAAATCGTGCCTCTATTTGCGAACGGCTTTTGCACGTCTTCAAAGGGAACCCTTTGCCATTAAAAGGTTTACGGGGTTGTACACTAATGTGCACCGTTGCCTTGTCGACTGTTTGTCCTTTCGAACATCATGTCCATGCATACTGTGTGAGTTAATTTTTATATTTGACAGTAAAGTACGATTAAAAAGGGTTTCTTCTGTTCCTTTTCATTATTATTTTTTTTTTACTCTTCAACGAACCAACACACTACACGGCTACATTGCCGATTTGAATATGAAATTGTAACGAATCTTTTTCTTTATTTACTTTTTATTTCTTTCTTGGTTTTCTGGTGTGTGGTATATTGTGAAATGTTAAAGCGTATCAAGCGTGTAACACAATGAATATTTCTGTTTTCGAAAGAGCATCATTGTGAACAGCGTAGTCAGTAAATTTTTGGTTTAACTGAAAGTGGAGCAGTGTGAATAGGGTCGAGGAAATATCATCGAAATAAATAAAAATTGTTCACTCTCCATTTCGACCACAAAATAAAAGAGTTATAATGTCAGTGTATGGTTGTGACGCAATTCCTCTACTATACTGTGCACAATAAATGTATTTTTCTACGAAAATCATCGAATTCAATCAATTTTTTTGTACATTCACGCATGTACCGAATATATATGTGAAAGAAATGAAACCAATAAATATTTGCTTACACCTATGCCATCGATATTAAACTGTCTTGTGCGTGTGCTATAGCAGTTTGATGATGAAGAGAACGAGTCGGTAGTATGCGTTAGCTATTATTGTAAAACATAATGTTGACACACGGTAAATGTTCATTAAAATGTTTTATTCAGATAATTGTCCTGTTGTTGCAAAGGTCATAAATGGTTAAATGTCTACCTTGCCAATTTTTGTTTGTCTCAAAGACGTTCCAAAAACTGTAAAATGTTTTTTTTACGTGAAGATTTAACAAGGGCACAGTACACAGTAAACATCTCTGTATAATATGCACATTGTACACATATTATGTAGCTTACCCTGTTCTATGATGTGAGGGTTGATTTTTACAGTTGTAACTAGGGAGAGTTATATATCTCTCGCTGCGTGATTTTATTTCATATCCTGTGGGTGGAGACTGCACACATCTCTATTTCGAATTTATTTTTGAACATTTGCTTCTCTTTTAATTTCCAGGTCAAAGTTGTTAAATTCAGTTACATGTGGACGATAAACAATTTCAGTTTTTGTCGCGAAGAAATGGGAGAAGTATTAAAATCATCAACATTTTCAGCTGGTGCTAATGATAAATTGAAATGGTCAGTGAAATGCATAACAATCGGTCGACATAGAACGAATTGAATATAACATTTGCTTTCTCATTTTTCAGGTGTTTGCGTGTTAATCCAAAAGGTCTTGACGAAGAAAGCAAAGACTACCTGTCGTTATATCTTCTCCTAGTGTCGTGTAATAAATCAGAAGTTAGAGCTAAATTCAAATTCTCAATTTTAAATGCAAAACGAGAAGAAACCAAAGCAATGGAATCACAAAGGTATATTGTGCTTACACACAAACAGTATAATGATCCGGACGGACAACTGATAAAGTTTCTTATTTTTCATCAGAGCATATCGCTTTGTGCAAGGAAAGGATTGGGGCTTCAAGAAATTCATTCGACGAGACTTTCTTTTGGATGAAGCGAATGGCTTATTGCCTGAAGACAAATTAACAATATTTTGTGAAGTTAGTGTTGTAGCTGATAGTGTTAATATATCCGGACAAAGTAATATTGTACAATTCAAAGTTCCTGAATGTAAATTATCAGAGGACTTAGGAAATTTATTTGATAATGAACGATTTAGTGATATAACATTGGCGGTTGACGGCCGAGAATATCAAGCACACAAAGCTATTTTAGCAGGTGATGGTTTTCAGACTTCGTTGAATAAACGAGAAATCAATTCATAATTTTACCATCTTTGCAGCTCGAAGTCCTGTCTTTGCTGCAATGTTCGAGCACGAAATGGAAGAGCGGAAACAGAATAGAGTAGCCATAGTCGATGTCGACCATGAAGTCTTGAAGGAAATGCTGCGATTTATTTATACAGGAAAAGCACCAAACCTGGAGAAAATGGCCGACGATCTGCTAGCAGCCGCCGATAAGGTATGGAAGCAATTGATTCAAGTTACTTTAATTAGCGGTCATTGCATTCAATGTCTGTTCTTGCTCATTTTGCAGTATGCTTTAGAAAAATTAAAAGTGATGTGTGAAGAAGCGCTCTGTGTTAACTTATCGGTGGAAACGGCTGCTGACACATTAATCCTAGCTGATCTCCACAGTGCAGATCAATTGAAAGCACAAACAATTGAATTCATCAACACGTAAGTTTTTGATATATTTTTTAAACTGCAGAACCTCTTACGCCCTGTCAATCATTTTAATGGTGAAATTCTAAAATTTCGAAATTGAATTCGCGGAGAAGTTTTGCCGTTATCTTAAAATTTTCTGAAGAATTTCTATAGGTAAAATCGTATTATTAAGACTGGGATGCAGGGCCTATTTTAAGGAAATTAAATTTCCGAAATTTCCGAAAATTTCTAGATTTTGAAAATCCACAGATTTTGAGACGCGAACAAGTAAAAAAATGTCTAAAAAAGCGAACGAATTTTAGGGCATTTAATTCTCTTAAAATAGGCTCTGTTGGGATGTGAGATACCCAGTTACCTAATCCCCTTCAAGAAGGTCGGACATTGATCCATGAACTTAATTTTCCAGATTTTTGTAATTGGCCTGATGCACTCAGTTCTCTCCATTTGATGGAAAATGGGTAAAGATTTGCTTGCTCTTCTGTATACTGTTAGTATCGCTTTTCCTCAACTAAGTGTACACCATTCTGAGGTACTGATATTTGTGATGCATTAGTTCTATAAAAATTTTGTCTTACCAGTTTCTGACAACCTGAATTCAATCGACAAAATCGCACCACATAGCACAGAGCCTGTAAGAAAACACTTCCCATTCTACGACTTCAGTGTCATGCAATACGTTTACATTTTTCGGTGCTACTACTAAATTTAAAACATTAATAACTCGACAAATATTCATTTTATAAAGTTTACCCGTTAGATTAGAGTTTTTGTGAGGCATCACTGATGAAAGAGGGGGTGAAAGGTGAAACCTTACCTGTAGCAGGTAACTTTGTCTTCAAGTAATGGAGCTATTGTAGATTACCTGGAGACGAAGTTACCCTACATCAAAAAAGATTGTGATTACATGTGAATTTGTCTCCAATTAACGTATATTATCTGTCACAGTTGTATTTTTTGTACTAGGTGCTACATCTGTGGCAACTATTGTAGATTACCTGGAGACAAAGTTACCTGCTACAGGTAAGATTTTCAACTCCTTTTGTCAGCATTCTCAATTGAAATGTAGGAACCCAGATCAAAGAACCCTTGGTCCATACTCTCTGACCTTACTACTTCTTTCTGGGAAATTTCCCTGCTTCTGATAAGAATTCTTTAAGGAATTTGCCATATGATGATGGTGCATCCTCCCTCATCTTGTAATTCAAATTTCCAAACGGTGCGAAATCTGCGAGATCGTTAAGCTTTCAACGAGGCTTTCAAAGGTTCGTAATGGCGTCAGCTATTCGTCTTACTACCGATCTCGTAAGTGTGAGGAGTTCATTACTCCAGGAAAAACTTCTTAAACTTTCCTCCTAACTAGAAGGTACGACAAACATTTGACTGAATAGAATGCCATTTTGCATTTTGAGTTATCGATGGGTTAAATTTACTGACAACACTGATAAATGTGACGTCATTATTGCGTGAAAACCTAAAACATTTAATTCGATGTCCATACCCTTGTTCATTAGGCTCTTGGCGGTACACATGCCAATAACGTTTTTTTTGTTTCCTTTTTCCAGTCATCCTACTGATGTTATGGACACCGCTGGTTGGAAAAACATGATCGCCAGTCATCCGCATCTCATAGCTGAGGCATTTCGTGCCCTAGCGACACAACAAACCCCACCAATTGGACCACCGCGCAAGCGCGTCAAAATAAGCTGAAACAAATTTTTAACATTATCAAACGTGATGTTGCCGTTGCCCGTGCGACCACCACCGCCATCAATGGGCTGTTCCAATCTAAATAATAATTTAAACAATAACATTAATAACACAAATACATTAATAATCAATAATTTACCAATTGTTTCTGCAAATTTCGGACTAAATGATGATACTAGAGCTTCGTTAGTTTCGGTTGATTTATTTTAATAAAGAAATGGAAAACGAAACTTAAACAAACGGCTCTCCAACATGAAATGTTGTTGTAGGATTTTATTAATTTGTAAATTGTGTGTCTGTCTGTGTAGAAGTTTGATGAAGGACCGACATTTTCGGTCTCAAAACAAGTACAGTACACCATAATCGTTCTATTATCGCCTATCAAAATTTTTGTTCTGTAAATTTCATTTCATTTCAACTTTTGATTTTCGAACCTAAAACTATCAATTAGTCAGCGTGTGATGCTTACTTCGTAAAACAAACTTAAAATAAGAAAAATAAAGAAAAATAAGAAAAAGAAACCCAAGAAGAAAATTGAAACATAAGAATTGAATTAAACAAAAATTATTTCATTTCTTTTATAAATTCTCGTGTAAAACTTATGTATTTTTCATTTATCGATTATGTAAACGTGTGTTCATATATTTCTAAAAAGCAAAAAATAATAAAAAAAACACAAAGATTATTAATGTGAAAATCCAATAATGAAATGTAAACAAAACAAAAAAAAAAAAAAGAATTTAATTTCAAACAAGTGAAAAGTGATAATTCGACCCGCACGAAAATATTTAACTGGTCAAAATTGGGTGTTGTTGTTTCGTTTTTTTTATGTGAAACACATAAACTGTCGGAAAACCATTCCACACAAAAAGGTTGTCTCGAACCGCAACAAAAGAAATGACTTTAATCTGATACCGAGGCTCAAAACGGTAACACAAAACACAGTAAACGCTTAGGGTGGGTCGAATTTTACATTTTATTTTATTTCAAAATGCGCCTGATCGCCGCTTGCATTCAGGATGGTCCAGAGAATCTTTTACGGAAGAAACTGTTTTTTATATATTTTTCCCTTGCCTCAAGAACAATTTTGATTTCCAGTGTCGTAGAGCGATTCGGAATCAGTCGAGTATTTTTGACATGTCACTCGCGCCTATTCATCTGTTATCGATAACGACGAGAAAAATAATGACAAGCTCTGGGTAATATCGTCCTTTGTGTAGCTAAATGCATGTTAAAAAAATTAAAGTACTAGATTTGAAAATTTCAAATTGAAATCAATCCATTAAAAATCCTTTGATCGATGATAGTAATGGACCCGATAATAATACTGGTCATTATGCTTGCCTTCTGTAACAGGTTAGAGCAATTTCAAGAAACTTACCTGCCTAAGATTCTCTATGAGATTATACTGAACTCAATTCGGTTAGCTCGATTGTTTCTGTAAGTTCCACACTTCCATCAATAAATTACACACTTGTATGCTGGGTATGTTAAACCAGTTGTCGCGCCCTACACGTGCTCATAGAAAAACAGTAAGCCCGAATGTCAACGCGAATCGTATTAACATGTAACAATGTAGAACGAGCGGGACGAAGGAAACAAGAAGTCGCTTAAAAATTGTGATGGTTGTACATTTTCCGGCATAGCACAGACATCCTTTAGATGTCATGATTTGCCGACTGGATCCAAAAGTCGAAATTATTTTACGAACATTCATGGTCAAAACTCACTGACAAACTGACATACACTGTCCGAATGGAGACCTCGACCTCCAACATGCTACCGTCAGTTTAAAGCTACATTATTCAGCTATTGACTCTAGTCAATATAGTAATGCTACACCTCACGCATGTCAGGGAAATCATTGAGCGATACGTACAGTCAGAGGCAGTGAATTTTCAGCATAAAGCTTCAGCTGTTTTTCTACATATTCAATCAGAACTTTTTATACGGTTGAGGCTGCCAAACGCACGCGCGCGGTAGTGATACAACCGTATAAAGATGCAGTAAGAGTTTTGATTGTTTTTCTGGATCAGCTGAAGCAAATTCATGCTGAAATTTCAAAATGAAAAAAAATGTTTCTTCCGAAAAAATGATTCTCTGGACCATCCTGAATGCAAGCGGGTCAGGCATAAAATATTTAAATGTAAAATTCGACCCACCCTAGCGACTATTCAGATCTGGTAATTTCAGTTAATTTTTTTACAATTGGTTGCTTCCGCACTTTGTTTCTTTCTGTGTCAGTTTATTTAATGAACATCATTTGTGTCTGTCATTTCCAATAGCAACGCCATTTAGATTTAAACAAAAACAGAAAAGGAGAAAATTTCGCTCTTTTATTAAATCTGCAGAGCCATTTCTCATGATTATTGTGTTTCCGATTAAATTTTCTTTTCATTTTATATTCATCACTAGAGATGGTTTCTTCAGTGGAAGTGAACAATCCAATATTCGTTTTTAATTCGACTAAAACATTCAACCGATGTTCTTCTTCTTGTTGAAAGAGTTTTTCACTAGACTCTTTAAATATGTGGTGAACAGCAAAACTTCTCTTCGCTAAGGAGTTTTGAACAATATGTATACTCAAAGCCTAGAAATAAGAAATTATCCACACTTGTCATCAAATGCTCTAAATATCAGCTGCAATGCCCGGTGGCATATCAGTTTCCATATTTTTCGTCGGTTGTTTGTTTACTATCGTTCATGGTTGGCCGCACTACTTTGTGCACTCGTACTTCTTTGGCAAAATTCGGTTATTTGGAGTGAAAATTTCATGTTACATTCATAGGTGAACTTGTTCATTAGACCTCAAAGAACATCTTGTTTCAAGACGTCGTCTCGAAAAAATCGTTTACGAGGTAGAAGAATCGAGCGCCACTCAAAGATCTGAAATTCTGTGCTAGATCGTCTCAGAATAAATTGTTCCTTGATTTCTAGGGAACAACTTTGTCCTTGAATGTCATATAAATTTTCGTCCCCATTTAACGAGATATTGAGTAGCGCAAGACCCAACCTTGCTTTCGTCATTAACAAGAATAATCGTTTCGATGACGTCGACAACACCATTTTGAGACTTATACAACAATCGAACAACACACCGTTAATAATCTCGACTCGACGCTACTTCCTAATATATTCGGCTATTATCAACAAGAAAGAATTTCATGCGGGTCAACTATTAGCTGACAAGATCGTCGTCTACATACTTTTTCCTGTTGATTTTTTTAAGTTATAAAAGTAATAATAATTATGAATAGAAACCCTAAAATAATTGTGGACAAATAATTTAAGATGAAAAACAAAAACAAAACATTTAATGAGAAATAAAGGAGTAAATGTTATTAAAACAATAATGCGACTGTTTTGATCAATTTGTAGACACTCACTCTCGGGAAGTAAGTTAGCCTATGATCATTGATGTATCATGCGTCTGTTACGATAGCTTTTACTTGGAGTGGTTCACTGGATTCATCTGGACCAATTGATAAGCTGGTATGAATCTGGGGTCGAAAACTGAATCTTTGCAGCGAAAATTTGACGACTTTCTGAAGAAACGTCGACTACTCGTCATTTCGTCAGGAATTCACCGTTTCTTCAAGAAGTCGTCGATACATGTTGTCGAATTTTCAGTACAACGACTGAATTCAGCACCAAGAGTGATTGTTAGTTCGATTTGTTTCAATTCGATCTCTGTATACACATACTGTACTGCAAAATCTTCGCAAATGAAAAATTCAAAGACAATTTGAGTGACCATCAATGTGGATAGATGGCAGCGAATTGTTAAAGTCGGATTGCTGGAATATAAAGTGGGTGACATCAGCAACAAATAAAAATGGTTAGTGAAAGGATTGATTTGGAAGTAATAATGCAGATTAATGAAGCAATTCACGGAGTGAAACTGAGTTGGGCTACTCGACCGTTAATCTTGAGTAAATCTTACCCGATTTTATCTAGATTCTCACTGAAATAAAAGAGTTTAAAATCTTACCTGCTGCTGAGAACTTTGTCTCCAGGTAACCTACAAAGGCTTCCACAGTTGCAGCTCTCCATATAAAAATGCAGCTGTAGTATATAACATTTAGATTCTTCTTCTTCTTCTTTTTCAGCCTGTTTCTATCCACTGCTGGATGTAGGCCTCTCCAACTTCTTTCCATTTCGTACGATCCATTGCCATTTGCTGCCAGTTTGTACCTGCAATGTTCTTAATTCCGTTTGTCCATCTCTCTGGTGGTCTACCTATAGCTCGTCTTTTATATGGTCGCCAGTTCATGATCATTTTGGTCCAACGTTCGTCTGTCCTTCTTGCAATATGTCCCGCCCAGCTCCATTTCAGAGATGCTATTCTTTCCATGACATCAACGACCCTGGTTTGTTGTCTAATCCATTGATTCGTCATTCTGTCTCTGAGTGTTATTTCAAGCATACTCCGTTCCATGGCTCTTTGTGTCACTCTCAATTTATCTTCGGATGCTTTCGTTAAAGTTACCGTTTCCGCTCCATAAGTGAGCACTGGAAGGACACAAGTGTCGAAAACTTTGCGTTTCAGACTATTATTCATTTTGCTTTTGAAAATTAGTCTGAGTTTTCCGAACGGTGCCCATGCAAGACCAATCCTACGTCTTATTTCTGCAGTTTGGTTGTCCAGACCTAACTTCAGTTTATGTCCTAGATATACATAGCTGTCGACTCGTCACCAATTTTGATTTCTCTATCGTCCCCGATGTTGGCCATGACTTTTGTTTTCATCTTGAGGCCAACTTTGCTTGCCTCTTCACTTAACTGTTGTAGCATAAGCTGAGCCTGACCTAGATTCGCTGCTATCGGTACAATGTCATCAGCGAAGCGGAGATTGCTCAGGTACTCTCCATTTATCTTTATTCCCATTTTACTACAGTTTAACTTCTTAAAAATACTCTGCAGAATCGCCGTGAATAATTCCGGTGAAATGGTGTCACCCTGCCTTACACCTCGGCCAATTCTGAATTTCTCCGTGCTCTTATGAAGTTTTATACATGAAGTAGCTTTTTTGTACACATATCGAATTGTGTTGGAGTAACTTGAGTCTACTCTACATTCGTCTAATGCGTCCAATACTGACCATGTTTCCACTGAATCGAAAGCTTTTTTGAAGTCTATGAATATCAAGACTATGTCGATGTTGTGTTGTATTCACGACACTTCTCAATATCATCACCTGCAAATGGTCGTTTGTGCTGAAACCAGATCTGAAAGCAGCTTGTTCAACAGGTTGGTAGAAGTCGAACTTGTTAGTGTTCCTCTTCGCAATGATTTTCATAAACAACTTGTAGAGTGTTGACAATAGGCTTATGGGCCGGTAATTTTCCAGCTTTGTTATGCAGCAATGTAATTACCGCATTTTCCCAGGCTTCTGGTACTTCTTCCCATTGGAGACATTGATTAAACAAAGCCGTGATTGCCTTTAATAAGGAGTCTCCACCTAGTTTAATGGCTTCCACTGGAACACCATCTTCTCCGTGAGACTTTTTGTTTTTCATCTCGGCTACTGCGGCCTTGACTTCATCAACAGTTATGTCGGGCATATCCTCCGATCCCACGTTTCTTATTATTGGTCTATCTTCGGTTTCTTCCGTTGGACTCTGTCTTGCTGAAGAAAAAAAATTCTTATAAAATTCGGTTGCAATGTTTAATATCGCATTTCGATCCGTTTGAATTGTTCCTGTTTTGTCTCGTAATTTGAAGATTTCTTTTTTGGCATATAGATTGCCTGGAGACAAAGTTACTTGCAACAGGTAAGATTTTTAACTCGTTTTTGTCAGTGCTCAGAATGAAGGTTGTGACACGATGGCAATGATTTCCAGATGGCAAGCACCATTTTCATGATTAATTCTCACTCGATCTGCGGAAAAACTAGAAGAGTATGCCGTTTACAGACGTCTAAACACCCAAATTGTTACAACAACAACTTTTACGTCGTTAACTATTTACAACAATTATTTATTATATTTGAAGAACCTTTTACAAAAAAAAAAAAAATCCGCTGTTTTCCTGACTTCAGACTGCTGACATACGACCCCGATTTTCAAAAACCGTCGATTTTCTGATTCGTCTAGTCAATACCTACCACTTAAACATATCAATATGTTGCTAAAGGTATGAGAGAAAAACTGAAGAAAACATACAAGACAAGCGGTTTTGCTCACGCTCAGGCCAATAGCCACTTACGGAGCTGTTTTTCTCAAAATTTATTTTTGTCGCCATTCGGGTGTTTAAACGTACCCCGTGAAATGCACTCCAGGAGTTTAAACTGGCATTGTGCCAAATTCATCTTAAACGTGAAACTAGTACTCCTCAAATTACATTCGATGCATGCAACTAGTCTGTTGTCATGTACGAGCGAGCATGTAAGGTTTTTTCACTTCGTTCGGGTAAAACTCGCTAAATTGCCTAAAATCTACCGTCCACCACAGATACGTAATATAAGTAACTATTGAAAACACTGGTCGCTTTCGAAATGCCTTCACATAAAAAACCGACGGTTGATCCACAATAGCTTACACCTCGACTGACTAAAATATTTTACTTCTCTTATTTTCCGATTAAGACTATCAAACATGTTTTTAATAGCTCAATCCGTCTACATCATTCAAAATAATTGAACGATTTTATATGAACTGGTACGACCATCGACTAATACATAGGATATTACGTCCGGTGGAATATGTAATTTCGAAAAATAATTTGGAATTTTTCAGTTTGTTGATGGACTCCGAACATTCCAATCATGTTTATATTCACGGTAAAAATGAAAGTCGTCATGTCCTTGCTGCTTCGATCAATGATTGTCTTTGTCGAATTTGAGCAATGTATCGGACAAGAGCTTCCCATTTGGAAACTGAATCCAGCTAAAGTAGAGATTTGAATGATATTAATATCGATAGCACTGCTCCTAGCACTAACACTTTCACTGTTTTAACTTTCACCAAGAATGCATAGCTCCTGTCTTAATGAACGAAATGCAAAGCCCATACTGATACGATCAGCCTCCAAATATGTTAATGCTAGATGCAGTGGTATGGTAACGTCGATTTAAGAACGGAGAAAAATTTCACTTTTTCCTTCTAGTCTAACAAAATAATTTTCAATCACGTGAGTTGCTTCAAGAATAATGCTGTTCAAGGCTACGTTAAAGATTTTCTCTGTGTTGTGAAGCATATTGACCGTTACCATTTGAAAATCAATGGACAGGTAAATTTGAGTCAACCAATTGAAAATTTTTGGGTACACGTAAGAGGTTTTCGAAAATACAATACGTACATGGAAATGGCAAGATTTTGGATCAACCCTTGCGAATGGTTGGCCGGAAAATCGTATTCGTTCACTTTGGACTGGATAGCCGCAACCATAATAAATCGTACAAACACTCAGACGAATCTCTTTCATCCTTGTCCCTTCAACGGTCATCTTTATCTTAAAACTGATAATATATCATTGGAAGAGTTTTCAAGGACACCAATGATGTCAGCCGCGGACTATCGTCTGAATTTGGATGTAACTAAAGGTGATCGGAAAACGGTAGTAGCTGGAATGAAAATTTTTTTCTCCGTCTCCGATCATCGAGTTGATCAATTTAATGCATAACGTTGAGTGAAGTAAAATCTCTTCAAATATTGCTTCACATATTTTTTTAAGGCAGACAAGTACCTCAAAGGCGCGTGGTTACATACAAATTTAATAAAATTCTACAAAAACAAAGGGATTCTTTTGAATGCAGCCTACCCAATTTATACCTATTTTTCAGAGAACTTATCCCAAATCACTTAAAAACAAGTGTAGAACTTAACAGATGTTAGCACTGTACCCTATAGTATACTTGACGCTATTGCCCAAGCCCTAGTCAGACGAGTTAGAAATTGTGCATAAACATTTACGGTCATAAATTTATGATGAAACGCAGTGGAAGCGTGCTGGGCCCATAACCTATTGGCAGTGGCTTAGACTGGATTCTTCAAATGATATCTACTCTGGTGGTAACGATACTAAATTCTATTGATTTAAACGCGTCCACTGAAACCGAGATATTTTCAGAGAATAATTAGATTTACGAAAATGAATTTAGACGCCTACATGACTCAAATATATTTAATTGAGAATTCAATAAAACATTGACTCTAACATTTTGAGGCAGTAGTATGGTAGCCTACCATACTATTGCCTCAACAATGTCTAGAAATAAACCAATGACCATGTTGTAACAAATTCTTCCAATTCCTAGAATCCTATAACTGAGAAAATGGTGTACCAATTGGGTACGCAAATTTTGGGAACCATAATGCTCAATCATCCCGAAATTGCAGAGAACAGCTAACAAAAAACAGTCGAAAGTCCTCAAAATTCCAAAGTTCTGGAACTGGGACGATAATGGACCATGAGGAGTAGTACAACTGGGGATACCAACATACTCAATAATTCCAAAAACCAAACACAATCTGTTTTATCTTGAGTTCCATGCAAAAACAAATTCATCACCTATTATTTTATGAATGAGTACTACCCATTTTCCTCGTAACTACAAGATCTCGTCGCCTGTCCTTTTAGAAATTGATTTTGGCTTGTAGGGTTCATGACTCCATTGGAAATTGGGTCTAATTTCGGGAGGCTGTTTTTCAAAGAGTCGGTGTAGGGACAATGATATGGTGAAGGTATCAAAATGTTTATCTCAAATTCAAATAAATTTGTCTATTTTTCAAAATAAAAACAAATTGTTTTAACTAACACTCAGAGTGAGTTCACTGCACTGCATTGAAGAGTAGGTCGAAATTCGGTTGTCAAAATATCAATATTTTGATATTAGGAGAAAAATTTATACTTATTTATCGTTAAATGATGATAAATTGATAAATATCGATTTGTGTACCGATCAACGCACTTCAAGCAAAACTGCTTCGGGTGACAGCTGCCAAATAGAGCACGAAATTTTTTCAGAAGTGGAAGATGATTTGGACTTATGAATGTCTCTATTTCTTCCGGGGTTGATTTTCTGTGTTCTTCAATTTTCTTTACAATCATTTTAAACATCTGCGATTTGTGACGCACCTTCCTTAAAATGAAATAGTAACTTATTTTTAATATACAACTTTTTAATCAATTGTGGACACTATCCCTTTAATCTGACATTTGTGACGCATTTATTTTTGCGTGTCGAAGTTGTCAGTGTTACCCCCACCGATATCACTTCTTTTGTAAGAGCATAAAGAGACTTTCGTCACACTTCCACTGTAAGTGACTTTTGGGCGATATCAGTGCTTTTGTAAGTTTTAAGTCATCTTAGATCTAATTGTCATTAAAACATAGGGCACTGCAGATTAGCACCTGTTTGGCTCAGACGAAAGATAAGGCTAGACACTTGCAACGACCATAGCTCAAAAACGAGCTACATTTGCGAAAAACCCTGAAACACGTGTCGACTAAAATCTAAAACTCTATGCAATTGTCTTTTAAACGAAATTCTATCTGCTATATTTTCCGAGTTATGGGTCACATATCTAGCTGAATAACTTAAGACGCTCATAGCTCCAAAATTATAAGCTTGTACGTCCTTGACATACCGTGAAAATTTCAGTCAAATCCACGGAGTAACCCTAGTACCCCAAGGCAAGTTATAATTAACTGGTATCGGTCGTCTCGCTCCGATCACAACACTCTATTTGAAAATCCGTTTCTTTACACAAATATCCAAATTTTGAAATTTAATATCTCAGCCAAATCGTAACCTGTTTTGACGTGCTTTAGCTCGCTGAACTCGTATGGACGCCTAGATTATGACTAAAATACTTACGCAAAATGTTTTCAAATGTTTAAGTGAGGACTTGCGTCACGGCCCTTCACTCAATTAAAAATCATGATTTTTAGACTTAGGGCGGAACCAGATAATTATTTAAGACGTTAACTTGGAACGAGTCAAATCCTTACATTTTTCTAAATGCTTAATGACATTTTCTTCCAAGTGAGGATTTAATTAAACTTCTTGGAATTTGTGCCTCTTCCGATCCTAATGTAAGAGAACGTCCAAAGCATCGATCTCAGAAACGGCACAGTGGTTCGTACTAATTTTTTTCCTGTGTGAAGTTTAATCTCGTTTCGAACCAACCGTGTAGTACTAATTCTTAACTTCTACTTTCGATACAACGAATGTGTTTTAGATCGTTAATGGTTGCACGTTTTAAAAGTACAGCTTGAGGACTTGATTGACTTAATCAAGAAAAACAGTAACTATTCGTCTCAGTACACCAGTAAAGGAATCGACTGTCTTTTCTAAAATCGAAATTTCTTTCCATTGTACAATGTACAAAGGCTGGCGCGAAATAGTACATTTCGTACCTAGGACTGAAAGTCTTTTCCCCAGTTTTCTGTTACTTTCCAATAAGAAAAGTCGATGTAGCTCAGTTTCGATTAGAATTATTTATTCACCAAATATTTCGCGGATCGCATCGGATCGCATTATCAATGGCTAGCTTTCACTGACTAATTACATTAATCAGTTGCGTCAATTATCACAGATTCGATAAAGTTCTAGTCATGTATGACCACCGTAAAAGTCTCTTTTAGCGTGTGAGAGGTTTCCAGACAGAGCCGAAGGCGAGTTCTGGCATCGAATACACTAAAAAAGACTTTTAGTCCGTGGTGCGAATAATATTTTTCATACCGATGGAGAAAAACGACTAACTTAAACTGAGTAGCAGCAGTGGTTTTCGGGTTGTAGTATTTGTCCGAATTAAAAATCGAGTCGACGCCGTGGTTAACTAATTCCGGTTTTTATTTGTTACAATTGTGTACACAACCATTGTATTAGGCTAAAATAAATAAGGCGAATTAGAATACATGAGCCAAATGCAAATTGTGTAGTGAATTTCATCAAGGCAGGTGGGTTTACTCGTACATAAAATTTCGTCCACTTCATACACCCGAGGCAGAGTCCTTCAGTACATAAAAACTCCAAAAACTGTTACTATACACGCCATACTCTCATTTGTGAAATAATTTGATACTTGCACATCACATTCAGCATCCCATCGACATCGGGCAATGTATCTGAATTGGATGGTGAAGGAATTAGTGACATTCCAATTTAAAAACTTATATTTTATACTTGCAACCAGCCCCGGTTTGCTGCAAAATTACAACTTGTACTATATGCTTATATCGCCTCATATTCAGCTCTTTCAATTGTGCGCTAATGGTATCCGAAATTTTGCTAGTCCATTCTGCTATTTGGGTACTTTGATATTGTTTACCTGCAAAGATTTTTGTCATCATCTCGTTGGTGACACTTTCTCATTTTCTTTATGGATACCTAAACTGACCATTCTTATCAAGTGAACCATTGAGTACTTACCATCTAATACTTCTATGAGGACATTGGAAATGATCTCCTTAACTGCTTGTTGCTTGAATCCCTCCGTCTGACTAGGTTTAATTTCATACTGACTTGTACTCCGACGATCATCTGCATTTTCACTGAGCATCACTTCGCTCGAATTATGTTTTATGGAATATGCAACCGAATCATCACTCATTGTAATTTAGAATCGTGTTGGACGTTTGTTACAAATGAAATTTTAAATAAGATTTTACAGAACTATGTTTAGATTCGAAGCTGCTGGTCGTTAGTTTGTTGTGTTTTTCAGTAGTTTTTGACGTTTAAACATTGCGAAGCCGCCTGCATCGGAGGCAATATGATATAACAATATTCAGTGGAGAATATTTAAATTTGCGCGCATTTTGCTGCTTCCTTAACTTGTTACTTTGACAGAGCTTGTCGTCTCCAAGCTCTTCAAGATTGTAAGCTTATTAGGTAGGTCACGCTAATATGACGATAATATGGCGGATAATGTGATGCTTTTTTAAAATGAGTGAGTTGGAATCCGTTTTTAAAATCGCTATTTCCTCCGCGGTGACATTAGACCATACCTGGAAAGTTTATGTTCATTGCTTTTGTCTGAAATTTTTTAATTCATTTAGTTATCCACTTATTCTGAAGCGCATTTACGGCGTGAATTGTGAGCAGTTACTTTTCGCTTAAAAAAAGACTTTTTATAATGACCAGATACGTGGGGACAGGAGTCGAATCAAGGGCAATCTGTAATTTTTCATTTCGTACTTCGTTCAAATTCATGTTTCACAGATCGTATATATACGCTGGAAAGCAATTAGTATTCGGTTTAAATGTGGAAAACAATACCAGATACGAAGATTTCTTGGGGTTTTATGCTTGTGTGGAATTTTTGATTAGTACTCATGAGCTCAGTGTTTTCGCTTAAATAAAAAAAGATCAGACAGGTCAGGTTCTCATTTTTAGACCCGTACGAAGTACTGGGGTCTTATAGGTTTACGCATACGTTTGTAACACGTCGAATTGGACTCCCTGAGTAAGGGAAAACCTATTGTGGTTGTCTAGAAATGCCAAATCCGCGAAAAAAAAATGTCCGTCTGTCTGTCCGTCTGCACAATAACTTGAGTAAAACGCATCCGATTTTGAAAATTCTTTTTTTTCCCGTTTGGTAATGTCAAAAGACAGGCTAAGTTCGAAGATGAGTGATTTTGGATCGACCCCTCCCGAGCTGTGGCCCAATAAGTGCTTTACGGTTTTTCGAAGATATCTCCGGACATTTAAACGTTAAACTAGTAAGTGATACGTCAAATAAAAGGTATTTACAATACCGATCGACAAAAAAAAAGTTTATGGAAATCGGATGACCGACTCGTGAGTTAGACCGCTTGGTGTGGAACAGGCACAGGGCGGCAAGCAGTTTTTGCTTGTAGGTCGGCCACATTTGAACATATTTCGTCTGTTTTAGCTTTATTAGATAGGTATTGACCGTACCAATCAGGGGAAATTTTTTTTATGAAATTATGTTCTCCGGAGCGTGAGCTAGGTCTCTTGGAGTGAGCTCTTATCTGGCTACTCGGAAGTACAGTGAACGTGGTGTATTTTGACAATATCTCGAGTAAATTTTGACCGAATTTCATGAATTTTTTTTTGTTTGAAAGGTATTAACGAATGTAAAGCGTCGGTACTATTTCCGGTCTCCTAACAAAATGGCTGCCGGCGGCCATATTGGATTTTAGTAAAACGATATAAAGTGGGAAAAATGATGCTTAGAGAGTTTCTGTTAACATGGAAATAATGTGTTAAGTGTGAGGGGTTTCAGGGATTCCATATATGGACATCTATATATACCTATATACAGCTATATTGAGCTATATACAGGCATATAGAGCTATATAATAGCATATTCCTCTGTGAAATGTTTATTTACAGTGAAATATAGGTAAATATAGCGGTATATAGCTGTTTAAATAGGAATTTATGAAATTTGACTTCGTACGGGGCTGTCTATATTGCCTCCGGCAATTTAATTGTATATGATAACAAGGCAAAGAGTGGATAATGTAAGTGATTTAAAAGGAAGAATAGTTTTTCAGCAGAGAAGAAAATGAAGTAAGAGAAATGAAGAGTTTCACATTAAAGGCTTTTGATACGAATAGGTGTTTCGTACGGGTCGGCGTTAGCTATGTTTGAAGTGGAAGTGGCGTCCTAAGACGCACATACTAGGGGATCAACAATTGCTATTTTCATTGAATTTCATGACAATGAAGTCGATGTATAATCCAGGGTAAATATAGTGTGGAATGTCATACATAACCATATCAGATGTGCTGTGTCACGAAAAATCGTCACAAACGCCATCTCCTCCCTTCGTTAAAAACAAAAAATGGAATAGAAACTTGTGCCATCTGTTGTGAGATAACAAAAACATTTTGGCATCGAACTCATGTGATCGGTATCTACCTTGATAAAATACGTTTGTAATAGTGCCTAACACTACTTAATGTTACATTGCCTAACCGAAGAAGTGGAAACCGCGATGTTAGGGAATTTTCCTATCAGTTTTAATAAATGTTCGCTTATGATTAATAGGATAATACTTAAAATATGTTTGTGCCAAGTAACTCGAATTTTCACTGGCCGAACGAACACGATTTCATCAATAGAGATCGGTTTTCATATAAAAATTGATGAGGTTATGTCTCTATCGATAAGATTTGACAATTGAACCTAGGAACAAACCCATTGAGGAGAAATCATCGAGCGTAAGCTATAAAATGTCATACCGATTCTATGCTTAAATCTAACACTAATACCTTAGTTCCCTCAAGGTTCTGAAAGAACAGGTTAAGCCACACATAGTTTATATGAAAGTGGCAACTTAACAGAAACTAAATTCCGAATTTTCCCAAAAAAATGATTTTCTTCAAGTTGATTTCACATACAATCTGTACTGTGTGCGTTTATCAATTTCGGTGTCGCCTTCGTGGCTCTCTTTCAGAGCCTTGAGTTCCCTTGGTATAAATGTTCGATTTAAGACACAGCACCCACAGCACCAGTAAAATACTAATATCAAAGTCATCGAAGTACATGAAAATTGGTGTGCTTTCAAAACCCATTTACTTCGCTCGTAACGATCGACTAAACAGGCTCGATGAATCGGGTAACAGTGGCAGAGACGGAAATATATGAGAATAATGAGAAATCCGACAAAGAGTTTCTGTCGTAAAATTTGGATTTTTTTTAGCGCAACATTTTTGAATGTGAAGTTTTTAGAATTGGATTTTATTGATTGAATGCAAAAAATAATCAAAAAATTCCTAAATAATGCTCACTACAGCTCAAACCTTGTTGCTCACTACAGCTCAAACCTTGTCTGAAACGAGAAAATCTAATTTAAATCAGGTTGGGGCATAAAATCAGCTTCAACAAAAAATCTAATTTAGAATTTTCCGGAATTTTCTCAACTGTCACTTTTTCGTTGAACCATTTTGTCGCAAAATGACGCAACGACAAAACTTAACAGCTTCATCGAGGCTGGTTACGATCGACTGCTATGCTATGCTTAAAATTGAACATCATTTTTGTGCATGAAGGTATGTCAGTGCTGTCATAAATAAAAAAAACTTCTTTATCGATATGTTTCTTGTTATTTTTTGTTTACATGAAATTTTTAATAAAAATTTTACTATTTTAAACCTAAAAATAATAAAAGAGACATAAAATGATGTAATTTCTCCGTTTATTTGATTTAGTGAGATCGTTGTGTGTGATATTCATTGGATTGTATCATACAATGGCAGGTTTTATTGCTGTTCATACTGGTAAGAAAAAATTCCATCAGACGAAGTCAAGAAACAACATTCAAAGATTTACCATTTTCCAGGGGCGGGTAATTGCCTTGATGAGACGAAATACAAACGTGTGTGCAAGGAGGCCTGCGTAAAGGCGACATCTATTTTAAAGGCCGGAGGCACAACTCTCGATGCATGTGAGGCTGCAATCGTTTGTCTGGAAAATTCTGGAAACACAAATGCTGGTGAGTCTCAGTTAGCCCCTTTGACGACATAAATTTCAATTTTTTGTTTTTGTTTTTCCTCTCCGATTTCCATTAGGTTTCGGTTCAAATTTGACATGGGACAGACAAGTGGAATGCGAAGGTATAGTGTCGTCGTACATAAACAACTTTCATTCATGTGACAGGATGTTATAATTTCAGCATCCATAATGGAAGGGACAACATTGCAGTATGGAGCTTGCACAAACGTATCCAACATTCAAAATCCAATATCATTGGCTCGAGTATTATGCGAAAGACAATCGAAATTGCTGACATTAGACCGAATACCGCCAATGGTTTTATCAGGTAGGTGTGAGTAGTCAAGACACTGCATCACCTTCTTTGAGGATTTTTTCGATTGATATAACATTCACTCTCCGCACAAATCTCAGGTGACGGTGCATCGAAATATGCGAAAGAAATGAATCTGACGATTGTCGAACCAAAACAATTAATATCACGCAAGGCCGCCAAATGCTACGACCACTACCGGAACAATGTCGAACAATACGAAAACCTGTACAACATCAAAATAACTCCCATGGACACAGTGGGTGCGGTCTGTGTGGATTTGGATGGCAACTGCGTAGCTGGTTGTAGTTCGGGTGGACTGATTTTAAAAATTTCCGGACGCATTGGTCAATCAGCTACGTACGGTGCTGGCTGTTGGGCTCGAACAAAACCCGATTCAGTTGCTGCAACATGCACCACCGGAAATGGTGAATATTTGATGAAAACGCTGCTAGCCAAAGAAATCGTCGACGACCTGTTACGATGCGAATGTCCCGTCACATCACTGCACAATACATTCAAGGAAAAGTTTATCGAATCACCGTTCCTGTCCCAGCTGCGTGAAGTATATGGAGGCGCTCTGTCGATTGTATACGATCCGCGAAACGGCGATGGTGAATTACTTTGGAGTCATACAACACAGTCACTGTGCCTGGGATACATGTCCACATTGCAGAAAAATCCGAAGGTAAGTTTCCGTAGTCGGTTTCCTGTAGTTGCCAGGATTTCTTTAAAACACATGTTCTCATTCATACTTGGATAGTTCATATTGTCATCACTACCCAGCTACACTCAGCCAGGTACGTCCACCGTTGTTAATGGACAGAGATTTCGCTTACCAGTTCCTGTTTGATAAAACTCCTAATTTGATGCATTTATTTTTACTAAACGTTTTATGTGATTAGTGTCATCCGAAGGCGAAGGCGAAGTGACAATGAATAAATAACGATTTTGTAGAATGATATGTGAGGGATTGTTTTGAAGAACAGCCTATCGAAATCGGACACATTTTCCAGCGGAATTTTTTTTATTTGCGCCTAGATAAGTATTGGTCCTGAGAATCCGACACCATTTCCAGAAAATTTTCCCGACGCTTGTGTGGCTGATGGTGATCGAAAATTGAAACTATCCACTTTTCTTATGGAAATTTCAGGTACTTTGTGGGGTGTCTTTAGAAACGTAATTGCAAGGTAATGCGTAGTTTTTTGGACAAATAGGGTCTGCTTGGGTTTGAAATTCGTCACCTCTGTGATATGAGCAGTTGAAAAATGGGTAAAAATGTGACCTTAACTGTTAGAACTAACTCTGCATCCGACGCGCAAACATTAAAAAACTGTTACTCGCATTAAAGATGCATGAGTAGTGAATGTACCTTAGAAGCAGTGCCTATTTTAGCGGAATTAAATTCCCTCATTGTACCGTCACGTTTCTCCGTTTCTCTAAAATAACAATTGATCGAAGTTCATCCGTTGGTTTTTATGTTTTCGTGGTAGATCGGAAGTTATTCAGGAATTTTCGGGATATTTAGGGATTTTTTTTTTGAATTTTTGGAAATTTATGGTCCTAAAATTGGTCCTGCTTCGAAGTATTTATTTTATTTATTTATTTGCTTCGTAGTGTAAATTTGAGACTCAATTCCTCTACTGAAATAATTTCGTGTACCAGGAAAAATGTGACCAGTACTCAAAAAAGTCTGGCTGATATTAATAGGTCCTTGTGCTGCATAAACTATATAAAGGATGGATGATTTTACAAATTTATTAGCAGCGTGGGCAAAAAGTACTTTTTTTTTCCTTAATCACTCAGAAGAACACAGAATGTTGACTTTTGTCAGAACTGGTCAAACCAAGGCTGTAAACTTCAGGTGGGTCACGCAGATGCAGATACGCGCGCGACACACCTCAGTTGATGATAAAATGGCGGATGTCATACAAAAATTCACCTCCTCGTCATTCTCGTCGCTGTTGACGATGTGGTGAGTTTTTCTATAAGTAAAATCTTCAGAAGTGGTGTGTTCCCGCATATCTAAGAAAATGGCGATCTGCGTGACCTCCCGAAAGTTCACAGCCTTGGTTCAAACTGCCACACACAAATCTATTTTTTATTGAAAACTAAAACATTTGTGGTGGTTATAGGTTTGTTCCAAATAACTGTAAACTCGAACTTTAACAACACAAACGACATAACCTAATGTCAACCAATTTTTTTTGTAAATTTTTTGTTACAATTTTCGTCAGCCTGTAAGTTGCCTTCTGTGGATGAAATTTGATATTTCGAAATGACCTTGGAACGAACGTACAGTCGTCTTACATTTTCCAAAAAGGATTTCAGCGAAAATACAGTACTTAAAGAACGCCCTGATGTAGGCTTTCCAACAAAGGATAATTTATTAAAGTATTCATGACGAATCGACATAACGCTAAATTTAATTGTAGCTTAAGTTTGTGCGAAAAAAATAATGTATTTTCGATGATAACATCGTTAAAATGTGTTGGCTTTGAGTAAAAATAGAAAGGTTTGTGGTGCAACCTATTACGAGAAAACGCGATAGTTCACTAAAATTGGCCCAAATTTTGAGTTTTCTCACATCATCACAAACATTGATTATTTTTATACAAAGCCAACACTTCTTGACACAAAACGATGTCCCCATTTTTCCCAGAAAGGCAGCGGATACGAAGCTATCATCAAAAATATATCACTTTTTCGCAAAAATTTAGGCGTTGTGTCGATTCGTCTTAAAATTCTTAAATTGTTGAGAATTTTAAAAAACTTTAGAGAATTACTAGGAGATTGAAGTCACCTGCTACTAAATCGGTACTATGTGTTGGAATGGTTACCTACTCACTATTCTCAGACTCAGACATTCTTTGTCCAGAAATGCTGAAAAAAATCAAGAAATCTAATAATGGCTATCCCAACATTTTCTTATAATTTTAATCCGATTCCAGTGTTATAGACTCGTGAAATTAATCCTTTAAATGTTGTTTCTGAGAATGAGAAAACAAATTGTCGTAAGACATTATTTCCGGCGACATAAAATGAGACACAGGCAGTAAGTTACTCATTTCGTTTCAACTGATCAATTCATACAAACAAAACTGCGTTTTTGTGATACTGCCCGAAAATGTTTCTCAAATTTTCTGGTCGCCATACAACAAAGGACCTTGTTGGGAATTTTTTTGTTGAGTCGGGTGGGAAAAGGTTTTATTTCGAGCCGAAAGCGAGGAATGCATCACACATGTTATCATGTCCCAGCAAGACAATAATGTACTATTACTTGTTTATACGGCTCGACAAGTTACACACTTGCAAGGTCCAATGGTAAAACCACATTAAGACATAATTTATAAGTTTTGTTTGGATGAGTGGACCAGCTGAAAACAGTTGCAGCCATTCGTGTTTTCCTTGCCACACCAGTCTTCGGACATGTTCCAGTAGTATTCTTTCATTCATAAAACATTTATCAATGAAAGAACAATAGTTGTTCGATTACTGGTGCATTGCATATCTGGAGACTGGTTCGCCATCCCTGTAAAACAATCCTAATTAGCCATACGGTGCGTCAGTATCAAATTTTTTTGCATCTAAATATCATTTTGAATTCCCTTCGAAATAAATTTCGATTCACGAAAGGATGCAACGCAAACGGAATAAATAATTTTGTCTGCATATCGATCGTGTATATGGCCGAAAAACCACACATGCAAATCGTAAACTTACCTTCATTTTAATAAAAGAAATTTATTTGATTCCATCAAATAAAAATTCCGATTCGTGTCAGTTTGTGAAAAAAAAATATGAAAAAAGAAGAACAAACGAAAAAAAAGACGCATGTACTCACTGTACTTAATACCGACTGTATATATATTTCATATATGAGAATTCTGTACATAAATTTACACGAGGAGAAAGATAGAAACAGTTACATTAAGGGTTGTCGACCTTAACTTATGACGAGAAATACATTTTTTTATATTTACATTGACTTTGCCTTTAAGTTACTTAACTTTTTCTTACATCCACCGCATTGAATTGTACGAAGAAAATACATAATCCATAAAGTATGTTGATGGAATGGTAGAAAAGACGAAATGGTATTGTGTGTTGTTGTTGCTTTTTTTTCGTTAGTATAATGATACGCATTATGTTCATGAGAAATTGCTTTGTGGCATTTACTTGCGAGTAACATAGAGGATCGGAAAGATTATTTATTATGGAAGTTCATTTAACAGTATTAGGTTTATATGTTTTCTGTATCCTTGATTCGTTCCCAGGGCCTTTACTATATCATTCCATATGGTATGGTATAAGTAATTTTTCATATGTGCAGTACCTTAGTTTCTCCACTCAATAAGACACAGGAAAATTAATTTTTTCTGACGTCCGGGCCGAATGACATTTCCAGCGAAAAAAGTTCCCACTTTTCTCACTTGAATTGTCATTTTGTTTATGTTTTCAAAAATGGTAAAGCAAAATATTGCCGTTTCGTGGAGAAAAGCGGTAAATAATACCTCGCAGATATATGTTAAAAAGTTGTGTTCATCTCTAGGGGAAATAGGAAATTCCAACTAGAGCGAAATCATCGATCTTTTTGGAATTTCCTATTTTCTCCCATCGGTGAACAACAGTTATTTTCACAAAGCAGGCATGAGCCATTTTCTTACCTCAGCTAAAACTTAGGGACTGTTTTGAAAAACATTGTGTTGACCTCAGGAAAAGAGTGGAAATTCCATTTCGAGGCGAAAAAGGTGGAAATTCCATTTCGAGGCGAAAAAGGTGGAAATTCCATTTCGAGGCTATTGTTTGTGGCTAGAGCGTAGCGAGGGCTACAAGTCGCCCGAGAAAATGAAAATTCCTACTTTCCCCCGAGGGCAACACAAAGTTTAACACAACCAAGGCTCTCGACGTTTCAGTTGAGGTAAGAAAACGACTATTTTCTTGTCTTACTTGTGAAAATAACAATTTCTTCTCAACACCAAAAAAATCAAATTTTTCTTCACATTCGTTAAACCATTCTGAAAACAAGTACTGGTACCGTGATGATGAGTTTTGGCCAAGATATTAAAAGGGATTATTTGTTCAAACTTTCAACGAAACCTTTCACTTTGTGGCGATAAAAAACATTAAAATATTTCGATTGCACTTTCCGACTCTTGATACCATTTTGTTGCTGCAGTTCTTAATAATTTCTTTTTTATGTAAAGAACGCGCTCTTCATTTCGTGTTTTTATTAGAAAACCGTAAAAAAAAAGCTTTATCACAATTCACATCGAAGGCAACGTTCCATTTACACCAAAGGACATTTATAGTGTTGACCATCCTTACAGCAAAATTCTCGTCCGGCCGATAGATTTGTGTTGATCCACGTCGAATTACAATTTTGGATGAATAAGTACGCTCGCTCCTTGTAACAATCTCGATCCATTAAACCACAAACTATAGCTGGTGAATTAGCCAAATGCTTTACAATCTAAATGAAACACACAAATTGAGGGATTTCTTTTGATGAGCCGTTAAGCAAGGAAAAAAGTCATTTACCATTTCCAAACAGCGGTTCGTGCATTGTTTTACGCCGGCTGGATTGCATGGAAAATGCACGTCTTGTTCGTACATGAGGGCTGGGTTTCCTTTCGGTTGTTCGTTTGATCCGCGCTTGAACTGTCCGGTTAAGAATACTCCACAAGTGCATGGAACTTGTTCTTTCATCAAAGTATTTATATGCAGTTTTGATAGTGCATTTTCAAAGTTCGTCTTTAATTGTTGGGACGATTCACTCGAATTCAGTAATAAAACACACGCCACAAACACTGTGCATAAAATAAATTTTGCCATTTCGATACACAAATTTAAAGGAAATTTAATGTTACTTCAATTAACAAGAACTGTACTTGATATGTCACCGTATAGATGCGGTGTAGGTATTTAAACGGTTAATTTTGTTATGGTTTTTGGTTGTTGAAAAACAGCAACCGAAAAATAAATGACAACTCTGCAAGGTGAACCTAACACATAAAAATACTTTCTCAGTTCTGTTGACTAGTTGTGATGACTGCTATTGTTTTTATTGCTGTAAATTATTGCTGTTTGTTTGCATCTTTTTCACAGACAGCAAAACTTCCGCTAGGAATTTGATGACTGAGATTTCACATTATTTGCATGCTCAATTGCGATGTCAGGTGACACCGGCAAGGTCTTTTTTATTTTTCAAGGAAAATGCCTGCAACCTGAAAGGTAAGAGAATAAGTTTATGATCGTTTTGATATCAACAACTGGAAATTGTCGGGAAAGTTAATATAAACATAAAAAATAGACCTGTCATAGATTTTGTAACTAAACTGCACACAGAGAAAATTCCTGGCTTAAATTGAAATGTTTTTTTTTTTAAATTCTAAAAGGAACCTCTCGCTTCTTTATTTTAAAACTTTCTAAAGGACGTGCCACTTTTGAATGGAACCTTTCGATTGATTTAATCATAGCTTTGAACAGATTTCTGTTCTCGTGACTAGTTCTGTGCTATGATTTAACTGAAATCTTTTCAAAGCCTAAGTTTGACGTTTGTTCATTTTAAAAATTAAATTTTTCGTATGTCTAATGTCTTAAGAGGCACCGGTACTTTGCCGAAAAGCATACATTAGGGCGATTTTTAAATACTGGATTTTAGTTTACTTTTGATGATATCTTTCCACCAGAATCCTTTTTGAAAAATTTACGACCGCAATTCCGACCACGAATGTGTTAGCTTTCAACAGAAAATAGATTTGGTTGCAGCAATTTGACCAGCTCTGAGAACAATGAGCAGTTTATGTAAATTTCATTAAACTGCTCACTTTTCTCAGAGCTGGTCAAACGACTAAAACCAAAACTATTTTCTGTTGAAAGCTAACACATTCGTGGTCGGAATTGCGGTCGCACATTTTTCAAAAAGGATTCTGATGAAAAGATATTAACAAAAATGAAATACGAAACATGCAAATGTAGGCTACAATTTTAGCTAAGTGCCGGTGCCTCTTAACACGACGAAGTAAATACTAAAATGTACTAGCTTTGACGAAAAATACCTACGGCTTCGACTTATCGATGGCTGCGATAAGTGACACACTATAGTGTCAGTGTCAAAAAACAAAATGGCCTAAAAGCCATGGGATAAACAAATTTCCCCAAAAATTTTTTAGTTATTTCATCGGAGTCGATGGACTTGATTTACAAAACTAAATCATATTCCCGTATTTATGCTTTTCGAAGTAAAGTAAGTTGTGAAAAGATCAAGATTCAAATTCACGGTTCAATATCGGTGGAACAGGAATTTTCAAGACCCACAAACAATGGACCACCGAGTGATGAATTTTTTGTCTCTCCTTCGAAAATTTGACATCAGCTGAAATTTAGTGAAGAAACTTCGCAGTCTCTCCAAAAACAGATGTTTACAGGAACGTTTATTGTGTACCAGGATTATTTTTACAATTATTGGCAGTCGCTTCAAAGTTAGATGTTTTCAGGAACGTTTATTTTGTACCAGGATCATTTTTACAATTAAAAATCTCTTTGTTTACAATCGAAGTTACTCGTGGTTTTTTTGAAAACAAGGTGGACACATTGCAGGTTTCCCGGGACAGCTAGAACATCGATAGCAAGTTTCCTTTCTTATATTTTGCTCGACACATTTCTTGCATCGTTGATAGTGGGTAGGCTTGTAGTTATCCGGAATAGGGATTTTCTCCATAAGGTGAAGGCTTGTTGGTTCAACAATTTTAGGAATAGGCACACAAATGCTGGAAATAGGACGACCGGATGATGGAATGAACTGAATCAGCTGTTTACCTTCTTGAACAGAGTGTGGCAACTGTATCTATAATAGATTAGATTGTTAGCCTATGTTTTGTTCTGATGCGCATCTTCTTACCAACGATATGATCAGCGAGTCCCTAAACTCTAAGAAAGACGTCCCCGGATGATATTTTCTATACAAAAAGTAGGAGTTCCACACGGCCATATCCAGTAAATGAAAAAGCACTTTCTTGTACCATCTGATGGTTTTCCGAGGGGAACTGTAATATGCCGTCATTTGATCCAGGCGATCTACTCCACCCATGTTTTTGTTGTAATTGACGACATCTTTTGGTTTCATTTTTACTTCACCAAAGCGATTTGCAGCTTCTACCTATTGTCGACAAAAATGAATCGTTGTTAGCGAGTTACAAATTCACTTTTATACTAGTTCAGGGTGATGTGCCGTTGAAATAGAGAGTACATCGCGCTTGTCCTTCCATTTAGTCACATATACTTCACCGTTTCTTCGCCATATAATTTCGCCCTTCTTCAATTTTGCTGTGACAACTTCTTTTGGATTGTATTTACGGTCAGCTCTTAGCGTACCTGTGATGTGAGTTTGTTTTGACAGCAAATAATTCGATAGGGTCAGGCTGTTGTAAAAATTGTCCATAAATAAATTATGGCCCCTATCAAGGTACGGTTCCATCAGTATTTCCACAATTTTTTGAGTTTTTCCGCCCGATTCTGTCGAATTCGGATCTTTTCCTTGATAGATTATCATATTCAGAACGTAACCGTCAGCAGTAGTCAGCTCATAAAACTTAATTCCATACTTAGCTGCCTTGGTTTTTATGAATTGACGAAAGCTAAGTCTTCCTCTAAATAAAAGGAGGGACTCATCTAATGACAAATCTCTGCTGGGTATGTAAGCAGCATTGAAACTTTTAATAAGAGCATCTACCAGGCGGTTTACTTTTACCAATTTGTCTTGCTTTTCCCCTTCATGAAATGGCGTGTGACAATTGAAAGTGCGAAGCAACATTTGGTAACGTCTTCCAGACATTGTTGCCGGAAAAATTGGATGAAAGTATAGTGGATGCTTAGAGAAAGCATTTCGGATTGTTGGGAACTTGCATTGTGCCATAAGCAGCGATAATCCGAAAAATTTATGCATTTCCGTGATATCCGTGGGGCAGAAATTTACTTTTGGACTCTTTCTCGTGACTGGCACTGGCTTCGCAAACAATTCTCTTCCATATTCGTTTGTCGAACTTACAATCATTTCCATAATATCTCCAGTAAGTATGTTGTCGAAAACATCCCTCGGACTGCTATCTTTCGTAATATCGATAGTTATTGTTCCTTCCGGATCAGTGGCAAATGGAAATTGGCGAATGTCCCTGACGTCACAAGACCAATTTTTCTCTAAATCTGAACAGTCAACACGGTCGCTGTTCTCATACATGCGAAGAGTATCTTCCGGTAAATGTTCGTCATAGAGAGGATCATCATCTTCCAATAAATGTTCGTCTTCAGTTTCTTCACTAAATTCAGAGTCTGAATCTTCCTCAAGAAATGAATCCGAGTCTACATCCTCTACATCCACAAATAATGATTGATTCAAAGAATTACGTTTCAAGCTACGCCTTCCATCCGCCATTTTTTTTCTTAACTTTGCTTTGATTTTTAATCGTTAATTTAGCAACGAATACTTTAATTTAAAACCAATCTAGTACTACATTTTGAAAATTCACTCGCGGCCGCATTTAACGAAATCGTGTTAAGAGTGAAACTTGGGTGACGGGAAAAATTTTCGAGTGTATTATCGTTGCAGCGGCGATAATATCGTTTCATGGACGATAATATCGTTGCTAGGACGATATTATTGTTGCAGAAAACGATATTGTCGTCTGATACGATAATATCGTATCAAAAACAATAATATCGTTTCAATCGGCGATAATATCGTTTCACGGGTGATATTATCACTGCAGAAACGATAATATCGTTGCATAAAACGATATTATCGTCGCAAAAACAATAATATCGTTTCAATCGGCGATAATATTGTTTCATTGACGATAATATCGTTTCACTGGTGATATTATCACTGCAGCAACGATAATATTGTTGCATGAAACGATATTATCGTCGCAAAAACAATAATATCGTATCAATCGGCGATAATATCGTTTCAAGGACGATAATATCGTTTTACAGGTGATATTATCACTGCAGAAACGATAATATTGTTGCATGAAACGATATTATCGTCGCAAAAACAATAATATCGTTTCAATCGGCGATAATATCGTTTCATGGGCGATAATATCGTTACACGGACGATAATATTGTTACAGAAAACGATATTATCGTCCGGAAAACGATATTATTGTCGTATATTACGATATTATCGTCGCTCGGACGATTAAAAATTTTCCCATCGAAATATTTTCTTTTTACGTTATTCTTATTCGTGGTAAGCCCTCTAAAAAAATCACTAAAAACATTTTTTTTTTTTTTTTTTCAAACATTTCATGTCCACGAGAGGTCGAATAAAATTTTTTTGAAGCTCACCGTGAATTAAATTCAGGTCAGGTCATCAATTTTTAGTTTAAAGAGCGACCTAAATCAACCTTTTCCGAGCCTTAATTTTTTAGGACGTATAAAGACTATTTAACAAACTATGTAACCTATAAGCATATATGGTCATTTCCACTGTTTGCTATGCATGTTACATTATTTCCGAACCTTGATATCTTTGTATCCCAGGCAGCTCCATCAGAGTTTACTCACAAAGTGTGATCGGGCCGATAAACGTCTTAATCAATCGAAAAGAAGAAAGTAAAATGTTCATTATTGAATGAGGTCATAGGCCGACGCGTCGTGTCATACATTGATACCTGAATCCCATGCCATCATTCGAACTTTTTTTTTTTCTTTCATGAAATTCAATTGCTAGTAGGCAAAACTTGAAAATTAAGTAATTTTTCTATAGAAACTAACCAAAAGATTAAGACCGCTAAAAGTTTCTAATCTTTCGAAATCCTAACAATTTAATCCAAGATTTTTCTCTGTGTGATTGGGCCGATGTGCTAAACGTCTTGATCAATCGAAAGAAAGAAAGTTCCTTGCAGAGGAAGACTCTTGAAAGCACACAGAAATTAAAATGAAATTATTCCATGAGGTCATAGGCCGACGCGTCGTGTCATACGTGTCATTAATACCATTGATACCTGAATCCCATGCCTTCATTCGAACATTTTTTTTTTCTTTCATGAAATTCAATTTCTAGTAAGCAAAACTTGAAAATTGAGTAATTTTTCTATACAATGCGACTTATCAACAACATATTCTGTCGTGAAAATTCGACCCTTCCTTTCCGGTGGTTGAGTTTCAAAATAAAATAACAAATAATCCCAGTCATTCATTCATTCATTATTCCATACGTATAATTTATTCTTTGTGTTGTGTATAGAAGTAATTTTTTTTATTCTCGAAATTATTGTTGCATGTCCATACGACCAAGTCGATCATTTCAATTTAAATGCCCTCAGTAAGTCAGACCCCATCCTTTATGTGGTTTAAAAAGTGAATAAACTCTGTTTATATTACATTTTATATTGCACAACATATGGGCCGATACTCGTACGTATATAGAGTCGATTTAAATGTCTAGCATACGATACCATCACTACTTACTAGAACACTAAAATGGGTAAACTGTTGAATTTTATTTAGCATTCAGCTTTTTTTTATTAATGACCTGTTGTACCTTTAATAATATGCATTCCTTTAATGTATAAAATATATATTTACTCACTTCACATTTACATTCGTACATTTCGTGTGCGGACATATTAAGCCATTTAAATTTTGTGAACGATTTCCCTTCGCATCGCATCAACAATGCGATTTGCATTTAATAAAAAAAAAACACGGTTTGATACACGGTTTGAATAATGAGTTATCAGAAGGGGTGAACGCTTTGCATGATGTAGAATAAGATAGAATAAGTGGGTGGCTTTTACGCCTGCACCTAAGCCTCAGATGGGCCTGTTGTGCGTACCAACTAAGGAAAAAATTGTATGGGCTGGGGAAGCATCTGGTCCAGCTTAACGGACCATCGTTTTGAACTCCCCTAGGGTCCCTTTATTTAGAACAGCAATAAATTTTTGGGTGCATTTCGGTAAAACTTTATTTTTGTTCAGGGGGGGTGTGAATGGCTCAATACCAAAACACGCTTTTTATTTTATTTTCTTCAGAGTGGAAAAAATGCAGATTTTCGTAGCATGAAAAACGTTCTCCCTCGGTGAGAAATAGTAAATTTCACTTTGAGAGAATTTGAACTTTCGCTCTCGGGGAAATTTCCCATTTTCGCCCCTTGGAGTTAATTGCGGCTTGTCAACTTTCGGCACCCTGGACTTTACTTAAATCGTCGAGGAATGTCTCCAAATAAATTTCTAAAAATCCAAAACGGAATTCTAGATTTTTAGAAATTTATTTGGTGCGGTGCGGTTAACCTTATTATCTCCCCCCAGTAGGTTATGGTACAAATGCGTTTGGTTGACAATTGGGGACATTTGATCATTTGAGCACTTCATTTATTTATGTCTTCAAAAATTATATGGCGAATAGAGGTTTTCGTTTCATGGAGAAAAGAGGTTAATCACACCATGAACACATGAAAAATGTTGTGCTCACCTCTGGTAGATACATATGAAATTCTAACTCGAAAGAAATTTCCTATTTTCTCCTCTCGGTAAATAAATAGCTATTTTTGCCATTGCATCCTTACACTCATCACTTTGATGCTCATGTTGAAAATACAGCAGAAAATCTGTTATATAAAGTGAATATTTGCCTCTGTTTGCGAAACGTAGGGAGACGCCGGTTACTAGGAAAAATCTTCTATTTTCCTAGCTGGATCACGACAATTTCGCATCAGAAATTCAAGACTATTCGCAATTATATTTTGCTGTACTCGAAATATCTCCCAATTATCCATTACATCCCAAACTGACCAATAATAGTGACTTAACGTAAAACCGATTTATTCAAAATTTTAAAATGAAATTAATCTCCTCTCTGCTGGTAAACCTCTTGTCTCCAAATCACAAGTGAGTTGTGTTCCCATTCACACCATCGGATATGACAACTTTTCGCTTTTTACAAAATGGTAGAAATTCGATCAGGTCTTTTTCGTAAGTCGGTGAGATCGGTAGATATCGCAGCCATTTTATCCTGTAAATTCAGTTGTCTGAGTCAGTTTATCTGCTAGACAATTTACAGTCGAATTTATTTACTTTTTAATTGCTTCCATTCCCCAAGGAAAATCAAATGAAGTATCTCCAGCCAACTGGGCTTCCAATTGTGCTTTTCTCCGTCTAGTCAGTCCTCTTTCTTCGTCAGTTCCAGAAATTGTATTGTCAAGCACGAATCCAATGAAACCAGCCTAAAAATATTAATTGACACGATTGCAGAATGTAGTAAGTGTAGCACGATAAGATCCCGGAACGGATCCACAAACATAAACAGAAATAATCTTACAACGAACATTCCGGTACTGAGCAAAATTTGAATAAGATTGTCGGCTTCTTCAGATCCGGTTTGAATTACTCCTTCATTATGTTTGGCCCATTCAGATATTGTCTTAAGAATATTAATAGTTTCAAAGAAAGGTTTAGTCAAACTGAACGTGATACCTACAAGTCCCATAAAAATTGAGAAACTGACGATAAAGACGTTTCGAGCTGATTCCAAGGAAATTTCAGCCAATGTACTTATACCGACTGCCATAATCAATGGGAAAATAAATAAAAACATTCCGGCAATAATTGGATCAGGTAGCGATACAAAAACAGCCCCAGCTTTTCCCACTAATCCCAAAATTATCATGATGACTCCGGATACTATAAGAACGGCAATCAATTGGGTTAGGTTATGTAATTTCCGCAACAGCTGGTGTTAACAAAATGAGTAGTTTGTACCTTGTATCACTCTCCTGGATGCTACTCTCGTAACAGCAATCGTCCCTATATTGTTTGAATATGACGTTGATGCGTTACCTGATCCCCAAAAACCACTTAGAACACAACCAAAACCTTGAATGAATATTCCACGATTTAGAGCGTGTATGGGAGGACTCGTAGTTTCTGTTAAAGGGTAAAATAATCAGTAAACGAAAGCGACGCACTAAACGGGTTAAATTCTACTAGCAATGCTTGCACAAGCAAAATAGTCTCCGAGTGATTCAATTGTAGATGTCATGACACCACAAAATATACCAAGAACAGCTCCTATTGAAACAGTGGGCCAGCCCCATTGAACTACAAAATTATTTGAATTTTAATTGGTGACGGTAAAAAAAAGTGATTTTCTTAATTTTACATGGATAGGGAACACGAAACCATGACGAACCCGTCATAATTTTTATTTTCGAATCCGTTCGGGCCGCATCATTTGCAGGAAGAACATCGGTTACAGTTAAAATTGCACAAATAGCCCATACTGTTGCGACGGATAGTAAAACCTATTAAAAAACAAACATTATGCGAAATATAAGCTTAAAACTAAAAACAATTACCGGAAACACTTGAAACAGGGGAAATTTGGTTTTCTTGCCGTTCGGTTCTGCATTTCCACAAAGGAATGGGATTTTAATATTTCGTAAATGTTGCGAGAAAATGACTAGTAGCAACAAAAGACTAGCGAGAAAAAACATTTGTAATACACGTAAGTTTAACAGTTACAGCCGATGTCAGTGAAATTTAGACATTAATTTGTATCAGCTGGTTCACTAATACAAACATAAGTGCTTTTCTGTCTTTACGTGTAAAATAGTTACACGCACGTCTGGAAGTGGTAAAACCGTATAAAGACAGACAAGTGGTTCTGTTTATGAGAGTGAACTAGCTGAAAAACAGCTGAAGCAACGACAGCTGCCATATAGAGCACTATTTTATATGAAACAGTATTTTACAGTTGTGTGGCACACTGTCAAGTTTCAGTACCCTATTTAGAGTACCACTCATGTTTTAAGTGTGTTAACTGAAGCAAATTCATGTCTAAATTTCAATGACGTTTGTTGTATCTATCAATTAAGCTTACGATATCGACACCGCATAGTTTTTAGAAGCTTCCTCAGCTGCACTTTGGAACAAAGATATGCCAATGAGACTTATAGCAGGAGCAATAGCCAAGGGAGTTAAATATTTTACCAAAAATCCGATGAGACCTGTGTAAATGCTTTTTGTTATTTTAGTGCCCCTTTCTTTATTTCCTAAATAAAATGTGTTTTTCACGAATACGTAGTACAGCACAACCAATGATATAACATGATCATGACTACTGCCTATCGATCTAATGAATTTTCTAACAAACCCGTAAAAGCAAACAAAGCTTCAAATAAAGCGGCAAAAATGATAGCTCCTTGGATTTCTCGCATACGAACTTGCCACAATTCCGTTTTGTCTGCGTCGGACAAAGTGTCAAACACATCCGTAGTTGGACACTTCCATCGCGGTAAACTCATAATAGCTAAAGATGGTACTAGATACGAGAAACTGCCGCCCTGAACAATTGGCAACCTTTTGCAAACATGAATTGTTTCAATGAATATACAAAGAAAAAAGTGAAAATATTTCCGGAGATCTAACCTTGTTCCAATTGTACTTTGAAATATGGTTATGATACCAGACATAAAAACCAGAGTTGATATAATGTTAGCTTTATCAGGATCATCATCTGCCATGCACAGAGCTGGAGCTAGGAAAAATGGACACGCAATTGTAGCGCCAATCATTTCGAGATAGTGCTGCCAAATAGTCATACAAATTTATTAGAAAATTCTGTTCGTTTTTATTTCAATAAAATCTCGCTCACCTGTAGACCTAAAAAAAGGCACAAATACCATGGAGGAACATCATCAACGGTGTACATTAATTCACCATTTGAATTTCCTTGGAAGTTTTCATTTTGTGGCGGAAGTTCTTTGATTGAGACTTGTTTCCGATCTTTTAGTGGAACCTTCGCTCATACAATTTATTAAAATAATTTGAAATTTGTCCGTTCTTTTTAATGAAAATGTACCTCATTTTGAACGAATGCTGGATTGTCCATGTTTCCAGCTTCTTTTACGAAAAAGAAATATGATCACGAGTGTAGGTCTAGTTCACGGTCGTTTAATGTTTGAATTATTATTCGACACAAAAAAAATCTTTCAAAAATCGTTTTATAAGATGATTGGCTACGGCCAAAATTAATTTCTGAACTTCTTCCGGCCACACACTAGTTTTCTATTCCTTTTTGCTTTTGCCAATATAACAAGCAAACTAAAAGTTTAAGTGTTAGACCAATTACATAAACATTAAAACCTGTAACCACAGGTAATTATTGAAAACTTGTACAAGAGATTCGCATAACCGAATAATTACTGCAATAATGTCTGTAGTAGAGTTATGAAGTCGTTTAGGTATGTTACATAACTAAAATGACAGTATAGGTATAAAGGCAATGATTGGAGACGAAAAGTCTGTTAAACCAACTTCACAAAATCCAAATTATTTTTGTGTTACTTTTCATTGCATCGAAAGGACAATTGGCAAGTTACGTCATTCTGAGTGTAGATTGACTCTAAAATATTTTAATTATTGAACATCTACCACCTTCTTGATATTCAAAAGATAACTACTTTTTAATTAAAATATTTCTAGCGAAGAAGTAAACACTATAGGATGACAATCGATGATACACAACAGCTAACTAAACAATACTAAAAAATTTTTACAAATTAATTATTGAAATAGTCAAATTTCGATTATCAAACCTTGACACTGTATTTATTACTTATTGACTATTTTGGCGGTATTGTCATGGAAAGTAAATAAAATTATTTTCTGTGTTACGGCAATGTAAATTGCGTTTCGCTCATATATGAAATATGCATAGTATATTGCCTAATCAAGTTTGGAACCACGGACGTAATGTACTAATTAGGGAGATTGCGAATTTCATCTTTAGTAAAAGTTGACATAAAACTTGAAATTATAAGTAACTTTTCCATCCAACGTATATGGAGAGTCAACAATTCCAATTCCAGTTGTTACGTCAACTTACAATGATAAGTGAAAATCGCAATCTCCCTATTATCGCAATAATTTTTAATGGGGGGTAATACGTTGAGTGTACGACAATTTGTGACTGTGTGACTACCCCCAGAAATATATGTGAAACGAGTTATCGGTTGAAATAGTACATTAGAAATATTCATTATGCCAACTAAATAGACTCGAGACTGTAAATGTTTTGCCATCAATTTATTACTTCACAATTATTTATCTGTAACTGTAATATGGAAGCAACTTACAGAATATTGGAAAATAGAACACTTAGACCCCTTTTGTTTGGCGATCAAAACCCCATTTTTATCAATTTTCATTAATCCAAATCCATTCCGAGAGCAACCCACTTGTAACTTTATTTCATCTACTCGTGTACCATAGTCAAAAGAGTCGGACGAACATTTCGAACTATTGTGACAGAGATCGGAAAATACGAAAATTAAAGATAATCAATCAATTTTTCATAGCTTTTCACATTAATTTTACCTGAAGTTTTATCTCAAAAATGATTAAATGACGGCTTAGCCTGACTACCTTTTCTTGGCATTGTAAATAAAAAATGATATTGTTTGTATTAAATGAATTTTGACGTGACCTGAAACCTGATTTCGGATTTCAGGCTCGACCTATTAGGTCAGGTTCCAGGTTAACCTAATATTTTTGACAAATTTGTGTGAAAATTTCTTAAAGTTTCAGATCAACCTGAGGCCTGTTCTGACAAGTTTGAGAATTTTTTTGACCACGGTCGTTATTCTCAGAGCTTCATTTTGAGCTATTATATTGTATGGGCAAAAACCGGTAAACAAAAAGACGAAATACCGGCCGGTTTCCAGTCATACGGGTTTTTACCTGTTTTTAACCTGTCAAACGCGCCTTTTCATGTGTTATCGACAACGTCGACAAAAACATTGACAAGCTCTGAGTAATATAGTAAAATGCATGTTAAAAAAATTGAAGTACAAGATTTGAAATCAACAGATTAAAAATACTTTGATCGATGGAAGCATACTGGTCATATGCTTGCCGTCTGTAACAGGTTAATTTACCGGTTGCATTCCCTACTTCGACTATATTTTTTAGATTACAACTTCCTCAAACTTCAGGGTTAACGATTGCAATGAAATGACTTTTTCATTGAACTTTATTGGTTGAATATAAATTTCAACTTTCATTTCATTTCAGTTTCAAGATTACAATACAAGAAAACATCTGCGTAGCTCTAGTGTGAAGAAGTCAATTTGAAAGAGCTACGAAGCAGTTGTAGCAGTTTTACCATTTTTGAGAATACTCAGAGCTGGTCAAACCACTACAGCCAAAACTGTTTTGATTTAAGACTAACACATTCGTGCGTGGTCCGTATTGCGGTGTACATTTTTCAAAAAGGATTCTGATGAAAAGATATCATCGAAAATTAAATACGAGACACACAAATGTAGGCCATAATTTTAGCTAAGCATCGATGCCTTTTAACGACACACCGGAGATGATAATTTCTGCATAATTTTTGTTTAAATGAAAGTTGTAAGAAATATGACTATAATGATACGTTTGTTTACGTACTCTCTTTACTTCCCTTTAATTAAAATCTAGCTAGACAATGAAAATCCAAAGTTTGTGGGATTGATTTATGTGCAAAATTTTAAAGTATCCGTCGTCATTCTCTTGGTAATTTAATCAGGCATACCATTTTATCACTACGCTAATACAATCCAATTACAAATATATTTCCAAAGAAGGACATACATGTCATTGAAGCCATACATATTACACAAATGAAAAGCCTGTGAGAGCTTATAAATGTAAGGCATTTCGATATTTGTGTCCTTACTGTGGAGCTATTCATAATTATAGCACCCTTATGCTTGTATTAAATCAATTATAAGTGATAGAAAGCAACCCTCCTGCAATGCGCTAACTGAAACCTTTCAAAGAAACTGACAATCTTAACTATACTCACATAGGGGTAGGTTGTAGAGTCAACATCGGATGAAAAAAACACCACTCATTTCATCGCACACATACAGAATTCGTTCTATTTATATCGGATTCGTCAAATAGTTTGATGTAAAGACCAAAACCCATATAACATATTTATACATATACGACTTTTGACTTCTATGAGTATTTTCATCCATTCACTGTGGCATGTCGTTTTACACGGGTACATACATACAATACAATATACAAAAAAAGTTCTATTATTTCCTTCTCTTCTCAGTTTTTTTTTCTATTCTACAAATCACTTAACCGTGGTAGAAAAAGCAGTCAGTTCGTTCAACCCATTTGCTTAGAGTCAAGGACTTATCATGGTGATCATATTATTCAACCCGACTACGACGAACGAAACTTATAAGATCCGAGTTAAGATATTGACTTTGTGCCTTCAAGATACCAATTGTTACTTTCGGTACAGGTTTTTCGACGTTTTTTTTTTCTTCTCTTTAAATACACTGAAAGTTACACATTCAACCACCCCTGTAATGATTTTTCTTCTCCGTTCCCTTTTCGTGTTTCATATATATATATTGTCGACGGTTTTGAGTAAATATTTTTGTTGAAGTCCTTTACGTATATTTGGTTTTTGTTGAAGACGACGAGTAATATGAGATTCTAAATTCTAATACTGTTTGTTGGAAAAGGGTTTGTTGACTATGTGTGATATCAGGTCACTGACCGTGAATATCTTTATATGTTTTTATTTGCTTTTCTTAAGTCGTATTGTGTGAAGATCATATTGATATGTGATGTGAATGCATACAGTGGATTACTTCACAACAAGGAATATTGTGATGGCATTCGGTAATAACTTTCGAATTTAAAATTTAGTAAAATTGTTTCATTGTGTGTCGGGGAATGAATTATGGTCGGTAGTTCAATATTCGGAATTTCGGCGATCTGCCCTTAAATGTTTCAGGACAATGATTGAGAGATATAGGAATAAGTTTATGTCAACGAACCAAACAATTCTTGTAAATGTAAAGCACGGATGATCTATCTTCACTTTTTTTAGCAATTGATGGTAGATGTAGCGCACGGTGGGGTTGAACAGAACTTAAATAGAGTCGCGACACCACCTCTGATTTTTTTTAATATTCTTATTGAGGGACTCGAGTACTATAAGGAACCACATTCAGTTCGCAAAATTTTCCAGCCGTTTCGGAGAACCGGCACTCATAGCCGTATGGGACCGACGTGTCAATTTGAATACAGATTGTTATCGCAACGGATAGAGGAAGCTAATTCTAAGCTAATCGTACTGACTTCCCTCGACAACTTGACCACGTAGCTACAGCCAGCTAAAGTCGAAAATTCGACATCTTTGAATGGTTATATGTCCAAGACGAAGAAAGTTTGAAACTCTTTGAATGGCGATGTTGGTAGATGATTCCATGCTCTATTAAACGTCGAGAATGAATTTTACAAAATTTGTCTGAATCACCATCCTCGGCGAAACTTGGATTCGTAATACACAGGTTGACCCTGTCTGCAACAAAATAATAGGGCCTGATCAGCCTGCAGTCTAAGCTTTTCAACGATACCATACTCGCCATACCAGCCAATGAAAGTGTAAAACAGGTATGGTCTATTGTCCGCCCGGAGGACATAAAAATTTGATTTTCGTACTTAAACGCACTCATTTTCATATTATTTTGACATAAAATGTGAGTGCGTTTATGACGAATTCGCCGATCGACCAAACCTGTTCTAGACTTTCATTGATACCAGCCTCACAACAAGTATCTGTTATGACATTTTGTGTGCAGCAAGGTCACTCTACGACCAAATTTTCAATTTACTATCTATCTTTTTACATTCTTACATTAATCACGTGTATCTGGAGTCGGTTAAAGCTGATTTCGCTAGCCATTAGAAGAAATTTACCCTAAAAATATCTGGAAATCAGCTTTAAACGATTTCGCTTGCCATTAGAGGAAATTAACCCTAAAAATATCTGGAAATCAGCTTTGACCGACTGGAAAATTTTGCGAGCTGAATGTGGTTCCTTACTCGAGTCCCTCAATAAGAATATAAAAAAAAATCAGAGGTGGTGTCGCGACCAATGAAAGTGTAAATCAGGTATGTTCTATTGTCGGCCCGGAGGATATAAAAATTTGATTTTCGTACTTAAACGCACTCATTTTCATATTATTTTGACATAAAATGTGAGTGCGTTTAAGATGAATTCGGCGATCGACCATACCTGTTCTCTACTTTCATTGGTCGCGACTCTATTTAAGTTTTGTTCAACCCCACCGTGAGCGACGAAAGATGTCGAATTATGGCACAAAATAGTATTTTGCTGCTAAAAGAATAAATTTGTTGACAAAAAATGGATGCACTTTTTTAATAGAAACGCATTGATTAGTATGTCGAGTGATGGATCAATAAAAATTCGAAATAGCAAAAAAAAACCGCAAAAATAATGAACCGAACCACAGGTTGGTAAATCGGTAACTTAGGTAAATTTTCGGTAAACAGCACAATGTGTTTATCAAACTCGCTTCGCTCGTTTGGTTACTTAACATCTATAGTGACAAAAATAATCCCATTTCTCAACTTGTTCCTTGTTGCATAAATTACTACTTTAAGATGTCGATTCATTGACTTTTTAAACCAGTCAAGTAAGAAAAGCAGAAAAAATAAGGATTCTAGAATTAATCAATTTCTAAACTTTTTTAAAATAATTTATCACTCAATGCATATACCAACAAAGTATCAAAACTAAAGTTAACGTCATTCTCTTGTGTGCCTTTAATCGAATGATCCCATCATGATGTATATATATGTAACTAGTACACACCATTCGAATGAGTACAAAAACCGCAATCCTAAATGGAAATAAACCTTTTTAAACTGGTTTCAGTTAACATCCTTCTTTCCATTACAAGAGAAATCGTCGATAAAGAAAATATATTAAAAAGCCAATTCCAGTCTACCTATAAAACTTGAATTTTACATCGTCCCTTCTTCACAATTCAACTGTATGTTTATACGATATGATGCGTGTGATATAATAATACATTTTTGCTGGTTTTTCTCCAGAATTCTCTCATGTATGACGTGTTATTGTAATGCCACACCGCATTAATGCATTTTATTTCCAACAACCATTTATGTATTCAGCGTACTCTCAACAATATATACGTTACATATAGTTATTGTTTGACGGTATCATCACAGTAAAAGCAGAAAAGCATTTAGCGACTCCACAATGAGAACAATAAATACTCCACTCCTTGCTTGAGTTTGATTTCAAATCATTGTTCATATGTATTTTCGTATCCAGACCGAGTCCAGATACACACATTTTAAAAACCGAACGGGAACCCGCAGAATTGAATAATCTATCGAACACACCGAACAGCATTCACATTTATATATAAAAAGCAACAGAGTATGCAACACGTGTTGCTGCCGAAGCGACTGGTATTCGTATTAGATTTTTTTTTTTTTAAATTAAAATTTCTATTATGGATCAATGTTTTGTTCATTCAATGCACATTAAAACCTTTTTATTTGCTTACAACAAAAAAAAAACGAATCAAACTCTGAATCGAATTGGCAACTGTTCAATGAATTTAATGTTCAATCAACCATAGACCTCCGTTTTTAGGTCGTCAAGAAACATATTATTAATATGCGGGGCATGCGGGGTGTTTGACCCTAACTGATAAGGCAGACATTTAGAAAATTATTGCTTCAAATTCTTAGAGAATGGTTGGCGCAAGCAATATGGTAAATTGGTAAAGTAAATGTGTTTTATCTGTTTCTGTTTCAATCGTACAAGAAAAATTGAATGCAGATCTCTCTTCAGTTCTTACAACTATGGTAGATATAAGATGGTGGCTCAAATTTACAAACAATTTAAGTTTACAGTAATACTCTAAATTTGAAAATATCTAAAATTGTAAGACATGAAACAAGATTGTAGATGACGGCTACCCCTAAATGTTAATGTAATGAAAATGTCAATTTTCTCAAATAGTTTGTAGTCAGAATGTTTTTGAATAGAATAGAATAGAATGTACTATAATGTTACTATAATGACCCTTCTTCTAAGGAGCGACTTGTAGTCTTCTTGATACATCTTCCAAGATATGCATCAAATATTACCGTTGTTGAATCACATAGATTGTACATATAGTGCAGTAGTGCATACTCAAACGTATATGCTCGTACAGTGCAAGAAGATAAACAAATCGCATTTCCAACGAATACAACCAAATGAAGTTATTTAGCAGGAAACCTCGTCACCTTAGTACTTCATTCTTTTCGCTCTATCCATATTCCATGAAGTGTCATCACTGTGAAGTTGGTTCAAAAAAATAGAGCACTGACATTAGTATGTAATTTTGTAACGAAATTGTACTAGAACTGTAACATAATTCTACAAAAAAATCTATTACATTTGAGCGTTAGTTTCCGAACAGTATTTCTCTATCCACTTGCGATGTACAATACCCGTTACAGAAAATTTTACGCGATTCCTTTCTTTTGTCCGATCAATTTGTGCACATTATGGACAACAATATCGCAATGTCGCGTCGTAGCAACTTTGTATGTGGATCAACATTTTTACTAATAGAATCGTTTGAATGACAGTAATTGAACAAGAAATGATTAATAAAAAGCAATGAACAGCGTTCAACGCTCCTCAAAAGTCAATGTCTTCCTTTTTTTTCAAATAGAACGTTCATCCACATTAAAAGAACTACAAGTTTCATAGAAAGGTTACATGAAATGTCGAGGAGGTGGAAAGGTGGAAACATAATTTATTGCTAGCTGCATCCGGAAGTTCACTATTACATGTATGTTTACCCCCAACGGAAGTATTCCATTACTTGTAGGGGAATTTTGGGATTTTTTTAATCTTTAGATGTATGTGTGCCCCCGCGGAAAGTCATCAATACGTGTATGTTCGGCCCTTGCGGAAGTGTTCACTTCTGCGGGACCCGGATATACATGAAAAACTTTCATAATTTAATTTTTATTTGTTTTTATTCAATTGTACTGGTGAGACAAAAACAAAATTTTCGAAAAAAAAGTAAGAAAAATCACAGAGTGGAAAGTTTTGGCTAAATTTGTTGGGAGTTTTACTGGGTAGAAGATTTCTTTTTGTTCTTTTCATGAAATCCCATTTAGGAAAATCTTCACTGAATTTGTAGAACAATACATTATACGTAAACCATAATTATTGTCAACGGTTCTCGTTTTTCAATTATGACTACACCAAAAAACAGCGGGTATGGCAGAACCATAGATTTACACTCGAGAGACGGCATGGTAGCGCTGTCATTTTTAAACATGTCTAGGTGTACATATAATTTTTGGGTGCCGATTAGCATCAGCGCCACCATATGTCACCTCTCGAGTGTAACTCTATGGACAGAACCCTTTCGATTTTTCACATATTTTTTGGAAAAGTTATATCACTGTAACTAATTCAATTAATGTCGCTGGGGATCGAATTTTTTGAAGGACTGTGAACCAACAAATTACACAAGAAACTAAATTCGTTTTCATTGCTTCAATTTTTTGTTGTTGTAAAATTGAATGTTTTCGAACTTGGTACCATGTAATCGCATGTAATAGTAAACTTCCGGATGGGCTAGCAATAAAATAAACTACATTGGATGCTTGGAAGTAATTCATTACACTCGGAATCGATTTTGTGAACTCGCAAAATCAATCACATGTTTTAAGCAACAAGGTTTGGAAAGTATTATTTTGGCAGGTGTAAAGAACTACACGAGCCAAAAAGTAACACTTTCCAGACTGAGTTTGGCTTGTATCACAAGTTGATCCCCCATGTAATGAATTACTCGACCGCATCCAACGTAATCTACTATTTGCCGAATTAGCAATAAAAAGGTCACTTAGTTAAATTGTAACAAAATTAATGTGCTTTTTTGTGCACTACAATAATAATATAAATATAATAAAAGCTAAAAATGATGAGTACACCTATACCGAATGGGCCATTCGATCATTAAAAAAACAATCGAAAAGTCACTAAAATAAAACCTATTAAACAAAGAAGGTCCAAACATTCAACAACGGGCAATTATGCTAGCTATCCAGCAACTCTAGCAAAAAATTATTTCACAAAATGCGTGTGTGTCGAGTCGATCTATTCTCCAAAAAAAAAGATCTAGCATACGTTTGTATTCGAATAAGGTGTATTAATACATCCTGCTCATACTGATTTACTTTCCAACACTCGTTCTCTCTGTTCTGGGGTTGTTAACCCCGTCCACTTTCTATTTGTGATGAGCCGGCAATCAACACACAATCACCAATTCACTCGCAACCCAAAACGCTAGGAACGCACCACATTGAAAAATAAATAATTTTATAACTAAAAGAAGAGAAAAAAAATATGTTAATAATAGCGCAATATACGCAGGCGCAATAGTCTTAGAGGCTCTGGTGTTTTTTTTTCGTATGGTTTGAAAACAACGACAAGCAAATGGTGATGAAATAAAAAACCAGCGACTTTGAGAAAATAACTTGAAGATTTTGTACTCGATTACATAAAAGTCAAGTTAACTGTTTAGCATCTTCTTTCCTTCCTCCGCATTTTATTTTTATTACTTTTCAAATGGAATGATGAGTGGATTGCGAGCAATAAGTATATATATTGGGTATTGATGTTGTTGATACATATTTCTCATATTCACGTTGGTTATTGTCATCGTTTACACCATGGAAATAATAATAATTTGATTTGTTTATGTTTCCCAAGGATATTATACGAATGCATTTTATTGTTGCTGAATCGCAAATGGTAATTTCATATAATTGTTCATCCTAATCAGACTATACCATTAATTGTATTGTTGGTGACTATTTTCGGTAAACAATTGAAAAGTCGTAAAGTCAGCATCAGGTAAATTCAATTCGTTTAGATACGTTTGCTTTTTAAAAGGCGTGCTAAACATTTGAAGGAACACTTTAATTGTTGTTTGCTGGCAGCCAGAAAGCGACTCATTACCGTCTTGCTCAAAACCAGTTTTTCCCGTTTTCTGGCCTTTTGCAAACAAATGGAGTTACTGTCTTGCTGGGAAGTTTTTTTTTTGTCAAGTCGTGTGGGAAGATTGTATTTTGAGCCGAAGGCGAGTAATATATTCCACACGTACCAGCAAGATAGTAGTGTGCTATTATCAGTTATTTGCGTAACAAGTAAGGAATAGTACTTTCATGTGTCGGTGCCGAAAATGCGGGAATCTTGAGATTTATCTCAGGTTTTCGACCACTTCCATGAATTTTTTTTTTATAGTCTGTTTCTGACGATTGATTTTAGGCACTTTCGCATGTAGCCTTCACTTCGTTCGTGCACCATCATTTGAGCGGCTTCATTGGCGGATTAAACTATGCTAAATTCGGTACCATGCCAATGGCGATGGAAAAACTTGGCGCTGGAGAAACTCGTGCATCATACAAATTCTAATTGCTACAATACAATGCTCTCTAAAATGCGTGCAATGAAATATTTAGTTCTGAACACGTCAAAAAATAGAGTGGTTTACCCCTCGGCCAAAACATCATAGACTGGAAAGCACTCATTCGTTTTCGATTTCATTCATTTGAAATTTGAATGTGGACATTTCTTAGGAGGGAAATTTGCTTCCGTTTCTGAAGGCAGCGAAAGGATGGGGAAAAGAAATTTTTTGACAATAATGATGGATAATGGTGGTCTAATGTATTTGATGCAGACAGAATATATTTCCAAATATGAGCGTCGAAATTTTTGGTTAATTGTACAATTCCTCACTAATATCTATCTAAAATTCTCCGTTTTTCCGGAAATTTAACTCAGTTCTTCAGTAGTTTAGTCAGTCAAATCCTAATTTGTAAGTTTGTCGTCAAAGATAATTGCATTAGGCAGTACTACAACAGTATATTTGAATGTAGCTCCTTATAATTGTATACAAACTGGAGCTACGCGGATCATTTGTGAAAGATTTCTTTTTTAAGAAAATACATGAAATGAAAATATTCTCTCACATACAGTAAAGAATAGGGATGGGAGGCGTTCAAAATTATCGATAATATCAATCGAAAGAAATTATCGATAATCGATTAATCATATCGTTATCGATAATTTAATAATTATCGATAATTATCAAAATATCGATATTTTGATATTTATCTGAAAATTCATGATAATATACCGATATATCGGAATATATCGATAAATATCGGATTTTCGGACCGAATTATCGATATATCGAATTATCGATATCTTGATAATTATCAAAATATCAATAATTATCGATTATCGATATTTTTTTGATAATTTTCGATAAAAAAAGTCGATAATTATCGATTATCGATAATTGATAATTATCGATAATCATTTTCATTATCGCCCATGCCTAGTAAAGAAGCAAAATCCACATTCAAATCTGAATACGCTGGGTTCACCGAGTTTGAATTTTACCTGAGCGGAACTCAAACAAAACGCCATATTCATCTATCGAAAATTTGCGTGGTGTTAATTGAACGTAATATCGGTGTAAAAGGTGTTTTTTTGTCCATTCCCGCAGCTCCCATGATAGTTCTAGTCATAAAAACCTGTCAAAGACTATAATTTTGAAAACGCAGCGAACTGATCCACTTTTAATAGAACACTGTCCACAGTGTCCACTACACCATGCACAGAAGTGAATACATCATTTGACAATAATAACTAAAAATTGCTTAGTATATCGTTTCGTCAAATTAACAGAAGACATAACTGGCCTCATCATTGTTTTTAATAATCCACAAGATGTGAACAAAACAGGAGGACAGAACATATTTTAAATGGGGTTAATGGGATTACAGAAATGTTTAAATAATTTTTAATTAATCAATAGCATAGTAGTGGCACGGCTGCTGTTGCATGTGCGAAAGGCAATATAAATTGTCTACACACAAGTGAATCATTCACACATTTTCTTATGCCATCGAATTTAGAAGTAATCATAACAAACGACCCCACAGTTCAACGAAACATAAACACTAATACTCGAAGGAAAAAAAATATAAAAACTATGTTGTACATGCACTGTACGTACACATTTATGTGTAATCTACTTATAAATAATGTTTCCACCAGCTCCAGTAACTTATACTCTTTCGAAAAAAAGTGCATTGCTTTTCATATATGCTTTTTCTTTCCTAAACTAAACGAATTGTACTTTGTAGTATGTGGTTGTCTAAAACAGTCATCGTAATTAATTAATAACTGGGTCAAATGACTTACCAAAGCATAGAACAGCAACACCAGCTCTTTTTTTACATCAGCACAGTGTTCACAACAACCCATATATGCATTCAATGCGCGATAATACCAAGTATATATTTATGTATACTTAAATAAGTATTATGTTTTGTGTGTGCATTTTATTGTTGTTTTTTTTCGTCACAAGAATAGTAAGAAAAAAAAACTATTTTCAAGACCATGCAATGAGTGAATTGTTGATAATTTCGTACTTTAGGTAGGTACACACAGTAAAAATGATAAAATAGACATAATGTTCATCGTTATGATTGCATAATCATAGTACAAACAGGATGTTATAGTAAGGTCTTTTTGTGCTTATTGCGCTAAAAACGTATTCAATTATGTGCACGCACATATGTAATATTAGCGAATTTCGTGCTGCGGTTATCTTTAAGGAGGTGTATACAACTAGAAACTGAGCTAAACGTTTTTCTTTTTACATTGGGTTGACAATCTTCGAAGCTAATCCTATATAACACATTTGATTGCGTCAACTAGCCCTCGTTTCCGTAGAATGGATTTTTAATTTTGTAGAAATGTAGTTGCTTAACAGTTCTCTGACGATCATATTAATTTACACTTTCTGTGGTCAATTTTCAAAATAATTTAAAAAAATTCACCAATATCCCCAGTGTTACCTTCTCAATACTTTTTTGAAGGTCTGGAGTGCTAATCATATTGTTACACTTTGTAAGTTCATTGAGAATAAATAATCTGAGTATTGCGAATCGGTATCTTGCTGTCGTCAAAAGTAATGTGATCGTACGAGTGGACCGACTGGTACAACAGCTAAAGGAAATTACTAGACACAAATTTGGTTGATTTTAACTGTTTTGTTTGAGACACTTAGCGTAATACTGAGTAATAGTATATTACTTCGGAGGTTCCAAGTTGTTCCGAGCCGAAGGGGAGCCGAAGTACAATGCCTTATACGTGATTAGGCAATGTAAATGAAAATGAAACATACCGTAAAGATCATTTGCGTAATCTGTATTCCGTAATTTTACCTTTCAATGTCAATCAAATTTTACGTTTTCAGTACACATAGACAAATCCTGGTTTAAACTGTTAGGCTTTCGAAATAAAAAAAACTTTTGTAGTTTTTTCAAAGATTTGGTTGTAATCTTTTGGTTACGCACAATAAAATTGGAATATTCTAAAGATTAAAAAGGTATTTGGAATAAGTTTAAAATTTTGAAATTTAATTTAATTTTTTCTCTGAAATCATTTCTGTGAAGTATAAAAAGGTTTGCGGGCGATCCGAACTCTTGTGCACACCCACTTTTTTCTAATAAATTAAATTTAATCCAGGAATTTTCTCTGTGTAAAGTTAAAATTACTGAATAACGATTTCGAAAGTGATCGTACCTAGCGTAGTATAATCAATTTCTAGTGAATATAATTATGTCCATACGATTGTTAACTAACCGTTGTTTATCAGTCTCCACTGGAGACTCTCCAGTGAATCTTATTTTGCATGCTTCTGGACCGAAAACCGTTAATTTGATCAATGAAGCATTTTCATACGGGCATGTACAATGTTGTTCCACAGATACTTCCACAGATGGGGTAGTGAAATAAATTGGATTAATTACATTCAGTTTCAGCGATAAAAAACCTTCAAGTTGTCTACGATATGAAGTGGTCTTTTATAGCTATTTTTCTAACTAGTTAGTAAATTGGATTGTTTTGCTCATTATATGTGTTGGCAACAAGACTTTATTTACCGCTAACTAACTCAGAATCCTTCTGCACATGATGATCGTAGTAGTATTCTGTCAATTGCGTAAATTATTATATCTTGGTTATGTACCCTTATGTATCACATGGATTTCCGCATGACAATTGTCGTGTGCAGTGCAAACATTGCAAATCAACTTCGTTTGTCTAACGAGATTGTTGCTGAAAATTTTGAATATTTTCTACTTGCAGTAGAAAATAGCTATTTTGCTCACTAGTTCGTAAATGGGGTACACCTTTTGAATATAAGAAAATTCAAGAGAATTTTCAATATTTCAATAAAAAAAACTGCATTGGTTTTCTGGTCATTACAATGTTTTACAGAGGAGACGATCTCTTGAAAATCATCTAAAAATGATCATATTCTGAAATGATCAACTCAAAAATTGTGCGATCGAATGTTAGTCAGACGTATGTTGCAAACTTTCGAAAACTAACGGGACACGATCTGCTTTACAAACATTTGCATCGAATGAAATTGGTGCCCTCCCCACTTTGCAAGTTCTGTGAACAAGAAGACCAAACATCAGAACATATCATGCAATGCCCTGGACTGAAGAGAGAAATCGAAGACCTAAAGAAAATCTGCCCGGACGAAGAAGAATTATTTTTGAAACTATATTGGCACGTTCGAGGAAAACAATGAATTGAATTTATGATATTTTCGAAAAATAAATGAGCATTAGATACAAAAAAAAAAAGATTCTGAAATCATAAAACATCAAATTTAGATCCTATGCTACGAACGAGTTTTAAAAAAATCCTTGTAAGAAGAGTATAATGTTGAAATTCATTCGAGGATTTGATGCACATATAAATGAAAACGCATCGAATTCAAATTGAACGTATAATTCATTTAACGTTACAACGGAGCCGTTTTGTATATATATAGGACTTTGAAGAGCTAAAATGAAACAAAAATATATTTGAAGTCATGAAAGCATTCCTTTTATAAAACGAAAATAAAAGAGTATTCTTTATGTGTCTCCTGTTTCTGTAATCAGATGACTCGCATAAATGAAAAGAAGAAGAAGATAAATTCCAATTTGTATTTATATTATACATTACATATTGAACTCAACTCCAGTTACTGAAGCGATCCGGATTGAGGAATTAATAAAATAAAAATTTATCATTTGATGGAACAAAATAGTGGAGTAGATACATACTTCTCCGTATAGTTACGATATTATATATATTTTCTATGCACAAACATTGGACACACATAACATACCACCATATTATATGTTCAAACAATAAAATTATTTTTAAATTTCGGTTCAACGAACCCAGGGCATGTGGATGTGATTTGAAGCGAGGAAGAAAAAGAGAACTTGTGTGGTTGTAACTATTGTGTCAAGATATGTATATTATACATGCGCTCACTCAGTTCTAAACAATATGTTGGTACATTTTGAGGAGAGAGTAAACATTTTATTACAACGAAGATGTGTAAGTAAAATGGAAAATGGGAAAAAAAATAACGAATTCCGATAAACATACTAAAATGTACCCACTTTGGAGGGGTATAGTTGTAGGAATTGAAAGGAGTTAATGTAGAGCAGAGAACATGGTCGTCTATATATTTATATACCCAGCGCTTTTTTGATGTTTGAGTGTACACGAGCAGAGAAAAATATTCAAAATTTCTATTATGCTTCCATTGAATATACATAACTTTTATAAAAATATGCTATTACAATGTGGAACTGCTTACAGTCATAGAATTTCTTATGTACAATGCGGCAGAGATATTCTTTTGTTGTCTTTACCTCTATCCAAACTTCTTCATTCTTTTTTTTCTTTGAATATTTAAACCATCACTTAAATATGAATTTGTTTAAACAGCATAACAAAAAAATGTTGACCATATGCTACGCAGGAACAGGTTGCTTTTTTTATTGTTGAAATTGTAATTCAAATTCAATCTAATGCGTTTTTCTTATATGAATTTCTCTTCACTTTAATTTATGGGAAAATGCTTAAGACAGTTCATTCACTTTTCGTTGTACATAATATTTCTAACATTCATAGAAAAAGGCGGCGTAGGGCAATGCACAGCAATTTGAAGAGGATATATATCGTCACATTAGAACGACGGTTTGGACAAAAATCGGCAAAGATAGCTGTGCAATGGGATTTTCTTTAGTGATTTTCTAATAAGACTACACGCACAGCACACATTGATGGTGAGGATTTAAATGGCATTCAATTAAACCGATATTCAGAGAGAAACGAACGGTTATCATTCGGTTGATGATTTAAAGTAGTTGTTTTTGCTGCTAGGATAAACGAAGGACGGTCTTGACTCCAAATTTAATTATTAAATTAAGACGGGGTGACAAAACTTTTTCATGCTTGCGATGTGAAAATCCTTATTTTGTCCACTATGAAGCGTTGTGGAAATGGTATTCTGTTGTCATTTTCTCTCCTAACATGGTGGGTTTACCATAAAAAAATTTGACTGAAAACAACAAAAATTTGACCAAAAAAGTCTGCGTTGCATGTGACAGATAAATTTTCTTGTAGATCTATTCCTCAACATCTGCCACTTTGCGACGCAGATTTTTTTTTATAAAATTTTTGTTGTTTTCAGTCATTTTTTTTTAGATGATGAGGACAACTAAGCCAGCTTAGTGTGTTCAATTGGTCCAATTTAATTTTTGCGTAACGAATCTGAAAGCGTCAACTCTAGCGATATCATTCATTTTAGAAATTGTACTACAAAGACTGCGTCACACTTTTCTCGTAGAGATTTTGTTGTTACTACATTTTCAACAACATAAACAAAATGACAGTTCAAGTGAGAAAAATTCTATTTTCTCCCAATGGGAAAGAAAGTGCTGCACTTTTCTTATTAGAAAATGTCATTCGACAATCGTCAACAAAACACTATTTTCGCATTACCTATGACGGGGATGAAAAAAATTGTGTTTCGAGGGTGTTGTTGGCCAGAACGTAGCGAGTGCCACAATTCACCCGAGAAAATGAAATTTGCTACTTTTGTTCCCTCGATTACCACAACGCTTTTCACAACAAAGGCTTCTGACGATTCACATGAGTCGAGAAAATCACTATTTTCTCACCTGCGTTATAAAAACCATTATTTTCTCACCGCATCTGAAACTTCGGGAACCTTTGTTGTAAAAACGTTGTTTGTGTTAACACATAAAGGGAAAAAAGTGGGAAATTTCACTTAGTGACCAAATAACTATAACCCATCCTAAACAATTACAAACTTGTATTGATCGTAAGCTTTACCTTTATTCCGTTTCTTAGTTAAAATAGTTTATGAAAACACTGAACTCGTTTAATAATTCTGGAACATAATGTAAACAAGTGGGGTGGAGTCGTGGAGTAAACTAGATAAATAAAATATGGATACAAGCATGTTGGGCCAAAGTGTACACCTGTAATTGAGAAGGAAAAGACATTATTTGAAGACAAAAATCGGTGTGTTAGAAGTTCCTATCTCCTCCTCCCGATAGAACAATAACCAGTTCTTCTTAGTTAAGAAGTGGTTTGATAATATGAACTATGGTTTCGACTTTCAGTCACTGAGTTTAATTTAGAAAATTTACGCATCGTTTTAAACACCTACATTCGCGAGGACTTCTGTATATCGTACGAAATAAATGTTGTGCGACGAACACTAACTGCCGATGTCGTCGACCACTATTTGGTTGCTAAAATTCAATGCATATCGCACGCTTAAGAACACAAAATAAATAAATTTAAAAGAGGACATCCATTTCAACATCACACTAAAGTTGACTGTGCTGTTAATAACCGTGTTATTATTATTATTTTTTTTATAGTCATCCGGAACATGTGAAACTTTACAAAATAATATTATTCAACATGCTGATGAATAAGAAAGAGTACCACGGTGGAAATACATCATATCTGAACGTATGCATGTATATACGTAGATACGTTATACCTACCTGTAAATGAAAAATAATTCAAGCCAACAATACCATCAGGTAAATTATAGTAAAAGCACCTTATTACGAGAGAAAAAAAAATGTGTAAGAACGGGGATCATATATGTGAATAAGTCGGTAGTGTGTGAGTCCGATTCAAATGGAATTTGAATAGAAGATACACTTCACATGAAAGGCTATAAAAAAGCATACGTAGATAGCGAAGAGAGAAGTTGAATTTGTAAAACTTAATAGAAACAGGGACCTGTTGCTTTTGGATGTATAACCTGTGTGTTTGGAAATGCTTTTGTTAATCTTAATTTTTTTTACTTATTGTTTTTTGTGTGTAACATGTGTTTGAGTAATTTTTCGATTCAAACGCAAATGATGGCCAATGGTGGCTTATTGCGGATGCTACAAAAAATGTCAAGAAGTTTTCGGGTAATGCCACGAATCAAAATTTGTATAGTCGCAGAATCTAGACGCAAATGTAAAAAAAAACGTTCAGGCTTCATTTCTGTTATTACTCCTCACGAAACTGACAAAAAAGATTTAAAAATCTCTCACTCAATCGTGTTAGGGCTAGGTGTTCTCTTAGTAATCGATTGTCGTAATGGTCCATAAACTGTTATTGAAAATGTTTGAGAACAACAACAGGTCGCAATAAATCGATTACAAGACGTTCGAGTGTCGATAATTTGAATCACTCTGAACTCTTTACCGAAAAAAATCCGAGGCCGAGACAACGCACGGCAAACCAAGCACCACACCAGAACAAATATATTTAATGGCACTGAACCAATTTCTAGAACCACAGGGTTACATCTAGAGGTGTCAAGGTGACGCTGTCATTATTTGAACATGTCTGGCTTCCCTTATATTTTTCTGGTTTTCTTTGATCGACAGCGCCTCCATGCCTCCTCTCGAGTATAACTCTATGACTAGAACAGATTTTTAACGGAAAGTAATCCCTTTGCTCTTCTTCTCTCTAAAAATTGAAAATTCTGTTCTCGTGCTTGGTTCAGTGCTATGGTAACGGTCATTTGGCCACTTATTTTTGGGGAAGGCAGTGGCGTTATACCAACATTAAAACTTAATTTGGGTGAGAAATTCTGACTACTGTGCCGAGCAGGCCCCTTGCTTAAATTCTGTTCTGGTGCTTGAGTTACAGTGTGTTTCCCGAGATGAATCCTGTTCTTACATGCTGCTTAATTCCTATTTATTTTGTCGATTTAAACTTTCTTATAAATCAATATCAGTCTGTTTTGACGTTTTGACGAACACGTTGGTGTCCTTCAAGAAAAAAGTTACTTCTCAAGGGACACTGATGCTTAGATCTTTTGTCATTTTTATTTATTTGCGTTTGTTAGGTAATTTTGAGTTTTAAATATATTTAAATCTTCGAAAATTGTGTCCTTGTACTTAAAAGCAGAAGAGGAGATGGCCCTCGCGGTGACTATAAGAATAAAATTACATAAAAGAATGAGCTCGTTGTGTACACGCATTGCATAGTTTAGATACAGTCCGTGTTTCTTGTTCTCAAATTTCTGTTTATATCGTCAGTGAGTGGTGTGTGCTGAGAAGGTAAATGTATTCCAACCACACAATGCACTGTGGCATAGTACACATTATATATGTATCTGAATAACTTAACTGTAAATTTTAATAATGTTGATTTTAAATTTAAAAGGAAATAAACCTCTTCAGGCTTGCCCATATCATAGTATCTGTGATAATGTATGCATAGAGACATTAAAAAAAATTGAAGAGTCTTTCCTCTCGAAATAGTCGAAAAATTAATTTTAATTTAATAACTTTTGTGGGTCAAGATAGAAAGCATGTAAGCACTAAATTTTGTGGACTTTTTCATCCTATTACTTATGTCTAAATAATATTCTTAACCTTCATTGAGATGAATATTCTAACTTTAAATCATATAAATGGACTTTAATGAATATATTCTTGAAAGGCGTAAGCGTTCCTCCATAAATTTCATTCGTACCTTGTCTTGTCCAACCATACTCAAACAGCCAAAATATTACGACTTCTGCGGAACCACACCACAGCGAAAGAAAATACCAAAAAAATAAAAACATTTTTATGTAATCTCGAATCTTGATGTGCTTTTTGGGTTCAAAAACCTCTAGTTTCTATAATTTTTTTTTGTTGTTAATGGAGCGTAAATTACAATTTAATTCTTTTATTTTTATGGTAATTCCATCATCTATGGCCGGCCTTTCATTTCGTGAAGTTCTTTGTGTGCTTTGGTTACTTTTAAGGTATTGCATTTCTTCGTTTTTGGAATAGAAACCAAATCTTGTGGAAAAAAAAACAATTACGTGTTCCCTATTCGTTTATAGAAAATAGACTCGACATTAGTTTACACTGACTCGGTCTTACCGAGTCGGCAAGCATCGATACTTTCCCCCTCCCCCACACAAGCAAATCTATCACGTTGGTCGGTATGGTCGGAGTAAAGAAGCATTAGAACAATTTATATTTTTAAGAGAACCTACAGTTTTGGTCCTACAATTGTGGATGATTAATGCGAGTGGAAGGTATGTCGACATTGGAGAACAACGGACGGTATAAGCATCATTAATTTAACACTGTACACACACATACATAAGCGGACGATATTTCAACTTGTAGACCAAGATAATTCCACGGTATCATTCTTTCATACGTATGCAATGGTCAACGGTAAACAAATTACTGCAAAAGTAGCCACTTTACAGGAGCTTGATAATAACCTCATTACATAGAGGTGCGCCACATTCCTTATTGCATTCTTGTATAAAAATAGTATATGACTTCCGAGGTTCCAAGTTGTGTATTTGATAAGTGGGGTGTTCCCCACTTGTCAAATAGCAACTTGGAACGTCGTAAGTACAATGATTTACGTGATTAGGCAATGTAAAATGAAAATGAAACATGCCGTAACACGTAAATTTTTTTAAAGAGTATGTTTTAAGGCAAGTGCAATAATCTACTATTTCCTTTGTTGTTCGACATTAGGCTATTATTTAAAGCCTTTTCAGATCACTTTAATACGGCTGGTCATCTGTTATAGACAACGATAACATAACAAGAATAAGGAATGAGCTCTGTCTAGTGTTCTGACGACGATATATGGATTTGACCATAGCACTGCTCCTAGCACGAACACTAATTTTTCCAACGTCAAAAAGCCTCCAAATTTCCAAACATGTATGGGCACATACTTAACAAAAACTTGGAAATTTTTTCACGTTTAAACCGTTGTTCAACCCACAAATACTAATATTCTAATATTTAGTATATTAACCGGCTGTTACGTCTCGTCTGATACACGAGTCAACGTATGCATGTCATGTGCAAAAAGTATGCAAAGCATGTACGAAATTTCTAACAATATTTACATACATATGCGGAAGTGGATTCTGTGGGTCGGAAATATGTAGTATCTAAGTGAAGGGAAAAAGAGTTTCTAAGCTCATTTCGGTTATTATACTATTACTGTAATATCCACTGCCCACTGTAATATTTACTGTTCATAGCACTGAACCAAGCACTGATTTTTTCGCTGCAAATTCTTTGTCGTTTCTAAACGTTTTGTTTCTGCATATCATAAAGACACGATTTTGAGTTTGATTCCTCCAATTCCAATAAATTATTTACTAACAATGTGCGCCAGCGTCTATCTAATTGTGATTCTGTCGCCTTTTTTCAACGAAAAATGGCTGTAAAATCACCAAATTCCTGACAAAGTCGTTATGAACTGACTCACTTATATTCATTACTTCAGGCTCTGTTTGCCTATTACTGCTGTCATATTCATTGTACGGAGATTTGTCTATATCATTTACAATTGCCAAACAATAATAACAAAAGGTTACAATATTAGGTTTCAGAAGTCCAGGTAAATATATATCAGTTTGATGGTTAAATATTCGTAGTTCTTCTACCAATTGTAATTATTCACTATAATAAATAACTACGACCAGGACGACGCCGACGAGGTTATTTGACAAAGTGAAACAATCACAAATTTCAAAGTAGTTAACCATCCCATCTAAGGGTGTGTTAGCGGAATGAATTTGTACCAACCAAATCAGCTTAGAAAAATAACCAATGTTCTGAGTCTGAAAAATAACAATTATAAATTGTTGAGGCATCCTGCCGGAAATGCATTTTATGCATAAATTAACATTACGAGTAATTCCCGAAGAGGAACAAAGGATAATTTACCTTTATTTAAAACGATTGAATTTTAATATTTAACATTTGAAAATGAAAAGTGAAAATATTCTAACGAATGAATGCAAAGACCAACTAATTGATACCCGTTGGTCGCAAGAAAATGTAACGAATATAGCATTTTGTGGGATTACCGTCTTATTTTATCATACAATAGTCTAACCTTGACATAACTTGTGTGTGATTATCTAAATGCAGAAAGGGGACACGTCCAATTAGTGAATTATAGGAAAAATGAAGTTTCATTGATTAAACTTCGTTTCGAATAGTCTGACAATGTCAATAGAAGATTTTTGACACTTCAGAAGTAAAACCACCGTTAACCTATTGGAAATAAAGCGAAATCATTGAAATTTCATTTTTATTATAATTCGCTCGTTACAATAAAGGTAGTTTGCTCCGCTCATTTCGATTTTTTTTAAATACAAAAATTGTAAATGGGGTAAAGAGGGCTATGAGAATTGAGAATTGTCAGCTTCATTTAGGCTTTTATATGAATGAACTTCTTTACAACTTTACAACGTCATAAAACAAATGATCAGTCAAAACCTTGTCATGTCTTCACCTGTGTCACCATTTCCTACGATAAACAAATGAATCGAAGCGGTAAATTTATTTCATTCGAATTAATGTAAATGATCGTTTATGGTTGATGATAAAGGGGAATATTACATTTTAGGGGTTGCTGTTGAACACATTGTTTATTTGCAGCAAGTGGTTAATTGGATTCATGGTTATGTACGCACGATGTTACGTTTTATATTAATGGGACGCTGTCGTGTTTTTTTTTTGTTTCTTTAACGGAACAACAAGTGTGTTTGTACAAGAACTCATTCGCTATGATTTTTACTGAGGTCTCGTCATGGGCCAAGGGGTTGAAGGAAATGGTTCATATGAATAAATATTTCCATTGGAAATTTGATTTACATTTTAAATTGTGGGAAGGTGAAAATATCCTTATTTTACGTTGGACATTTCGTTTAAATTGTTATTCAAATTGAATCTCTGTTCCATGACCTGCATATGTTCAATTACCATTTTGAAGGATACATCGCATATTTTAGTTAGGGTGAGACTTCTCGTGAGAAAGTTTTACTCGGTTTACATGGAAATGCAGAACAAATTTGACAGAATTCACAGAATCAAATGAACTTTTATAAAACTGTAAATATTTTACAACAAACCATTCGATTGAAATAAACCGCTTTGCCTTTCCCTTCTCATTACCAACGAAAACAAATAATAAAATTTGCTTTATAGCGTTTGCTTCCCAATTATTATCAGATTTCTCTTCCTTACACATTTTTATGCTGGTCTCCGCTGTACACAGAGTACACACTTATAATGTTACCTACACGTGTATTGTATACTCGATGCAAGAAAAACAAGACAAAAGACACCACCAAGAAGTGTGCACACACGATATAGATTCGATTTTAATTTGAATCGACTTTACAGAACGTAATCCGATACTTTCGGTTCGTTGAAGAACTTCTATTAAGAGAAATCAATGATAAGACAACCGTATTGGGTCACTGCTTATCGGGCAACAATTGTGTTGACACACTGAATGAAAAGCATTGTTGCGTTTGAAGTGCACAGGAATTTTTTTAGAAGTTTTAGGACATCGTATTCGTGGTAGTAAAGTCTGTGCTGTCCAATAGTGCCGTTTTTGTTGTTACGTGTGTCGATCATTTTATTTTGGTTTTTGGTCAAAAGGAATTTTGATAGTGGACACCAACGTTTGTGATGATTAATGTTTGTAACACGACTCTTACGATCAGGGCTGGTATTAATTTATAGATAAAGTTAAACAAAAAACCAATCGACTTTCATTGAATGTGTCGATCAGCTGAAAAACAGTAGAAGCAAATTGTTGCTGAGATTTCACTGTTTCTGACTGTGGAACCTTCAACTACCTATGAAGGGCAATTTCCTTTTCGGTGGCTTTGCTTGGGCCAACGGCACATCTTCTACTTTCCAACTGGCTTTAGTAATGTCGTACTAAGACCCTTACTTTGAGACATAAACACTTCTATTGGGGCTTGTTGCCCGCTGAACAGTTATATTTATTCTGCCTATTTTGTAGGAAAAACATTGTATATTTATACCCATTTGCAAGGGTAACTCGAATCGGTTTAATTCAAAAGGGTACTTTGATTCTCTTTACTTCGACCAGTGAAAACACTCATTGTTCGAGATTCAACAGACTGTATTAAAAAACACAAAAGTTGCATTTATTGCAACGACACATCACTGTGATACTCTGTGAAATCTTTGTACTAATAAATTAAATTATGAAAGAACTAGAATCGGTTTATCCACAAAAATTTATTTACTGATGTTCCCTAGGGGTGTGCGATGGATGAAGGATCGAGACTGGTCCACAAAAAATTGTTATCGTCCCTAGATGTCAAGCTGTATTAGTCTTATTCGACTAATTGGGGTCCAATTTAACTGGAAAAAATAAAAACCGAAAAAATAAATATGACGAAAAAGTCGTATTCGTGAGTCGTCAAAGTTCGCCGACTATGAAAAATTGAGTGGATCTTGAACTTGAAAATTCGTAAATTCATCAGGTAAATAATTCAATTTTTGCTCAAGTTGGCATAAATTCTTGGGAATGTTGAAGGCTATCAATTTTCATAGTCAGCGAACTTTGACGATTCACGAAGAAGACTTTTCCGACAAACTTCTTCCGGGTTTTATTTTTTCTGTTGCATTGGACTCCAATTAGTAGAATAGGACTGATAAAGCCTGCAAAAATCTCAAAGAAGTTTTTTGGTAGAGGTCGAAATATGTGGGCGGCCGAAAACTAGAAATTTTAGTTTCTATGATTTGTCGCAAGTTGTTATTGAATAAAAAAAAAAAATCGATTTTTGACATCTAGGGATGATAACAGTTTTTTGTGGACTACGCCAGTGTCGAACCTTTATCCACCGCACACCCCTAATGTTCCCCCTGGGAAATGAGTAATTCCTTCATTGATATGAGAGCTAACACTCACTACCCAGGGGAAAGTGAGTAAATAACTTACGTAATTGTTTGTAACTTTGTATTTTGCCGTATGTGGTTGCAACCATCGCTTTCGGCTCGAGGTAAAAAGACCTCATTTGGCAAAATAAAATGTTCCAAACAAAAACTTAATCTACTATTTTGTGGTCATATTTAGTCAATCAAATTTAATGGACTATTATAAACGAAATTCTATTGTTTTTCTGCGACAAACATTGCTTAAATAGAGCTCCTCCAATAGGGGACCTCTATCCATCAAAAACATTTTACTGCTAAATTCTTGGCATATTCGTCAAACGACTTTGATTCGATATTGGCGGTGAACCAGCGAAAAGAGTATCGAGAGAGGAAATTTTGATCTGTAAGGCAAAACTTCGTATAGGGCAAGTACGCAGAGTCGTTGTCATTGTATTTCTATCGTTTCATCCGTAAGGCAAACCAACGGTGTTAAGGAATCTCGTGCCGCGTCATTCACAATATTTGACAAAATGACACATTTTGTATAAGGAAATCATTGTGAATGAGGCGGCGCGAAATTCCTCAACACCTTCCCCATATGTGCCAGCTGTCATTCACATGTTCCTTCCGCATGTGTTCCAACTTAAAATTTGTCTGGTGGAATAACAATGACAACGGCTTTCTGCACTTGCCTTTTTGTTATTTTTGAGAAATAAATAAAACGTGTCTTTAGGTGTAAATTTTCTACGTTGTTACATTTGGGGCAAGAACCACAATATATTTTTAACGAATTAAATCGCCAATCCAACGTAATTGCATTGGATCGCCATTCAAAATTTATTTTATTTTTTGTTCAAATGTTGGATTGTTATGAAAACAGCCTTCATCTTTTTGCTTTAATTTAATTAATTAAAATTTAAACAGAACGCATGCTCTTTAATGTAACAATAAATTTTCTATTTTTATTCTTCATCAATTAACAAATTCAATCAAAGCATTCTCCCTTCTTGTTAAGTGCCTACATATAGACAATTTATTAACCTTGCACATTTGTTGAATTCAGACCAAACGTAGAACGTACCCAGCATGTGGCAATGTTACACTGTTTGAAAATCGGAAAGTACAAAAAAAAACAACGACAACTCAAAACTCACTATTTTAGTACACTAAAACGCACCCCACGTTGTCAAAAATTATGATATTCCATCAGACAGTAAAACTCGAGATAAAACCCAGACTAATAACATATTGTTGCATTCAAGGCATGGTTCCCTTATTACAGTTTTCGTTAATTTACCCATATGAAGGACGATGTCAAATTATATCATAAACATTTCGAAATAAAAGGGTGAATAAACCATCTAAACCAATGTTGCACGATTTTTCAATATTTCAAGTTGTGTGTTAACACATTGCGCGGGTCTTTTTATGGGTAACACCACACATTTTTCCATTCAAGTATTTATAAAGTTTGACTATCGTCACAATATATAGTTTCGTTGCTCTAAATAGGAAAATTATTCAAAAATATGCTGGCGGCATAATAGATAATTTTCCCCAATTGAAACTTATCAGAAAATGATTTTTATTTTAAATAGAAACGCATTTGTTCGGTGAAACATTCTGGTTGTACGGTTGTGGGTATGTACTTCATTTAGGAAATGAGTACAAAATACAACAGTACCCGACATGAGGGTGAGATCAATAATACAAATTTTTCAAGCATTTCAGACTGAATATTGGCCCTGAACGAAATAGGGGTGATAACACAATCCATGTGTGTATATTCGAGGTCTGTATGTTCTATGGTGTTATGGTGTATTTGAATTTTTATGCTGGAAAAACCAATTATGCGTCATTTTCTCATTTATCAATATTGTTTGTGTTTCGTTTGCATAAATAAACAGCTTTTATGATATTGGCTTAAACGGGTCTGAACATTTACCGTATATGAAACGTTGTAAATCAACTGATACGACCAAATATAATAGACGCATAAGGGTGGACGATAACAGTGAAAATTATATATATGAGGAAAACTATCAACCGTATTCGCCGATCTGATAGCGAAGAAATTAGAATAAATAACGATTATGTATGAACAATGGCAATACCAATACCAATACCAATACCAAGTTTCATTTATTTACTACGAAAGGGAATCCTTAATTTCACATTGAAAAGCTTGGATTCTATGCGCATGACAAGGCGTTCCCAGGACTCTCCAATAAAACTGTACATAGAAGGGAGTTTTGAAAATCTGCCATTTTATTTCCATATGATTGTAAAGTGGAATTTGGACTGTAATTGGTGAAATAAAAGTGATGAAGGGACACTAATAGAAAGCCAATGGTGCGAATATAACGTCGAGATGTTTGCGAAAATAGCACAAGAAGTTTATCCAACCCGATGAATGTCCCATGGAGTTTTTTTTTATTTGTTTATATGAGATTCGAGAAAAATGCTTAAAAAATTGACCCATGCAAAATAATTGAAAAATATTGACAGAAGATTGATGAACCATCTGTCAAACATTTTTCATGTGACCTGATGTAAACGCGTATTTTTCAATGATTATTCCTCGCTAGCGAAAAGTCGTCTCTGGAAAGTGATTAATTTATTATTGGGCCACGGCCTGTTAATTGGTCTGTAAATCATAAAAAATAAATGAAAATATATTGTTGTGTGGCTGCTAGGAATTTCGCGCCGCACCATCCACAATACTTGACAAACAGACACATTTTGTATAAGGAAAATGTCACTTTGTGGGTTATTGTGAATGACGCGGTGCGAAATACCTCAACACCAATAATTTACTAAATTTCATCAGATTTCACTAAAGAAATTCGTGTAGACCCTGAAATAAACTACTAAAAATTCATGAAATATTCTAAGAATAGTTTCCATAATTGTAACTTACTGCAAGCCTTCTGAAGAAATGAATTACTGTCATATGTAGCGTTGTGAGCTACATACTTCTAAATCTAACTAACATGTTGACCACCAGTCTATAGATCCGTATAAGTCTGTTAAGGACCACTACTTTTCGCAATCACAAATAGGGGTAAGTTATAGGGCAGGAAATGGTGGTGAATATTACCATCGCAGTTAATTGTTAATTACATCTGTGTAGAATGGCGAAACATTTATCACAGAAGTAATATAGGTAATGAATTCAAAAATAGGACGTTTATCTCTAAGTCGACCATTACAATTTGCCCCCTGCCAAAACTATCCATTAAATGTTGAGTATTTTTTCTGTTTTTTTTTATTGTCAAATGTCACAAGGGTAAATTAGGGTTTTTATTACAAAAGTTTTTTTTTACAAGAAATAAAGCGCTTATAAAATATACAATATTTCTCCCCAGCAATACAACGCTACCAGAAATAATAAAATATTACATTCATATTTTCGGACGTTTGTGATATTTCCTTGCCGAGTTTATCGATGAAATCTATCGCCTCTAAACACCAAACCCCCAAAGTTTCCACAGCAAATGGAAGGATCAAGAAATTCTACTCCAATAGTCCTTTGTATTTTCGATGTTTATTTTTTGCTGCCAATTCTGCGACCGATCCGCTTTTGGAAGATGATTGATTCAAATAATATGGTGCAAGTGTGTTGGAACATGTCGCATCCCAAACGAGCTTTTGACCACGACTACATGGCACAAGGGTTACTCCGTCAACTCTCTTCCCATCATCACAAAACATTCCTGGTCTGGATCTGCATGAAGATGTAGACGGCCAGCCCTTTTTGAACAGCTTAGTCCGTGTGTTCCATCAGTTGATACTATATCACCACAAATACATTTGTGTGTTTTACAAACATCGAAACCGATACGAAGAGCTGTAGAGATTCGGAAGGTGTTGTTGTCCAAAAACGTGCCAACAAATTTACAAGGTATTTGACTCGTTGTGTAAAGATGCTAGATATCTGCCGTGTCTTTCTTTGATTGAAAATTGAATGATTCCAATTTGTCTGACATAAGTAAATCATCCCATTTGTTTTGATAAATCTTTCTATCTGGAAGTGATTCGGACAATAACGACCATTCATTTAGAGCGTCGGTATAATCGGCTATCATTGTCTCGTCGGATATATTTGGCAACATGAGTGTGACGAGATTCTGTTCAATTTTTTTTTTCATGAAAATCAACTTTCGTAGTAATTTTGGTTTACAATTATGAAAAATTAGGAATTATCACATTTTTGTTTTATATAGGATCTGATATTTCTAGTTCCGATTCTGACAGCAGGTACTTTGAATGAAATTTTTGAATTTTTTCCCAGTTGAAATATTTGTCGCTCACATACAGCAACCAGTTTACTGGGACAAAAACCAAAAAAGCATTCAATATCAACTGTCAAATTTGTGGGTCTAGAAATTATGTAGAATCTGATGAAGACGAAAATGTGATAATTCGTTACTTTTTTTAAGTGTACATTACATACGTCATTACGTCGGAATCAACTTCGTGGTACTCGCAAACTCACTCGTGTGTTCCTTCTGTAACTGTCTTTTCGACAAGTGTAAATTTTGGATATCCAATCCTCAGGAAAAAGACATTATCGCAAAAATGTCACCTCATGTAATGAATTACTTTTGCAGCATCCAATGCAACCTACTACTCTTAACGCATGCTGAGAAGCGACTTCTGGAATCGAACTTGCTAAAAAAAACGTCCAAAGGTCCAAACTCACTTACGCCGTTTACCGAGGGGGAAACCACTATTTTGTAATTAACACGGTTAATCAGTTAATATGTTAATCAGAAACATAAGTTTTGTGAATTTAAACGGTTAATCGGCGATTAACATTGATTAACCGCTATTTTTGACGTTTATTTGTAGTTTGGCGACGATTCCCCCGGTCAAATACTGGTTAATCACCAATGCGTCATCATATTAATCACTGGTTAATCATGTTAATCACTTCAATAAAAAAAAGTGGTTTTCCCCTCGCCGTTTATGATCAAACAATGGAAGCTCCTTCTTCTTTCCATTGTTAAGAACTAAACGTAGAGCTAAACAGCGTAAGTACGATTACAGCTTAAGTATTTCAACGATAGATCAAGAACAACCTTTGCGTATATAGCAATATTCCTCTGAATCGTATGTAATTTTCAATCGGGAAATGCTGTTTAAATTTGGAAACTTAGGCTCGTTTGTAATAGATTTTTGTATAATTCTATTACATTTCTAGTACATGTCGTAAAATTGCTTCTGTCAGCGATCTATTTTTTCGTGAACCAACTTCACTGCTTTGACATTTCATCGATATTGACCAGAGTGAAGTTATTTCACTAGAAAATAGAGAGCAGAGAATGCAGTACTTAAAAAAAATATAACACCTCTACATGCCCACCGAGGTATGGTGTATGTGTATCAATTAAGTTTGGATTGAACACTTTACAGTTTGACGACAAATAAGCTTTAAACTTCGGTATATGTTGATGCAAATCAAAATTATCGCTATAGACATTAATATCATTGTCCCTTAGAACAACCCAAAGGCATAGAACAAAAAAATGATTTAAACGAGCTACTGATCAGGTGCCATATATTCAGTTTAATATTTAAATCCAGGAATGTGACAGAGCGTTGATTAAAGAAGAATATTGCTGTGTAAGTATAGGTATGTGTATAAAATTCAACTCATATGGCGCAAAATTGTGGTACATGTAAAATAATATTGTAAATGGCCTTGAATTTTTATAAATATTTTTTTCTATTCGAACATTTTTGTTTCAGTATTTGTATATTTGTTTATCATCACATGAGTTTGCACATTTCAGATATTAAGTCAATAGTGCGCGGTTTAGATGCGCAAAAGTAGCGATGCTTTATCAAAAAAATATTTTTTCTTGTGTTATTACATGTAGGATCATGTATTGGCCGCCCCGAAACGACCGGTTAACACATTAATGCTAAAAAAATAATTTTATAATAGAATTGGATTTTAACATCAATTTGTTTTCGTAGATGATTGTATGGAGAGAAGAAACGCTCACCAACATTCCGTCAAAGTTACTGTTGTATTTCGTTTGGAAAAATATATAAAACATCGAACAAACTGGAAAAATACAATAAAACCATTAATGAATCTGAAATTCAATGCAAATATATAGCCAAAGCGAACCATATACACTGACAAAAGCGCTTTGATGATTATGTTATATAACTACCGACCAGCTTTTTTTTATAAATTTTGTTGTAAAATGTTATTGAATGTCGTGATGTGTAGGTTTAATTGACCAAAAGAAGTTTGAATGAAGGAAATGTTATGAAATAAATAACATGGATCTACATCGTAGTAAAATCGGGTATAATGATGCGCATCTTTTGTAGCATTTTCTGTTTGAAGTGAATTATAAGACAAAAAAAAACGTTCGATCTGAATTTTGTGTTTCAGAAACAGATTATTGGACCGTTCATAAAATATTTGTACTACATACTACAAATTGTATTTTAATTAAACTGGACACATGCCTGGACTAGACTGTTCGCCCAAAGGACTGCTGACTATTTTGGGCAGCTCAAAATTTTTTAATTTTTTAAATCAAATGTGAAAAGGAGCAATGCCACAGCGGCCATTGGGTAGCCAGTTCGGCCCTGAACAAATCATAAAATTAAATTACGAAAATCATGCAGTAAATCAATGCACTTCAAGCAAAAGTGATCATAGTCGACAGCTACCAAATAGAGTACTAGTGTGTCTGAAATGGTTTTTTTACAGTGTTAAACAGTTGTGTGACACACTGTCAAGTTTCAGTACACTATTTATGTGCTATGCTTGAAGTGCATTGAGTAAATTTTTCGATTTTCCTGCTCATAAATCATCGAGATAGATACTAGATAGAATCAAGCGAAGGAAAGTGCTCCATACTGAATCGATGAAACAGACTGCGCCTGAGACCCAGGTTCTCAAAACGAACTGATGTGCGTAAATCAAATTGTGCAATAAATAAATGGGTTTCGGTCATATGCTCGGCTCATATACAACAACAAGTAGTAGCAATATATCCAAGGCATGCAATTTTATTTTGTAAAAACATAAATTGAAAAATTGTAGGTAGAAATGTTGTAAAGTTGTGCATATATTCACATTAATTTTATTTTTATAAATAATGCACGTCAGCCACAATCCACTTAGGAAATAACGACCCTGTAACAAATTTCAAAATTATACCTTACTTTGCCAGTATTCACTTGATAATTAACTTGAATCTATCAATGTGTACGTTACACTTGATAGGATGAATGGGGGCATGTTGTAGTTAATAGTTATTGGAAACACGTTTTGCATTTAGCGATGAAAATTTGTTTATTCAATTTAAAAAGAATCTGTTCCTAATTAGACATCAAAGCACCATTTGCGGTTGACGTTTTGAATTGATCCCTAACTGATTTCACTCTTGCAACAGGTCTGGGCGACTATTCTCGTATTTTCATAACTCCAAATATTCGTATTTTGAAAGTTGCGTGCATAAAATCCCATAAGAACTGTCAAGTTACGAATTCTTAAAGTTACGAATGCTACGGGAATCTACGCCCTGGGCGCCCATTCTCGTATTTTCCTAACTTTAGGAATTCGTAACTTGACAGACCTAATAGGATATTATACAGGCAAACCTCAGAGGTCAGAGCCAACACTTCTTGACACAAAAGGATGGGCCCAGTTTTTCCAGAAAGGACGTCGACACGAAGTTATCATCGAAAATATTATTTTTGCGAACCGTTGTGTTGATTTCTCTTAAACAACAATCATTTGTGCTTCGAATTTTTCGTTTTTGAAAAATTAAATCTCTGATACTCTTTCTGCCTGGAGTATCACCCAGCAGGCCCGGACTGGCCATATGGTGAATTCGGGGAATTCCCGATGGGCCTTTTGGATTTTTGTATGAGAATTTTTAATTTGTGGGCCTTTTTAAATTGAGTTGCATGGAGCACCCGATGGGCTTTTTCGAGCCAGTCCGGTACTGTCACCCAGTGCGTCAGATGAAAAAATATGTTCCTTAAAAATAGTTTAAATAATTTTTAAATTACGTTCCCTATAAGTGGGTGGTGAGGAATTTCACCCCACGTCATTCACAATAATCCACAAAGTGACATTTTCCTTATACAAATTGTGTCATTTTGTCAATTATTGTGAATGACGTTGCGCAAAATTCCTAGCAGCCTAAAGAGAGCAGGAAACTAAACATTTTGTCACTGGTGACGATGACAGGTGACGAGCCATTTCGGAAGTAGATCTTTCGATTTGATTCAATGAATTATCCAAATAAAGGAAGCCCTCGCAGATGTTGGCCTGAAGTGGATTCATCAAAGAAATTAAGATTCAAATTCAATTAAAATTAATAGCAATAACTCAGGAAGTGTAACAGCTTAATTCCATGGATATTAACGGTGGTTGATCAACATGCATATAAAAAACAAAATAATACAAAAAAATTCTATTCTCGCACTACGATTCATATCCATTGTGGATGTACTGGTTAGAAGCAAATTACTGACTAGAATTTTACATTCGAGTAAACAACAAAAATCACAGGTGCGCATCCAAATAAAAAAAAAACGACTTTATATCCCTCACTATATCGTCTATCGTCAGTACACAGCACCAGAGTTCATCTAACATGCCTTTTTTCCCATTTCAATTCCAAACAAAAATTGTGTTCAATTTCAACACAAAGTTTCGAGCGTACACATTTTATTATAGCATAGCTTTATGCCTTTATGCCTATCGCCTAAGTCGATCGCGCATAGAAAATCTATCTCCTGTTGCATGACCTCTTTTGAGTTCAAAAACCCTTTTTTCTACAATGAAAGTCACATAACATTATGAACAATAACGAAACCATTTTTCAACCAACAAACATCGTGTGTATCGGTTTGGTGTATTTATACGAGTTGGATGTTTTGTTGCTTTTTAGAGCCCTCATCACATAGGTACATTAAATATACGAGTTATATATGGATGGATGGATGAAACTCTATGTAGATCTATTACTTAGGTACACATTACATGTAGGTTTTATATTGTAGAGGTGTATCTAGATAGGTGCATGTAGGTAAAAACCTAACAATGGAAATAGAAGCAATTGTTGAATGTTTTTCTTTGAAATAAATTCGATCGTGTATCGCTATGTTTTAGAGATTTATTTAGGGCTGGGCCAATTACTGTGGAATCGAAGTCCATTGGAATGTTTTTCATTTGATATGGGGACAAATTTTTTTTTTTAAGTTTTGGAGTTCAATAACCACTACGAATTTTTGTGAGATCGTTTCTTTTCAGGTGGAACACGTCGCTGTTGGGGAGATGTTTGCGTTTCAGTGAACCCGTTCTTATTTTATGCGATCCAGTTCTATGTTTCATTGGACAGTAAAGGTCCAATGGCTTTGTTATTTAGCACTTCACGAGTTGTCAACTTCTGGGATGTTCCGTATTTTGATAAGAAGAGTCCAACTTGACAAAAACAAATAATTGGATTTTCTTGTTAATAAACCCATGGTTCTGAAAGAAAAGGTTGGAGACATTTTCGAGATGATCACAGAATTGGTGGCATCAAAATTTTCCTGTGGCGCCAACTAGGCTTGTGAAACTTTATATGACGATTTCAACTCAACAAAAAATGTTATTTGTTTAGACCCGTACGAAGTACTGGGGTCTTATGCGTTTACGCATACGTCCGTAACACGTCGAATTGGACTCCCTGAGTAAGGGGAAACCTATTGTGGTTGTCTAGAGATGCCAAATCAGTGAAAAAAAATGTCCGTCTGTCCGTCTGCACGATAACTTGAGCAAAACGCATCCGATTTTGAAAATTCTTTTTTTTCCCGTTTGGTAATGTCAAAAGACAGGCTAATTTCGAAGATGAGTGATTTTGGATCGACCCTTCCCGAGCTGTGGCTCAATAAGTGCTTTACGGTTTTTCGAAGATATCTCCGGACATTCAAACGTTACACTTCGTGTCAAATAAAAGGTATTTACAATACCGATCGACAAAAAAAAAGTTTATGGAAATCGGATGACCGACTCGTGAGTTAGACCCCTTGGTGTGAAACAGGCACAGGGCGGCAAGCAGTTTTTGCTTGTAGGTCGGCCACATTTCAACATATTTCGTCTGTTTTAGCTTTATTAGAGAGGTATTGACCGTACCAATCAGGGAAAAAAAAAGTTTTTGAAAATATGTTCTCCGGAGCGTGAGCTAGGTCTCTTGGAGTGAGCTCTTATCTGGCTACTCGGCCGTACAGTGAACGTGGAGTATTTTGTCAATATCTCGAGTAAATTTTGACCGAATTTCATGAATTTTTTTTTTGTTTGAAAGGTATTAACGAATGTAAAGCGTCGGTAAAATTTCCGGTCTCCTAACAAAATGGCTGCCGGTGGCCATATTGGATTTTAATAAAATTGATATATATTGGGAAAATTGTACTTAGAGTGTTTCTGTTAACATGGAAATAATTTGTTATATGTGTGGGATGTTTCAGGCATTCCATATATGGACATCTATATATATCTATATTCACCTATATTGAGCTATATACAGGCATATAGAGCGATATAATAGCATATTCATCTGTGAAATGTTTATTTATAGGAAAATATAGGCTATTTAAATAGGAATTTATAAAAGTTGACTTCGTACGGGGCTGTCTATATTGCCTCCGGAAATTTATTTGTATATGCTAACAAGGCAAAGAAAGATAATGTAAGTGATTTTAAAGGGCGAATAGCTTTTCAGTAGAGAATGAAGTAAAAGAAATGAAGAGTTTCACAGTAAAGGCTTTTGATACGAATAGGTGTTTCGTACGGGTCGGTGTTAGCTGTGTTTTAAAGTTGACTTTTCACACAATATGTAATGAGAGCGTTAAACAAATTTGAAGTCACCAGCATTCGTGACCTGCTCGTTCTTTCAGAACGATGAATAAACCAAGCGTCCTAGAAGTTGACAGTCCCAAGGTTCTGAAAGAACAGCCTGTTCTGAACAGGTGAAGACACTTCTGAGTGGCACGAAATTTTGACAATTTGATTGTGTCTATAATCAGTGTGTTTAACAAAACATGTCGAAATTGCCTTCGTAAGTGTCTTAAGCAGTACTTTCAGAATCTTGGACAGTTCCGCAAAGTTCTACATTAAGTGTCCATTATTCGTCATTTTTTAATCCATTTCTCTTTTTATACTTTTCTTCAATTTTAGTGAGGGTACCAACGGCAAAACTTTAAAACTTAAACCGTGATTTTTTTCAAAATCTACTTCTTTGAAGACTGGCCTCGATAGATTAAGATTGGCTCGTTCGGTATGTGTTTTTTTTTATAAAGATGGAAGCACGGGGTTTCGGTCGGTTTTGAAATTAAGTTTCTCTATGTTGCCCACATTGCAATGTTAAACATATGTGCAAAGTCTTTAATTTGTGCTGGGTGAAGTCCTTTTTCAGCGTAACCTCCCAATAAAAATATCTTGAAATTGTCAATAACGCGTGGCAACGTGTAAAAAATAAAAATAAGAACCCACCAAAAACCGGTGGCGATCCTCTTGTCAACGGGCAACACATAAACAAATTCCTTAATCTATTGTTATGGAATGGCGCCAAATCGGTAGCCGGTCGAAAATTATTTTAAAATAATCATTTATTTTCATAAGGTAACAATTTTGTCTCACAAGCGTCGTCAGTAAGAGTTTATTCAACTACACTGGTCGAAAAAAATATTTTTGAAGCAAGTTGCTCAAAACTCACGAGTGATTTTGCGAGTGTCAATATAAAGCTATTATTTTATCAAAGTAAATTGTGATCATTTTACACAATGCTGTTTCCGAAGTAATGAAGTACGTGTAGCATCCAATGCATTCTGGTTTACTACCTGCCCCCATGCGAAAGTTGATTTCCACATAGAAAAATAAGAAGTATGAACCGAAAATAGTCCACACCTAATGGATCATAATCACAGGGGCAAATTGCTAAGTAAGGGTCACCTATCACATAGCGCAGGTAGTATCTCTACATATATACTGTAAAGTGCACTTTAAAGTAGAACAAGCGAACTTTCAGCAGTTCGACATATTTATTTATTTATTTATTTATTTATTTGTTGGTTTTGAGACCGTTCTAACAGCCTTTTACAGCCAATAACAAGTTCAGTCTGGACCACCGGCTTTACGTGACTTCCGAACCACGCCTCGAAGTATGTAATTACTCTCTGAGGAAAGTTAGGTGCGAAATTGATATCTCGCCTTAATGTAGGCTAGACATATGTACACAAATTTATCGTATTTGGGTTACGTCATACGATTCATTCAGTGTATACGTCGTTGCAGCCACCAAACACACCGCAACTACCCAAATTATGAAGCTTGAGTGAACTAAGGACGTTACCAATGCGATATAATCGCTAGAAAAATTCCATGCGGAATTTGTCTGTCACGGGAATCGAACCCGGATCATTTTGGTGGAAGGCTAGTACGTAACCACTGAGCCATCCCGTCACAAATAAATATAATAGTATATTATGTTACTACACTCACGGAATTTAGGAAACCGCCATACCTCCTTTTAAACTAGCGTAATAATTATTTATGTCAACCCGAATCCGATGCGAAGCCGTCATTGAAAGTTTAAACCAGGTATGGTCTATTCATACAAACCGGAGAGCCCAGCGATTTCATATAAAAAAAAACTCACCTCTTTATATGAAATCGCTATGTCCTCCGCTCCATACAAAGTTTGACATTCAACCATACCTTGTGTATACCTGGATACGATTCGTGTTTCATTCACTGTTTTATGCTATTCAGTGAGCGTATTCCGCGCAGATATAAACAAAACATAAAAAACCACAAATTTTACTGAAAAAAATCTGAAACTAAAATACTGAAACAACATATCATAATCATGAGTGCGACAAAATCTTGCCATTTTTTTTATCGCACTAGTGCGATAAAGTACGTTCACTTTCTTATGACATATGACATTACACACAGGCCGCGTGAGTATCGAATTCGCTCACTGAACTGCATAAAAATATCTGTTGTTTCATTAGTCACTGTAGAGAACTGATGATGCAGTCGCAATAGAAATTAGTTAAAAGTTCCTTTGCAGTTTTAAATTTGAAGTCACCAAATTAATCTAACAAACGGTATTTATGACCTTCGTTAGGTTTTCGTGTCTCGAAAGTTGTATTGAGTTAATCATTTATTCTCTATTACTCCTTCGTTCTGAATGTTTCATTATCAATATCTATAATTACACCCTAATGACAAGGCCATTAAGACCTTTGGAATTTTGAGCAACTAATGAAGGGTTGATGCTCATATTTGTAATTATTTCAAATCCATCAAAAAACCATTTTCAAAATACCGAGAAATGAAATTTTTTCCTAAATAAATAAGAAGATTGTTCTGACTACTTTAGTACAGCGAAAGTAGTATTATGATGAATGTAAACGTCGACATTTCGAAAATAATCATTTGTAAAATTCATCAAATGTAAACTTGCACCCAGCTCCCCTACTACCTCTGTAAAACGAGTATTTTAAAATTTATTTTATTCCTTCCAAAAAACCTATAAGCAGTCAGATTAAGCCAGCAAATAGCCGAGCTCCACACGAACTCTACATATACAAAATGTACGCACATAAATTTTTGTAAATCATCAAAGTCCAAAATAATTGACATCCACTATCTGTCCGTATAACGAAATGCCTCGTATAAGCATAATACATGTATACAATAAATATTCGACGAGTAGGACATTCACATAGTTCGAAAACATGCGCGAGGACGTACCAAGCCAATAGACATGGCATTATATCCCCAAAACAGTATACGATTTGAGTATAAAATAAATTGTTACTAGGTACCGTACCACACATTTTTCTATATGAAAATAAATCTTAAGTAACAAATATTATTAGATCCCATATACCTACACACAGTGACATTTCGTGTAGTGCTCTATGTGTGTAGTCAAAATCTGCCCTGAAATTTTACTGTATAATATAAACGAAATCGTTTTTCTCTCTCTCTTCATTGTATCCAATATGCATAGACTTTACATCAGTGAGTGTGTGTTACGCTAAAAAAAATTGTTGAATACATCCGTACGCGATCGTTGTATTATGTTTAATTCAAAGTCACCACCAGCCTTACACAGAATACAAAGTCAAATTTAGTTTAAAATTTACCGCCACAGCGGTAACAGCCCTAAAATAGTGACGACGATGGATTCTCCGCTGCATTGAAATTTATTTTCCTGAGGTTGATGAAAAAAATGTGAATTTTTTGTGGCTGAAAGTTTTGTATTTAAAGGGAAAACAGAAAAGAAAAACAAAACTAAAAATTTGTCAGCAAATTTTGAAACGTTCCAGAGACTTTATTTGTTGATAAGTGACAAATTTTTTGTTTATAAATAAAAAAAAAGCTTTTGATAAAAGCAAAAAATAAATAAATTTTTAATTTAATTTAACCGAAGTTTATGGTGACGTCATTTGTTTATCCAATAAAATTGACCAATAAATAAATTGCGGAACAGTTTTGTGATTTGATTCGAAATTGAGTTGAAGATGAACATTTAATCTGATTTTGACTATATGAAAAGAAATTGTGTATGGTGAACCGGAAAAGGACTGACTTATCAAATAAATAGAAAAAAAAACCCGGACGAAAAGACTTTTAAAGTGGATTTCATTATGCAAACATATTAAATTGGATTAAAAATTGTGTTGTAATATTGAATTACACATATCAAATTATAAAAGCGGAAAGAGTGTAAGAAGTCGAAAACATTGTATCTTCGATAAAGTAAAAAAAAAAGTTTTATAAAAACGAAGAAGAAAATACTCCCAAAAAAGAAAATCACATTTTCTTTGAACCTTAAACCGACTGGGACAACCAAGCAAAGTAAACGAATAATTGTGCGTTCATATATTAGTGCCTTGTGGCGTTCGCGTCGTTACGTAAAGGATTATTTTTACCCGTTATTCAAAAATAGAACGAGTTCGAATGGAATTTACCTTACACCACTTCGACTGAGCGAATGAAAAAATAAATAAGTAATATGAATACGGTACGTGGCAGTTTTGTTCAATTTTATTTTGTCATTTTTACATTTAAATTTTTTAAGTTTTATTTAAATTTTGTTGTAAACTTTAAGATCGGTTCCATGCCATTAAAAAATTAATGTTTTTTTTTTCTCCAAAGCCACTCTCATGGTTGAATAACTCTATGAAAAAAGCCTGGCTTATAACATTCAATTGTTCATTGAAAGTTAATAACAGGAAAAAGAAAAATTTTATACATAAAAAGCCGGTAAAGAGATTGAAAAGAAACGGTAAATCTCTCGTGCAGACAATCGTATTTTGCTTTTTTCTCTTGTAAAAAAAGCAAATAAGAAAAATAACTTTCAAGCGATAGAGAAACATCGGTCAATGAACTGATCGACCCCATTTAGTTGCTTTTTTATGTGTGTATGTATTGGAGCATTTACACCTCTAAATTTATATTTTACCATTTCCAAAATTTTGAATTAAATTTAGGTATATTACTGTCACCAAGACCGTCTTCGTAATTGCACAATTTTCAAAAATTTTTATTAAATGAAACGTTCAGCTGTGTGACAATCAAAAGGGCGTTATCCTATAACGTTTAGGATTTTAATTTTCGTTCAAAACATTTGATTTTTTCGGCCAAAAAAGATCCTTTCTTTGAAAAAAAAAAAATCCGTTAAGAGGCATGGACACTTAGCTGAAATTAGAATCTACATTTGGGCGTTTCGTATTTCCACTGATATCCAAAAAAATCCTTTTTTGAGAGAATGTTGAATGTGTAGTACAAATTATGTTAGACGTCTGGATTTCACGTACTTTCATAGTAACTTGACAGTTCCTCATGACACTTACAACCAAGATACTTAACTTGTCCCTATATGGCGTTGTTTATTTCATGTAATTTCCACTTTATTGTCTTATGGATATTCCTACATTATTATCAACGACTATTTGCTATTAGAGAATTATCTAGCACACATGAGAAAAAAAATATCTAAAGAAAAATAAAATACTTGATTCCTACAACTCTCGTTCCTACTACACACTTATCTCGCCCCATAAATCTAAAAATAATATTTTTTTCGGATGTTTTATTGAATTACATGCTGCTATACAGTATAACGTGAAGCCGAGAGGATATCATTCGATGTATTCATTTCGGTTCCATTTGGAATGGTTCTTCGCTTGAAAAACGATGATCACGATGATCTTTTTTAACTTGACTCCCCTCTTTCCCTTAAAACAAATTTACTTCTCCTCTCCCCTAAACGTGGATACGTTTCGTAATCCATGTGAGAGTTGAGTATACACACGTTAACCAATACTTGCTCAGAGATTATCTAAAACATCAATTACTTATCTGTTTGTTTATCGCGAGAGAGCGAACTGTAATGTATATATAGCAAGTATAATAGACGGAGGATGATTTTCCCCGTGCAGTTTATGTATTTTGTGTACGTTCATAAGACACAAATATATCGGGCGTTTTGTTACACAAGAAATTTTGAGCAACGTTTGTGTAAGTTAAAAGCATGTTTAGGTTTTTAAATAACTTGAATTAGAATTAAAGTTCCTTGTATATATATATATATATGTGTGTGGATGTGTGCAGTATATATAGATAGATAGATAGATATCTAAATATTGTTCGCGTGTATACATATATGTATAGTCACCTAAAACCTACGTCCTACATCGCATCTATCAGGCCATGGACGTAGGTGGTGGAAGTGGAAATGTTTCAATAAAAAAATTTTTAGTTTCATAAATCTCGTGATTGGGGTCTGCTTGGATACGATTTTACTTGATGTGTGTTTTATTATTGAAGAGTTTTATGATGGTAGGACGACTTTCTATATTAATTTTTTTGTTTTAAATTCATTTTATTATTCGTTCCGTAAATTTTGTCTCTTCTCATTTGTAATGACAAAATTATGCTGTTTGATACATGGCATAATTGACGTTATTTGAATTAAATTAGTCCCAATCAACGGTATCAAAGGATTCCCATATAGTTGGAATGTATGCCCGCAATATTTTTCGTTCATTTTTTTTTATAATTCGGCGAAGACTGTATATCATTAAGTGTCATGACATTGGTTCTATGTGTGCGTTGAATGAAATATTGAGGTACTTGAGATTACCATATGACCCTTGAAAACGACTTTTGAAGCCTTTTCGCTTGAAATGTTGATGGTTAAAATAGTAATTGAATAAAATGAACCCTGCGAGTGACAATTTAGATAAATGTCATTTTGTAGCCATAATGACGTGAACAGAATTTTGTCAACTAAAATGTTTGAAATTGAAGTTTGCGGATACTATTATAATACAATGGGGTTCTGATGATTTTCCTGGTTTTTTCCAACTCAACTCTTCCACTCTACGAAGACATTCGTCATGCATTCCAACAGAAAAATTCAACAAAAATCAATTTATAATTTCGCTTGACTGCATTAATCGCACCAGAAAGTTCCTTGCAACGTAAGCAAAACATTTTTCATGCATATAACTAAAAATAAAGCGACGACTGTACAGGGTTAAATGGAAGCACCAGACACGAATGCAAAAAATAATAATACAAAAAAAAGAAAACATTACCCGTATCATAACTTGAAATACGAAATGACTTGAACACACCGAAAAAAAACCCCATAACAACTCACGGATTCGCATCGTTTTCACTTCACATAACATTCAACCGTGACGATATACCCCATACAATCAAAACAGATTTTTTTTTTTACACCACATACCATTATCATCATCGGTTCCACCGGTTTGCCCTGTTGCTCCCTTCATTGTAACGAATTAAAATTACCGAGAATTTCGCAACAAAAATTGTTATATGTGATTTTATGCTTGTTCACAATAAAAATTTTCGTTTCTCCTAGCCTCGATTCCATTTGCCTGTTTCGAGTTATTTCTTTTTTTCAGTGTTATATTAAAACTGAGTACGATTATACCACAATATACCCACCCATGTGAATTATGTACATATATATGTACGACTATCAGCATTTATATCGTTTTGTGTATTTGAATAAAATCGCGACGATCCGCGCAATTGCTGGTAATATAAAATTTCACTAACACATACATTCACTGAGGGAGAGGGAAATCGCAACCTAACCCCAATGTGTTCAAGAGCGAAATAGAAAATCGCGTATTTTTTTGTATTTCGTTTAAAATATTGCTGACATGGCGTCCGGAGTGTGGTGAAGTGCGGAATTTTTCAGTAGATTTGTTCGGTCGGGTTGATTATGGTGTGTGTTACATTTTGTTTCTAAAATATGAAACGTTTTTGTTGAATTTATATTTTTATATTTTTGTGGTTATTACTTCAAATCTTTCCCGTTTTTAGATTGTGGCCAGTTAAATATTTATTTAGTTTTTAAAACCGTAAAAGTCGTACGTCTACAAGCCAACAAGTGAAAACAAAAAACCCTCCGCGATTTATTTATATCGTTAAATTCATTCGATCGTTTCGGTGGAGGTATTAATTTTCTAATTTCGGCGTTATGAAAATTACATTTGGTGAGTTGTGTGTTGCGTATTTGGTTTTTTTTTTATTCCTTAATATATGAACAGTCTGTGAATGGTAAATGCCTATTTTCTGTATACTACGGAGAGATGAATGTGGATGAGAAGAAAACAACGGAAAAATAGCGTTTCGCGTTTTGGTTTCGTTCTGAGATACACATGATTATTCGAAAAAAAAAAACTTATTTCTTTGCATTGTGGTTTGGTGGTAGTGAACAAAATGGGTTCTGTATTGTTTCAGGGTCAAACAAAGTGTACTTCAACATTTTGTAGATACATTTATCAAAAATATCAGTTGGTTATGTGATTGATAATTAAGTAATTACCAGTTCTGTTTGATAATAACATAAACCATGTGTGTAACATATTATCGTCGTTTGTGGAGAGAGAGAAAAAAAACACCTTTATTTCGTCCTTCGTAATAAATTGCTAAATGTCGCCTCTTGTCTATTCAATGAAGTAATATATAACTTTCAAGGCTACATCGCATGTAACACAGTTTCATTTAATTTTTTTTTTGTCATTTTTCTGAAAAAAAACTAATAATTCTTTTCATACACAGCCGAGTGATAAATGAAAATAAAATTTATCTAACAAAAAAAAAAACAAGCTAATTTCAATGGGAAAACATTCTTGTTAGAATTAGAATTACAATGGAGCGAAAATAATGGTTGTTTGTGTTGTGCAAACAGTAATTCACTCACATTGAAATCGAATGTAATTTTTTCCCCTTCAACAAAATTTTTGTCGTAATTATCCTTACGTAATAGTTGGAAATTACCTGCAGATACAGTTCGAATTGCTACCGACAAACATTTTATTGTTTGAAGACATAGAGTCCAATTAACATTTTCTTCAATATCTCATTTTCATTCCTTCAATACGTATATCGAGCCGATAACGTTGTACTTCTGCTATTGAAACTAGTGCGCACAATTTTTGTCTCCACGTTTTTCCATCCATAAATGATGCTTTTCCTGGATTTTGAACCCGTCTCATTTTCCATTGATGACCATTGACCTGAGGGGGAAAAACTATTCAAAATCGTGTCTTATCATCCAAATCCTGACCAACCATTATGGTAGTCACCCTTAACTCCCTTATAACTCTTAACAGTGAACGTCCTAAAGGTAACTCAAGCTTCAAAAATTTGGGTAGTTGCAGTGTCTTTGGTATGACTGAATGACTCGTATGACGTACCCCCAGTAAACGTGTAATTTGTGTCCTATTTATTTGTCTAGTCTAAGTTTAGGCTAGATATCAACTTAGCGCCTGACTTTCCTCAGAAAGTATTTATATACTTCGAGGCGTGGTTCAGAAGTCACATTGGCCGTTCGTCCTGACTGCACTTGTTATTGAAAGGCTGTTAGTGAGGTCTCTAAACAAACAAATCAAAAGTCATTTAAAGGTGACCCCTTGCCACATACTCTGTGATTTTAACGAATTTCAACATTTACATTTGCTGATGCGACTCATCAGAGTGTTCACCCCTTCAAGCCTTTTGTAGTGCTAATAATACATTTATCGACGTATTGTATTCTGTCCACTACACATAGTGTCACTTGAATCATTTATTCAATTCCACTCAGCACACTAGTTAGAGATTATTTTCAAAATTAACAGCTCTGACCTCAGAGATCATGTTTTTTTTCTGTAAAGAAAAATACGAACAGTAGGTAGGTTGCATAGAATTGAACAAAAGACATATGTTATTCCACTAATTTGTGAAGAAATGTATTCGGTGTCATAGCATACGAACGATTTTTGTTTTTGTATTTATAAACTTTAATAGTAAGCAACTCTATCGATGCCACTTTAACTAATTGTAATACATTTTAGCGTTGAATCAGCAAAAGAAACCATTTATTGTACGATTTTAAATGAGTCAGGATGCCAATTGTTTGGTTTATGGTTTCGTTTCGAGAATTATGTTACAACCATTTGTTGCATTATATGTTACTTTGGGAGGACGTTCCCAAAAAAAAAATGTCGATCATGCAAAGGATCTGTAGAAAATCGAGTATGGCAACAGCAACGCCTTTATTTGACATTTTATTTTAAATTTACAAATATTTATACAAAGATTGTCGGATTTGCACAACACCTATATCCATGTCATAATGTGTTCGCATCAGCTTTATGCGCTCAGAAGGTGTTTTGTTTTTTTTCCGTATATACAATCGCTAAACAGAACTGGTGTGCATACGTTATTTTGCACCAGCTGGTCCCATTTGGAATTGTATGTGACCAGCTGGTGCAAAATAACGTATGCACACCAGTTCGGTTTAGCGATTGTATATTCGTCTTACGCAATATAATATAAGAACCATATGCATGCATCTAGTCATTCCATCTAGAAATATGAATTTTTATCTCAGTATGAATAATATTAGTCGTAAATTATTAGGATCATTTCACGATAGTTGTTATCCTTCAAGGCATACCAGCTGTATGGTAGAGGCTGTGAGTTTTATGATTTTATTATTACAACGCATTTGAATGTCTTGTGAATTGGATTGAGTTTATCGAATTTGATTTCATTTTCCAGTGTCATAAATCTTCGCTGCTATAAGATCGTAAATTTATAAATGGTTAGATGAACGTCGAATCCATCGAAACAGTACTTCGATCAAATTACTCTGCAAAATCTGCACATCGTCAATTTAACGTAGGGTGACAACATCGATCTCCGGACATGTAACCAGTAGTCAGATACCTATTTTATTGCTTGATTCATAAGAAAGTGTATCGATGAAAGAACAAAAGGTATGAGACTATTGGTACATGTCCGGAGACTGGTGCCGTCACCCTATCTTTTATTTATTATTTTAGTTAATAATCCTTGTGTAAACACGTAGCTCCAATGTATGTCGTTCACATTCACTCGTTCTGGAAGTGTAAGCGTCCTATTTCTATTTAAAGAACTCCAAAGTAAATTTATGCCTCACACACACACACACAGAGATTCGTGTCGATGGCTTCGTGAGATGGAAGTTTGTTCGTAGGATTAAATTAAAGTCTTCGTTTCCCCCATACAATACATTTTTGCACATCTGCAAGATCCCAATTTATACGTTAACTCATGCCAATAAATCAACCCCATCTTATGTATGTTACACAGCAGATCATTCAAAGAAAAAAGTTTTATTCAACCAAAAAAAAAAAAAGTTCACCTCAGTATGACTAACAACATGATGATCCTCTTCGAGCCACATTCGCTCACATGATCGCATTCATATTTTATTTTTCGTATTATACTGCGAAACAACACCACATCAAAGCTAACCATTTATCACAACCAACTTTGTGACCTTCATATATACAGAAAAATAAAACATTTTCTAGGGGCGGAGTATTTTTGTTTTTATTTTTTGTACATACCATCGACTATAGAGTTTTATATAATTTTGCAACAAAAAGAGACTTCTACCCATACAAAAAATTGTGTTTATAAAACGTCTTTATGTATCAGTTTTTTGGTCTGGCTTGTAGGTAGATTTTTGTACATACATAGGTACGTAACAAAATTCCACCGATGGTTTGTTGAGATTTCTTTTGAATTATTTTTTTTCTTTATAAACAATTTAATGGCGTTGAAGGGCTGCACCCATTTTGCAATGATATATTTTGTGGTGTGTTCGGCGTTTCTCTACTCATAGTTCGGTATTTTATTTAACGTCGATGTTTCGTTCTTTTTTTTCGGCTATTTGGGTTATTCGGAACGTAATATTTGTTTGTTTGATTAGCAATGATTAAAATTCTATTGAATTGATGAGGAATTTTTGTTTGCGTTACTTCGTTCGCATATTTTATTTGAGTGAGTCACAGTCAGGATCTGGTTTTTTATTTCGTTTCGATTGCCAAATTTCAAGTAAAAATATTTTTTTTTTTTAAATTGTATTCATTATCATGAAGGAACACACAACGTACACAACTGTATGTAGGTAGATAACGTAATCTATAAGACAAATCTTTATTGCTTGTGATATGGATAGGATATTTACTTGAAGTTGATATATCGAATACGTGTACATTGTGCAGGAAATTATTAATTAGGCTGAAAGGCAAAGCTTACGCAAGCTTACATGTATTTCAACACTTTAGGGGTCATTCAAGTAATATGCACGATGTAAAATGGCGTTTTTTTGGGGTCTTCTCTCCTCTTTTCAATCAATTCTCTGTGGTCGCGACCACATGATTATGTCAACCAAAAATCGAGTTTACAGTGATTAGAGCGTCTCTTCCCTTCACAGAAATCTTTAGTAAAAGGTGAAAGATTTATTCGATGTCTGAAGATATCTGAGTTCCATATCGAAAATACCGCAGCTTACGGTAGCTTTTCGAAGCTTTTTTTTGAACACATGTGAAAAATGTACCTACACTCACTCGTGTGGTCAATCTGTGGTCGATTTGTTATAGAATTTTGTTCGTTTTCCGAACCCAACTCTCTACGAAAAGTGCGCACGAAATCTGGTTATCGAAAATTCAAATTAGAGCGTGAAAAACGACCAGGAAACCTTAAAACTATTGAATCGAATTCCAACTGAATTATCAAATTTGTGAGTACGCCTTATGGGTGTTGACATGTAAAGGTGCTTCAAATGAAAATTCCTTACGGTTTGGTAGCTCCTTCTACCAATGGCCCTTCGGTTCAAATCAAGTTTGTTGACTGGTGTTTGTGGTTGATACTTCAGTTCGGTTGCATATGAGTGAAAGTCCACTTTAGGAACAATTTAATTTTTTGCGCTCTTTCCCCTTTTAGTGCGTGAGTGAATGACCCCTTAGATGTATGGGAAAAATTTGTCCTGGTCCCGCTTCTGTAATTTCAAAAGTTCCAGTGCAAAGCAGTTCTTATTACATATAGTGTGAGTCAGTCGTAAGATGTTAATAGTTGTAATTGCATTTAATAGACCGTCTTCAAGGACGTTTGAAATGCCATCCACTTCAAAATAGTTTCATACAAATGAACGAAACATTTAACGAAACTTAAGTGAGGTTACATCGGAAAGTTCCGTAACATGATCTAGAAACGACCACTTCTCTTCCCATCCTAATTTCAAGAGATATCGATGATCGACAGTTTCTATGGTGTACAATCTAAGAAAAAATCAAAATTGCTTCATATATAACCGAATTTCATTTAATTTTTTCATTAAAATTTAAGGACACGGGTTATCACGGGTTTCCAGACCTCTTCAAACCCATTTCTTATTCTTTCTGACGATTATTTCATTTTTTGTTGGTAATGTCGAGATGAGATAACGTTCAATAAACCATTATATTTGCGATAAGCCTCTTATCTACTCTAAAGATTCGATGATAGTAGAAACTCGTTACTTAAAATCGTAGCATTAGAAATGGAAAAAAAGAAGGAAATCACCAATTCATTTGGCGGCTGAATTTCCCAAAGGAATATCCGACATTTCGTTCTAATTTACTAATTAATTTTACCGAACATTTTAATCGTAACAATTCAATACATCGGCATATCCTTGAACTTATCGTAACGCTTTATGACAACCATTCCACAATATTATGAACGAACACTTCGATTGTGAATTCTTAACACAGTTTAGATATCAAAATCACCTCCTTCACACGTCTACCCCGCGTGATTAATTCATATTTTAGGTTTTTTTTTTCTAATGTAGGCTTAATGAACGATATGTAATTGGTTGACAATCACTTTTGATTTGATTTAATTTTTATTGGGTAGAGTAGAACATGACTACAATTTTTATGCAGTCTCTTTGAGCGGAAAATACAAGCAAAAAGCTGTGAATTTATTGAATTTTAGATTAGGTTACGATTTCATATAACCAGACGACATTCATTTATTATTATTAGCCTCAATGCAGACCAAAAACACTCTACGGGTCTTAGCAAGTGGTTCCGTTGGTCCGAAATATATGGTGATGTATGGAAAGTAGCGCGGCCTTTTTCGATACATCACTTTGACCCAAAACTAGAACAGGATTTTCCACGCACAAGTCACAATTACAATCCACTTCTCTTCATTGAATCCACATGATGCAATGTTAAGGCATTTAAGTATATGTTACCGCTGATATTGCATGTGGATTGAATAATACATCAATTGGATTGTAAACGTAGGAAATGTTACTAGCCTATTATCCTACAAAGTAATTTGGCCGCTATGACTTTGGCGTGTTTTGATTGGATCTCTGTTAACCGTATCCGTATTTACCGGTCAAAAATTACGTAAAAAATTAATGGACTGTCACACAACCCTTCCCTCTATTATCGCGGTCCGTAATTTATGGGCCGTTCAAGTTCAAGCTCAGTCTGACACTGTTACAATTGGTTTGATGCGCTGTCCAGTTTCAGTACTCTATTTAGAGTATCACTCATGACATCCTTGGAAAGTGACATGGAATCTATGAAAATTCTGAAATGGACAGTTTTGTGCCAAGCACAAATTGTATCCCACACACCCTAGGTTAAGGGATGTTAATAAATTGAATTATTAAAAAAAAGATGCTCAGTACAATGTAGATTCACACAAGAGCGTCTTTATTGTTTACAGGTTCAGTTGTCTTTTTCCCTCAATAGTTTATTTCTGAAACTCCGGGTCGGTGTTCTTAATACCTGACAGGATGGCTGAGTGGTTACGTACTAGCCTTGCACCAAAATGATCCGGGTTCGATTCCCACGCCAGATCATTTCACGCTCTAAGGGTCTCTCAAGCTTGATAGTTTCGGTAATTGCAGTGCGTTTGGTGGCTGCAAGGATGTACGCACTGAAAGGATTCGTATGACGTAACCCCCGAAATACGATGAATCTGTGTCCATAGTGTCTAGCCTACATTTAGGCAAGATATCAATTAAGCACCTAACTTACCTCAGCAAGTATTTGTTTACTTCGAGACTGCACTTGTTATTGGCCGTAAAAGGCTGTTAGAGAGGTCTCTAAACAAACAAACATATATATTCAATTAAGACGTAATTATCGACATAATTTATTACGACCAACAAGGGATGCCAATAGAATTTACCATAGCGCTGTCAAGCACCGAAGACAGTGCTATGAATTTATAGTATATTACTTCCGAGGTTCCAAGTTGTGTATTTGATAAGTGGGGTGTTACAGCCCGACCCGAAGGGGAGGGCTGTATTCCCCACTTGTCAAATAACAACTTGGAACCTCATAAGTACAATGCTTTACGTGATTAGGCAATGTAAATGAAAATGAAACATGCCGTAACACGTAAATGATTATTCTAGGGAAGATCTAAATTTGCGACAGTGATAAATAAATAATTCTATCTGCACATTTATTTCATATGCAGCTGAAGAAACGTGGTTTGTGCATACTTATAATGAACGTACACATTCAATATATGATTCAAAATATAAACAACAAAAAATACATCAACAAAAAAATCAATTAAATAATTGCGGTTTCTGCGAGTGAGTGTTTGTGCCTGAATGGCATTCACATATTTATGTGTATGCATAACGTAATATTGTATTGTATTCGTACGTCGATTTATTACATTTTATGTACGTAATACCATCTATACATAACATCTTCAATTGTAATCGACATTTTATCTCGGCTTTTAATTCTAACAACTTATAATTATTATGACTTCAAAGCACCTGTGTGTCTCGGAAATATTTTTTTTAAATTTATTTTGCAAAATGAATAATGACGCGTCAGGGATCGGGGAATGTCTAGAGTAGAATCACTGATTTCATACGTCTTTTTTACTGTAATTCGTCGCAAATATAAACTAGAATCCAGAAGCCAACTCACACATCTTCCATTTTATTTCTGAGATGCTAACGATTTTTTCATTTTCATTTTCAGGACACAACACCAGCATTGTTTGCCAATTACCTGACACAACACTAATTAATGTTATGTTACCGCCAAGTGGCGATGCAAAAAACGGTTAAACTTCAATACAGAAAGTATTTGATACGTTCCCTACAATTAGCGAATTTTCGAATAAATTTGTGGTAAAAAGTACAACCCCTTTGGACACATAACACATTCAGTTCTGTCGAGAATTGAATTTAAAAAAATCAATCGAAATGGCATCCCAAAGATTTTGTTTGCGATGGAATAATCACCAGAGTAATCTGTTGTCGGTGTTCGACCAACTGTTGCACGCTGAAACGTTTACTGACGTCACGCTGGCGGTCGAAGGCCAGTACCTAAAGGCTCACAAAGTAAGTGTTCCACAAATGTTGGATTTAAGTTGACTTTAGTTTGTTCACTATAAGGAACCCTTGCGGAAATCTGTTTAATTTTCTCTGAACCTCAATTAAAAAGCTCACAAGAAAGACAGCATCATGTGATAGTTCACGTAACGTTACCGACTGCTAATCATTGGAAACAAAAGATTGGAAAACATGCTTACTGAAATGAGGTTTCACTCAGAACCTCGCTGAGAACGCTTAGTGATTCAATCGATCCTTTTTTGACAAAACTAAAAAAATAAATTTTAAATTTAAATTTGCAATCGTTGGACTGTATACCTATTAGTATACATAGACTTCATACCGAAGCGTTCCATTTCGTACCGACCATAAATACTATTGTGTACAGTGGTTTCTAACCACCACTTTATCGTATACAGTTATCAAATGAATGAATTCGATTTGGTTTTTAAGCGAACTCAACGAACTGATAAGCACTTTGAAATGGAACAGTAAATTTAACTTTCTCACACAACATGGACGTCGTACGTTGTGCAATGGGTGTTGAACAGAAAGACGATGTCGTTCGTATCCACTCTAGCACCAAATTCGTCTTTCAAATGAAAATCCTTAAGCCTGGTGAATGGCATTGCCTGTTTTCTGAAATGAAATAATTTTTTCGTCTGCGATGTATGAATGCGTTCATTCTATTTTTGGTATTTTATCTCGGAGCCAGCAAAATGATTAATTTTAATGCTTTGGTGTCCTTATCGTTATCTTCTCTTTATGCGACTACAATATTGTATAGGCTACACATGGAAATTATAAGTGTACGGTACAATGTACACCCCTATTTTCAGCTTTTATCAAACCATTTTTTTTTTGTATTTTAGATAAGGCATTTAGTTAAATTTTATACGGAAATATGTTGAGATAAGAATATAGAATATTATGGTTAGACGAAAAGGTTACGCTGTGTCATTTCAATAAGGGTTCCGAGGATAATGTTTGTGTTCATTTTCTCTCACAATGTTTTAATTATGCGATTGAAGCAAACTAAAAATTATTTCCGCTTCAACAACGATGATATGTTATTTCGACAAGAAGAAAATGTTATTTGTTCAGTTGCTGACTAGGGTAGCCAGAAATATATTTTTTTCGAAGTCGAATGAATTGCACAAAATTTTGTTTTGACTCAAAATCCCTGGAGAGATTTTTTTAAGAATATTTTTTCCAGAAGGACTTGATGAAGTAAAAATCGAAAACATCATTTTGGGACATTGTGAAGCTGCTTTTTTCGCCTAGACTCGTCCAATCATTTTTTTAAAAATAAAGCCTCACGTTTACGGTCGTTTGAAAGCTACTACATGTGTCCTCACCACAATAGTCATTTACATAACTAGGAATAAAAAGACGAAAAGTTTTCGTGTGAATTTTCTCGTAAAATCCCTTACGTACCTTGGGATAAAAACGAAAAGTCTCGGTTTAGTGTCTTTATTGACCTCGGCTACGCCTCGGATAAATAAAATTCACCCGAAAATTATTCGTATTTTTATCCCTAGTTATGTAAATGACTATTGTGGTGAGGACACATGTAGTAGCTTTCAAACGACAGCAATCGTGAGGCTTTATTTTTAAAAAAATGAAATTTTGGGAATGGTCATTCTTGGAAACTAATCTGTAGAATGGACCAGCATTTTCGAAAAATTTAATGAATGATGTCAGTGACTTCACGACAAAAATATTTTCTCGTCGATGAGGGCAGTTGGGTGTGTTATGTCGATGATATCAAACAATTTTATCAATCAATTTTATCAATCAATTTTATCAATTTTACAACATCGAGTTAATAAAAAAAAATTCTCCAGCGGTTTTGGTTTGTGGCTACGGCCAGCATTCGATTTCGATTTTTTTTAAGGCGATCCTGTATCAATTGTGACAACTAACAGCTTTCTCCCTACTTAAACCATCTTTTATGTCTTTTAGGTCTCTTGCTAACCGAAAACCTTTTTTTCTTGCAGATGGTATTATCGGCATGTAGTCCGTACTTCCAAGCACTTTTCGTAAATCATCCGGAAAAGCATCCAATCGTAATTTTAAAGGATATAACGTATGCCGATATGAAAAGTCTGTTAGATTTTATGTACCGCGGCGAGGTTTCTGTGGATCAGGAACGCCTAACTGCATTTCTCCGGGTAGCTGAAAGTCTGCGAATAAAAGGTCTGACTGAAGTCAACGATGAGAAACCTGCTAGCAATAATAACAACAGTAGTAATAGCAACAACAACAACAACACCAACAATAACAATAATAGCAATACAAATAGTGCCGAACAAACACAAACACCACCGCCACAGTTGCATCGAATACAGCCGTATTTGATGCAGCAACAACGCAAAGCACAAGGGATGATGTTGAGCAATCCCTTATTGGGATCAGCGTTAACGATGCCAAAGCGAAAACGGGGGAGACCGAGAAAATTATCGGGTTGCTCGAATGGGACCGCTGACGATTTTAACGATTACGAGTCGAGAGACAATTTAGTGCAGGTTTGTGCATCACATTGACATCGAATGATTTGCCATATTTTTCATATCGTTATGCATTTCCAGGGTTCACCGGAGCTGCTTGAAATGAAAGTGAATGCTGACATTTATCCAGAATCATCGGACGATAATGGTGATGATGATGAAGATTCGAATGTAAGGATGCTGATGAATCTTTTTTGCTTTGATATGAATGACCAAAATTTTTCCGTAATTTTTAGGAACAAATGGACACATCCGAACCGTTGAACAAATCCCAATTGGCAGCGTCGTCGTCCAAAGACAGTAGTATTCGAAAAGATAATATCGACAATAGCGGATCGGGTAAGTGCAATCTCTATCTATTACGTATCATATAAATGACTATTTGTGCGTTAGTATTTTTACACTCGACAACTTACAGCCAAAACATGCTGGCCTTCATGAGACTTTATAATAAAATTAGACTTGAATTCAAAAAGCGATAGGATGCGTCGCGCCTTGACTAGAAATTTGGCCTTTGATATGATAATTAACCTTTTTGCCATTATAATGGAAAAACGAGTCTAGCTAGACGTTCCGTTTTTATTGTCGAGCCTCTGAACACACCTATGACACCTATGGAAATGTTCCCTTTAAATTGAGGTGATGGATAATTGTGCCAAGAAAGAACATTCCTGTTCAATCAATTGATCTCACGACACCAAAAATACCTGCTGCGCCATTCCCATTACTTTTAACAGTTTTTTTTTGTGAATCGGCTGTAGTGGAACCACAGACTTCATTGGGGCCAGCGGATGCGTGTATACTAACTCCCTAACTCCTAAAAATTTGGATTTCCTGCTGATTGCTTGGAGTTAGACGATCTGTCACAGTTAATGTCCTGAAAACTTTTTTGTCAGTTGGTCTGATATGATTTCAACGAAAACAGTTGTCCACATTTTTTTCCTTCCATCTATCGAATTCTAAGCTCACTAAAGGTACGCCATATTATCAATACTCTGGCGTTCCATGAAACGGACCGATAGAACTAATTGCATAGAAATGAGCTCATATCGAAGTGTATCTCATTCGGTGAAAGAATTAGATTTTTTGTAAATTTTAAATGACCCCAGAAAATGCTAATTGAGTTTCGAATTCACCAGCTACTCCAAAAACCAAACAGGCACGCTTTGTATAAGAAACAATCCAAAGACAAGCTGCCACACAGTGGTAACAGTGTAATAAAGACATTGATTCGCTTGTGTTTTGATTTTTACAATGCAAAATGAGTGTGTGCTGTAGCTGGTAAATTCAGTTGTGGCAAATCGTTACACATTTCAAATTACAGGAAGGGGCAATGAAACTTCGACCGAAATTTGGTTTAACCAACACATGTCAAGCTTGTTTGGTACTCTAAGTCTAAACACCATTTTGTAATAACCAAGTTTCTACCATTTAAAAAATGTCTTTGAACATGGTTATTGCAAAATGTCAGAGAGTATTGATTCAAAATAGTACTCTACATATTTGACAGCTGTCACTCGAAGCACCTTTGCTAGAAGTGCGTTTCTTTAACTCAAACAAACAAAACTGTGAATGAACGTTGGTTTATACACTGTTTTACACTGTTAAATCCGTATAAACACTCATAACCATATTTGTTTGCATTGATAATCAGCTGAAAATCAGCTGAAACAAACATCGGATGAAATTTGATTGCCCTTTCCTCTATCATTTGCCACTGTAATTTAATTGTTTAGATTTCCACAGCGGACATAGATTAAAAATTGACTGAGACAATTTCAGAGATCGTAAATGATTATGATCGATGATCGGCGTGGGTAGTGTAAAACATGAATTACAAACAGAAATCTCACTTTTGTATTTATAATTTAAGTGTAAACAATAATTGTTAAGTTTAAAAAAAAAACCATTTTCGGAAAAGCTATTGGGATTTAAAGCACCCCGTGTTCGTGTTTGATTTAAATAATTTTGTTTTCCAAGTTTTATTGTTTTTTATTGGAATTTACGATGTGTTTTAAGCGAATTTCCGTCGGCAGGTGAGTCCAAATCGTATTAAGTCATTCAGTTGACATCGGAAATAAGGGATATCAGCATAGGGATTTTTGGCCGACGTGAAATCACTAACTCATAATCAATTTTTCGATAAAAGGCTTTAAAATCCCTATAGCTTTTCCTTTGTTTTCTCAATTTTTTGTTGTTGTCGTTGTGTTAAATTCAAACCAGTCGAACGGTCAAAGAAACGGCTAATGAAAACCAATTCGATTTATCTTTCAGATGATGCGGGTAATTCATCAGATGCTCATGATATGTCGTCGTACGTCGAACCACAGTTAATGCTTGATGAATACGATGAGCCGGTCGAATTTAAATACAATCCCGAAACCGATTCCGATTCAACGTCCATGCAAGGCAATACGAGTACACCGAAAATGCCGAAATTAGCACCAATCAACACACAGCTTTTACAACAACAGCAGCAACAGCAAAATCTCTCACATCAAAAATTAAATACCAAACCCATACCAAAGCTAACAAAACGTCCACGTATTCAACAAAATGGATTACGCACCTACCAAAATTCAAAGAAAATTCAACAACAACATCTGTCTCAAGCCACCGCTCAAATACAACTGAACGCTCTGGCCGCCGGCATCAACAATAACGATTTCATTGATCTGTTTTCGAGCAGTTTCCTATCCGCAAACAATTCCAATTCCAGTGATTTTTGCAAAGTGGAACCGCAAGTGACGAGCAATCGCACCGGAAAGTATATCATCGATGATTCGGAAGGATCCGTCCGGGATTTCTGTACCAAAGAGGGTGATCACACCTATCGCTGCAAAGTCTGTTCAAGAGTATACACACACATAAGTAATTTCTGTCGACACTATGTGACGTCGCATAAGCGAAACGTTAAAGTCTATCCGTGCCCGTATTGTTTTAAGGAATTCACGCGTAAAGATAATATGACGGCGCACGTGAAAATAATTCATAAAATTGAAACGTCATCGGCGAAGAGCGACGGCGGCACAACAGCTGGAAACGCCGTCAGCAGTAATAGTAGTGCTGGTGATCAGACAACATCGATTGTACCTATAATCGATACGACAATCAATAACAATAATACGACTGTACCAGTACCGATGATGACAGGGGTAACACAAAGTCAATAAATTTTCGATTTTAGCCGTATTTGTCTTCCACATAGAATTTCTATCGAGTCACCGAAGTCATGACCAAAAAAAAATAACTTTTTCTCGTAAGAAAAACTACGGCCAGTAAACTACTCGACTACGATCCATAGAATTAATGAGTGCAAGATCGTTCATTGGACGTGGTCTTGTAGTTTGGTTGTCAGAGTTTAGTGGGTAACTTTCGAGCGATTACAAAGTCGTTGCATGCGTCAAATAATTGTACAGTTCAGCCAAATGATAATTTTGGTCACTTCATTAGAAATGTTGCGCAAATGCATCATTAACATCAAATGCACCTTGTAAATCACTCTATAGTTTCTCCCATTTTATATGAGGAAATGGTTTAGAATTTTTCAATTTGTATAGGGTGAGCGTACCAATCCTCAGACAAGAATGAGTCCTCGGACACCTATTGTTCTCTCATTCATAAAAAAAGTTTATGAATGAAAGAACAACAGGTGTCCGAAGACTCATTCTTGTCCAAGGATTGGTACACTCACCCCACCGACTTAAAAGGTCGGAAATAATGTTTTGGCAACTCGAAAACATAATGTTCGAAAACTGCGATCTTTAAATCACTCTGTTGCATAAAACGTTGTATGAATCTCGGTGCGAAGTACGTGATTAGGCTCACTATGTGTATTATGACACACGCCATGCGGCCTCGTGTCATAATTACACATCCACAGCCTAATAAAGTGCTTCACACTCGATGTCATAAATAATGTGAATTCAGGCTTTTTGAACATTTCGTCTCTTAATTGCTACCCGTGTTATTGCGCAACTAACTTGCGCAACTAGAAAGTGATAGAATATTCTGCCATTTTATTCGTAAGGCGATGATGTTGGATCTATTTCTGTGACGATAATCGATCCAACATCATCGTCTTACACATAACATGGTGGAATATTCTATCACTTTCTGGCAATCATTAAGTATGTTGCGCAAGTTAGTTGCGCAATAACACGGGTAGCAAGTAAGAGACGAAATGTTCAAAAAGCCTGAATTCATATTATTTATGACATCGAGTGTGAAGTACTTTATTAGGCTGTGGATGTGTAATTATGACACGAGGCAGGGCGTGTGTCATAATACACATAGTGAGCCTAATCACGTACTTCGCACCGAGATTCATACAACGTTTTATGCAACAGAGTGATTTAAAGATCGCAGTTTTCGAACATTATGTTTTCGAGTTGCCAAAACATTATTTCCGACCTATAAGTCGGTATAGAAATTGAAAAATTCTAAACCATTTCCTCATATCAAATATTGGGAGAAATTGTAGAGTGATTTACAAGGTGTATTTGATGTTGATGATGCATTTGCTCAACATTTCTATTGAAGTGACCAAAATTATCCTTTGGCTGAACTGTACAATTATTTGATGCATGCAACGAATTCGTGATCGCTCGAAAGTTACCCACTAAACTCTAACAACTAAACTACAAGACCACGTCCAATGAACGATCTTGCACTCATTAATTCTATGGATCGTAGTCAAGTAGTTTATGTTTGCAAAATTTGTAAAAAAAAAATGTTGACTTTGTCCCCTCGGCTTTATATTTCTTCAAAATTCGTATTATTTGAACTAACAAAATGAGCGTACGGAAAATGGCATTTCTAATGCGTTTTTATAAAAAAAATTAATTTTAATTAACACAAAAAATTATCATTCCTTAAAAAGGGTATTTTATATCTATTTTAATTTAAAGAGAAATGAAAAATAAAAACAAAAATATTTTATGTATATTGGAGATACTAAAAGCTATTTGCAAGTTTAAATAAAAGAAAAATGATTAACACGGTCTATTATTATGTAGTAGTGAAGAAGAAGATGATAATAAAACGAAAAACAAATTTAAATAATTTTGTTTTTCGCCAAAAGGAAACGAGTACAATAAAACAAAAAATCAATGAAAATGGATTTAAAAAAAAGGAAAATTTGCTATGTCCATTTTACTAAAAAATAAAATTAAAAAATTTTTATGAAGAAATTTAAATGAATAGACTAATCTTGGACATTCTGTGATCAATTTATTCAAAAACAAATTAATTGAAAAAAAAGAGAAACTAATTAATTTTAATCGAATGGAACGGGAGAATGAATTAAAAAGATTAAAACAAAACAAAAAATATAATCAAAATGAAAAAAGAAATAAATAATATCTAGGGTGACCTTATTTACAAAAATCAAATGGTTACAAACAAAAAATTATTGTAATTATGTAAACTGAATAAAAATTAACAAAAAAAATAATTAAATTAAAATAAAATCAAAAAAACATTTAAAACAAAAAACTAAACCAATATCAACTAAAGAAAGTGGCCTTTTTAATGTTAAGTCAACGAGTAAAATGTAAATCTAAACGAATGGGAAAATATTTTTTAAACAGAACCTAAATTTAGTTAAGTGATTTTCTTCATTTCATCACAACCTCTCTGTTTGCGCTCATTGATTGTTTAAGTTAGCACAATTTCGATCTTTTTTGCAGCACATGCATGTTGTATTTACATAAAATCTACTAGCAGTGAAGTCACTGCTATACATTCTCACCATAATTTCATATTACATACAGAGCTCATGGTTTATTTTTGTGGATGTTATCAACAACACATGGATATCGGTTTCTACAGGACCTATCATTGGTAAATTTATTTACCGAATTTACTCAAACTTACCCAAATTTACCGAAAAGTTACCGATTCGTTTCGATAAATTCAGTAAAGATTCATTGAATTTGGGTAAGTTTGAGAAAATTCGGTAAATAAATTTAGCAACAACAGGCCCTGGTGATCTCTTTAAGGATAACAATTTCACGATTTATCGCTTTCTCAAAAATATAGATCGAAGTGCCTTGTGGTTCTTGTTCTTGTTCTTGAACATATTCAGTTGAATCTTCCATATCCCTTTACCTATATATCTAACTCACGGCTACGTAGGTGGCCTTTACACTTCTCCAATCTGATGGAAACTGGAATTCGAAAGAAGCTCAACGCTCACAAAAGTTCTTTAGAAATTACCAACGAATGTTGTGTCAGAATGAATGTCTTGTTTTTAGTCATTGTCAACATTGCAACATATTTGAATAGTTAAATGCTCAAGAGGACGTTCCAAATTAGTGAATTATAGGGAAAATGGAATTTTATTTATTTAACTCGGCTTCAAAATAATATGCCGACAAAAAGCATTGTCAGCTGATTCGAAGCTGAGCTAAATGAACGAAATTTTCACTTATGTGACAAGTCACCTTTCATTTAACTATTCAAATATGTTTAGATGATCGTTATCAATTGCTAATTGACTAATTGGAAAGGGAAAGGGAAAGTAAATTTTTCTTGAATCTGGAATTCAATATTTTGCAGATCTACGAACAAAACGTTTATTTCAAAAAGTTGATTTCCACAGCAGTGTCATCTCAACAGACTTCATGCGTTCACAGATTTTAATTAGATTTTTTTGCTAGAAAAATAATGACTTAAACAAATAATGAAATTCATAAAATATGCGAGGCAGTCCATCCGAAATGTAAAATTGTTTCTTAATCAATCAATGCGTCGCGAAGCGAACTTTTCCAATTCAATAAATAAATAAAATTAAAAAACAATGCAAAAGGCTGAAATGAATATTTATAAATATAAAAACAAAAAATATTAATTTATGAAATTTAATATATATAAAACAAATGAAAAATATAAATAAGAACAAGCCGAGGTCTATTAAACGTTAACGTAAAAAAATAAATAAAACGAACCAAAATCAATTATTTTAAAAATAAGTTTGAAGTATAATCTATTTTGCTGCAATAATGACTAGACAATAGCAACTATAACAACATGTTAATCAATAGAATAAAACAGTTTAATTTTTAAAACGAAAAATTGTTGACTGTCGAATAGAATTTTTGTTCATTTTACCGATCCGCGTCCTGGAATAAAAAATTTTAATCTTCAATTGGCGATGAAAAATAGTGTGAGTTGTGTGCTACACCAGAGGAAAACCTGACTAGGCCTAATTTTGCCGACTAAAAATATTGGGAAAAATTAATTCCTGAGAAATGAGAATATTTGAAAATTTAAAACAAACAAAATTCTGTGACTTTGTATACAAGTGTATCTTCCATTTTTTGACATTTTGTCAAAATGCCAAATTTATTCGAATAATACTTTAGTGGTTCTACTGTTAAAAACACACAAAAGAAAAATGTTGTTAAAATAAATCGATTGTAAAATGTTTTGATTCAGCTATTACTTGGAATAAATTAACAAAAACGAAAATTGCATTGATTTTAATATCCTTCTTTGCAATACGGACAAATGACTGCACCGACAAAATATATTCAAGCACCAATTAAACACTCTCCAACAAAACATTTTTTCTTCTTTTTTAATTTTTTTTTAACTTTTATTTAATGTGTAGCTACTAACTAAAGTTTCTGTATTTTCTCTTTCGACAAATTGCTAACAAAAAGGATAATTTACAATTAAACATACGGACAATATCATTCAGGTAATTCTTATATTATGCTACAAAAATGAACAACATGAAAAAGTTTGATTTCCGAATTTTTATTTTCCGTTAAAAACAATTTTCTTCCATTTTTCGTTTCAATTTAAATACAAAAAAAAAACATTTATTATTAAGTAGATAGTGCAATTTTAGCAAGTAGTTCTCAATCTTTAAATTAACTGCAATTACGTTGGAGCCCGTCATTTTGTTTAACTTTTTTTTTAAGAAAAGAAATAATTAACGATATCGAGGCATAAACAATTTATTTTACTAAGTAAACCGCACTAAGTTTTAAATAATTTTAATTATATAAAAGGAGAAATATTTTTTTTTGTCTTTATTCAACCCCTTTCAACTATGTTAGAGCATACGGATTAAGAAATGAGTGTATTTAGCACTAAAAGCAAAACAATTAATAATTATAAAATTTGGGTATATGCATTAGTTTAGTGAAATAAGCACCTGGGTGTAATGTCTCTAATTTATTTAAACTTAGAAAGCCTTGTCTACATATTCATTCATTGGACACGGGACAATGGTTCAGAAAGATTTAATCTTTTGAATTCATTTTTCCCATTTACCAGTCAATGGGAGGGTTTTTTGATTTAAAGAAACTAATAATGAAAAAATGATGAAATTTCCTAAAATTTTAAGGAATATCTTTAAAAGGAAGGGAAAAAAATGATTTTTTTTTGAAATAATTTCTTTAGATATTCTTTAGCTAAAATATAAAACAAAATATTATTTTGAAAATATTATTTTCGATTTTATTTTAAATTAACTTTATTTTCAATAGTAGTACCTTTTTTGATTATTTTTATTTCAATTTTTGTTTTTATTTTATTTCTGTTTTATTTTTCTTGTTTTTTAATTATATTATTATTGTAGACTTATTGTGTATTATAAGTTGAAATAAATAATTATTTTAAAGTAAAAAATTTTTCGTTTTATTTAGTTTATTATGTTTTACTCTCATAATTTGTTGCAGTATGAAATACGGTAAATCTAAAATTCACTAGCCACCGAATCCTTTTATCAATAGTCATTAACACAACTATAGATAAAAAGATGAAAAGTAGAGTTTTCGTGTGAATTTTGGTGGCGTATCCGAGGTTAATAAACACACGAAAACGAGACTTTTTTTTATTCCGAGTTATGTAATTGATTTTACATGCAGAGAGCGTCGAAAGGAGTACTTGAAACATGAAAAGTACGATTTTCGACGCATGTAAAACATATGCCTTTTGTGGAAATAGCAATAGATTAAGATTGGCTCGTTCGGTATGTGTTTTGTATGTAGATGGAAGCACGGGGTTTCGGTGGGTTTTGAAATTAAGTCTCTCTATGTTGCTTACATTGTAAAGTCACCCATATATCCAAGGTCTTTAATTTGTGCTAGCTGAAGTCGTTTTTCACCAAGCGATCAGCGTAGCCTCACAATTAAAATATCATGAAATTGTCAATAAAGTGTGGCAACGTATAAAAACAAAAACCAAAACCCACGAGAAACCAAGGTTCTGAAAGAACAGGAGACACTTCTGACTTGATCACGAAGGTGATGAAACACAAATTTTGACAATTTAGACGGGTATTGTTAAACACACTCGTGAAATGTCAACTTAATAAGACTTCACACGCCTTCGTGAGTGGCTTAACCTGTTCTTTCAGAAGCTTGCCAGAAACCGGTGGCGATTTACTTGTCAACGGACAATACATTATTAATCGGATGGTAATAATCGAACGTTTTGGGCTGAGCGTTAAAAATAATTCCATTTACCAATATTTCCATCTAATTGGTACCAATTTGATGATAGTAACGGTAGCGAGAATTAAAATGTTTGTAAAAGGAAAAATTCCAATGGTCGTCGATCAAAAAATATTGGTCGAATATAATTTCCCATTATTAATCTATCTAAATGGCCCATATTGAGTCGCCATTTAGTAACGTTGACTTAAGGTTGTCCGTTGACATTTAACTGTATTTTCCTTTCATTTATTTACTTTACCTTGTGACACCATTTACCAGAGTCATTTATCCCTTTCACTTGCACTTACTGAATACAGTATTCATTAAATCATATTTATGCCCGAGAGGTGGATAAACATAAAAAACAAGGTTCAGGGCAATCAAAAAATTGAAAAAAAAAACAAACAAAAAAACAGAAAAGAGCAACAAAAAACATAAAAAAAACAAAGGAGCAAAGAACCAAAAGAAAAAAAGAAATAAACAAGAAACAATTTGTTAACGAAAAAGTTCGACCGGAATTTGCGTTTACCCACCCCTCGTTTATGCCCTTTGAGTCTCGTGAACCAAACGAACAACGTTTGAACAACAATTTTATATATTTTTTCCAAATCCTTTTATTTTCTTGCGAGATTGAAACTTTTCTTTAACTTTATAATTTACATCAACTAAACGTTCATCCATGGCGATCTAGTACTTCATCTTTTAAATTTTTTTAAATTATCGAATTAATTCCGTCGCTAAAATTTTCTCTCTCGTTACTTTCTTTCAGAAATAACGCCCACAAATTACTCGAACTACATGCGATATGGATTAATGGTACCGAAATCGGAATCGTCGCCTCAACCATCACCGATGAAGATTCGCATAAATCCGCTAACACAGACCCCATCTACATCAAATTTAGCGAATGCTCTACAACAACTGCACAACGATTCGATAAACAACAATGCACCGAATCGATCTGCCATGCCATCCACCAATACCGCAACACCAAATAGTGTCTCAACCAGTTTAGCCAATTCAATGGTAACCAATTACCTGTCCAATCAACTCAGCAATCCCACTCAATCAACTGTACCTGCCGATGTAAAACCAGTTACGACACCGACGGGCTCTCGACCGCCACAACGTCGACGCGTTCGACGGAAAGCCAATTCGCCAGCTGACGATCAGGCGGAACATTTAACGGAAATGTCGGTGCGTGGCTTGAATCTGTTCCGATATGCAACGATTTACGAAGGAATATATCAGTGTACAGAATGTGCGAAAGAGAACATACAAAAGACGTTTAAAAATAAGTACAGCTTCCAGCGACACGCCTTTTTGTACCACGAAGGTACGCAACGTAAAGTATTTCCCTGTCCGGTGTGTAGTAAGGAATTTTCGCGACCTGACAAAATGAAAAATCACATGAAAATGACACACGAGGCATTCATGCCGAAAGTGGAAGTGTATCCGTTAAGTTATTTAATGGGTGGTGGAGGTGATATGCCTCAAGCATCACCAGGCGCCCAACAACCGACCAATCAACAGCAGAAAAAACTACAGCAACAACTGCAAAATTCTCAGATGAAGGACAATGTGTCACAGCAAATACAAAGTATACTAAATTCTCAAGTGGAAAACATGGTGGTCACTCCGCAAATCCAGCATTTACTGAATTCACAACGAATGGGTGATAGTGCGTCTGGTACATCAACACCATCACCAACACTGACCAACCATCAACAGCAGCAACAACAGCAACTACTTCAAAAACTTCAGCAACAATTGACAAATCAACAAACTTCACTTCAAAATCAAACCTCCACTCAATCACAATCACCACAAGCATCACCATCACAGTTGCGTATCGTTTCAGCCCAATCATTGAACGAATCGGCCGATGATATGCTAACACCCAGTACGATCCGTCATGATGACGACGTCCGGAGCAATGATAAGAGCGACGAAGCAATGTCACAATTTAATGCACAAATGTTGAATATGCAACAGATAAAAGTAGAAAATGTGGGTCCGTCGTCGGATTAAATGTGATGCAACTATGCTGTGCAGCCATTTTCTCGCACTTGTCAAGTGGAAAATGTGGGTCCGTCATCGGATTGAATGTGATGCGACTATGCTGTGCAGTCATTTTCTCGCACTTGTCAAGTGAATTCAATGAAATATTTGTATACATGTGTTCCCGTTCAATGATATACGTTCGTTTGCCGTTTATTTCATGCGCGGAGCCGGAGTCCGAGTCGTACGCTATCATTCAAAAGTATTTGATCATTGTGTGTTTTCAGTCTAAATTGCTGAATTTTTGAAAGGACATTAAAAATCGGAATGACACCGGATTTGCACGACAGACAGATCAATAAAAAAAAAGAAAGATTATTTATCAAGCTTTCCAGAACGCCATCTGTCGTGCAAATGCGGTACCATTTTGATTTTTAATGTCCTTTCAAAATTCAGCAATTCAGACTGAGAAAGCACAATGATCGAATACTTTTGATTGATAGCGTACAATTATAAAAGAGAAAAATTAGTTAATTTTTGTTGATTATTCAAGAATTATACACCGGATGAGATAGCCTTTGCTCTATTTTACTTAACTTTTTTTTTGCCATTCAATCGTACTTCTTTAAACCATTTTCTATATTGCAATAAAATCAGATTTTAAATTTCTTGATTGACTAACTTATTACGCTCACAACAGTCGATCACGGACTAGTTTGATAGAGATGATCAATAAAATTTAATTTCTGGGATCCTCAATCCGTGGAGAATTTACTCCAAATTACTTCCAAATTCTCAAAGTAATCAGACTGCGACGAATTTTATTAAGATTTACACAAAACATTTTGAATGAATTGTTTTTGGTGAAATATGAGCGTGTGTGACTGTGACTGTAACCGAGTATGAATGTAAACAATGTATCGGGGTCTATTTCCTAGAAAACGTAATTCTATAAAATAGGCACTGCAATGTATACGAGAAAAGGTGCTTACGAAAATCTAATACAATCGCGGAAAGGTGGAATGCAACAATATGCTTTCTGATTGCCACGTTACGGTTAGAGTAAATAAGTAATTGGCACAATTTAGATTTTTAAGAGGACCAATGGACAAGTGATCTACACCTGAGCTCCCTATTATTAATTTAACGTTAAATCGAACAACTGATAACATTCAGAATAACGCGTTGGGCGTAGAGAGGAGTTGTTTTGTTTAAAATTGTGCTAATTTCTCATTTCCTTTCAGTGTGAATTCTTATTTTCCGCTCTTTTTTTGCCGGGTATGGACGCGACTTGAAACGAAGTACTAGATTTTCAATTGTGAAGCAAAATTCATGTAACATTTACAAATCTTGTTCAAAATCAGAAAATGTGTTGTATTTTACCATAGGCTCCTAGCATTAACATAACAGAGATTTCTTAACTATAGAAAGATGAATCGTTTTCCTTCTATTAGTTACAAATAATCTTGCGGTAGCTCTTATCAGTAAAGCCACCAAATATGACGCTTGTTATTTCAATAGGTTAATGCTAGGAGCAGTGCTTTCACTTTTCCGCATGTATATTACAAAATAGTTACTTATGGAACCGAGTGATGAATGTTTTTTTTTCAGGCACTAGATGTGTTATTGTCACAATGTGCCAATGTGTATCGTATGCTTAAAAAAACATTTTTCACCGAGTTGCATTTACAATGTTTTTCACAATATTGGTAGCCAGAATTTTTTTAGTTTTAGTCACTGAAATTGTGAAAAATCCAAATGTGCCTTACCCCATTTTTAATGGTTAAAACAATTTTGGACTCGTTCTTTCTAATAAAAAATTTATTCGTCATCAATCGACTGACATTAAAGATAGGTTTGATGAAATGTAAAATGAAAAGAGAGAAACTTTTTTCTTTAGTTTTTTTTTCGTTCGTTAGCTTTTTGTTTATAATTTAAAATAAAATCAAACAATCAAAACAAAACATAGTCTTCCATTTGTTAAGAAAAGTAAAAAAAATGAAAAGAAAATTTTGTAACTAATTTGCTTTTTAAACTTTTTTTTTGAATATTTCTAATTTTAATTTTACGGACAATTATGTAACTTTTACATTCGTTGTGGTTCATGGTTCATGCAAACCTTCCAAAAATTCCAAATTGGGAAAATTGATTTGTGAAATTTGCTAAGATTTTCCAAAAATTTTTAAGATTTTACATACAGCCAGAGGCCGTGAGATTTCAGCATGAATTTTCTTCATCTTTTTTTCAGCTGATCCACACATACATTCAAAACTGTTTATACGGTTGAAGCTGGTACACGCACGCGCGTGGTAGTGACAAAACCGTATAAAGACAGTGGATCAGCTGAAAAAAAATCATGTTGAATTTTCAATGCCTCTAACTGTAATTTGTTAAAAAATATTTTTGGTAAATTTTAGCAAATCGAAAATTTTAACAAAACAAAAAGTTCCAAACAAGGACAAAATCTTCGATATCGATCGAGTCAACATCACCAAAGTGCACCAATATCATGTTTCCGGAATGACTAAATCGATTTTCATAGACTCATTTTTCCATGAAAGCTAGAGTTCCTGGAGTTGTATGTTGTACATGATTTTTAAAGCCGCCCAATCCGATCAATGGAGATGGGGAAGATATGTTTGAAAAAACGTACTCATGACTTGATTAGTCAATGAAGAATGGTGTTTTTGTCGTAAGCCATATTGCACTAAAGATCGTCAATGTGATACAACGAGGAATTGTTCAAAAATATCAAAATGTAGGATCTCTAAATCGCAGTGCCGGACTGGCCCTATGGGCGTTCGGGCGATTCCCGAAGGGCCTTTTGATTTTTGTATGGATAAGGGTCAACTGATGGCCTTTTGAAAAATTTCTTCATACAACGCCCGAAGGGCTTTTTTGAACCAATCCGGTACTGTCTAAATGTCATTCGAAAGAACAATTTTCCACTTATTTCGACTCGGGCAATGTTTTGAAACATTTCAGAGAAACTGATTTCGGAATTTGAAAACCCTTTTTATGTTGCTTCATCAGTGGTTTATCGTTAACAATTGGTTTTTCGATTATAACTTTCAAACTAACAGTCGAATTGGCTTAAAAAATCAGAGACTTTTATTGATGTTGCTCTCGATATCGTTTAATTTTTAATTGTTTCTTCTGCACGGTGTTTTTTTCTCATTCTGTCTGACTGCAACTTTGACCCAAATTCTACATTAAACTTTTTACAGATCATCGCCGAATCTTAGAAAATCAATAAATTAATTGCGTATGTAACACCGAACGCGAATCATGCAAATTTGAGAGGTAAAAGTTACATGAAAACGTTTTCTGTCCTTTTTAGACACAAAATACTTATATCCCCCTACCGTTCTTTACAAAAAGAAAAAAAGAAAAATCGTTTTCGTTCTTTTTAATTTTTACGTTGTGATACATTTTAATTTTATAAAATTATTTTATTTTATTATTTTTTTAAGTTCTTCTAATTAAAAACGGAAATAAAACAAAATTTAAAGCAAAAGATTTTTTTTTTGAGCAAAAGCAAACCTTTTTAAAAGCGTTTCGGAAAAATTTTATTTAGTTTTTATTTTTATTTAGTTTTTTTTTTTGTTTCTTTTAATATTCAGCCGTTCTATTAATTATTAAATGTAAATTTTTGATTTTAATTATTATTTTTTAATTTTTTTTTTGCCGACAATGGTTTTGTATAAATGAAAGCCTGAAAGTTTGTATAATTGTATGATATGAAAAGCTGATTTATCAATAAAATTGCACAAAGCGAATATAATATAGGTCACGTTGACGAAATAGAATTTAAGTTTAAAACCTTCTTCGGTACCATTAATTATTAAAAAAAAAAAAAATGCAACAAGAAGACGCAACAAATCGTATAGACCATTCAGACGCCGGAAATTTAGGACATAATATCTACTTTGAATGTGAAAAACTTAAAAACTAACAAACAAGCAATAAATTAATTGTAAAAATATTTTACTTTACTAGAGAATAAACAACATGTGGATTATATGTTTAATTTTAACTAAAAAAAAACAAAACAAACAAATTTTTAGTGGTTTAAGAGATTTCAATATATATTATATATAAACACTTTAAGTGCAATTAACACACAAAAAATAAAAATATGAAAATACTTTAGAGCCCGCTACGGATTAATTATTTTATTTAAATGGAACCATGAATTTAAAAAGAGAACCGCATCCTCTTCCTCCTTCATTCAACTTATTTTCTAGAAGCATTTTTTTAGATCTAAACGAAAAAAAAAACAATTTTTTGTTCCAGTGAGATTAAACGAAAACAACAACAACAAAAAAAAACAAATTAAGTTCAATAATTGTAATTTTATTAAAAACATTTTAAATAAGTTGATGCTCTATTGATTATTTTTATGTTGCTGCTGTTGTTTGTTTGTTTTTTTATGTGTATTTGTTTCTATGTATAAATTAAAAATTTATAATAAAAATTAGACTAAGAGAAAAATTAAAAAAAAACGTTTTTGATTCAATTTTTAAGAAGCAAGAATTAGAAAACGATTGCATAGAATATGTTAGGCAATTTTTTTTTGTGTTGATGTTGATATAAAAAGAAGAAATTAATACAAATTACAGGAGTTTTTAATGAGATCCTATCCAATAAATTGAATTCAAAATAAAAAATTAATTTTTTGCATTTTTCTTTTTTATCTTGTTAGGCACTTGTTGCTGCAAATTACCAACTATCACTCTTTAAATTCCTTTGACTGAAAGTCACGGTCTTACGTCAGAAAATACGTCTGCAGTTATCTGTATTATAAGTTGACAAAAAAAATACAGAAACTATGCAACCCTTGAAAGTATGTACCATAACTCGAGTGAACCGATTTTAAAAAATTTTCGACGAAGTACATTTTCTTTAAACTGTTTATTAAATTCTAATTTCTGCAAATTTTCTTGGTTTTTCTTTTCGAAAATTCACATTTTTTTGAACTTCTCCCATTCCAATTTTCTGCACATTTGCTGGATTTTTTTTTTTTTTAATTTGATATTTTTGCACACTACCTACTTCCGTTGAATTTAATCGCCAAAACGTGAATCAACTTTGAAAGCAATGGCTTGGTGATCCGGGAAAGCTATAGCTCGTTTGAATCGTCTTTCAATTTCAAATCTAAGAAATGTAACTTTTACTTTTCTGATTAGTTTTCTATTTTTGGAGTAAGCACATGAAAATTTTTTAGCATGTCAAAGGGTCATGAAAACATTTTTTTTTGTGATAGCTTGAGACATGCTTTTTAAAAGTTGAAATGTTGTAGGAATATAGACCTCTGGCAGGCCTTTACAAAGAGTATAGTCATTAGTAGGGGCCGCCACCCGTTCTTTTTCTGTTATATGGCTTTATTACACTTAAAATGAATTAAATGAAATCCTGAGGCCTATTACTTGCTATTTTTGATGGGCACCAAAAATTTCTTTCTGGCAGCAGGCAAACCCATAACCTCTTTGAATCCAAATACTTCATGCAAAAGTCGTTGAAACAATTCACGCCGTAAGTGTGCCTAAAATTTGAAATTTAAGTGAACGATTCGATGAAAAAGTGAACCGAAAAATACATTTCAACGCTTCATTATATGAAAATGACGCTACGTTAGAAAGACCTCCGCACTTTGCATTTTGAATTTCGACCGCACTTACGTCGTGAATTAATGCTTGGCAGGACAGTTCGACTTTTTTTTTTAAAGATTGTGGGTTCGTCTTCCACCCGTGCACCAATTTTTCATTTCAAATTACATGTCCACGAGCACAGTACAACACATTACACTGACTCATTTGGTACTTTGATGATCCGTTGCAAGAACCGCAACGTTAAAAATGTAACGTACAGCCAGGTACCAAAGACAAAGATTCAGATGATCAAGTTTCTTCAACTGATGGAGCGAATCTTGACCATGTTTATAAATCATCAGAAACGAAATTTTTAATGTAAATCCAGGAAAACTATATTTGCTGTAGCATCCAATCAAAGCTTCCGTTTGGTTCACCGATTTATTATCAAATTTGTTTAGATGCCACCCGTTCTGGATTTATAACTAAAAATATGGTGAATTATTGGACAGTCCTGCTGGCTTGCAACAGCGCCTAACTGCGGAAATGACTATAGGGTGTTGTTGTTGGAAGTTGTGGAATGGCTCCAGGATATTTCAGATAGAACTTTTATCCGGACCTCCAATATCACACGTTCGTACCTTTCAGCTGTTTATTGAGAAGTGACTAAAAACATTTTTCACTTAACTAAGGCCACTACGTCCTTACGATTCATTTAGACTACTTGACTATATCACTAGATATAATTATATCAAGTGCATATTCTAACAGTTGTTGTAGCTGGACTTACCCCCTTTCATTCCACATATAACACACCCCAGATATTTTGTGTTGCAAACCAAAAAGTTGGTCGAAGTAGACCCATATTTTTCAGTGTTTTCAACTTGTTTTTAGTCTTGAAACGGGATGTTTAGCACAAAATTGTACTGTACCGTGCGATAACTGGCTGAAAATGCTGCTTTCCTCCCACTTCGTAGTAGGTAGTAAATGTTTATTACTTTATAAAATGAACAGAAACTCAATTGGTTGCGCCGAATATGGACTTATTGTAAAGCAGAGATGTGTACTGACCATTTACAGTCAATAAATGATCACTGAAGAGGTGATTTGCACTTCACAAGAGGTATTGAAGAAACGCACTTCAACAACGCACTTCAAGCAAAAGTGCTATTAATGACAGCTGCCAAATAGAGTACTATTTTGTATGAAATTTTATCCCCACTCTTTTTACAGTGTAAAATTTTATATGGAGCACTGTCAAGTTTCAGTACCCTATTTAGAGTTCTTATGACAGCTGACAGCTGACAGCAACCAAATAGAGTGAGTACTATTTTGTATGAAAATGTGCTTCAATTTTTTTCACAGTGTAAGAGTACCACTTATGCTAGAAGTGCGTTGACTAAAGAAAAGAAAATGGTGGTGCCTCTCTACAGGTCAACTGAGGTTTGCTATTGTGACACCATACTCTGTACGCTTTTGTGTGTAATCTGTCAATAACTATTTCTTCACAAATCGATCAGTTATGAGTTTCTAAAAATATAAAAAGCTTACGAAGGTAGGTGGACAACTATGTGCAGAAGAGAAACTCGTCACAATTGCGTAACTCAAAATTTAATTTACATTCTTCAGATATTCGATCAATTTAATTCATTAAACCAAAATGTATTATCATTACACAAATGGAAGCGGCGCCAAAGCAATCAGTCAGTCAGGTAATATTCAACCGAGTGGAGAATCTGGATCGTTCGGCCCTGGGGTGTATCTTACTGATCTCGATCCCAATGATTTCTTTCGCGATGAGATTCTGCGAAACAATTATGGTGTAATACGATCAAATTTTCGTAATCGCGCCGATTGGGTAGTCGCTGTGTTTGAAAAAAACATTAACAAGCAACTGTTGAGCAGAGTTCATGTTCCTGGTGATCGACGGATTTTTGTGTACCCAACTTCTATTCCGGTTACTGCGAGCCAAATTTACGACAAGCCAAGATGTTTTAAGGCTTTCACTGATTGTGAAGCAGATACTTTCAGCAGCGATGGGGATCACGACTCCGACAGTACAGATGATGGAAGCGTTGAGTTTGATACGGATGACGTACTCAGTGATTCCGATGAAATCGCGTACAGCGGTGAAGATGAAGAAATTGAGGAGATCGATGAGCATCAAACCGATGATGACACTTTTTCTAACGCAAGTGCAGAGGAACGAAATGGATATTCCGAGTATGACTCGAATGGATGTGAAGGCACAAGTGCAGAAGAAGAAAGTTATGAAAATGCAAGTGGAGAGGAAGACAGTTATGAAGATCCAAGTGGAGTGGACGAAAGCCAATGTTATTCGGAAGTAGCTGAGCAATCTGTAAGTGATGGTAGCGAAGACGACTGTGATGGTAGTGAAGACTACTGTGATGGTAGCGAAGAAGACTGTGGGGGTAGCGAAGAAGACTGTAATGTAGACGAGTACGAGGATGACTGCGAGTATGACAACAGTTATGGATACGACGATGATGCGAGTTATTGTTATAATGAAAGTGATGATGATTCTTACTGAAGCTGAGCTGGCTAATGAGGATGTCAATTTATAGTCGTTTAAATGAGTAAACAGGCTTTGTCTTCGTTATCGATTATCGAAGGATAAGAATGATGTCCTGCGTATGACCTCCAATAACTTTGTTAAATAAATAATATTGAAGCCGTTAACGAAACGGGTAGAATTTACTTTTAAGGACAAAATTAAACCATTTTTCGGGCTACAGGCTGGAATCCATAGTGATCAATTTGGCTTGACATCGATTAGTCTGATGGATCAGAATAAAATTAGGAAAGAAAATTCGGCAATGCAGGGTAGACTGTGCAAATTATGGTTAGTGATGGAAGCGATATATTTTCTTTAATTCAAATGATTTGGCTCGTGAGTTGTGACAAAACATTCCGTCATCGATTCATTGATTACTGGCGAAAATTTGATAGCTTTCCCCTGCAGATTCTCTGCAATCGCACCGTCAACACTGCCGAAACCCATTCGGTTGCCTGTCATAGCATGAGGATCTGCACTGTTTGTGGTCGCAGTCGTCAGTCCACGCCGGGTACATTTCAGAGCATCGTCCATGCTGTACCTTAGCTCCACATTATACTTGCGACAAACGCTCCCAATGGCGGGCAATGTATCGTAGAACGGCAACTCTACAGCCTTTATCCGATGGTTTTCCGGTAGAACTCTTAGTAGATATTCCAGGCCTACTGCTACTCCAAGTCCTGTAACAATCTAGGGCTGATCAATCGAGTCGTCGCATAATTTTGTCGCTCAACCTACCTATGAATCGATCAAGTAGGTATCGGAACGGTCCTGCAAAGTATCCAGTTCCATACTTCAGAAACTTGAAATTTATTGATTCGGTTGCGCAACGATTTAAGGCAAATCCGGCTAGAACCACGTCATTAGCAACAAATTTGACGTAGGCCTTAGTGTCGAAGAATACTCCCGATTCCTCTATAAAACGACCAGTTTGATTGCTTCGTACATCGTCCATGGTTGGTTTGTTCTCATTGACAACATGTTCATATATAAAGTCGTCGAGCAATCCTTTCGGTAGATCTTCACCTGCGACACCCAATCTTTGGCTTTATCTTTATTTTGGGAAAAAAAACAATATTGAAGCACGTACCCACAAGAACAAGTCGTCCGGAGTTGTATGATTGTTGGAACTGAAGACCACTGAGATCACAAACGTACACCGGTTCACTTTGTGGTGTTCTTTTGTTGGTGCTAGGATACCCACCATAGCCAGTTGTTCGATCTTTGCCGATCTAGAAGAATAGCGAGAATCAAAACAATGGGAATAACATGACCGCCATCATCCACCTACAATCACAGTTTGCCGATTCAAGTCTTTTAACGAATAAATCAATTCTCTGCTGATTCCCTTGTAACTTCCAAAATCTATTCTGCCAGTCGTATTCGACGACTCATTTCTGGCGATAATCTGTAAGTCTTTCAGTGACAGACTTCCTTCCATAATGCAATACTTAGCCGAATCAGCAACATTCACTTCCAGATCTTCATCACCGAGGAACTTTCGTATACGCTTTAGTCCATCTTTCATCCATTCGAAAGCACAAACTGTTACATGTTCATCTTGATAACCCGGTTGATTAAATTTGATGTCACGTCGGAGTTGCATTTTGATCTCGTTCATTTTGCTGCACTTTGGTTTCTGTTGAGCGTGCGTTTTGTTACACAATTTATCAGTGAATGGTCCAACAATGTACCTTAAATGCCATATTAGATTCATATTTGGCCACGCATGGCGAACGCAAGCTCGAGGCTGATTGTTGAACATCGCTCGAGGCTGATTGTTGAACATGTAGCACAGACCTCTTCAGCGACACATCAGGTTCATCTTCTTTGGCAACGCATAACAGAGACGATAATGAGCTCGAGCTGGATTGTGGAACATCTAGATCAGTGAAGAAAGACGAATGTTAACAAAGAGACTCTAAGGCCTTAGCACTCCGATCCCACAATACAAAGGAAGTCTTACGAGATTGAGTCTTTTTAGAATCTCTTTTACACGCCGGTTTATCGAACACATCTAGCTCTCTTACGCGTATATCCTCGTTATATAAATAGATCAACCGTTCCGAAGGCATCGGCACCTTAATCAGTTTCTTTTCGATGAGATAACTGCGCAGTACGCGCACACAATAGTCGGCTCGATTTTCAATACGAGATGGAATATTGTCGCCGTAATTGTTGAATAGAATTTCGTTACGGTAGTATAATTCTGGATCCATAGTAGTTAATAGAATTCCATTGCCGAAATTCTTAATTTTTCCATCACGAGATATACAGTCGGCCGCGTTTCGATTTGTGTAATGGTAATAGATAGGACCTTGAACGAAATATTTACTTCAAAGTTATTGATTTGTCGGGGTTTTCACGGTGTTCACAATCCAATGCTAATGTTAAGACTTATGACAAAACTTTGCATCTCCGTGGCAAAGCCAAAACATTGGACTCAATGACCTGAATGGAAAAACTTACCGTCTTTCCTTTCTTTTGCTTCGCTGCCACCCCAGAAATTTAATAAATTATCCATTTTTTCAATCTGTTGAATTGAAGCCTCCAGCGTAAGATTTATTTTTAAAATCTCACAATCTCAAAACGAGAGAAATTTTCTCAATAACAATTCGAAGGTTATGTTTAGCGGAATCGTGGATGGACCATAATCAACTAGATTCACAATCGAAATGTACTTAACCAAATCTGTTGTCGTCATATAATTAGCGAACAATATCTCGTAGCCAACTATCAGAAGCCAGCCGAGTTGATTTTCTCTTTTTTAGTTACAATTTAGCTCAACATTAACGTTGTGATCGAACATCATACTGTTCATAAGACTTGGAGCAGGTCAGGTATCTATTGATCTGAACCTGCAATTCCCCGAAATTCCCAATTTCTGGTTTGTGTTAAATATCACGTTCAGCTTAAAAGGATGAAGGTCAAAAAATTATAGAGAAATGAAGGAATTTTTGCGAATTTAAATCACTGAAAATAGATCCTGATTTCAGGTCGACCTGAGAATTTTTGAATCTGATATGACCTGACCTCAATTTACCTGAAATCTGGAAATCAAAAAAGATCCTGAAAAAAAATCCCAGATATACTAGAAATCTGGCCTGATTTACCTGTATTTTTACTGATTTTCAGATGTCAGATAAATTCTGGTCAGGTAAAAGTTTACAATTCAGGATCAGTTTATTAAGATTCAAATAATCTGAGCTTGAGACAACAGCCTTGAGGTCCACCTGATCTGTTCCGAACCTTACTACTGTTTCATGTTTCACATGCTGTAACCTTGATTACGAGACTCGTAATACGAGTTTGTATGTATACATGTACCGTACCCAACAGCAGACCAAATAGAGTGTAAGTTTACTGATCCGAGACGAGACCGAGGCCGGTAGACATACAAGATTTCATTTTCATTATTATGTCCCATTCACAAGCGAGGTATTTCACTCAAAAAATTAAGTGTCCTCTCCAACAAAAAGTACTCCGTGAGAGAGCGAGCTGTCAAATAAACAAAGAAAAAATTGAAAAAATTCAATTTTGTCTCTCGCACGGAGTACTTTTTTGGCAAGAGGAAACTAAGCATTAAGATAAAGTGTCACCGCCGTAATGCTTTTTTCAATTTTTTCTTTGTTTGTTTGACAGTTCGCTCTCTCACGGAGTACTTTTTGTTGAGTGGAATGGACACTTAAATGGAAATCCCTTTTAAAGAAAAAAGTCGTTCTTACAAGTATGGTTGCAACCCTTGTCAGTTGGCAATTCGCAATAGAATCGACTATTAATTGTTAAAGAGAGGGAGTTTATATACTACTTCGTCATTGAAATATTCTCAAAATTACAACACAATTGTTAAACGTAAAGCTTGTGCAGAATCAGCAACAGCTGAACTTCACCAGTTGATCAACAAACAAACTCTACTTGTATAATATGCAATCGAAAAACACATTCTAAACAATGAGTTTACTAGAGTCATACGTGTTATATAGATGACCTTAGCGTATGTATGTATGCACTGAATGTATAGCTTGCCTTTGAGTTGTTTTCGATACAAAGGTAATGTCTTTGTCGACCAACTGAAGATGTTCACCTTTTGCTGATTCTGCACAAGCTTTACGTTTAATAAATTGAAGTCATTTGTTTGACAAGGAGCGAAAGTTGAAAAATTGAACCATTATTGACCTCAGCTTCGTTTCGATTCAATCGAATTCGCTAAAAAATCCTAATCCTATTCGCTAAAAAAGCGATGGAAATACGCTACAAAGTCGAGACGTTTTAACACTAGTTAGGAAAAAAAAACATTTTTTGCGCTTGAAGACTAAAATTCGACGGATTTCGACACGTAAACTACGATCGATTTTTGAGTACTTCTCAAAGAGACGGTTTCCAATGCATTCAACATGTAAATAAATAATGTTACAATCGTAAGGGTATAGACGCATTAACCCCGACACTTGGTCTCCAGGTACATAAGGGTAGAACCGGTAGAACAAAGTAAATGTGTGACATATTGATCACATTGTCACTAAGTGCGGTTGAGAAAAGAGCTGGGCTTTCCCCGAATTAATTCGATCAATTGATTGCAATTTCTTTTGCTGCAGATTCACATTTTTGGTAAGGAAATTTTTCAAATAAATGTTACCAAGCGCGTCAATTCTGTCCATATATGCACATAAATCTGTTGAAATCCACCCCCTAACACATTTAATTGAATTTTATATAACACACAGATGGGGTCTTCGGGGGAACATTTCTACTATCACTATACGAGCACTGCTGGAGCAAATGCTATACGCAACGAAGGGCGTCTATGGTCTCAGAGTGGAGTACAATTGTCTACTCTAAATCCAGAGGAGCATACACGTGATGCCATTTTGCGTACAATTTATGGAAATGGAATTCCAAGCGAACGTAAAAACGGAGCTGATAACGTTGTGTACATCTCCGAAGCTGATCTGGACTCGTCTAAGATGTTCAAAATAACACCCACCCTGTATCAGTATTCAGGTGAAATCCAGGTGGACGCTCAAAATGTCAAAGATAAGCCGCGATGTGTTAATGGTCCGAGTAGTTCTGGGTCGAGTAGCTCAATTGCACAAAGCTCTTCCGAACTATTCTTCTATACAAACACCAGCAACGCTCAGCGGATCATGAATTTGAGAGTAATTCCGTACGAAAGTAATCGTAGTCTCTTCCTTACCACAATGAAACCGGAACAGTACTTTCGTGATGAAATTCTCAATACAATTTATGGAAGAGGCTACGACCGCTTGCAGTTTGCTGCATGCGCAGACTGGTGTGTCAAGATCGATAAAACAAAATTGGAAGGTGCTAAGCTGCGAGTATCGAAGCAAAGTGGTAAAGTCTACGAATACACAGTTCACATAGCCGTTAATCCCGCCGATGTGATGGATAAACCACAATGCACGAAGAATCAAAGGTAAGGCAAATTGCATTGAATTCTAGCGAACCCAGAGATTATGAACGACCAATTTCAGAAACAGCGGTGATGCACACGAATATTTGTATCATTACACAAGCTTCGTCGGTGCCCAAGCAATTGTAGCGTCTGGTTATCTAAAAAAGAGCGGCGCATCCGGTGCATTTGGTGCTGGGGTCTATATGACAAAATTGAAACCGACGGATTTCTTTCGTGACGACATTTTGAAGAACAATTACGGCGGAATAAACGCCGCATTCAAAGGTCGCGCTGACTGGGTTGTGAGAATCAAGAAGAGTGGTTTGATCGGCTCTAAATTGAAAACGGTTCCGTCCAACGTTACCCAAGATGACCAAAGACAAATTTTGGTTTATGAAGACATTGTAAATGTACAGCGTTCCGATGTATTCGCCAAGCCGAAATGTTATAGAGCATAAAATGAAGTTGTAGCGGTCGATGTTTACATTCCAATAAACAACTTTGCAGAAGAATTGACGAAGATTTTACATAATCGGTTCTCAAACAAATGCGTGTCAGTAAATGAATCTTTATTCCGTAGTATCCTTCTAGTGACCAACTCCCTTCTTGCCTCTAAATTCTCAAACAAAAAATTCTAATTCCAAGCAGCTCGAACCAGTAAACATGTTGGTGCCTTGGGTTGACTCAGAGCACTTTCCCCATTCTGCAGACAAAGATACAATCGCCAAGCTGCCGCACAGTCAAAATTATTGGGATCGTACAAGCTGGCACATTTAACTAGTTGAATTTGAGTTTGCGGTACAGTCTGCGGTTGGAATATGGCTGCTAGTGCCAAAATTTTGTTGTTGTCCAGCCCAGTCGGTGTAACGGTACCGATACTCTGGAAAACACATTTCTCGAAGCAGTCATGGTTTGGTATCCGTTGGGCGGCAGCAAAATCAAGATCGATCAAATTTTTAATTCCCACCGGATTGAAAAGCGTTCTGGCTGCACAACTCAAATGAACTTGCTGGAACTTTTGCTTAAGATCAGAAGCTTCATCAGTCTGAAAAAGAAAAAAAAAAGATTTTCCAATATTCACTGTATGAGTATGACCCTGCGAAACACTAATCAGATTCTACTTACGGAAACGATCCCAGCAAGGCAAGCAAATAAAACTGTTACCAAAATTGAGTTCATCTCGTTTGTGGCTAAACGTTTGCTAATGTTGATATAACACTAAAAATGATAATTAATCCTCGTGTCTAAGCTAGTATTTATACCGCAAAACTGTGGTCTCATTTACATAAAGCCGGTTGATAATTACGTCAAAGATCGGCAATTATTAGCACCATCATCATGACCCACGGTAATTTGTAAATTTTTTGAAATGTTTAAGGCGTTTTGCAGTTTCATCAGCACAATTGTACTGCATGAAACCAAAATCTTAATAGTAGTACATGAGGAGATCCCATTGCAGTGACACATGCAAAGCTGCATCCCAAAATGAAGTTCAACAAAAAATAACGTATTCTCCTGCCTGATCTTTCTGCTATAAAGGATATTTAAATAAATCCAAATCAATCATACCTAGAGACCACTTCAAGCATGAGTAGTACTCTTCACAGAGCACTGAAACTGAACAGTGTATCAAACAATATTTAACACTGTCAAAAAATGTGTACAAAATTTTCATATAAAATAGCATCCTGTTTGGTTGCTGTCACTCGAAGCTCTTTTGCTTGAAATGCATTGTCAGACATTATTTTAAATTAATTAATTTCGTTATAGGCCCTATGGCCCTATTCTACATATGACGAAAAATCTTTGTTTTGAGGGTACAGCTTTAGTTAGAGAAACTTTGACAAGGAGCGAAGTGCAACTTAAGTTATATTTTCGAAGAGATGGTAACAGATGGCGTTACTTTCGCCAATCGGTTAGTCCCTACACTGCGAGCGGTTAGTCCCTACACTGCGACTTTCCCATAAAGCGGAATCAATTTCAAAAATGGCCAAATATATCTGAAAATTTGTTGAATGCAAAATAATTATTTTTCGTGCGAGTAAAGAATTATGGCCCACAACATTTTACTTCCTGAACTGTTTGATCAAGTGATTCTTCAAAATTCGTTAATTCATTACGAATGAACCGAATATCATTAGTTCACGTCACTTATTAGAATTACATATTCATCGTTCTTACATTTGAGTATCTCAAACAGTGAGAAGAGAAATATTTCCATTAGAAACAGAGAATATCGAGTTACCCAAATTTGGTTGAACCGGCGTGACCCGAACCGATTACTTTTACCGAAATTTGGGTCATGGTATTCGGTTAAGGTTCGGATCGAATTTTCAATAAAATTTTTGATCCCTTTATGAAGCGGGAAAACACTGCAAAAAATTGTTTTTTCTGGGAATTCGACCGGTAAATTTTATTACTGTGCAGAATTATCAACAGCTGGTATCATGTCAGCTGGCGAACCATTGTATTGTTTATTTACTTTGTGCTTATTTTGATCTGTTCTCTCTTTACATGCTTATTTTACGTGTGTTACCAAGTGAGGTCACGCAGATCGCCATTAGATCCTCAGTAGCACGGGCGCTACGTTCTTTCCACTAACCCTTTTACCTAAGAAATCTAAAAATTCCTCTGTGTAGCAGAAATTTTGGTCATAAATTTACGGTTAGCTCGTATTCAATCAAAACTACTGATTCACAGAAGAACGTTTGCATGGCTTGGACATAAATTTCAGAATTTTTCTCGTAATTTAGACCCTCAGAATGAAACGTGTCTTCGCATCTGTTGTAGAAGTTATATTTTAGACACTTCCGCTTGTCACTTAGTTCGGGCTACAACTCGCGAAATAGCCTAAAATATACCGTCTACAACCGATGCGTAATAGTTGCAGCCTAAACGAAAGTGCGGACACTAGCGACCCTAGCGACAAAGTCTAAAATAAATCGTCCACAACGGATGCGTATACAACCAATGAAAGTAAATGGATAGGTATGGCCAAACGTTCAAATTTGTTCTAGCCAGTGCACATACGGATTTGCATGGTGCCACCTCAAACGAACTCATTTCTAGTGCAAATTTCCACTAGAAATGAGTTCGTTTGAGGTGGCGCCATGCAAATCCGTATGTGCTCCGACTTGTATGGACTGGCCATACCTACTTATCTACTTTCATTGTATACAACGCTTCAAGCTAACATAAAATTACGGAAAAAAAATCCGAAATTTATGTCCAATAGGGCGTATCGAATTTAGCAAATTTTAAGGACCGCGATAGCCTGTGTGCGGAAAACGTAGATCATCGAAAACTGTGTCCGGGCATGTGGTTGATGAATCCGATCGAGCCATGGAAGAAGTCCCCCCGGGCGGCTTTAAGTTTCCGATGGTCATAATTCGGAAAGTTGAGAGTATTTTTGAAAACAATGTTCTAGCGGGATGTAGAGCTTTGAAAACTCTACAAATCTACCGAAGAAACCGATGGTCCAAAACGTGCCATTGTCAAGATTGATTAACATCGAAAATGTGACCTTTTGGTTTTTGACTTATATTTCCTGAGAGACAAATGATTTTTTTTAGCCTGTGGTATGAGGTGGTAGAGGAGGTCGAGCACTTCCAGTACACTAGGCATGTCCCGATCGGATATACTCTTGAAATCACTTTTATAACATTTGTGAATGGAATTTTTAAGAGTGGCCACGTCGCCCACGAAGCAAGTGCAGACACTGCAACCGGTGCTGTTGAGTCGATGACACCTTGGCCAGTAAGTATGCATAATACTCCACGACAGTAGCTGAACTTTTTCACAAAATATCTGTGATTTCGATGTGGCACACTTTGTACTACAAAATCTGAATAAATTGAATTTATGAGAAAAACGAGAAATAATCGATTTAATTAGTTATTTCACCCACGAATAGTAGTAAGAAGTCGAATTCGTTGCAAATACACAGATTATATATATTTTTCGATATATTTACGAAAAATTGAAGTTCGTAGTATAGTTTTTCAATTCATGTGCCACATCGAAATAACAAATATTTTGTGAAAGAGTTCAGCTACTGTCATGGAATATTATGCATACTTACTGGCCAAGGTGTCCTCGACTCAACAGCACCGGTTGCAGTGTCTGCACTTGCTTCGTGGGCGACGTGGCCACTCTTAAAAATTCCATTCACAAATGTTATAAAAGTGATTTCAAGAGTATATCCGATCGGGACATGCCTAGTGTACTGGTAGTGCTCGACCTCCTCTACCACCTCATACCACAGGCTAAACAAAATCATTTGTCTCTCAGGGAATATAAGTCAAAAACCAAAAGGTCACTTTTTCGATGTTAGGCAATCTTGGCAGTGACACCTTTTGGACCATCGGTTTCTTCGGTAGTTTTGTAGAGTTTTCAAAGCTCTACATTCTGCTAGAAAATTGTTTTCAAAAATACTCTCAACTTTCCGAATTATGACCATCGGAAACTTAAAGTCGCCCGGGGGGACTTCTTCCATGGCTCCATTGGATCCATCAACCACATGCCCGGACACAGTTTTCGATGATATACGTTTTCCGCACACAGGCTATCGCGGTCCTTAAAATTTGTAAAATTCGATACGCCCTATTGTTGAAGACATGATAATTACTATGAAAAATGTTAGTTTGCGCTAGTTTTAATTTGAATAAGACCGCGGTTAGCACATCCACATTATCTTCTTTCACTGAGCCCACTGAACTACAACGGCTTGAACATGCATTTTCGAAAAATTTGTGTGCTCATATGTGTGTGTGCCGTGTGTGCGTGTGTTGTCAATAGTTTGACTTGGAGTTTTGTTTACATTTTCAAAATTTCAACAATGAAACGACTAATTTTTGGATTTCTGTTATTTCATCTGGTAGCGGTTGTGTTACCGAATGATGAATCAAATGGTTTTTGTACAATTGATGGAAATTGTGAATCTGATAACAGCGATGGATCGTCAAAGTATTTGGCCGGAGACGAGGAAAACTATAAGAAGTGTAAGTGACTTTGTTTGTCGGTTGGAAAAGGGTTAATTAAAATTTACCGAACTTTACATTGCACTTGATTAGACGCCGAGGCCCTAACTCAGAAACTCACTTCGTCTCAAGCCAAATTCGAGGCACAAAACTACACCGGCTTCTCCAAGCAAATTGAGAAAGATTTGTCGCCGTTTCGACAGGGCATTTCCCAAGCAATGATAAATGACGTACGAAAGTATGGAGTTAAGTACCAAATTGTCAACCAGAGACTGTATCGGGACAAAGAATGCATGTTTCCATCCCGATGTGCTGGCATCGAACATTTTCTGATGCAACTATTGCCCCGACTAAAAGACACCGAAATTCTAATCAACTGTCGCGATTGGCCACAAATTCATACCGATTGGGGTGTTCGTGGTCCCGTCTTTTCATTCAGCAAAACCGATAAGTATCTCGACGTTATGTATCCGGCGTGGAGTTTCTGGCAAGGCGGACCAGCTATTTCTACATATCCAACCGGACTGGGCAGATGGGACGTGATGAGAGAAAAACTGACTGAAGCCGCAGCGAAACATCCCTGGTCCAAGAAAAAGAGCCAGGCTCTGTTCCGAGGATCTCGTACGTCCGATGAACGAGATTCGTTGGTGCTACTGTCCAGAAAATATCCAGATCTGGTGAAAGCTCAGTACACAAAGAACCAAGCATGGAAATCATCGGCGGATACTTTGGGTGCTGAACCTGTGAAGGACATTCCGATGGAAAATCATTGCCGCTACAAATATTTGTTCAATTTCCGTGGCGTGGCAGCAAGTTTTCGCTTTCGTCATCTGTTTATGTGCCAGTCGTTGGTTATTCATGTCGGAGACGAATGGAAGGAATTCTTTTATGATGCACTCGTGCCGAATTACCACTTCATTCAAGTGCCCGCTTATCCGCAAGAAAATGAACTGAGATATTTACTCAGATTTCTGGTGGAAAATGATAAACTTGCCGAGGATATAGCACGTCGGGGATGCGACGCCATTGACCAGATGCTAGATATGAAGGACATCCTAGACTACTGGTATGATTTGATAATGCAATACACGAAATTTTTGAAATTCAAAGTGGTTCGGGACGGCGATTTAATTGATATTACGAAGTAAGTCTGTGATGTTGTTGTAATACTGTGGTATGGGGGGTACTAAGATCTAAAGTCTTGTATGAATATTAATTGACACGTACCACCTCTTCATTTGCTAAACGAAAGAAGTGAAACTTTTTTGTACAAAAATTTGAAACTTTTATTTGTCCAACCAGATTTCAATCACCTAGATCCACGTATCTTCGACGTATCGTTTATCTCTGATCAATTTCTGAATAGATTCAATTGTATCGCTAGTCGTAGAATCGTCCAGGTGCTCAGCCAAACAATTTTGAATTGATTTTCTTACATCTTGTACCATGTTAGCACTCCCGCAGACATAAATCCGACCTTTGCCTCTGATCAACACTTCCGCGAACATATTTGCGTTCGATTGGATTTGGTCTTGCACGTATTTATGTTGCGAATTGACATCTCTAGAGAACGCTTCTTTCAAATCACTCAACGATCCAGCTTGTAAGTGGTGGCGGAATATGTCTTTGCACAGACTTTCGCTTTCTTGTCGACAGCCGTAAAACATTGTCGCATTGGCTAAGCGAACTTCTTTATCCGATTTCTGCACTTGTTCTCGATGTTCTAAAAAGCCCAGAAACGGAGACACACCAACGCCAGCCGCTACGAAAATCACTGGATCGGTCATCTCATTCAGTGTGTAACTGAATGCATTGCTTTGTCTCAAATATATTGGAACCATGGTAGTTACACCACTGTTAGCTCTTTTGATCATATCATGCAGCATCTTTGTTGTAACTCCCGGGGGTTCAGCTAATGAAAACCAAATTTTTAAAATATTTTGATTCTGCAGTGGACTGTTTGCAATTGAGTATGGCCTAGGTAGTAAACGAGGTAGATGCTCCAACAGTAGTTGAAATGGAATTTGATTCCATGATTTGAACATCTGTAAAATGTCAAAAAATCCGACTCCAGCTGTTAGAATCCGTTCCGAATAATCCGTAGCGCCTTCTTTTGAACATAGAATTGCGAGAACGCGCCTTTCCTCATCGTCCACTAAATGTTCGATTAAACTTCGTAGAAATAATTTTTTCGGTATGGCGTGCAGGTCCAGGCATTCGAGTAGACACTTTCTGATTGACGTTTCTTGAGGTAGATGATTTGGTAATTTTTTCTTGCTACCAGCAGCAAGTTCAATAGCAATTTTCAGTTGGGACAATTCACTCAAAGAGGCTGCTTCTAATACAATAGTAACCTCGTCATCCGAGTTTATTGGCAATATGCCGATGGTATCGCCAGGATTGAACAGAAACTCCTTGATTTGCTGAAAAGGAACACACACAAAGGTCGACTTCATGAACCGATTGTAAAACAATGGAAATACCTCGACATCAAACAATAACTCGTAGACCGGTTTCACATTCTGATTCGATGATGTGGTGAGTAAACGGGATGACTTAATGGGAACTGAATGACATTTTGATTCAGCAGCGAATGGTAACAAAACATTTTGTTGGGAATGTTGGCTCGAATCGCTCTAAATTGCAAAGGGTAAATTGTGTTCAGTAATATGGTAAAAACTTGAATAATACTTAAAAGAGTAACTCAATCTTACTGTCCATTCTTCAACCGAGCTTTTAACTTGAATGTATCCCACTGGCAAGGTAGGCAGAGTAAGAGATTTTGATTCATATTTACAGATCAAGTCCCGCATTTCCATTATCAAAACACTGAAATCACTGAAATAGAGTTTGTCAGCAGCACGTTGGAAACATGACGTTTATTTCAGAAAGAGAAAGAGAGATTGAGAGAGATATCAACAAGTTTGCTTTTCGATGTCTGATGTATATTTTCGAAAATTTCAATTTTAGGCGGCAATTTCTTTATTTCTTCATTTATCACTCGTTGTCTCACCATATCCGATATACTTCAAATCAAAAATCTACAATAGTAGATTACATTGGATGCTGCGAAAGTAATTCATTACACATAGACACAATTTTGTGGTACGAGCGAACTCACGAGTGTGCTTTTGAGCAACAAGCTTTGTAACAGTTAATTGCGACAAGTGTTGAGTTTGTATATCCGAGCCGAAGGCGATGTAAATATTTTTACCAAAATTTTTTAATTTTAACGACACTTCTTGCATTCTTTTTTGCTCGATGCAGTCAACAAAATGAAAATAAACCCTAAATATCCCAAGTGTAATGGATTAGTTTCACAGAGGTGTAATAGTCAATTTTCGCATGGTACAGTCAATAATAATAGATTACATACTTGTGCGTAAAATCGTTGTTTTAAAGAGTGTGGAGTTTATATGCTGAGCCGAAGGCGAAGTGTGCAACCACACGAGTCAAAACAACGATTTCCAGACAAGTATGTAGTTTATCTTACCTCTTAAGTGCGGCGAATATGAATTTTTATTTCACGGGCCCCCTGCGAAATAATATATTTCGTACCTAGGACTAAAAGTGTTTTATAGCGTGTGAGAAGTTTCCAGACAGAGCCGAAGGCGAGGTCTGGAATCGAATACGCTAAAAAAGACTTTTAGTCCGTGGTACGAATGGTATTTTTCATATCCGTCGGATTTGGGTCCTAGGTTTGAAAAATGAATTTTCGCTGCACATAGGAGGTAATATTTTAAAAGTAAGCAGGACACTGTTCTTTTCACAGCCTTCGTACAGTACCCGACGTCTTACGACTCACGACTTTTCGTCTAAGAAGTGTCAATTTTGCAACGGAACTTTTGGCAAAATCTCTCAAAATTGTAATTGTTTAAATTCCGATTTAGAAAGTCATCTTGTGTATACATAGACGGTTTTATTTTGCAGAATTGTAACGCAAAAATCATTTTGTTCTCGTATTTTTTTCGTTGTTTGTTCATTTTACAATTAGTCGCAATTCGCAATAGTTATGGGCGCGGATCATCAAATTGACAATGTATCGTCTGTTCAGTATCAGGTTAGAACTAAAATTCATATTTTTCTTTCAAATTCGATTCACATTCTTGCCGAATACATGTGTTTTACGGCAGCGTTATAACGTCGGAGATAAACAACTTTGTGCACTTTAGGTGGACGAAAATAGCAACACGCTGTTGATTGAACTATCGAATACCACTGGGACGTATCTCCAACATTTGAATGAGTACTGTCTTCTAGATATATTCTCAAGCGATTCATTGACTTTCATGGACCTGTGTTCACTGGCTGAAACTTGTAGACGATTCAAACGAATAGCTCTACGCGTGTTTCCTAAAGAATTCACCATTGAAACTAGTTATGACATGGGGATACGCGGATACATTCTCAAGACGAAAAACTATCGGAAATTTTATGAAAACCTGCAAGACATCGAACGAATTTTAAAAAATTTCGGGACATATCTTTCCACGCTTTCGGTATCCTGGGAGGAAGATCATGCTCTTACCGATTTGGTCGCGATGTATTGCGGTGCCGTAACGCTACAGTGTCTCGACATTGTTAATATGAAAAATATGGAAGATCTCCAAGTGAAATTTAAATCGATCATTCAACGGCTGCTGAAACTGTCTTTTCGTCATTGTTCTTTTCTTGATGATGCTGCGACACCAGCCACAGCCTCACTAATCTGTGATTCATTGATCGAATTGCAAATCAATTATTCGTATTGGTGCGGCGCAATTCTGCAAAATAATTTTCCCAATTTGAAACGATTGGCATTTGTTGCGTCTGAAATCTTTTCTGGTACAAGTGATAACGAGAGTGATGTCTTTTCAAAGTTTATCGGACGCCATAAATGCCTCAGATCTATCGATCTGAGTGCAGGATCAGTTTGTAGCATCAAGCTCTTACACACAATCAGCAATAGTTGCAAGGAATTGGAAGAATTGACTTTAGAAAGCTTGGACACTCCTAACATTTCGTCGGATTCTTGGAATCTGCAAAATTTGCTAAAACTCAGAATGTTAAGCATTGATTTTCATTTTCAAATTAATGATCACCACATTACACTGTTCCAAGTCTTTAATGCGGTAGAAACGTTGAAATTTCGACACATGGACGAAGTTCCAGATCAGGTCTTTGAAGCTCTATCTCGGATGGAGAATTTACGTGAATTACGTTTCACATACAGCCTCTTGAATTGTTTCATTCCATGGACAAAGTTAACACAATTGGGGCAACTGTACCTATACGAATCACTTAGTGGATTCTGTGCATCCGACCTTTTTGACATAGTAAGACAGCTAATAAATTTAGAGAAATTCGTATTCCTTCAGCATCACGCGACTAGGAATTATTTTGTATTGAAGAAGAGAGATTTTTTTGAAATTGTTAAAATAGTCGAACAGAGACCAAATGTACTGACACTGCAATGTAAATTTAATTTTGACTTCGAGGAATGCGATTGTAACCGAATCCGAAAAGTGAAACTAATAAATTGAGCATTGAGAATTGATATTCAGTTTTTCTCTACATACAGCAGATTGGGACAGACATTCTAATCCAGAAAGATTTTCTAAAACTCAGTATCACGAAATTGATTTACAGCTCGAGATTTCTCTGTATCGCAGTAAATGGTACTCTCGTTCTGATCATAACCGTCTATAACCAGACGTCCCACATGTCCGATTTGTCCGACTTTTTCAACATTTGTCCGACTTTGTACGATTTGTCCGACTTGTCCGACTTTTTCATAAAAAATTGTCCAACTTTGTCCGACTTCTCTTCAAAAATAAAAATTTATGAAACTTTTTCTTCAAGATAAAATTCGTTAGTAACATTAAATGCTTCTGATGCAAACTCGAAAAAATTCGCTCGCTCCGCTCGCATTTAGTTGTTTACAAATTGTCACATTGTACATGTAACTATAAAATTAAGGCAGTAAATATATTACTGTATTGACTTGTTATGTTGACCACATAGAGGTACCATAGAGGTTTACTCACATATTTACAATTTTGTATACGTTAACTTACAATCAACAGACAATCGAATTTATAAGTTATTTATATTCCTTCTGACTTGTAACATCTAAGTTATAAGTTGTAGGTAGACAGGGAGGTTGTTGAACCATGATTGAGTAATAAGACTTCAGGAAGTGACATGCATCTGTTAAAACGTCCATAAAGTTCAGACAGAAATCCAAAATAGTCTTTAAAAAGCCTGCGATATAGACCCGAAGCAGGATCTAATGGAGAGTTTTTGCAGCGAAGCAAACTCGCTAGAGGTGTTTTTTATCTTTTAGATGAGCTTCATTCCTGACGCCTCTAAATTCAATTTATAAGTACGATTTATCCAAAGTATATAAACATACTGAAGGTAATGCAAATACACAAAAACTCACGGAACCCTTCTTTCGGGTGAATATTTTTTTTTTTTTTATTGTTCGTTTAATCAAATCAAGTTTATACAGTTTGTTTACAAATAATTCTTGTTAAAAATAAATTTACAGTCTGCCAGACTTTTCCAAATTTATGTATGAAATTTCATCATTTTAAGTAATACTAGACTTAAAAATTAAAAAAAAATTGAAATTTAATTGGAATAAATGAAATTGCAATAGGTTCATCACCTTGTAGATTGAAGAAAGCACGAAAAACAATCAATATTCTAAATTTTTTTGAGTAAATACTTAACCTAGGGTTACAACAAAGTTTGTTGTGATCAAATCAAATTTGAAAGAAATCGTAATTCTCATAATCAGTTCGTATACAGTGGTCATTTTGGTGATACGAAATTACAAATAGGGATGCGGTTGTGTCTATAATGACAATAGCTTGGAATTATGGCCTCCTAACAGCGAGTGGGGAGGTTTATAGGTACAGTTAGCAATTCTTTCTGCTGAAAAGCTGCCAAATTCACTAATAACGTTGTTATCATGTGAATACGTCTTGCTAAGCATATTCATAGCCAAATCGTACAGGTGTACGTTAAGCCTCGGCACTTTGGTAACTTTGTGCAGTTCTTCAGTAGATAAATACTTAAAGTTCGTTCTCGATCTTCTGAAATTGATTGCCATACGTAGGCATCTATTTTCAAAGACTTTTAACCTCCTAATCAAGTACTTTGGCAAACTATGCCAAACCGCGACGGCATAAGTTAGAACCGGCCTCAATATGGTTACATATAATAGGTTTTAACTTTAACTTCTTGCGAAATGCCATTATTGACTTTCATGATGGGATACAGTTTATGTAAACCGGTGTTAGCTTTCAGAAGCATCCTGTTCACATGTTCGTTGTGTTTAAGGTTTGGTTGAACGTAGTAACCCAAGAAACGAACGCTATCCTTGAAAGGGATTTTTGTGCCATTCATTTCAATGCCACAAGCTTTTTCATTTTTGGGACGCCCGCGGTTGGACCTCTGAATGAAAAGAGCTTCAGATTTTTCCACATTTACTCTAATTTTCCAAATCTGATAGTATCTGTGCAACTTGTGAAGGTGGCTTTGTACATTTGACTTAGCTCTGCTCAGGGATAATCTCGTAGAAAAAGTACTTGTATCATCTGCAAAGACGGTCAGAGTAGTGTTCATATGCGTCGGCAAATCAATCATGAAAATGATAAAGAGTAAAGGTCCTAGTATGGATCCTTGCGGTACCCCATCATTCACTGTTATTGGGTCGGAGAGCTGGTGTCCCAACTTAACTCTGTAACTACGTCCTTTGAGGTAGGAGAAAATAATTCTGATGAGATAATCAGGAAACTTCAAGTTTATCAGTTTATATATGAGTCCTTCAACCCACATAGTGTCGAAAGCTTTTTCAATGTCTAGAAAAGCGGCTATTGTAAACTTCCCATCGTTAAAACCCATTATTGCTTCTTCAAATAACCTTATGAGAGCTTGAGAGCATTCGGGTGAATATAATTTTTATAATGTTGGCCCTAGGCTGCATCTTTATACTCAACACAAAAACTCCAAACATCACGCAAGCAACATAACGCGTCTTATATTCACCCGAAACTTAGGTTCCGTAAAATGTGTGATCCGCTGAGCATTTGCATTACCTTCAGTATGTTTATAAGTATACTTTGCGATTTATCGACGAGAAATTGTCCGATTTTGTACTTTATTGAAAAAATACAGGTACTTTTCCTTAGAAAATGTCCGATTTAGTCCGACTTTTTAGCGAAAATATGTCCGATTTTGTCCGACTTTTTCAAGAAAAATGTCCGACTTGTTTTAAGTTGGACACCCCGAAAATCAGTGGGACGTCTGTTATAACTGGTCTAAATTATATTTCCTTCTCTAATCGAAAATTCAAATTTTGAAGCGCACTTACGGCACGAACATATAGTTTTTGTTGTTTGTTTTTCTGTTGGTATATATGAGCTGAGCTCCAGATAGAAATTCCTAGAGACCGGAAACTTGGCATACCGACTGCTGAGGAAAAGTTAGAAAGATCGTGCGATTTTTTCGTTGTCACGCGTTATTTGACGCTTGTTTTGTATTCGTTTGCGTCGCGAATGCATTTTTTAAATGGGGAAACATTTTTACAACGTTTGATAATTTTCGATGTGTGAAAAATTACTTCTTGGGTAAAATGTATCCCACAAAAATCTCAAAAGAGGAAGAGGTGACGCTAGTCCCTTAAATAAAACTTCCAAAACATTTGATATCAGTTTTGCTGACGCAGATGTGACGCCTAAACGCAATCAATTTTAACGAAGAAAATTTTAAGAAGAAAATATGTGAAAAAGATGTGAAGAGTTGGTTGTTTGATTTTGAATCAGTTGTGCCGAGTATGTCACTCTAAAGAAATGTTGTCGAATGAAATTGTAAGAAATACCTTCAACCGAAAGTCAAACACTATTCTTCAATCGGGTCGATTGCTAACATGTAGGATTGTAATTTTTCTCAAAGGTCTGTTACGTTGAGGTTTAATCTCACACAATTGGCAGAGGTAAACTTCAACGTAACAGACCTTTGAGAAAAATGTCAAACACTATGTTTCATTTCATTAAATAATAAAGCTTTTATTTAAAAAGAAAAGATTTTAAATCTTAGCTGAGTGAACAAGTATTCAAGCAGAAATTTGTACCGGAACAGTAATTAAATGTTTTAAATTGTATCACCAGTCCAGCTCTGGATCTACCGAATCACAAGCGGAACGTTTAGTCCACCAATCATAGCCACCTCGTTCTATAAACATGTTATGTTTATAGTCAGTGGACTGAAGTAGGGGATCAATATCATCAACATTCAGAATCGATTCTGATTCTTTGTAAAAATCGCCTTTGTTAAGGAATCGGAGATACTCGTCCAAGATAATGTATGAGTTTTTCATCACAACATTTGATACCGGAACAAAGCACGGAAGATGTTGATGTCGCCGACAGAATTCACCGAATTCATCATCGGTAATTAGGAACTCAGAACAGTCTCGTTTTGCGATTTGTCCAACATTTTCAGTGTCTACTGGAAGAACTTGAAAACATTTCCAGCGGAAAGGATTTAGCAGTGCAATATTTTGGGATAGATCTTCCAAATGGTTGAACCGGTTGACCACTGTGTTTAATTTGAATCTGATGTTGTACTGTTGACACCATTGCGATACATAATCTAACTGAATGAGATGCTTTCCTTTTCCTATAAGTTTCAAATTAGTCAACGTCATCATGAATTGAACACAGATAACGAAGAAGAGAATCTGTTTACCTCGACCAATATTTATATTTGTTTCTTCATCAAACGAGTCGACAGAAACTGCTATATAATCCACATATACACCATACTTCTTGAAGAAGCTCTCTTTAACTTTCGATCCATTTGTGACAATCGACACCGACTCCAGATTCAAATCAACTTTACAAAATTTGCAGATCTCACCCACAAGCTCCGGATACAAGAACGGTTCGCCACCAGACAAATTAAGTTTCTTCATTCCTTTTAGCATTAGTTTGCGTAGGGCGACTTTAATATCCCCCAGTGGAGCCACATAAGAAGTTTTAGCTGTGTGAAAGCAAAAACCACACGAGTAATTACACTTTCTCGTAAAATGATAATTTACTGACACGGGCACTATATTTAATGTTTTATTTTTAACTAATTGTAGATACGTCAGTATCGCCCAAAAACACTTGATAAATTTGTGTAGCATTCTTTGAAAAAACATTTTCGACTCTATTTTTCCTATTTTCCAGAAAAAATTATAAAATTGTTAAACTTTCCTTATTGTAACGATGTAAGTAAGTTAATGAAACGAACTTTCTGGTTCTATAGACATTATTTGTCTAAATCATCGCGTTTTTATTAAATTATTCAATTGACACTCGAGTTGAAACGAAACGAGCACAGTCTTATCTCAAAATCTCTTGCAATGAAAAAAATATTTTGTCTTAGTTTAGCCGTAGGGTTACCAGATCGAAAATTTCAAAAAGAGTACATTTTTGACTTAAAAAAGAGTACAAAAGAGTACGGTTGCTAAATTAGGAAAACATCAATAAGAAGTCCTGTTTCAGTAATAGCTTTGTACTGTAACTCTTTTTTTTCTAACATTTATTGATGATTATCACAAACGTTTCTATTTCTCAATGAGAAGTTATCACTTCTTGACAACTGTGGATGTACTTCCAAAAAATATGTGAGGACAAAGTTATCATCGAAAATATAAATTTTTTGCCCATAAGTTCAGGCTTCAATTTAGTAGCCAAATGATTGGTCTTAACTGTAACAATATTTCAAGTGTTGTAACTGCCATAAAAACGACACTTGGATTACTAAAATTCGAATTTTCTCAATTGAAGTCATTATTTTAACTACTAACATAAATGCCGTTGTTCTGCTGTACAAATGAGGTGTTTGCAAAACAAACTTTGCGTCAAAAATTTCAAATCGTTCCCGACATTTCGCAAGAAAGTATTCATTGGCTCCAAGATATGGAACTAAAAGTAATCTCTTGTGAAACACGTACAAGATTTTAGTAAAAAATTGATCCTATTGCCGCGCAGCGAAACTTTTTTTTCACCTGTTGAAGCCTAGTATAGCCGGTGAAATGCAATTTTGACACAAAATGTATGTCAGAATTTTCAGCTCGTGCGGAAAAGTGTATAAGAATTTCACTTCCCTGCAGAAAAAGAGAACAGAGAGTGCAAAATCAATGAAATAGTAGCAGGCTAGCCTCAGTCGGCAAAAGTAGTTGCGATATCGAAAAAGAGTACATTTACTCTGAAAAGGGTACGTCTGGGAACCCTAGCTTAGCGATATAATTTTATTTTTATCGACACTTCTGATTCAAGTGACTAGGGTCAGTTGGCGAAACTAATGACAGTACCTAGTTCACTTGACTATTTTGTGTGCAAAGGCGGAATATTTTTTTATCTACCTAGGTGAAATATTGGCAGGGAAAAAGTGCTATTATTTCGCCGTCGGTAGATAAAATAGCGTATTCACCTCTGTCCAAATGTTTATTTAGACACTTACGGTTATAACATTCGCCTTCGGCTTATGCAATAACTCCCCAAGTGTCTAAATAAACATGTAGACAGAGGTGAATAATCTACCATTATCACATACGCGGAGATATTTAGACAATGACTCTTGCATTAATCTAAAGCATAGAGTGACACTGGACTGGAGATATGGTAATATCATTGTGAGCAATAGCGTAACAAAGCATTTGGAATTATCCATACATTCAACAGGACAACAAATAACCTATACCCGATGTCATCTGCGAACGTAAAATATAAGTTAGGTATGACATAATCCAAGCTACAAAGTAGAAATAGATTATGGATATGACCACTATTTCACAGGACTCTCAATGATTGACGCTGTCAGCAAGTCGGTCACTTCTGTCAATTCACCGAACAATATTTTCACGGACAATGTGATCGAAAATTTAATTTCCTAACAAATGATTTGGATTTTTAAATTTCGTATCTCAAAAGACCGACTCGAAGGCAGTGCCATCACTGATTTTTGCGGTAGTGACGATAACAATTTCCACAATCTATACGTAGATAAATAGTAGGTTACGTCTTTGGTTAGAAGTTTTATTTTGCCAGGTGCGGTATTTTTGCCTTCGGCTGGAGTTGCAATAACATGCGAAGTTCCAAATAGTTTCGTATACAATACATTATTGGGGTTAAGCGCTCATGTCAATGAAACCTCCGTAGTTACGGGAATGTTTAAGAATAGATCGTGAATTTCGGACCTTAGCGGCAGCTCATTTTAACATGGGCATACAATATCTCTTTGCAGTAAAAATACTGCAATAATGCATCTCGTTGCACCATTTTCGGTTGTCTTATACATATGAATTTGTGGATATTAATTCGTTTTTTCAATTTATTTATTTTTTAATTCAATTAATCTTCTCGAAAGTTCTTGAATCTTTGTTGAGTGTAACAATCCGTTCCGAAATGCAATTCTAATTTAAATGGCATAATTTATAAATCGAAAAAAACAACAACGTTGAATTGAAATCCATGAATTTATGAAATTATTCAAAACTCCCGATGGTAAAATGCGGCGCAACCTTCAGTAATAACCTTTTACACATCATAATTTTCCGTACCAATTTTAAATTTCACACAAATCACATCAACTCTAATCTTATTTTATTTCAATCCGGAATAACATTAATGTTATAAGGTTCGGTGCTCTACTGGTTTACCAGAATTATTTATTTTACATAAAAAAATGGACAATTCGTATGAATGCAGATTATACTTATAGTAAAGAGTTGTGTTGACTTAATGAGTAATCGTTTTGATTATTTTGAATTTGAAAGGCGCTTTTTTCAGATGGAAAGAAATACTGAGAATTATTTAGGGCGACATTTAGGAGTGAATTGTACAACTACGCCACTCTCTGGGATTTTGCTTGCTGATGAGAACCACGATAATGAATGTCGATAATTTTCACGGTAGAAAAACATCGGTTTTTATTATGTGCTCCTCTTTAAGCGTTTATGTCAGTACCCGCTGCCAACCAAAATATATTTTTTTTTAAATAAAAATCGTAAATACCATAAATAAGAACCGAACGAAATTGAATATGGGGAGATGAGAAACAAGAAGAAGAAAAAAGAATACCAAAAAAAACTCTTGTGTGTCGTCTCTGATGGTAGTAAAATGGTAAAAATACACGTATTCCCACACGATATGATCAAAACGAATATAATTTTATTTAATAAGAAGAAAATAAATAAAGAAATTTCAGATAATTCAAAACCAATCACGGTTCACGGTGTTTATTGCAGGATTTTAAATATGAATTTACAGATCGTAATAAATATCAAGATAACTGAATGATTTTAGGTATACGTTTACACCACAAGTTTAAACGTTATAGTGGGGTCTCGGCGTTTTCTGGGTTTCATTTTATGCAATATCGTTTGGTTCAGAGTAAATTGGGAATTCAATTTATGGTATCTGAAGTCCAGATACGCAAATGCTGGTGCTTTGAAGTGAGTCGATTTCTTAATGGTTTGACGTTTTATCAATGCACTTCAAGTAAAAGTGACCATAGTTGACAGCTGTCAAATAGAATATGAAATGGCTTTTACAGTGTTTTACAGTTGTGTGAGATACTATTAAGTTTCAGTACTCTATTTAGAGTACCACTCATGCTTGAAGTGAGTTGGTTTTACTCATAAACACCAAATGTCAGCATTTTACAAAATAGACTGTTATGATGAGAGAGAAGGAAATATAATTTGGACCAGTTGTTTTAAAGTGTCTAGGTCTTTGTATCGCTAGATTTGGTCCTTGACCTTATATCGCTTGCTTTCACCCAAAATGAAAAAAAAACTACTCAGTTCAGTGTGATTAGTTTATTCACGCCGTAAGTGCGGTCGAAATTCAAAATGGAAAGTGCGGAGGTCTTTCTAACGTAGCGTCATTTTCATACAATGAAGCGTTGAAATGTATTTTTCGGTTCGCTTTTTCATCGAATCGTTCACTTAAAATTCGAATTTTTGGCACACTTACGGCGTGAATTGTTCACCCCTTGCATTCGGTTCATTGACGAACCATAAAATCATGGCTAGAAAACAATAAAAACAAAAAACCAAGCAAATTTTCACTTGATCGAGATCAATGCATAAAAGAGAGAGAATTTCATACGTTTACTCTTTCAAAATCTTGAATCTCTTTTGCACTAATATAAGTTTTCTATGCTATGTATGGCACTAGCCAACGGTAATTTTGCTCTCTGCACTTGCCTTATTTCGACGTCTGACTTTCTTTAAACACTCTATACTCACGAATATTACGAAGCGCATGGATCTACCCTCAGTTTAACTTCAAGCTAATGCTTAGTTTCCTCTTACCAAAAAAGTACTCCGTGTGAGAGACAAAATTGAATTTTTTCAATTTTTCTTTTGTTTATTTGACAGCTTGCTCTCTCACGGAGTACTTTTTGTTGAGTGGAATGGACATTGAAACGTTTTAAAATTGATTGCTGTGAAGTTAGCCCATGTAGAGTTCCACCCATGAAAGTGTCAACGTGATTTTCCGTTTAAATTTGAGGTTGAGTCCAGGCTGGTTGCTCTTAAGAGTAAATATATAACTGACAAGGTCTTATTCTCAACATAAATTTGATATTTCAGTGCAAGAGTGTATTCTCAAAATCCCAATAATTTTGAAGATTTCTGTCAGCCGTGTGCAATTTATATTCATGTAGGTTTATGATCACCTGAATACGACATATGGAGATGATGATGTTAATCCAAAAAAAAATCTTTAAATCAAATTGAAGTCTCACAATATGGATGTATATGGGAGATGGTTTTGTTGTCCTGTTTTTTTTATGATTCAGACAAGCTTTCTTTTCAATAATGTCCTAGACAGTAACTTCCAAATTGATCAGAATGGAACGTGTCAAATCAAATAACGACCTCACCTAAGTATCTACACACCAAACAGCTACCTACAATTTTTTACGACACCAGAAACACTATGCATACAATAACTATAGACACACACATTTTACCTCAACAACGACATGTGAATACTCTAAATCGATAAATGATTATTATTAATGGCTTTCGAATCGTCGAAGAAAATATTTATCGTGAACCCAATAATAATAAAAAAAACATCGAGAAACATCATTTAAACTAACGAAAATATTTATTTCCCTCTGTGTTACATCCTAAATGTATCTTTAACCAATTTTTCATAATCACAGCCAGATCAAATTTTAAGCGTATATTATATTATGCCCATAATCAAAAATCAAATAAAAATTAACCAATTTTTCTGTCGAATCCGACACATCGCTCCAATAAATCTTTTGACGAAAATCGAAACATTTTAAATGAGATGAAGAAAGACAAAATAAAACGAACGAAAACGAACAGAGAAATAAAAATATTGAAATGCTATTGATTATAAATTTCATTTTAACATTCATTAAATATCATTTAAGACTTTTATTTTATTGGGTTATGCTAATTCTGGGTTGTATGTCAGCACGCGTCCTAAATATCACAAGATCTTGAACGAAAATTATACATGATAAACCATAGGTGTTCAAGTCGTTTAAAAGCGCGATACATTCTATGTATGGGAAAATAATTACAACATAAAGCAGAATGCAATAGGGTTTTAGGGATCATGCAATAATAACGTCCACATTTGTCAGTGCTGTCAGTAAATTTAAACCATCGATAACTCGACAAAACTGCATGCTTTGTAGTTAAATCTGTGTCGTATCTGTAATGAGGGGGTTTATTTAGAGAGGTAGAACACACATTTGACTTCATAAAATGAATATTTGTCGAGTAATTGATGATTCAAGTTTACTGACAGCACTGAAAAATGTGAACGTCATTATTTCATGACCCCGTAAATCACTTTTAGCGAATCGACGTTGAATTCTCTATAAAAATTAAGTTCAAGAATATAGACTTTCACGCCACGCCAAAGTTGCTCTTCAGAATTTGAATTCTGGATAAATTCTGGCTTCAAGCATTAACATAGCAAATATTTGGAGGTCTATGATATCAGAACGCATCACTTCTGAAACTTTGGTGTGTCACCTGCGTATTCCTATCTGCATCACCTCCCCAAAGTATTATAGAGCTTTCGAGAGCTTTGAGCCTGTCTAGTATTCCACACACACATTCCACTTTTCCAATGAATTCCGAAAAAAACACCAAAGCTGTCGAAACTGTCGAAAGCTCTGAAAAGCTCTCCAAAGCACAAGTAATACATGGTTAATCAGTGGATGAACAAATGAATAAACAAAATATGTTCCAAAGCAATCTGTACGAGAGTAATCGTAAACTACCTAATGCTTAGTTTCCTCTTACCAAAAAAGAGTACTCCGTGTGAGAGACAAAACTGATTTTTTTTTCAATTTTTCCTTTGTTCTTCCTTTGCTCTCTCACGGCTCTTTCACGGAGTACTTTTTGTTGAGTGGATTGGCACTTAACGCAGCGTTTGAACCCTTTAATTGTGAACTCTTTTCGCGGACTTTCGGCGTCAATTTATTTTTTAGAAATATTATCCGTATTTGTAATGTTGAAAAGTAAGTATCGTTGATTTTAGGTACATTTACAAAAGATCGCTTTTTTACTGGCTGCGTCATTATTGTGAGCAGTCTTTTTTTGCGCATTTTCCTTTAATAAATTAATTCAGATTCATTTACATTTACAAATATCAAAACAGGCGAAGAAATAACAGCGATCAATGTCGGATTCAGTCTCAGTCCAAGAGAAGTTTATATAGAGTTTATATATAGACGCAATATTGTATACGTACACCAACTATCTGGTTCTATACTTCGTTGGTTGGAATCTCGCATGAAAGGTTCTGTGTTCTGTTTGCTGTTAAAATGCTATATTAGCGTTAATAAATCATGTATAGCGTTTGTGTGGTGATCACCACGAAATATTATGTTCAAAAGTGATCACTAATAAATACTAAAATATTGAGATAAAAAAATTCCATAATCTTAAATCATTAAGTGTTCTTAAAAGGATCCCAATCGTTGTATGGTCTTTTGTTACATCCATTTGTATTTAGGACTAAATAAGTCACCGAGAGATCTTTTTGAATGTTTTCAGTTAGATATCGAATTTCCTAAGGTGTTATAGATTCAAAGAGAAATATTTGGTTGCTATCGAAAGCGTAAGTCAGCAGCCTTATATGTTTCAGAAACAAAATCACATCTTTTTCATGTCTTCGAGATAAACAAATTTACACTTGAAAGGTACACAAAAGTGTCACTCCCCATGCATGTTTGGTGTCGTTGGAAAGCTGAGGGTTTGGTGTCGTTGGAAAGCTGAGGTTGAGTTATCATCAGGAAAAAGTTTTTTGGCATTTTTATTGCTTTTCGGTTACAGAAGACCCGTTATCAGTTCCCCGAAGTACCTTAATATTTCGCCTGTTTCTGCACATATCTCAGTGTATGTGAACTTGAAACCCACTAAGACCTATTTTTCCGAAAGTACTAAGTTTCCAACGACATCCCGCACGACTACGTTTTCAGAAGAATCCCTCGTATGCGACTCGATAATACACACTTAAAGATACAAACAGGACAACATCTGGTTATTACTCTTCAAAAACAGCCGAGACATCACTGTTTGAATGTGAATTTCCTTACAAAAATTAAAAATTCGCGCCAAGATTTATGGCATACGCCGAGGCGGCACTAAACGCGTAGATTTGTTGGTTTAGTTGGTTACCTTGTTTTATTTTGGTTACAAGGGTTACAACGGTTAAAATGACATTTTCACTCGATGATCAGAAAGATCAGTGAGCAAAACAACAAACATTTTAAACTCAAAGACTTACAAAATGTGTTCTGAAAAGCAACGTGAACTGTACACTCAGTTCGAACCTGATGCCAACGAAATTTTGTTCGGTCAACGAACATCACCCAATCGACCATTGACAGACCAAGAATTATCGAAGAGAAGAAAAATCGTTTTGAAGTTAGTCGACCAGAAATTGAAGTTCGAATTAATCGAATTGTTGAGAAAACAACAAGAGCAGACATATGAAATCCATAACAATTCAACATCATCGATTGCTAGCGATCCAGATGGTTGGGCCGCACCAGCAATTTATTATGGTTGTCAAGACGTCGATCAACAAACTGAATTCGAAAATGCGTGGAATTCCGACGGAAGTTATCAAATTCCGGAGCAGAACCAAAATCCAACTGGAGTATCAACTTTTTATTGTGAACAACAGCCACACATCAATCGGGGACAATTGAATTCCAATTTAATTGAGCTCTCCCCAAAAATCCCCTCAACTTACCGCAGTCAATTCAATTCCAATTTGATTGAAATACCCGTTCAGAAATTTCAAAAGACTGAAACAAAGATCAGCTCGACAACATCCATTGCAAATATTAGGGGAATCAACGTTCCGGCAAAAGATTCGTCTGAAGTAATATCTGAGGCAGAGGCAAAGGTAAAAAAAATTATATTTCGGGATGTGGGCTCATAAATTCACTAGGCAACACAGGCCTTGTGCACAAATGTTGGCATAGTGCTCTAAATACGAAACACACATTATCACGTTTCTTTGGTGCCTTGAGTTCAAATAACCACTCCATTAGTGCCTGCTACCTATCATTAGTACAATATCGAAGTAGACAGACATGTACGAGTAATTTTTGCCTTCTTTCGACATTGCCTACCAATGATAGGTAGTATTTGTTATTTGAACTCACTGCTCCCTAGATTCCTGCTGCACTAATAACTGTCCCGCTTTTATTACTTTTTCATATTTTTTTTTTGTGAAGCTCCTGCAGTGAAACCACAGACATCATTGAGACCAACTGATGTGTTTTTCGTACTCAGGGCACGGTGAAAAATGATACTTTTGTGCTTTTGTGACGGGCTCTCACGTAGCTTACTTTACGTTACACTTTTCAGGTATTTCGTATTTACGTAATTTCGTGATACACGTGTCGGACAGTGCTTTTGGATATGGGTAGGCTCAAGACATATCCATCCATACATATTTCAATATGTTAGGTTTTGATCGATTTACGGGTATCACGAAATTACGTAAATACGAAATGCCCATTTACGTACGTAATTCACGATTGTGGGATCGATCCTAAATTTATTTAAATTATTTAACAACTGCCATCGTTTAAAACAAATTTTAAACTTTTCCTCCAGGCTAGCTCGTTGCCATCTGGTGCATATGCTCTACCATCAACTCGAAAACTCAAAGATCAAAAAACTTCGCTACCAACAGATAATTCAAAGAATACAAGAAGACCGCAGGAACGCAAAACCCCATCTGCCACACTACCAACACCAACGATAGAAAAACCAACAGTGATTTTTGGAGGAGAGTTGGTCGGAAATAAATCGACGAAATTTTTTGATAAGCCAAAGACGTTACTCTTACATAATACACTAAAACGTAAACAAGGAGATGGCTCGACCGATTTCCCAACGCGAATGTTGGTAATGAATGAAGCCAGTGCAAAAAATACGATCCACAGATCCAGTAATCACTCTGGTGCTGGAAATATTGACAGTGCTGCCAAAACACCATCGAATACCGTCGAAACTGATAACACGATCGATCTTACAATTGACTATGACATTGGCGAAAGCTTCATCGCTGAGACCAACATTCGAAGTGAATCAGCGGAATGGATTGCTATGGATCAACTGGTAGCGGACCTATTCCAAAACAAATCAAACAATTGGAAAGCGCTCTCAGCCAGTGACTTTGAACTTAAAAATGAAATTCTCATACAGACGGCGATTAATCCGGATGTCCTTCGATCTCACCCGAAAGCGCAAACAGTAAGACAAAGAGTCGGCGATAGAAAGTTCGAAGAACTGATCAAACAGAGCAGCATCATTTTATCCAATCTAAGTCGAACTGATCCGGAAAATCAGGCTTCCTTTTCGAAATCTCAAAAGCTGCTGGTCAAAAATTTGAAAAAAGGGATTGCTAACCCGGAGACTGTCAGCGAAACTAAAACATTTCGTGGGCCACACACCAAAATCGCAAATCTCATTTCTCCGTTTCTGTGTCCTGGAGACAATATTCACGATTTGACCTTGGAACTGGTCAAGAACCCATATGCGTTGTTGAGTAATACGGGTGTCAAAAATCGAATTGTTGGCAAGGGTCAATTGGTCAGCAACATTATGAGGAACATCAAAATTGCATTGGAACAGTTCATTCCGGTCAGATTGCCGAAGAAATTCAGTGTACCGTCGGACCGATTCATTGATGTTCCATTCGTTGTTAAGTTGTTCAATCGGTACACAAAAATGACTTCGAAATCAGCAACCGATTTGACCAAAGTTCTGATTGAATCGATAAATTGCATGAAAATTCAAAAACCTGCGCTCCGAGATATAAAATTCAAAGACGGCGCACTGGAAATCCTATGCATCAACACTATGTCGTTCGATTGGCTGAAAAACACGCTGTCTCATCATCTTGGCGTCGAAATTCGCCCCGTCAACAATGCCATCGGTTACGATCAACTGAAAACCATTTGCCTTAAGTTTCACGTTCCACAGTATTTTCATTTCAATAATTTGATGGAACAACTGAGAGTGAACAATCCACGGCTGCTGACAAGACGCTGGGAGCTACGGTCTCCGCGATCGAACAAAGTGGTTGATTCCACCAAATGCGTGTACGTCGGTGTTGACGTAGATTCTTTAATTATTTTGGAAGAAATGAATCGCGTTGGTACCTTGCGAGATTCGTCAGTTTACTTTGAAATCAGCTATGAAGACAGCGAAGAGAATTTTAAGAAAATGACTTTTGAGAAGAAGAAAAAACAACCGAAACACATCTCGAAAATAAAGTAATGATTGACTAACACTGATTGTGACTGTTGTTTGAATTTGTTTAGCCAGCCGGTTTTGTTAGTTAGTTAAAGCTCCGATCAGCACAATCTTTTTGACTTCACAGAATTGACATGAAATCCCGAGCTCTTGTCTAGACGCTCCAGTTGTGATTTAATAGGTGCTGGGGCCTACTTTCAGGAATTCAGAGTTATCACTCCTAAAACTCTCTTACATCCTAAAATTTCTAAAATCATACTACAACCTGAAAATCTTAAAATGAAGATTTATAAATTAAAAAAATGGAAATATTAGAGTTCCTTATTGAATCTCTCCGACTCTCATTCTCAAACCTTATTCACAGTTCCATCTTTGAAACACTATTTAAAACACTTTGGATATCTAACAATAATCTCCTAAGATACTCCTTAGATCAGGCACCACCAATAAAAAAACTCCGAAAGTCTCCTTATATGGAGCCTCATAAATTCCAGAAAAAGGAGGTAAATTTAGGAATTTTAGAGAAATTTTGTAAGAATTTTTTTAATTAAATTCCTAAAAATAGGCCCTGGTGCAGATCGTATATCGGTCGCCTACTCTTATTTGCAGATTAGATTTAATTATGGATTATCCCTGAACAATCAAAAACAATCTGTAACTTAAAAGATCGAAAAGATAAAGGATTTCAGAGTGTGAATATACGTTTTTCAACTTTTGAGATCTTGTAAAGGTCTATACTTGGGCTAAGAAGCATACAACTAAACGTTCTTTCCTCTACTTCCTACCGTTGGTTCATCTGATTAAGTTTCTTTTAGTGATCAATCCCTTCTCATATTGGCTTTATATTACATTCGTTCAAAATATGCAAACCAATCCAACTAAAAACTGCTGAAAAGGAATGTAAATTTGAGCAAATAAAAAAAAGTTGACGCGAATTTAACAAATTTCGCATTGAGTGGATATTCTATCATGCCCGCACGTTAGCAAGCGGGCGTGACGCAAGTTCACTACCAAAATTGTTTTTATAGTTTGGAATGACGGAACATATTTACAGCAACTTTTTGACTTCCCGCCCTTAACCCCCCAAACTTAGATATTTAAAATCTAGGCATCCACACGAGTTCAACGAGCTATCACACGTTACAGTAGCTTACGATTTGGCTGAGATATTGAATTTCAAAATTTTGATTTTTTTATGAAAATAAGCAAAATTTTGTTTTTTCAGATAACTGAAATCGCCTACGATAGCTAGTTAGTTCCTATGGAAAAATGGATCCAGCAACTCCTAAACGTTTCTATAGATTTTCCTGAAATTTTGGTTATACAGGCTTTAACATTTCAAATGTCTCACTGTCATTTTTTTCAAAGAATGTCATTGTGAATTCGCAATGACACCGTGACCGTGACCGTGACATATCAAGAGCTGGTGCCTGTGCACATAACCAGTAGAGTTTGAACGTTGAATCACTTACAGTGGGAGTTATCCACTTGGATCCCCCTTTTTACTCTCCGGTTCATAGTAAGTGTGCATTGTATATTAAACAAATCACGTTTACTGTGAACAGCGCTGGATCGCTACTCGAGGTATGTTGAAACTTAATCTAACAACAATCACCGTCGCTCGACAAAGTGATCGGACTATCTACGCGGCAGTGGGGAGATGAACCGACCACCTGAGCTCTTTCATTGCTCGAAAAACATTGAGTTATAATACAATACAATGTGACACAATATAATGCCACAAGGAGAAATCAATTACCTGATAACGAACTAGTTGTCCGAATCTCACCTGTTATAACTTTACAATTACCTGTCTTATGGAGACTCTCACTAATCTCACCATTGTCCATTCCGTTTGTTCAGCTCAGTATTTAGATTTCCATAACAGGACCTTCAACAGTCTCAAATTCGTGCACCTCCAACGGTCAATCAATCCTCGAACGTTCTTCGCAGCAATCGAATCAGAGTTCTCCAGGAAGTCATTAGGTCAAAGTACATACGATGGAGATAGTATTAAATTAGATGCGTATATCTTCATATCTTTCTCTGAGTGAACGAAGGTTCAGAAAGCGGTTGACGAGGCAAGAGTTGAAGGGTGAAAGCGAAGACTAAGACAACGAACGTAATCCGGTGTAGAAAAGCGGACGAAAGTCGGCTACTATCGAACGGCTTTTTTTGTCCTAGGGACTTCTCCTTCTACGAAAGGTAACGCAAAGGCTTTTCTAGTCCTAGAGAACTCATCCTTATACGAAAGATCAGCTTGATCCTACGGAACCTATCTTCCTACCAAAGGCTACGGAAAGGCACCTCGCTCGACCCTAGGGAATTTCTCCTTTTACAAAAAGAATCAGAAAGGCGTTTCCCGGTCCTAGCGAATTAATTACCTCACGAAACGCAACTCAAAGGCAAAAGAAACGACACAGCGAGTTCAACCAAGTGGTCGACTTAAGGTTAAGCCCGCTAAAACAACCATTAAAAAATTCGGAGCAAAATTCTTTGCTACTTGCCACTTCCAAGGCACATGTGAACTCAACAGAAGATTCACCCTTTCATGTAACACTTCCACTCTCTCGCGTCACTTCCAGTGCATCAGTCTACACATTCCACTAATCAGGGTCACACAACGAGTTAGAGACCAGCAAGTCCTTCTTCAACTTCTGTTGACTTAACAGACGTCGACAACAACTAAAATCAACAACAGACTGAAACTCGAAGCGCGCAACATTACGGAAAGAAAAAACTCTAGAGCAATCACAAACAAATGCAAACCGTGTACAGTTGCGCACGAATGTAGAGCGTAAACAAGACTAAGGCTTCTAATCGTACCGGATTATCCGTGAAGGATCTGATTGACAAAGCTGGCAAAACATCACATCAAGTCTAAAAGCGCAAATGCTCCTCATAAGAAATGACAAAGAAAAATTGTGAGAAACGACGCATTCAGAGAATGGAAATTGGGAAGCATCAACAATTCACACACCAAGTTACATCACACGTACCGAAACCGTTAACAATTACAAACCGTATCTGCTTCAACTAGAGTCAGAGTTTTCTCCGAACCGTGCTGCACTGTGTCCCGAACGTATCAGTTCAGTATCATATGCGGTACAACCCGTATTTGCAACATATTGATACTAGAATCAGAGCCTTTGTTCATCATTGAGTTTCACTGTTTGATCTGGATACAGTTCATTTCGATATCCATCCTGTTAGTTTCCACTTTAGTTTCCACATTGGCATTCGGCCCCTATTTCTTGCCATTTCCCTCAAATTCATGAATTCCATTGAACAGCTTGTTGACCAAAAAATGCTGGTTACCGTCCTGTTTCACCGCCCATGAGCCTACGTCTCCGTCCGTCGTAAATTTCATTCGGGAAAAACCACAATCGCTCGCGAAAAAAATCGGACAACCGTAAACAACTTTGGAAGCAATCCACGAAAACCAATAAATAACTTGCAAAATTAAGACAAATTCGGCGAGCGAAAAATTTTCACGTCCAGCCATTTTCACGGCGCCTACTATTATTCTAGGCATCCACACGAGTTCAACGAGCTATCACACGTTACAGTAGCTTACGATTTGGCTGAGATATTGAATTTCAAAATTTTGATTTTTTTATGAAAATAAGCAAAATTTTGTTTTTTCAGATAACTGAAATCGCCTACGATAGCTAGTTAGTTCCTATGGAAAAATGGATCCAGCAACTCCTAAACGTTTCTATAGATTTTCCTGAAATTTTGGTTATACAGGCTTTAACATTTCAAATGTCTCACTGTCATTTTTTTCAAAGAATGTCATTGTGAATTCGCAATGACACAATGAAATTCTCAGAAAAATTTGACATGGGATGACAGATGATGCCTCTCTTCCGTCTGTTTTTTCGATGGATTTGGGCTATTTTCGACATGAGTGATGTGTTACAAGGTTGGTTCCTAAATTTTGGGATGACAGATGATTCCTCTGGCGCTTCCCAACTCCATCAGATTTTTCGTTGGTTTTGAGTTATTTTCGATATAAGTGAGGTGTTCCAAGATGGTTTCTAGATTTTGGGATTCAGACTGATTTCTCTAGAATTTTTCTATTTTCATAAGGATTTTTGATGTTGTCAAGTATTCATCTTAAAAATTGCACATAGCGTAATTACGAAAGTCAGTGTGAAGTACCCAAATTTGAAACTTTTTTTTATGTCCATATGAGGGATTCTTGTAAAAAAACGACCTGCCTTAAATCGGTCGCATTTTAAAGTAGACTTTTTGATATGTGCCTAGATAGATACTGGTCCCTAGAAGCCAAAAATATTTTTTTTGAAAATTCTTCGATTCTTCTTTGGTGATCGAAAACAGAAAACATGCACTTTTCATATGGAAATTTCTCCGGCTACATGACAGCCTCATGAAGGTGTGGGGTGTCATTGAAAGGTAATTGAATGTTTCTTCGGGACAAATGGTCGAATGGATTGAGTCGAAAAGCCACAAAAACCACAAAAAAATGGTTCTCCTAATTCTTACAAGTTTTAGCTTTCGAATGACACCACACATTCAAGGGTACTGGTCTGATGACCGCAAGCTTGACGTGCAAATACAGCACTAATCTTTTCACACGTGATTTTCATACATCTAAGTAAAAGAAATCGATCTTTTAACACATTGAACATTGTTTATTTATTGACTTCTTTGTTCAAACAAACTACTAAAGCTCAACGGCAGCAAGCCAAAGATGCTGTTGATCAGAGGCTCAACGGCAGCAAGCCAACGATGCTGTTGATCAGAGGCTCAACGGCAGCAAGCCAAAGATGCTGTTGATCAGAGGCTCAACGGCAGCAAGCCAACGATGCTGTTGATCAGAGGCTCAACGGCAGCAAGCCAAAGATGCTGTTGATCAGAGGATCATCGACGTGCACTGCAATGAACTTGATCTTGATGGATGGTGAAGTGATCGAAATGGTTGAAGAACTGAAATATCTGGGAGTTATAATAGACAACAGACTAACGTCGATTATGTGTGCAAAAAAGTTTCAAAAAAGGTGGGAGTGCTATCACGACTGGCTAAATTTATTACATTGGATGGTCGAATCAACACATACAAATCAAAAATCGCTCGACATTTCGATTATTGTGCAACTATACTTTAACTCCTCTGTGACGAAACATCATTCACCCGGATGCAAAGGCTAAAAAAACCGTGCAATGAGATCTATCCTGATATGCAAAAAAAAAACTGACATCAGTACGTGCGATGCTAGACGCTAGAGTCACTGAACCTATTGAATATTAGGCAGCGAGTGCATGAAACGGGGTAGGGTAGTCTCGCACACCACACAAATTCATGGTGTGCGAGACTCACCTCTAAGTAGTGAATCTCGCACAATCATGACTTTTCGTTACATGTCGTATAAGGACGCATACTATGATTCGCGTGTGCGAGATTCCCCGACACCCATGAAACTACCTTGAAATTCATTCACAAGCTGAAGTTTGGTGTCCTACCCATTTATCTGAGCGAGATGGTGACATTAAACCAGTCGTGTCATCATTCTTTAGGACACGGCCTACCCGCATCTCGTTCTGTATAATAAAAAAAAGCAATAAATTCGCCTTCCACAGAGAGTATTTGTTCAGGAGCACTTTCCCCCTCATAACTTGAGTATTCCTTACTTTTATCTGAAGAGGAGAACTGATTTACTACCATGTTCGGCCATTCAACGGAAGGTGTGAATGAATGTGAGGAACGACTGCATGGAATGAGTTTGGCATTTTCATATCTTTGATGTAAATTCACCTCCGCTGCGATGGCTTTTATTCCTTCCTTAGAGTCTTATAAACACACAGCAATTTCAATTTATCCGATGCAAACTTTTGGTTACAAAATTCGTAGAACTCGAATGGAGTTGTTATTTTTTCGCTCATTTCCGGCAGGACAATGAATGTTAACAAATTTAAAATATTCTCGCTGCATTTCAACTGGTACAAAACAGCACCGCTGTAACAACCGAATCAAAACGATCACGACTATCACAATGGGAAGAAGAAGAACAACAAAATATGTACATTTTTCCATACGTTTTACTTTTGTAAAATTTTCACATTAAAAGGATTTTCTTTCGGGAAAAATTCAGCTTTATATTGGTATATAATTTATGAAAAGTGAGCGTTTAGTTCTCTTTTTTGCAATAACAAACATAGCTGTACAAAGTAAGGTGAAACATTTATATTAACTCGATGAAGGCAAAATGTACGGAAATGTATGGGAATCACCAGAATTGGAAGTGACTTTTCTGCGGTTCTAATGCACAGTTTTTAGTGATAAATATAGCTTGTTGAACTCGCATTGATTTTATTTATTTTCAAATGGAATTTTTTAGATTTTGGACAATTTGGAAAAGTAAAAATGTGCGCCTAGTTGCCTTGTTCGTAGCGCTGGTCGCTTCCTTCTTTTAGGTACAAACTGCATCAACTAAGTTCATAATCTAAGCGTTTAACTGATTCAAGTAGAAGAATGAACATACGGAGCTGAAATATAAAAACAAATTGGAGTGGCATAAACACTTAGGGTTGCTAAATTAGACTCGCACATAAATTAATGTCGCCATTTTTTTACTAACTCAATTGCAATCTAAAAATTGATCTAAGTTAATAAAGTGCTAGAATTCCGACCGATAACTTGTTAAAGTTAACTTGCTAAACTTCGCAAATAGAACATTCGATATTTTAACGTTGCGAATTGATAGGTGTTACATGGAACACGAAGGCTCTACACATACTTGTATGAATCTTACGATTCATTAGTTTCATGCGAGTCTAAAAATCAATGCTAATTTATGTGAACAAAAATATCCCAGACATACCATTCCTTCGAAAGCTTCATCAGATGATGCGTCCTTTGTAAATTTTGACATCATACTGCTTACTTCTTCAGCAACTTCTGATGGAATAACGGCTGTTAGTTCTGTTTTCAATTTTTCAATATCTTGAAGTGTGACGTCGTTCTTGTCCGGCCAAATCTGGCAGATTTGTTCCAGCCTTTCATCAAAATTTCGGATACACTTGATTTTTGAGCTTCAGTCAAAGTGATTGTCTTTTTCACAGCAATATTTTCGATCACCAGTGTGAATATTTGGGGCTGCAAAAGTTAATTTTTAACCTAATTTGGTTCTTCGAATTCTGTTGTTCAGGATAAACTAACGAGGAAAATATTTTTCTTACTGCTGCTGCTTGAATCATTGGTATCGGCGTCACGTGGCAAGCGAGCTGAAAGGGAAACCTGGAACATAAAACATGAAGTTCACCTTTTGCAACGAACAGCAAAATTCAAGCAAAGTATTAACTTTCTCAATGGCATAACTTTATGTAATTCTTCGTCGCTTAGTGATAAGAAGTACATCTCAGCATATCAATGCAATTTTGCTTAAAAAAGTGTTTTTTCGAAAGCGGTGTGTCAACGTGTTGCATAATATAGTTATTTATGACACCGAGTGCAAAGTACATCATTAGGCTCTGCAATTTAGTCCTTTCCACAAACAATATTCAATCAACAGATTTCATGAGGACATTATTTATTTTCGTCACTTTCACGTACCTAGTGAAAATGTGTGGAAATCGATGAAACAAACATAATTTTTTACAGTAGCGCCACCCTCATTCGAACGAAAATTGTTTGATGACTAGGGATGAGCGGGTTGAGGTTTTTTCAAAACCTGACCCGAGCCGTTATCCATTTCTGAAACCCGCCCGAAAATCGGCCCACCCAGTAAAATCTGTATAAAAAATTTCTGTCGGCGCTGACAGACTTCACACTATTGAAATAAAGTTAGATCGCTGAACGTATTAACGACTCAGTTTTGTGGTTAGTTTTTCGCCAATTGATCAGAGATAAATTTATGAGTATCATCAAATATTGACAGAATTACACCTAACTTTAATATATATTCACGCCATAGGCTCAAAATGCCGTTCAAAATGTCAACCGTCATCCACAGAGAAGCCAACACAACCTCACTTTGAAGTTTTAGCTAACAAATTTGTTTAAGTTGCGGTTATGTTTGCTTCTGTGGATGACGGTCGGCTGTTTTCGGCCTGTCAAAATTCGTTTTTACCGTACGATGGAAGAAACCTACAAGTGTGACTTCTATTTCAAAACGTACCGCATGGCGGGGTCATTTTAACGCTTAGTGTTTGACATATTTATTAGACATAAGCGGAACATCGTCCAACTGTCCTGTCACTTATAAATATTTACATTTTTAGCGCCCTAATGGCGTGAATAATAAGGGTATTCCCAACCCGAGTTTAGTTGTTATACACAAGTATACAAGGTTAAAAAATGAAAGTTTCTGAATTTGACAGATGTGTCGACTGTCACCGCAAACAAACTGCTAATATTTAGCTCGTGATCTCAGGACTTCGGTAAGGTAATTAATTTTTCAATTGGACCAATATTTTTTGCGCTTAAAGACTGAGATTCGACGGATTTCGACATCATCTACCCAACACACAAACAAAAGCATAGCTAACGCCGACCCGTACGAAACACCTATTCGTATCAAAAGCCTTTAATGTGAAACTCTTCATTTCTCTTACTTCATTTTCTTCTCTACTGAAAAACTATTCTTCCTTTTAAATCACTTACATTATCCACTCTTTGCCTTGTTATCATATACAATTAAATTGCCGGAGGCAATATAGACAGCCCCGTACGAAGTCAAATTTCATAAATTCCTATTTAAACAGCTATATACCGCTATATTTACCTATATTTCACTGTAAATAAACATTTCACAGAGGAATATGCTATTATATAGCTCTATATGCCTGTATATAGCTCAATATAGCTGTATATAGGTATATATGGATGTCCATATATGGAATCCCTGAAACCCCTCACACTTAACACATTATTTCCATGTTAACAGAAACTCTCTTAGTACCATTTTCCCCAAGATACTTCAATTTTACTAAAATCCAATATGGCCGCCGGCAGCCATTTTGTTAGGAGACCGGAAATAGTACCGACGCTTTACATTCGTTAATACCTTTCAAACAAAAAAAAATTCATGAAATTCGGTCAAAATTTACTTGAGATATTGTCAAAATACACCACTTTCACTGTACTTCCGAGTAGCCAGATAAGAGCTCACTCCAAGAGACCTAGCTCACGCTCCGGAGAACATAATTTCATAAAAAAAAATTTCCCTGATTGGTACGGTCAATACCTATCTAATAAAGCTAAAACAGACGAAATATGTTCAAATGTGGCCGACCTACAAGCAAAAACTGCTTGCCGCCCTGTGCCTGTTCCACACCAAGGGGTCTAACTCACGAGTCGGTCATCCGATTTCCATAAACTTTTTTTTTGTCGATCGGTATTGTAAATACCTTTTATTTGACGTATCACTTACAAGTTTAACGTTTAAATGTCCGGAGATATCTTCGAAAAACCGTAAAGCACTTATTGGGCCACAGCTCGGGAGGGGTCGATCCAAAATCACTCATCTTCGAACTTAGCCTGTCTTTTGACATTACCAAACGGGAAAAAAAAGAATTTTCAAAATCGGATGCGTTTTACTCAAGTTATCGTGCAGACAGACAGACGGACAGACAGACGGACAGACGGACATTTTTTTTTCGTGGATTTGGCATCTCTAGACAACCACAATAGGTTTCCCCTTACTCAGGGAGTCCAATTCGACGTGTTACAAACGTATGCGTAAACCTATAAGACCCCAGTACTTCGTACGGGTCTAAAAAGAAAACAATGTTTGATCCAATGCCAAAACTTTCACAGGGATGAAACCGTTCGCCTACTTTTTTCCTTCTTTAGGCCTAAAATGATCAGGAGATCATTACAAATAATAATTAAGAAAAAAATTACTTGGCATTATACTTTGTTCAACCACACAGTGCAGTTGCAAAAGTAAAAGTGCAATTCAAGGACCCACATTAAAATGAGGCCGCTCAATAAATTAAAAGTTTAGGTCAATTTTAAGTTTGTGTTAGATTGGAAGTACGAGTATTACATTTACACATTTCATAATAATTTTATTGCCTGCCCCATGCGAAAATTGACTATTACACGGCTGTTTACCCCCTGCGAAAGTGATCCATTACACTAGGGATATTTGGGGTTTATTTCAAGTTGACAGTTCTTTCAAGTAAAATTTGCCTTGCTTTCATTTTATCTTTTTTGTTGAATGAATCTATCGATCGAAAAAGAATGTAAGAAATATCGCTAAAATAACATTTTTTTGATAAAAATATTGATCGATGAACACAGTTATTTCAGAAAAACTTGTTACGCAAGTAATCTGGTTACAACATACTTTTAGAAGAATTCGCAACACAGAATTGTCGGCCATATTTATTGTAACAATAATTTTGATGTTCCGAAGTAACACTTTATGGCCACACATTTCGTTGTATTTTCCACTTGTAACACTAATTGCTTTTGCTTATAGTACAAACACTACACTTTGTTGCACATTTTTTTGAAAACATCAAAAAGGACTAACAAAATGCACAAACAATGCGTCTTCATCGATACTATAACTGCGAAAAACTATTCAATGTCAACATGTCACCAACGCAATTGTAACTACTGTTGCGACAATACTAATGTAACATGGGTGCTGTTTTCGGGATCAATTTTTTAGTAGACGTGTAGCGTGTGAGCCGATTTCGTCAGTACACTAGATTTGTTTGTAAACGTTTTATCGGAAGAACAGATTTATTTTTGTTTTGTTGGTGTTGGTTTATTGAGGTACTGAATTTATGTAGAATTTCTGCAGAACAGCCGTGTAATAGTCAATTTTCGCATGAGCAGGCAATAAACCAGAATACGTTGGATGCTGCGACGTAATTCATTGCTCTCGGACACAATTTTGTAGAACTCGCGAACTCACTCGTGTTTTCGAGCAACAAGCTTCGGTAACTGTTTTCTCGACAAGTGTAGTTGCATACCTCGCCTTCTCTACACTTGCCTCGAAAACAGTTACCGAAGCTTGTTGCTCAAAAACGTACTCGTGAGTTTGCTCGTATCACAAAATTGTGTCCTTGTGTAATGAATTACTTACGGTCAAAGTAGGTTGACAGACCCACTAGGGTCACGTAAGCCATAGAGTTATTCGTGTTCGTACGGGTCTCAGTCACAGCAAACGCTCCGACTATTCTGATGGCTCGTTTTTATTAAGTTGACATTTCAAACAATCTGTATTGAGTGTGTTCAACAAAATGTATGTAATTGTCATTTCGTGATTTATACACAGACGTATCTTAATCCGTTTCTTTCAGAACCTTGACTATTAGCCGTATATTAACAAAATTCAACTTGCACGCACTATCTAAATTTTTGGCCGTATCACAAATAGACAAACATTAAACGATAAAAATGTCCAGGGATATTTCTGACTCACTTTTCTAAATTTTTCCAACTATTTAGAAAATATGAAAAAGTGAGCAACTTATTGCACTTAAAATCGTAAAATCATATTTTTTCAAATTATTAGGCGTATATTTTTACGTAAGTACGTAAAATTTGTGGTCCCGACATGAAATACGTAATATTTGATAGTGTGAGTTTTTCTCTACTAAATATTATATTTATTTTCAATTAGTTTTGCTATTTAAATCGTTTCTACAAGATTACAGAATTTGAACTTTAGGTACTCAGTTTAGTTCTATGTATTCAAGTAAAAAATGCACAAACTAGTAACATCAACACGTTGCTGAACACATTTTCCACTTAACTATGCTCCTTGTACTTAACATTTGAACATTTCTCGTCAATATTCCTTATTAACAATTGTATTTTGAGTGAGCAAAATTTCAAAATCGCGACACTCGATTTGCAAAATTGAAACTTGACAACTTATTAATATTTTCAAAGCCTACGTGGGTTGGTGAAAAACTCTGCATAAAATTGTACGAAATACCACTCTAGGTATGATTTCTCTAGTGTAGAGATTGCGATTTTATTAGGATCAAAATGTTTCGAATTTGGTCATTGCAAGGCACAAAATGTAGAAGAACTATTCAATAGGTATTTTGCTAACTATTTAGTAAATGGGGTTGTTTTTGCGTACTAGATGTGGAGTTTACAATAGGCAAAATGTAGTTCCGTTATTACATTGAATAAACAGCCTATGGCAAAAATCGCGAGCACTTTGTTCATTTTCCTTGATACTTTTGTTTTGTTACACACGGTTTTTAATTCTATTTTTACTGAACTGAACAAAATTACCAGTTGAGATTGCAGTTTATATAGCCGTTCTAAATCAAATAAAATTTCGGGTTATCGCCTTACGGGTGCGAATCTTAAAATAATTTTGCGATACGAAGTAATGATGATGGGAATGGGAGAATATTCAGCTGGTTGCTAAAAATTTCGCGCCGCGTCATTCACAATAATTGACAAAATGGCTGTATAAGGAAAATGTCACTTTGTGGCTTATTCTGAATGACACGGCGCGAAATTCCTCAACACCACGTCCTGTAAACTGTCTACAGCTGCCAAAAATTTAATATAACATTTAAATCTGAGCAAAAATTGTTCTACTGCAGCTGTAGTACAGCTGCTGTACGAGGGTTAATCCACTTATAAAAAACTGTTCATTTTCGACGCACATCGTAGAACAACTTTTTGCTAAGATTTTCTTATTATGCCATTATAAAAATATAAAAAAGTCGGTTTCCCGGTCCATTAAGTGATACCGTGCATGTCAATTGCGTAACCACCAGTCTTACTTTTTATTTCATTTTTTTTTGTTCGTTGGTCACTCAATAATTACTTTTAGCAAATTTCGTTATCGTCTTAGGGTATTTCCGCCAGTTAAGGTTTCAAAATAGAAGCTAAGAATTAATAAATTTCTTCAATGTTATTCTCATGGTTTTGTTCTTAAGAGACATCTAGAGGTGAGTGGGCTAAACCGAAGTTGACCAAAAACCCGGCCCGATCCGAACCAGTACCCGATTAAATTTTAACGGGCTTCCGGTTATCTGGTTTCAGTGTCTTTCGGGCTATCGGGTGTCAGTATCTGTCTGGTTTCGGGTTATCGGGCCTCAAAAATTTAATTCTGGTCTGATTCGGGTTTCAGTATCTGTCGGGTTTTGGGTTCTCGGGTTGAATAATCGATTCGGGTCGGGTTGGGTTTTGAAAAAACCTCGGCCCTCACACCTCTAGACGCATTGATGCTTAGCCAAAATTGTAGCCTACATTCGCGTGTATCGTATTTTATTTGTGATTTTATTTATTTATCGTATGGCGTATATATACTAGGGTGTAGCGTTTTGACGAAAGTATTTTGTTTTTTAAGGCCTGCGGGTAAGTTCGATGCAGAATGGCTCCCTGATCACGAAAGCAACAAAAAAAATTTGAAGTTCGAAGCTCCCGACTTTTTGGTCCCAAGGCCATAGTGAGATCAATTATGCCGACTGTGTGGAAAAAAATTTGTTAAGTGTGCATGATAATTACTCGTAGAGACCGTGACTTCAATTTGGCATACTTAAAAAAAAAGACTCACCGATGAAAAAGTACAAAAAGTGCTCCCGACCATGAATTTTTCAGATTTTTTTTTGGATGTAAACCTTTCTAAAATCTATGACTGGAAAGCAATCTAGTCGTAGCTCATTTTAGAGGGAATTTCAAGAGCTTTCGAACGAAAATAGACGTAAAGTTTCACTGGGTTGCAGATTCGGTGACCTTCTAGTGTGTAAGAAATGGTACTAGAAAAACCATATTTTTTAATTTTTCACAGAATTTATGCAAGAACGGTTCCAAATTCTTCTCAGTATTGCTGGCGATAATAATGCAGCAACTGTCGAATCTTTATGAAAATTTAAAAATCATCAAAACGACATTTTTTTTAATCTCTTTACATGGCTCATTTATTTTCTATTCGACGAATTACCGATGAAGCAACGAAGGTTGACAAAAAGTGATAAGCCTAACTTTTAACTTAATTTTGACTGCGACATTTTTTGTTATCGATTGAAGAATTGACTTCACTTTTATTTGCAGTTTATCACAATTTGCGTTTATTATTTGAGTTACGTAAATTTGTATTAGATTAAGGCTAGGAATAAGGTCATTAAGGTTGGGAAGAGTTTTCTGATTTGGGAGTTGTTGTGAAATGCGGCAGGAAGTTAGAATCATCCTCCTTTTACGAAATCGTTAGGACAAACTGGAAATACCCGAATGTGAATCCTCTGAAACGTCGTTGACAAGGCGAATTAGTTATAGTATTGACATGGATCTGCCCAAAACATTTAGAAGCCAAGAATGATTAGGCAGGACAATTTGAATTAGTGTTTCAGCTGGTTCTGCTCATACAAATAAAGTGCTGATGTGTACGCTTATATCGTCCGGTGAAAGTTTCAATCATATGAAGAAACTGCTGATGTTTCTTTAAACTTGTGGAATAATAACACGCGCGCGCGTTGGGCTTGTTAAAGTGCATAAGGACGAAGTAGTTTTGTATGTACGAGTGGAAGCAGCTGGAAAACAGCTGAAGCAAATTCACGAATTTTGACTGGCCTTCGCTGTATGTTTGATTTTAGGCATTTTTGAAAGCGAAATCGCCTAAAAACATCCATGTGAAACAAATACTACTGCAACCGACTTTTGGCTTCCGATCTTTTATGAGATTTGATTCGTTTGTAGCGACTTTTAAATTTTGTAATTGACCCGTCATCAATACGACCAGTCGTCCGCCGAAAAGAGTCGGCTACGTCTTAGCTGCCAACTGTCCATCGACTGAACGGCGCAGTGCTCTAGATTTGGGATTGATATAAGTGAGGTGTTCCAAGGTTGGTTCCTAAATTTTGGAATTACAGATTATTCACCGGCACTTCTTAGTTTCCATCGGATTTTTTGATGGATTTGGGTTATTTTCGATATAAGTGAGGTGTTCCAAATATTGGAATGACAGAATATTCTTCTGCTACTTCATAACTTCAATCTGTTTTTTTTTTTTGGTAAATTTGAGCTGTTGTCGACATGAGGTACTTACAAAACTGAGAAATATAGACGATGAAACGAAAGATCTCTTTTTATGGTTGATACCGTTGATACTGAACAGGCGAATCTTTATTGAAGTAAGCTTAACCGTGGCTTTCACAGGACTGACTGTAACAAGAGCAAAAGGCCCTTGTGTATGTGTTTGACTCTACGTTATACAAACATGCGATGTTTATAAATCCCGTTCAACAAAAACTAGTGACCCCTTACCCCAAAACTTCCAAAAGAACTGATATTAGTCAAAAACCATGAGGGTAAAAGTGACGCAAGTCCAAATACTGCGTCACAAAGTGGCAGATGTTTGAGGACATATTTTTCTCTATTTTAACTATTTTCCTAACAGTAGTTTCCTCCACATCTGCCACTTGTAACGCATTTTTTTTGTAAAATTTTCTTTCTTAAATTTTTTGGGTCAATTTTTTGTTGCTAAAACTTTTACGAGGCGCAGAATGCGTCATCCTTTGCGACATCAGTTATATTGTAAGTCTACCCAAGGACTTGCGTCACTTTTACCCTCAGAGTTTTATGACTGATTTTATTTAAGAATAAAATTGTTGTTGCTGTTTTTCTGCGTTCAGGTACAGATATTATACAACCAACTATATATGGTACCTCCTGCTGTGCCACAGGACATGTTTATTAACCATTTCACGCTATTTGGCAGATATTATGTTGTGTGTGCATGATATGCAAAGAATATGAAGAAAAAGAGTGAAAAAAACGGCAAATAAAATCAAATAAATAAATAAATATCAATTTGCGACATATTTCATTAGCGCAAATTTGTTGTAATTTTGGTGACAATTTTACGAGTTCGTGTTTGTATTTATGGGCAGTCGTATTTCATTTAAAGGTTTATTTAATTGGAATGATTTTATTATTTAATCTAAATAAGTGCTAAATGGATTTGGACGAGAACAATTTATTCAATTTTTAAATATTTGCGTTAATTGAAAGGAATGGAGAAGTGGGAGGGTTTTGCATTCACAGAACTGAATTGGTTTTACGGAATCGAATACGCTAAAAAAGACTTTAGTCCGTGGTTCGAATAATACTTTATTGGAATTCAATCGAATGTTTCAAAAGTTTTTCAGTTGCGCTGTTCTGATTGTATAATACATAAAATTACACTCGAGAGATGGCATGGTGGCTCTGTCTTTTTTACACATGTCTGGATGCCGATTTGTATCAGCTCCACCATGTCCGAGTATAACTATATTGTATAATACATTTAACCTTGCAAAATCAGTTACGTCTACTATGAGTTGCGGGAAATGGCAAAGCTGTAGAAGTTGAAATGTTCAGGTGTACATATTTCATCATAGATGCATTCAAACTTCATAAGACCCTAATTGGCCCAAAAGCACATTAAATTACCTTTCAAATGATACCCCACACGACCATGTACGTTTTGTGTACTTCGAGAAATTTCAGTAAGAACAGTGTGAGTCTTCGGTTGAAAACTTCAACTGCACATATTTCAGTGTCGATGAATTTTAAACACAACAAGTCCCTATTCGGCTCAATAGTACGTGCGATTACCTTTCTAATGACACCCCACAAGACCCTGTACGGCTCGTGTAACTGGAGAAATTTTTGTAAGAAAAGTGCAAGTTTTCGGTTTTTGATTACCGTTCACCAGCCACACAAACTTCGAAGAATTTTTTTGAAAGTGGTTTTGGCTTCTAGGGTCGAATACCTTTCTAGGCACATATAAAAAAGTCCACTGGAAGATGCGTCCGATTTCGGTAGGCTGTTTTTCAAAGGAATCCCTCCGCATTTAAGATCATCACGTGAATCAAACATAACTTTGTCAATTATTTTTGGAGTCATTTCGATAACGTGATGGCACTTCGAAAGATTATTCGATGGAGCGAAAGTATATGAATAAAGAGGACTTGTCACATTAGCGAATTATAAGAAAAATGAAAGTTGATTTTTGACTGCTGTCGGCACAGGTACTTCATTTTTTCTTTTCAATCAATAATACCGAACGACATTTACATTGCGTATTGTTCAAAAGAAGCAAAAATATTTAATTTTCGTTTTCCTTATAGTTCGCTAAATTTATTGATGTAAAAACGATGTAACTGATGGCAGTGAGGCATTCCGGTGAGTGTCTCTAAAAAAAATTCTCCTACGTTTCGGTCAGGGCCTATTTTAAGTAATTACTTAAAATAGGCCCTGGTTTCGGTAGTTTCTCTTGAAAAACTATTTTCATTTGATAGTCGCTAAAACTATGAAAGCCTCAAGTGTGACAAAGTTGCGTTTACCTAGAGAAAAAGTAGAAAATTGTATTTTTCCGGGTCACTTGTACGTTAAGAGCGCAGCGAGGTGCACCGTCGAAATACCATTTTCATTTTTTTTTCTTGGTGAACAAGTAGCTACGTGGATATCAGGAATTTGACTTTGTTGTAGATTTGATTTTGAAATGCCGTCTCTGCTTTGCATTTACAATTAAATAAATATTTCAATAAAATCGAACGGACGTAATGACTTTGAATGAATTCTCGTCGATTTCTTTTATCCATTAAATCAAGTCCAATTGCGAGTAGAAATGTCCATTCAGTTAATATATATTCAATTTCATGCTTCATTTATTGCTAAATAAACACACCATTTAAATAAACTAATCGCAGCTTCCTAACAAACTATATAGTATACATCCAGCCGAGTGCATAATATACACCTAAAACAACGAACGCCTAACAACATCAATAATTTCAATATTTACTTTTATCCTTCTTTTTCCAATTCTTTTCCTCTCATCGACATGCACGAACTGAAACACTGATTGAATATTCTTTGCTCGCAGTGTGGCCAATGAGCTTCTTAGCGCCGCCTTCGCATTCATTTGATTCATTTCGAAAACGGTTTTGTGTGGTCCACGAGCAATGAACGCATTGATGGAACTTCATCTTTTTACATTTTTTTAGTGCTCTGCGAGACTTTATACCGTTGTGAATGAGTTTATTGGATGTGAAACGATAGTTGCGCGCACTATTCGCTTCTGATGTTTATGAATATTGAACACACGGCCGGTGGTGTTACCATATCCATAAAGCAAAAGTTTTATGTACAAAATTGTAAGATTTTATTTATATTGCTGATAGGATTTGTGTGAAATTAGTGATTTGTGATTATTATTATTGTCTTAGTGATGACGAAGTATTGTTTGTGACCATTTGGACGGTTGTAGCTAAAAAGTGATTTAAGGCTTGTCCTTTCAATGAAGGATTTTTACAGAAGGTTCTGCACCAAAATCGGTCTTCAGTTATTCTATTTAATTTATATCAAAGCGCCTAGGACAGTGGAGAGTATTACCTCTTTTAACTTAACATTGTAAAGTAGGGCAGTTTTTAGTCGAGTCGAGCTTCACCTGTTATCCTTTGCAAAAACCAACGAAATAGTTATTTGTTTACCGAGTGATGAAAATTGGAAATTCCAACAAGCCAAAACAAACGAGAGCATCCACAGAGCTATAACTTCAACGCTTTAGCGAACATTCCTTCATCAGACAAAACATGAACAAAACGCAATTTTGTTAATGTTGATGAAGATTAATTGACCAACGCACTTCAAGCTAAAGTGCTATTAATGATAGCTGTCAAATGTAGTACTATTTTATATGAAAAAATTACCCGACATTGACAAATTACCCGATTACATTGGCAAAATTTGTTCGATACACTGTCCAAATTCAGTACCCTATTTAGAGTACCACTCATGCTTGAAGGAAGTTGAATTTACACAATTTAGCGTTGTGTATATTCGTCTGAATAAAATACAATAAGGTTAATTACACCGGAAGTGTGAAACAGTACTTTGTTCCCCTGTCAAAACAAGAGTGTAGAAAATAGACATTTTCTCAATGCAGTGGCGAAATGATAAACTTTCGTTGCGTTTTTTGAAGAGCGGTGGTAAATGAATTTTTAGACTCACGGTGTGTATTGCCTAGAAAAGCATTTATCAATCAGTTCCGTAAATTACTATTTCTCCCCCGAACTGTCATCAGACAAATCATCAACAAAACGTCATTTTCTCATGGACAACGAAATTTTCATAAACTGCTCACGTTTCTCCGAGCCGGTCAAACTGCTACAACCAAATGTATTTTCTGTTGAAAGCTACCACATTCGTGGTCGGAATTGCGGTTGTACATTTTTCAAAAAGAATTCTGATGGAAATCTTTCAAAAGCAAACTAAAATCGCCCTAATGTATGCTTTTCAGCAAAGCACCGATGCCTCTTAGAACTACTGAAAATTAGGTTTATTTTGGGATTAGTAGTGCACATTATGTCATAATGTCTACAACAGGCGAATATTCTTTAAGGCTCGACGTTCGATACTACTCACTAGATGTTTTGATCGAAAAGAATTTTCACGGAGACCAACCTAGTTCCGATAACTTTAGGCTGAGACCACTCCAAAGAATTTGACAAGTTTTCCTTAGGGCTTGAGCGGAGTACACTTAATCTTGGAGTTTGGAGTAATCAAGTCCTCAAACTTACTGGGTAGGGAACTGGAAGTGATATATACCTTATACCTCTGATATTTAGTATTTAGCGTAAAATTATCATTTCTTTCATCGATAAATCGGCCTTCGACTTTCAAGCCACAGAAAACCAAATATAAATAATTGAATCTATAAGATAACTTGTATAGATTCTGATGAATTCAATTGCGAAATTGTTGAATAACTTACGGTTCCTTTCCATCGATCTTTCTTTATGCTGGGCCAAAAAATAAACTTCATGCATGCACCAATGAAATGGATTCATCTCTATCTACACACTCTGTCTGTTCAGTTCCCAAACAGCGTGTTATTTACGAAAAACAGAACAAAACAACAACAACAGGCATCAGTTGTATCGATTGTATTATATAAACAATTTAGAGAGAAAAGCCACACACAAAATAAAATTAATCTAATCGCTTAATCTCATCTCACAATTTATCAAACGTTAATTATTTTAACCTTATGATTTTCTAATTTCAAATTCAAATACATTTTTATTAATAATTATCCCATAAACGAAATACGTACGCGACCTAATAGACTATATTGGTACGCAGCAATTGATGGAGCTTGAGAACTCAAATCATAATCTTTACATACAAAAAGTTTACGATTTACGATTTACAATACATCGAAAAAACAACAACCAGTCTTCATCGGCATTCTAGCTTCCACACCGGACAATTGCGAAACTTTTATACGAGCTTTATTGCTGAAAACGATTAAACATCCTAGAGAGATATGTTCCGTTCGCTTGAAGATTTTTTTTGGAGGAGATTAGTAAATCAGTTCAAATTTTTTTGAGCTGTTTTAGGATTTTTAGTACACAACGCCTGGGGAATCATGTATAGGCACAAGGTTAAGTAAGGCTCAAACTGGTCAGGTTGATCGGAAACCTGAAATTGCGAAAACAGCGAACCATATTCGCCGAATAATTTTAGTTTCACTCTAATTTAACCATCCGGGGAATTTTTTAGAGGAAAACAGAGTGTCCGCAGCGGACCTCTGCTACACAGTATTTTCCTTTCATATCAGGGCTTATTAATCGCAATTTCATTTCTACAAAATTACTGAAAATTCTTAAAATTTTCCAACGATTCTTAAATTTATGAATTTTAACCTGTCACCGACGACAAGCATATTAACAGTTTTACTATCTTATCTATTACTTCATTTGATCGAATATTTTCAAAGATTGATTTCGGAAATCTTTTACTTCGTTTGAACACGCTTTTTGCTTTATAAGACCTCATTAGTTGAAGCTTGTCGTTTATTATTGTCGCGTCGATAGCAGATGACAGGTTAAAGAATTTCAAGAACTGATTTCTAAAAAAAAATGTTTTGAAAATTCCTAAGAATTCCCGAAAAGATTCCGAAAAACAAGCTCGGTTTAATATATAATTGTTTTGACTTTATGACCTTTTACACTTCGCCTTCAAAATATCACCATGTGACCAATGTGATATTACCCACCCTTCTAGAGTCTCGACATTTGATTGTAGAAATTATCCAAGACGATCGAAATCTTAAAAATGAATAATAATGCAGTTACACGTACAAATGGTCTTCAATAATTCATCACTAAACAAATAAATTTAAAATGTTCATTATCTCTCTGATGAATCAGACAAATAAAGTCCAAGACGAGGTCCAAGAAGTAAAAAAGAAAGAATCGTTCTAAATCAATACATTAGCCTAAGACATCGTTGAACTATAACCGGAGAAGTGGAATAAATTTGATTGAACACAAATTACCAGTGGATTGTAATAAATTATGGCAAAAATTCAATAATAAAAACGTAAACGGACAAAGTTGAAATGTGTGCATATTAATAACAAATAATAAAACCCACAAATGATTTCTCATAAATAACAATAAAACAACGAGTAAAAGGGATAAAAAAGAGAAGAAAGAAAAAAATTGAACACTAAATTCTTACAAGAGTATAACGCACAACATAAAGCGCGCGAGTGATTTCAAAACAAAATTATATTTTAAGATGGATTACTCAACACTCAGAAATATAAAAGCTGAGTTGAAAACGCCACAGGAACATGTTGCCGACGGTATTGATTTATCGAATAATTATGCTAATGATAACGATCAACGAAAATTTTATTCAAAATATTTAAACAATCACAAAATCAATAACAACTGTGCCAGCGATTGTGATGAAGATCAGAAAAATGTGACTGACCTGGCCAAACAGACCAAAATCAAATTGAATTTCAGTGTTGATAGAATTCTGGGCAATAGCCATGTGGATCATTGCAGTGATGGCTGTTCCAACGACAAAGCGGTCGTGGATCGAAATGGAATGTTTGCAGATAAATTCAATCAGAATTGTTTGGACTGTAGCACCGTGCCGAATATTCCGTCAGCAGTGAACAGTCCGTATTTTTCGGTACCATTTTCGATGGCAGCTTTACTAAATTTGAATAAATCAATCGTTCGACCGATGCCAGTGAGATATATGACCCGGTCACCCACAGGTAAATTAAGTTTCAGTTACTCTATTTAGATGTCGCATGTACAAACACTATTTCCCATTATTCCATTTTCAACAATAGTACATCAATGTCTTGCTGAGATATTTCTTGTTGAGGGGTGTGGAGAGGTTGTATTTCGAGCTGAAGGCGAGGAATGCATCCCACACGCCTCAAAAAAATTCCCAGCAAGAGAGTATGGTGCTTTGATGTCTTGTGTCCAGAAAATGCGAATAACCAAGTTTTGCTATTTGTTTACAGAGGGATAATACAATAAGAGCGAAGTCTTGCGGCCAGATGCGAAGCGATTCCCTCAAGTAGGAATTTCCCATTTTTTCCTGATCTGAACACAACGTTTTTTATGTATGAGCGTGATGTGACGAATCGAAAACACCAATTCGTTGTAATAGTTCACCGGAAGAAAAGTAGGAAAATGCATTTCGAGGGTGTTGTTTATGACAATGCAATTTCCTACTTTTTTTCCTAGGTCACAACGTTTTTCACAACAAAAACTTTCGAAGTTTCAACGGAGGAAAAAAACAAAGTGACAATTCGGGGGAGAAAATTTCTGTTTTGAAAATACTTATTTCATCATCGAAGGGCAAAAAAGTTGGAAATTTCATTTCGAATGAGGGGTAGGGAGGGTTTCAAATCAATTTAAAAAAATACATTTTCCCGAGGTCAATACAACGTTTTTCTCAACTAACCCTTCCAAGGTTTCAGCTGAGGTGAGAAAATGACTATTTTCGGGCATCGGGCCTGCCTGCGTTGTGAAAAAAAACTTTGCCATTAGTTCTTGAATTCTAGATTTTTAGAAATTGATTTGGAGTTATTCCTTCACTATTTAAGTAGAGTCCAAGGTGCCGAAAGTTGACGAGTTGTAATTACTTTGAATGTGTTAATGTCCGTATCAAATATGAACTATTTCAGGCGGGTAACTTTCTACGTTATGTGCAGTTTGTTTAGCTGCAAGTAATCTTCAGCGAAAACATTTGTTGCATCAGGTACTGTCGTACTATATATGAATGACTTTAATCATCAAGTAAATGAACTAACTAACTAAGTTAAGATAATTGACCATGATTGGAGGTACTGTGATTTTTTTTTTGACTTTATACATCATTTTCTTTGGTCCTTTTGATATCAAAGAGCAACACTGAATAAGAAAGAGTTGAAAGTCTTACCTATTGCAGGTAACTTTGTCTCCAGGTAACCTACAATAGCTGGCACATCTGTAGCTTTACAAACACCAAATACAACTGTAGCAGATAATGTAGATTACCTACTTGGAGACAAAGTTACCTGCAACAGAACGTTTCTCGTTTGCTAAACTTTGGAAAAAAAATAAAGAGTTTGCGCAAATGACGTATAACTTAGATGTTTACAATAAATAAAAATCATCAATTCTGTTACGTCCCAAGGTCCCTAAAATGCAACTAGAATTTCTTCGTTGAATCGCAATGGAAACCTTCTGTAGCAGGTAGTCCATAGAGCGCGGTTCCCCAGAAGCCTTTTGCATTAATGATCCCAATTTCTTTATAAATGTCTTTGTCTCAGGACCCATGCTACCTAGTGATTCAAAAGCAATAGATGTGAATAAATAATTATCTTTTAAACAAATGTAATGATTGTGCTTAAATCTTTCGACATTATCAGCAATCGAACCAGCTTTTTTGGATGACTGATTAACATAAGAAGGGATCAAAAGATCTGTGTTTCGAGATCTTAAATGATCGTCCCAAACTGATAAATCTAAAACATAAGAAGGGGCTAGGTGGTCTCTAATGGTTACATCCCACAAAATAGGTCTACCGTGACTCCATGGAATTAGAGTCATACCATACGGTCTTTTCTACTAAATTCGGAAACCCTGCAGAAGAAAATGCATGAGAAAAGATTTTGTTAACTTCATCATGTCCAGGAATCCATCCTCCGCTTTTATAGCGAGATAAACCATGTACGCCATCCTTCTTAACGTTTTTACCGCAAAGACATTTATGTTCTTCGCATAATTGACAACCTAGACGAAGACCGACAGCAATTCGTGCAGAATTGTTATCTAATAATAAGCCTAACTGACTCTACTTGATAAACCTACTTGCAGCCACTTTGAAGATTCTTTAGTCATTAATTAGAAACTTAGATCTCAACTTATAAGTTGGAAATTATCAGTAACATTCGAGAACGTTTTGTATGAAGGTGGGACATATAAGTTATACGTCATTTGCGCAAACTTTCTAGTGTCTGTAGCAGGTAAGCCTGCGAAATATTGTACAATTGACAGAAAATCGTTTAAACTTTGAATTATATTTGTAATTATCGCTCTAATATGCAGATTTTTATAAAAATAATAGAAGTAAAAGGTGCAGATTATAACCGACTTGTTTTCATTAATATGAGAGATGATTTGTTAAATATGGCAGTATCACGCTCAACTGAATTCATTCTCTCCAATTTGTAACCAATCTAGAATCCACTTAAACTCAATTTTATTTACGACTATTTACCTAATAAACAACATCTTTCTGAGCCCATAACCAATATAGTTCAACCGAATTATATCAATTTCTAAAAGCATTTAGAAAAAATAACATTTAAATCTAATGAAACTCAATATACAAAATAATCGAAATGTATACAAGATTTTCAACATTTTTATATATAAATTTTCTACAAGTTTTTGTAAACATTTTAATGATGGAAAATATAAATAAAAAATAAAACCGGGTGGAAGAAGTATAGACAAGAGAGGAAAAAAAACCTAAATAAAAACATCTCGATGAGATTATTTCATGTAAACAATTTGCATCCTAAACACAAAGTTATGGTGATGATAACATGATACATATGGGCCAGTTACAATATTATATGAGTGTGGTAAATGTCATTGAGAACGGTTTTGGATATTTAAATGTTTCAAAGGAACTTTTTACCGAGATTTATTTATTTATATTCATATTTATACCCTTGTATAAATACCCTATCGTCGTATAATATGGTGAGTGGTGCAGTATACTTGTTACTTCCTCAATATGATTGAGTTTATTGTATTTATGATATTCTCGGATAGGGTGGCTCGATTTCAGGTGGCAGGAAGACCTGTTTCTCTGTTTTTCTTACTTAAAAAAAAAGTTTTTAGTTTCAATCTGTACATGTTAACAACTGAAAAAATTGACCTTATTTACAGTGGGTTGTTCTGAACATATTTGAGATTTTTTAAACTTGTTAAAGATGTTCCCAGTCAATAAAGCGTTTCCAAGCTATGATATTTTGACCCAAAAATTTGAAAGTCCAGTAGCGAATTCAAATTTAGTGTCAAAATATCAATCACTTAACTGACTGGGAACGTAGATGACTTTTAAAACTCTAATTAATCTAAAATTGTGTTTCCTAAAGGTGAACAAACTGTATTGTGTGTTGCTATAAATCATCAAAAGAAAAAGTCATCAGCATTACAATGAAACGCAGAGGTATTGGGGAGGTTTCGACGTTCACTTATAATTATAAGTTGACGAAAAACCTTTGATTCGCCATATATTTTGTATTGACCAGTTACTTTACAGTTTCCAAGTAGTTTTACGTCAACGTTTTGAAAATCGCAATTTCGCTATTGGTGTGCACTGTGTTGTGTAAACTGGATCTTTTTGCAGCTCAAGTTATATGTCTTACATACAAGCGAAGCGAGAATGAAATTTTTACATTTGCAATAGGGGTGGGTCGTCCACAAGCAATTCTAGTGGTTCATACGTCGAAAAACTATTTTTCACAACGCAGGCGAGAAAATAGTCATTTTCTCCCCTCAGCTGAAACTACGTTGTGAAAAACGTTGTTTTTACATCAGCAAAAAAAAATGGAAATTGCATTTTCTCGGGTGACTTGTGGCCCTCGCTTTTTTTCCCTCATCTGAGGGAATAACTATTTCATACTATAGTCTGGGCAACGCACTTCAAGCAAAAGTGATCATAGTTGACAACTGTCAAATAGAGTACTATTTTGTATGAAATTATTTTTACAAGGTTTTACAGTTTTATGACACACTGTCAAGTTTCAGTACACCATTTGGAGTAACGCTCATGCTTAAAGTGCGTTGGTCTGGGCCAAATTCAGGTGACAAAAAATCAAAACCTGATTGTTTTCTAGTAACTGTACATTGGACCATAACGGTACATTGGACCATTTCCACCTTCACCAAAAAAGCTTTACGATGCTTTCGTCCGGTTTTTTGTTATTTCTCCTCTGTACAGTCGACACTATCATAATATACAATGAAAAAAGTTTAAAAAAACGTAAAAACTTGACTTTGGTATGTGACCAACGTTCCCGATGGTATATTTTTAGAGCAAATCGGAAACTTAAATAATTTTAAAATGTAGTCGAAAATAAGTGGAAATTTTGGTGTGATAAAAGTAAAAGTTTAAGTTCGCATCAGTTTCGCGTCTAACCAAACCTGAAGTCGAAAATGTCAGTTTCAAATGGTAGTTCGGGTGGCATTTGACTTATGTACTATTATCCAAACAAATCATACCCTCTTAGAATAGCGACACATTTCCTTTTCACATTCAATTTGTAAAAAAATCCATCAAAACAGGATGAATTAGTAAATTATATTTATCTAGATATTTGATTAAATTGAAAATTCCTGCCTGGCTAAATTTATGACCGTTTTAACACTGTTTTTTGTTTTAGAATGAGTCTGTTAATTTATTTATCAAATTCTTAAAATTTACATTACCAGCAGCTAAATGTGTACATATATTTCACAGATCAATTCGCTAATATAAATTATTCAATTTTGCTCGCAGATGGTTTCTGTAAATGCAGTTAAAACATCAATAATATACCGTAATTAATTGATATATAAACAACTTTACGAAAATAAAATTGCATGCATTGCATACCGATATCCGTTTCAAGAAATGAACGATGAAGCATCACACCAAAATGCAAAGACAATATCGGAAAATGAGTTGATGATGTGTAACCAACACAATTTATGTATTTTGTACTAAATTATCGTTGCTAGGCAGGTGGAGCTCCTAGAACTTTTACTCCGAAGATAAGTAAATTTAAAGCCTGGGTCGAAGATTCTTCGTGTTTCTTCACAATATCTCTGCGATTCTGCTTGCTTCAAAAAATTACTGTTCTGTACTACCTAATAGTTACTCTAAGGTTCTGTACTACCTTTATTGCAAAAAAGTTGGAATCTCAGTGATCCTTTGTGAGATTTTGTAGAAACTGCTTTCATAAGATCAATAATGAGGAATAGAGGAAGATTCTCGACTTTTTAGCAATATCGCGGTGTTGGTAGGTTGATTCCTAAAATTCCATGGTCCACCATGTGCGAGAATTGAAGGACTTTTGAGATTATTGGGGTGGTGATTCCATGGTAAGGTACGTTTGGTATGATAAAGAAATCAATGAACGACTGGATTAGGTGCTCGTCAGCAAAGAGTGTTGTTTTCATTGTAACTTCGTAATCAGTCAAAAAAACGTTGAAGGTGACGCAAGTCCTGCTGTCTTTACTTATACATTAAATGATTCGTTGATGGTGACGAATTCTGCGTTGGTTACCAAAAAAAATTGTAACAAAGAAAATTTTCACAAAAGACGTTGCGCCACAAGTGGCAGATGTTGAGAAGGATATGAAAATAGAAAAAAAAATAAAAAAATAATAAATTTTTTAAGATTGAAGCCGAACTATCTGCCACTTGTACTTGTGACGCCGTTTTTTGTTAAAATTTGTGAGTTCTAACGAAGAATGCGACACCATTATCGATATCAGTTATTTTGTAAGAACACAAGAACCTGCGTCACCCTCACTGGTTAAGTTTTTTTTGAGTAATTCTAAATTTCAGTGAAACCGGAATCGGAAGCTGTTATAAAACCACCCTACGTTGCGATATAACTATTTTGAAATCCGATCTGTCAAACAAATTTGCATGAGAAAACCCAAATCGATTTGTGAAATTTCTTTTCCAATTTTCACTACAATTAAATAAAATATAAAAATTCTATTTATTTTCACTTAAAATTTTAAGTGGAATTTTTATTATGTTCGTATTCTGTTATAAAATAAACATCGAAAAAAAAATTGTTAAAACGGAATCCAATAAAAATTTATTTCGTAACTATACCCAAACAAATACGCGCCTCTCATTATTAACATACAATTAACGATGGAAAATATATAATAAAATCGCTTAATCAAAGATTTTTCATTTGGAAAATTTTTATTAGAAAATCGTCTGGTATTTTATAGTTTTCACTCTGATTTAGAGGATAGAAATGAAGAATAAAAAAAATAGGCGAGAAGAAGAAGAAGTAATTCGTTCCTACTTAATTCTGTTTATAATATGAATTTATACTTTTCTAAATATTTAGGTTTTCTTCAAAGAAAATTTGGAAAAATCGTTCATCGTGATAATGTGTTCGAATAGCTCAATTTAAAATGAAAATGGAAAAATAATTTTTTTTTTCGCTCAGATCGATGTTGATAGATTTTTTTTTCAAATTTTCAATTGTTTACATTCGTTCTGTTGTTTTAAGAATTCATTGTGTATAATGTGTATGTGTGTATAGTTAAGACACAATAAATTATTTTTGTTACCTAATTAAAGATGGTAGAAACACAAAAAAAATTGATTCAATGCATTTGGATAAAAATATATGGAATTTGCCACTTGTACAGTATTTTCTGTAGAAATGGATCCAACAAAAATTAATGATCGCTCAACATGAAACCAAACACAAAATAGTAAAACAGAAGCTCTTTCGTTGTAAATATTTGGCATTGTGTTATTAACCTGGGCAATTGTTTTCTTTCTTACATTTTCATTTTGAAAAATAAAAACATCCAAAAAGCTTAGTGTTGTCTGTTTAAGCACTGTACTACTTCATTGATAAAATCATTTTTTTACATGCTTCACGTGTCGAAAACCGTACTTTTCATGCTTCAAGCACTGCTTTCGACGCCCCCAGCACTGAGCTTGTAATAATTATTTTCCTGACGGATGCTAAAATGTTTTTTAGCCAATTAGAGGTTTCCAGCTCGAGCCGGAGGCGAGTACTGAAATCGAATTTGCTAAAAATTCCTTTTAGCATAACTTAGGAACAACGTTTTACTTTACTAGTGAGGTAATATGGCTATTCCCACACTAGTGAAAACCTTTTCGCTCGTAAAGTAAAACGTTATACTTTACACGTGAAATAATTTGATATCTTGTATCACGATGAGTAACAGTACCTCGGATCGGATACTTTTACTCATCTGGATACAAGATATCAAATTACTTCACCGCTATAGTAATGTACTATTTCCTAAACGACGTGCGAAATAAGCGACTAAGTTGCGATATTTTAACACTAGTTAGGAAAAATCCATATTCCATAACTAGGGATAAAAATAAGTATCGATCTTCGATCATTGCTGACATTTGTATTACGGGGAGCCTACTCCTCCTTGATTCCTTAAATCTCCTTGATTTTCAAAAATCCTCCTGAAACCTCCTTAATCTCCTCAAACTCCTTATTTTTAGTTTCCCTTTAGTTAAAACATCTAATATTTTAATTCTGACTATGGAACCATATGGGTAATTCCAGCTAATTTGTGACTGTTCGAAATATTTTCACCAATTGAAATGCGATTTCGGCAAACTTATTTTTCCTTGAAAGCTGTTGACCAGACGCGTCGTTTAAGCCCCATATTAGGTTGGTGGCCAAAAATCTCGGGGAGAAAGTTCGTGAGTAATGGCTATTTCGTAGACTTTTATACATAGGAGAAATGTCAAATACGAAAGATGACCAATACACAGCAATTTACCCCCTGCGAAAATGTTCCATTACATGTGGACTATTTTCAACTCATTTCTTTGGTTTTCCTATGTCGAAATCAACTTTCACATGGGGCACATGGGGAATACATTGGCTGCGGCTACGTACTTTATTACTTTGGAAACAACTTTGTGAAACTCCCAAACTCAGTCGTGTGCTTTATTGAGCAATATGCGCGTTGGCAACTGTTTTGAGACACTTATCGAAAAGGCAACTGCCGCAGCTTATTGATCATGTAATGAACTACTTTCGCAGCATCCATTGGAACCTACTTTAGTTGTTTTATTGTTACACACAACGTTGTTGTGAATGTATCAGCCGTTAAGAAACGTTTTAGAGAAAAAATAAATCAAATTACCACAAACGGATAGTCCAAGATAAACGTGTGGGACTAGTTCAAACACTTCCTAGTCTACCACGTAGACTCTACGTGTAAAACTATGAAGACACGAAAAGCCTTCTAGGAAGAATTCTCCACATTACGTCAATCGGCTGGAATATCTCATTAGCAAAATATGTTTGAAGCCGATCTCAACGGATTTTCTCCGGTCGACTATCGATTTATGCTTGCGGCTTTATTATCGATAACTAATCATCGAAACGTGCTACCGCCTAGAAAATTATAACTGAAACATAAACCCGAAACTATAACCGAAAACCTTAATTTCAACATAACACACAGATTTACTCTATAATAACACACAGGAAAGTCATTCTTAAGTATGTTTATTAGTCCTCACGGTAAATTTGTTTACACAATCGTTCTGTATGAACACATTTTTGTGCTACATAACGAAAACCATACTTTTTCATTCATTTTAAAGTGATTTTTTATTTTCTTACAAATTCCTTTCGATATCTCTCCGACTTTTGCCACGATACATGGGAGGAACGTTCAAGTGTTAGATTTGGGTGCCGATTGATATGTATATCGTAGAACAATTTTTTTTTTGTATAATAAACACATCTTCGATTCGAAAATGTTCATAATAATATTGGAAATTAATAATGGTTATTTCGTTTCGTCGGGTAATGTAATCACATCGAAAATTTATGAAGATTTAATTAGGAAAAATGTTTTTTCACGCATGTGGTTAATTAAGTTGAATATATTTTACCTACTGCGCTTCGAAATACATTAATTTAGTGGAAAGGAGATGAGTAACATTGCGAAAATAAAACCTTTCTTAACGAAGTTATTTACTTTTACAATAAACGAAATGCCGAATGGTTGGTAACGGAATGATTAGTTTAGCAAACATACCAATACATCCCGTTGTGAATCTTATTGGTTCGATCGAAATGTTCAGATGTTGAGAGTCAATAGTGTTGCTAGTGATGATAATAACGTGATGAATCAATGGTACCTTCACGACGGAGGAAGAAGAACAATAGAGAAGTTCCATTTCTCCTTTCGTTTTCCACTTGCGAGTTGGCTCAGTGGTAGCGTACTAGCCTTCCACCAAGAAATCCCGGGCTCAAATTTTATATAGGATTTTACTTCAATGTATAGCATGAAACTAACGTTCCCATGCCCACCAAGCCTCATAGTGTACAAATATCTGAGTCTAATTTTAGGCGGAGATATAATTAGCACTAGCAATAGGCGTAGTTCGGAATTCATGTTAAGGTTAAGCGTGTGGTCCATCAACCATGATCTCATCCAAATGTCCTACTAGCGTAAGTACACACCCCACACACGAGCTTGTTCAGAATGTGTATGGTTCTAATCACCAGAAGAGCTAGAAGATGCATCGTACGTGTGTGTATGTGTGCTGTCGAAGAGGGTTCACTAAGTACAAGTACAATACCTTCGTTGGGATAGTTGCAGGTGATCGAAAACGTTTCTTATGGGTGTTTCTCCAAGTACACGAAACGTAGAAGGTCGTGTGGGGTGTCATTAAGAAGATAATTACATGTAGTTTTGTGACAATTATAGACTTATTGGGCTAAAAATTCATCCAAACTGAGTTATGAGCAGTTGAAAAAATGTCTAAAAGTTTGACTATTTCGGTGGGTTTCTAACTGTTCCTCCGAATCCGAAACCTTACTAAAAAAAACTTTCTTCCTCAGTCACTACTGGTCTTAGCTGTGCAATAACACATGGGTGTGTTACGATGAATGTGCCTTTGCGAAAATTTGTGACTACGTCCGATTTTGGTAGGCTGTTCTTTCCTTTTCTGAACTTGGACTGAATCTTGATTTTTGTTTGAAAAGCTAAAGAAATCAAGTTCTTGTTATTACTACCACACTCTCTAAACTACATTCTCTAAAATTACAGTTCATTCAACATCAAACATACCCTCCCAATCACCATTCGTTAAATTTCACCAGCACAATACCAATTCATCGCATCAACAGTGCACTTACAGCAATGGAAAACCACAAACCAATCCGAACAGCCTACAACGTCCGCACATATCGATGGCAGACAATCAAACAATGCAAACGAATAGTGGAAATTCGAAGCGAAAGCGTTCGTGGTCCCGTGCAGTTTTCAGCCAACTGCAACGGAAAGGTCTGGAAATCCAATTTCAAATTCAAAAGTACATCACAAAACCAGATCGACGAAAACTGGCTGCACGGTTAGGTCTAACGGATGCACAGGTAGCGTGACTTAATACTTTAGATTTAGCAAACGGACGACTAATTTGGATCGTATGTTTTAGGTGAAGGTTTGGTTTCAGAATCGTCGAATGAAATGGCGACACACCAGAGAAGCAAAATTGAATCAAGATAAATCGGCAAACGGTTCGAAGAAGTGCGAGGATCAACTTAATGACAATGAGACCAGTAGCAGCAGCGATGAGGACGAAATCGATGTAGTTGCTGAATGACATTCTTCTGCGTATTACTAACGACCAACGGTTGGACAACGGCAGTCACAGAGAACGGACGTGTTTATGCGTTGCTCTCTAAAAGTGTTTCTTTTGTGTGGCTGTGTGTGAATTCATTTTCGATTTTGTCTAATTTCTGTGCCAACTTTTACGGCTTTGGTGTTTTTATTTTGCTGTAATGTTTAAATGGTGAAATTATTTTAAAGGTTTTATTAACGAAGTCAAAGTGTTGTTCTCGTAGGTCATTTTCTCTTTGATCAATAAAGTCGTTCTCGCCTCATTGTGCGATATCAACAATTGTGTTATTTCCTTTGTTATTTAACATGTGCTTCGTGGCGTCGGTTTACGGATTAACAATCGACTCTACCAGAAGCTAATGCTAAATTACGTGCTCGATTAATGTACGAAAATGACACATTGCCGTATGGCATCTGGCAGTCAATTTTAGTGCAGGTAAGGTACAAACGCTTCGGGTTCTCATTTGACACCCCAAAACCACATAGCAAATTTTTACAAATTTGCTGTGGTACAATCCCAAGATACAGAAACTATCTTGTACTCCAAAATGACCGCGAGGTTTAACAGATCTATTGATTGATACGTTGTATGGATGTCAAGGGATATGACGAAATACGAATCATTCAGACGCTACAACCTGCAACGCCAGAACGAGTTCAGTCACATGGTGGCATGGCGATTTATACGAAGAGGCAACTCATGGCCTATGGTGATTAGACACTTGCTATTACCTAAAACTAATAGCCGTAACCGTAACAAAGTCGGAAATATCAAAAAACCCAACATTCGCTTTCTCCATAAAAGAAACCATATCGACATAATGTCAATAGTAGAAAGAGCTACAACATGACAATGTTGATAGCGCCATCTTTGGGAAAATGTACAGGTCAATTAGTGATGGTTGTGGTATTCGCATACCACCCACGGCTTGGAGAATTCACAACGTATGGGACGTTAACACACGGTCGATTTGTGAACAATCTAAGTCGGGAGAGATATGATGTAAAATCACAGTCCATATGATCAAGAGACTTGTACAATAGCACAACAGGCCCATCTGAGGCTTAGGTGCTGGGCTTACACCCTCCCATCTAATCTAATCTATTACTAACGACCCACCTTACTCATTACATGTTCTAATTGTAACAGAAAAGTTACGAAGAAATTAAAACGAAAAAATTGTTATATTCAGCGTCATTGTTTCTCTTGGTTCCATATCTTCTCAAGAACATATTTTCCACATATTTGTCCAATAGGGTTGAACGACGACATCATCACAAAATAGGTAAAACATTATTATCGTTGAATGGTAAAATACAATTCACGCGAGATGGTAACAACAAGCATGCATGAGAGTAAGTGATAAAACACTACGTTGCGAGAGTAAAATGATAATGCGAGAGTACACAGACAAAAAATCGGATCAAACGCTTTAAGTGGACTTTCAAATCTTTTCAGTGGTTTTGTCTTTTCAAATAAAGATCAGTTGAAGTTGCGAAGAAGCACGTTTTTATGACAAATGTGTCGAAATTGCTCCATTGTTGCGGAAAGATTTTTGGCCTGTTTTGGTGATTATTTGGTATCGCAAACAATTTCAACAATAAGTGACAAGCACTGAATAATGCGGTTCATACAGCAGAACCTGGTCGTAGAAATGAAGTAAAAGATTTGAAATCAATATCTCAGAAAGACTTGGAGCACCTGAAGCGATAGATCCGATTTTAAAATTACTGATATATTTGTCGTCTGTTAAAGGTTAATACCAATAAAAATTGTTTCATTTTGTATTACACCAGTCTAATTCATACATGCAACATATACTATACTGAATTGAAATTAAATGATTTGAATATACTTGAAATACTCGGTAACCCATATCCGTCCAAATCACCTTACTCGTTTTTGAATTTTACATGCTTCTGCACGGTCAAGTGCACTTTAGATCACTGTTTGCGACAGGGAAAATGCACTTACCGTCCACAAACATGTAAAATGTGTCACGTCACTGCTTGTAAATGCTTGTTTAGGCACGTGTGATCACTCCACTCGCCTTCGGCTCGTTCCGCAAACCTCACACTTGCCTAAACAAATATTTACAAACAGTGACGTAACATACTATGAATACACTTCAAGCATGACTGGTACTCTAAATAAAGTAAAGACCCGACCTGAACCAATTTTTTGGTAAGACTGTCAGGTCAGGTTAACTGAAATTTTCATACAAATTTTTCAGGTAACTCAAAACCTGACTTGGTGAAACCTGATATTTCCTGACAGGTTTCAGTTCAATTCAGTTGAGACTACGCGGAATATTTTGTAATGCAATTAATTATTATCTTGAAATGAGTAAATACATATACCGGTCAGGTCGAACTGAAACCTGAAGCTCAGATTATCTGAATCTGATTAGAACTGTAAATTTTTACTCGCCTTTAATTTACCTGAAATCAGGAAAAGTTCAGGTAAGTCCAATCAGACTTCAGGTATCCTTGAAAAAATCCCAGACACACATGAAATCTGACTTGATTTATCTGATCTGACTTTACTTGATTTTCAAATTTCAGGTAAGTTCAGGTCAGTTTAGAATCAAATATTCAGGATCAAAGGTAACCTAATTACATATTATATTCCGATTCTTAATGAAGGTCAGGTCGACTTCCACCTGACCTGACTCCAAGCCTTACTAAATAGATTGTGACGCTGTTACGTTAGGGAAGCCCAATTTAAATTTGTTTTCCCGAAAATGTCGTTCCCCCTTCGAAAGTCGAAAACTAATAAAAATGAAAGAGAAGAGAACTATAAAGACAACAGTTTATTACCATACAGGTTACAGGTGTACACTGTACACATTATCTAATTTTTCCTATGATTTTCTTTAGTATTTTTTTGTTGTTGATTTTCTCCGATTTTCTACAGTACATTGATCTTCAGGCGAAATCTCCGTCATCTTTTGCACGAGTTGATAAGATGGGAAAAAAATGACAAACTATCAGAAATAAATTTTCCTCTGTGTATACCAATAACTTCATGTTAATATAGAAATTGTTATCAATATCCCGAAACAACGTGATTGTGTCAAAGGTTGTAAAGAAAAGATTAACAACACATTCATAAAATTGTTTCTTTTCTAGGTTAGATTCGAGATTATCATTTCTCGAGTAAAAAAGTTTTCGACATTTTGCTGCGCTTATCAAGTGAAGTGTATGGCATTATAAATATCCCATTCAAAGTAATCCAGCGAACACTTCTAGTCAGTAACTTAGAAAGAGCTGATACCAATCGAGTGAGCGGATTATTGTATAAAAGACGGATATTCTGTTGTTGTGGCATCAAGCGTTGCTAGAAGAGTTAACTAATTTTCAGTTTATTTGAATATTTGAGTGAAAAAATAAAAGTGCAAAATGCGACTTCTCGATCAGGTGAGAGTGTGAGTTACACATTAAAAAGGAAAAAATTGAAGAAAATTGTAATTTTCAATTAGAAATCAAGTGTCAACTGCATCGACCCATCTGAATTGATGCGACCGGAACCAGCATTTGCCGATAAAGAAATATCAAAGTTTCGTGATTACACCATCGATCCTACAGATCCATTAAAAGATCGCGTACAGCGTACTTATCGCGAAATGCATCTAAATCAGACTGTGGATTTTGTTAAAGGTTGGTATGTGTGTTCGACGTTCACTAACGATTCGTCTCACTATTGCTCCGTTATGTCGAGTCGTCCTTTTCTTATAATTTTTCGCTTTTCCGTAAATTTCTAAGCGGTCCGTCTCTTGACCTTGATCTTGCCACATACGAACTTTCCCGAGAGCTCGAACGTGCAAATACTAATAATGAAATTAGCACTGATATGCAAGGGCCGTATTGGCTTGAAGGAGCCTCTCGGAGTTACAAACAGCTCATTTGTAAAATGCACGGCAGAGTAAAATAAACCAGGCAGGAGCGGTTCATTTTCGAAACGTCAAATAAGGGACCTAATACACTGGATGAAAATGAACTCAAATGAACACTGACATAAATTGAAAAATTTTATTCGCAAAATATCAAGGGCTACTGGATTATTCAGGTCCCCAGTCAAACAAGCGCTCCTGCCTGGTTAACTTTACTCTGTCGTGGTAAAATGGCTAAAAATTAAAAATTTTCATACAAAATCCACAAGGTCCTTCGGGAATCGCCCAAATTCACAGAATGACCAGTTCGGGCCTGCTCATATGTACCTTTGTAGAAATTTATAATTTGTATATTATTGTGGGCCATTAAATTGAGTGGTATATCACATTTTCAATAGTCTCTATCGGTAGAAGATAAAATAGCCGCAACACACACCCTTCAAATTGTTATCAGACGAACGAACTTCTTAATGATAATTGGTTGAGAGTTTTATTGCCGACGAAATTAGTTATTGTTTTGGTAATTTATTATTAGCTGCTTAATGGCTTGATCATTTTTTGATTCGATTAAATGTTTTCGTTTTGCGTTCAGCAAATATTATAAATTTGTTACATGAAATGGAGACACAAATACAGAGACCCGATATACAGAATTGCATTCAAAGTGGAGAAGTCGTAACTTTTATGAATCGTATATCTCGCATAGTTTCATTAGAAATTGTTTGACGAACACAACTACCCTACAACGCATAAAAAACTAAGTTCAAAAGAGATGCAAAATCTTGCGAGAGTAAACGTATGAAATTCTCTCACAAAATCGTGCTTGAAATCGAATTTGTTCTAAGTTTTTTATGCGTTGTACGGCAGACGACACCACCTAATATACAGGAAGTACTAAGTGTTATGCAGTAAATTACTTCTTGCACCATCGAACAGTTGTTTAAGTTACACAAAAACCATAAAGTATAGTTTCCACTTAAAAAGAGCACTCCGTTTAGCCTCCGTTTTCATGACAGTTGTAAAATAGAACAAAGGAACTGTCACGTAAACGGAGTACAAAATTGAAATAAATTCAATTTCCACTCCGTTTGCGTGACAGTTCTTTTGTTCTATTTTACAACTGTCATGTAAACGGAGGCTAAACGGAGGCTAAACGGAGTGCTCTTTTTAAGTGGAAACTATACTTAAGTAAAAGGGCACTTTTGGTGAAAGCTCCCAGGCTCCTTTTTGTTCGAAAAATCACGTTATTTTCCAGAGAGATTCATCTCCCATGATTGAAAATAGTTATCCAGATTGGAATTGTTTTTTACCTGGAGCGGTATTACGGAATGAGTTTTATATTCTAATCTCTTTTCTATTTCTGTTCTACCGTCGATTCGCTATTTCAAGCAAAAAAGCTATAAATCGAAACAGGCATGGATTATGTCCTATACTATTTCGTAAAGAAATAGTATAGGGATGTTACCGTCCGGGATACCATGGCTGCATCATATATTAATGATTCATCAAAGAAAGCACGGTCCATTGCTGAAAAAGCAGAGAGACATAAGCATAACCATTACGTTTCGTTGAAACAAAACTATTTGCTAACCCCACTTGCTTTCGAGACTTTAGGTTGCATGGGTCCGGAAACGAAGAAATTTATTGATAAATTGGGCTCTTTAATGAAAAAGGCAACGGGTGAGGTAAAATCAAAAGAATACCTTCTGCAAAGAATTTCCATCGCAATTCAACGTGGTAACGCTGCTTGTATTTTGGGAACATTAGGGAAGAAGAAGAAGATCGATGATATTTATTTACTGTAGTTTTTAATTTTTGAGAAAAGATCGATGTTTTACCGGCTGCGCCATAATTGTGAGCAGTCTTTTTTGTCGCATTTAAAATAAATATCACAATCTTGGCTAAATTTCGTAAAGCTTCTGAAATATTTTTTTTTTAACTTTAAAAATCCACCGGTTTCGAACCCGTATGAAGAAAAATAAATTCAGACAAGTTGCGCATTAAACTTTTGATGCCAAAGGTGCCAAAAATGCGCTTCTGACGAGAGAGCTTATCATAGTTTTGTTGACGAAATTCACTTTAATCTACATTACAGATACCAGATTCACTTACACTAGCTATTTTATTAAAAAAATATTTTATCAAGTTCAATGAGTTGATAATTGACGTAAATTACCAGCTTATAATCAGTTTGATTTTATTTTTAACGTAAACATAAACAAAATTGAGCCATAACACTTTTTATAATCTCATCTCTGATTATTGGCATGTTATAAGCACAATTGTTTTTATTGGCGCTGTAAACGAAAGTACTGCGCCATTTTATTTGGAGATGCGCATCGCCAGTGCCTCTTATCAGAATTTATTTCTACAATTATTAAAAAGGATCCTTAAAATGGAAAATATCTTTCAACAAAGAATTTCTGGATTTACCAATTTTGATTTTTCCTTTTAAAAATAATTTGAAGCACCTTACCCGTTACCATCCGTTCTTACGTACCAACATTTCTTAAAATTATTAATCTTAGAACGGGCGTAGAATGTCCTCTTTTGCCTTTTTTTAGTAAACCAATCACTATTAATCCCTGACTCCCGAACATCCAACAGGAAGACATGCCGATTGGCTCCAGTTCAATCATTTCACAGCAACAATACGCGAAGCATTGGAAAAACTAAACGATTTGGTGGACGAATCCGATCCGGATTTGGATTTGCCCAATATCGTTCATGCATTCCAGGCTGCCGAAAGGGCACGTGAAGAATATCCCGATGATGATTGGCTTCATTTGACTGGATTGATTCACGATCTTGGCAAAGTGATGGCATTTTACGGTGAGCCTCAATGGGCTGTTGTGGGCGATACGTTCCCGGTTGGGTGTCTCTGGTCCGACAATATTGTCTATCGAGACACCAGCTTCGCTGGTAATGTCGATGGAGATAATCCAAAGTACAAGTTAGTATTGAGGAAAATATTATTTGATTTTCGATCTGAGTCTAATCGGATGTACTAAAATTTTTAGCACCAAATATGGAATGTACAAACCGAATTGTGGTATTACCAATATAACAATGAGTTGGGGTCATGACGAATACTTGTATAATGTCTTGAAGCATAATAAATCAACCCTACCAAATGAGGCTCTGTACATTATCGTGAGTGAACGATAATATAGACTCACGTAGCACCCGTAACGAGAACGTTTTTTTTTTACAGAGATACCATTCATTCTACCCTTGGCATACATCTCGCGATTATACGCATCTCGAGGCACCCGGCGATGAAAACATAATGAAATGGGTCAACATATTCAAGTAAGTGCTTAGTACAACAGTGATAATTATTCCTAAAAATGCCGGCAATTTTAGCTGACTCATTTTGATGATAACAAACATTTCTTTTTGCAGTCGCTATGATTTGTACAGCAAGAGCGCGAAGATACCAAACATCGATGAACTTTGGCCATATTATCAAAATCTTATCGACAAATACTGTCCTGGTGAATTACAGTTTTGAAGAAAAAAAAAGGTGTCTGCCGACGTCTCTACTACACTCAATTATATTATGAGATTTGACTTTTTATCTGCATTAATCGGTTGTATATTGGAATTTATTGTTTTTTTATTTCATTGTGGTGGGGTCTATATGATTATTGAATAAATAATGTTGTTACAAGAAAAAGAAGAGAAGAAGCTGGAAGTGATCAATGTTTTCTAGATGTTCCTACATTTTTATATGTCATGACTAATCCAATACAAGGCCTAGATACTATGACGATCACAGCTAAAAGCAAAGTCATAATAATTCATTATTTATTAAGACAACAAATGCGTCTGGCACATCGTCAATGGTTAAGTCAATTGACCCAATTTACGTTCATCGATGAAATATCAGGACACTTGCATTTCGTATTTAAATTGGTAGTTGCTTATTGCACCCGGGTGCAAATAGTCTTCATTACACTATTTGCACCCGATTGAGCTTAATTAAAGATGTAAAATAGTACAGCACTGCTCCTAGCATGAACACTGAATTGACAAGTGTGAAATTTAAAGGATTTAGTGATAGTACTTTTAACTCGTACAATGAATACAAGTCATCTATCTTAACAAAAGAGTTGCAGTGCCCACTGTAATTTCATCAGCCTCTGAATATGTTCATGCTAGCTAAGAGCAGTGCTGCGGAAATAGTCATGATCCAACTAAAAAATTAAAATTTTTCTGTATACGCGAGAGTATATTGGTGAGCTATGATATGAATCGGTCGGGCTTCGCCCGCGCGTGCACACACACCTTGTGTGTATTGGGGTATGTTGAAATATACTATTTCTGTAATAGTGAGAGTGTGTTGGTGCATTCCTTCCCAACCGTTACTTTCCTTCTCGACCGTTTACTTTCCCTACCGACCGATTCATATCATAGCTCACCAATACACTCTCACGTATACAGAAATAGTATATTTCAACATACCCCAATACACACAAGATGTGATTGCACGCGCGAGCGAAGGCCAAGCGAAAACACACATCGAGTATGTATTGGGGTATTTTGAAAGATATTTTTCTGAAATAGTGACAGTGTGTTGGTGCATTCCTTCCCAACCGTTACTTTCCTCTCGACCGTTTAGCGCGTGTGCAAATTATGTGTATCCGCGGTATCCAGGATACCGGGAAATTTTTCCGGAAAAAATTCGGATACCGGGAAATCGAATGATAGCTGAACAAACCAGCGGGAAATGTATGTGCGGGAAGTCACTTTTACATTTTTGGATACCGGGAAATTTCGACTCGGATACCGCAAACATAAGAAAACATAACTTGCATACGCGCCATTTAGTTTCCCTGCCGACCAATTCATATCATAGCTCACCAATACACTCTCACGTATACAGAAAAATCAATTACCCTAACTTTGTCAGGCTAAGTTATAGAAGAAAAAATCAAGCCCAAGCAAAATGATAACCATTACCCCTTTGCCGTAACAACTATATGTCACTTTGCCTTTGTCGTAACACCTAATTGGCATTGGCAAGCTAAATTGAAAATGTAAAGACTTTTACTGTGATGGAACACGGCATTTTTGACAAGGGTGCGAATAGTGTACAATAGACTATTTGCACCCGGGTGCAAATAATGGCTTCGTTTTAGAGAAGAAGAAAATATTTTGATGATAAAATTTATGCTAATTTAAAGCAACTCATCGTTATTTGTTCAGCTGAATTTTGATCCCGCGAAAGCAAAGCATCTACTCATCTCTATTTTTTAGCCTCATTATTTACGTCACAATTGCATCAGTTTGTCATCGCTGTGATAATTTTAAGATATAAAAGGAAAAGAAGACTGGGAAATCACAACAAAATACTTTCTCAACTGAAAGAAACCACTAGATTTGCAATAATTCAAATTACCAATCAATTATAAAATGCATATTTTCATTGCTTTGCTGTGCATTGCTGCCGCTACGATCGTCGTAAGTGATACTCCACCGGAGAAACCTGAAACCGATCCAGATGAGCCGTCAGCTGAGCCAACCAAAGAAGAGAAAGAGAAGGCAATCAAAGAAGTGACAGCTGCTGTTAATAAAGCCAAAGAGGAAGCAAAAGATGAAAAACAAAAGAAAGAATTAGATGAGTTTCTAGCTAAATTAATCAAAGAAATTGAAAATGGTAAATTACCCAGCAAGCCACCAAATCCACCTAAAGGAAAAGGAAAAGGAAAAGGAGATTAAAATACGGAATCTAAAATGACTCCTCTCATTCTTCCGCTCATGGAGATTTAATGTACTTACGACAATTTTGTTTTCTTCCTTTTTTTAAATAAATTTGAACTCTAACACCTGCGTTGTTTTATATGCTACAGTCGGAGAAATATAGATTTCGGCTTTTTTAGAGATGTCATCATTTCTCTAATTCTCTCAATTGCCATTTGAAATAACATGCGAAATGAGAGAATACAGAAAAACGATGATGTCTCTTTAAATCCCAAAATCTATCTTTCTCCGAATGTATTGAAATACTTTCATTTAAAAGTCAATGATGAGAAGGTTCCCGTTATATCAATTGTTTTGCAACAATCTTGATTGAAATTGAAATTGAGACTGAAATTTGGATATTTGGCGTGGGGTAATTTGGCACACGGTGCTACAACAACGCATTTTTCAACTACGTAAAAGGTGAACTCGCACACGATTTTTCGATACCAAAATTTTGTAAAAGGAGTCGTTACATCAATGCCATGGCTAAAAGCATTTGCGGCAATATACTTGCGTGTGCGAGTTCCCTTTTTACACAGTTTAAAAGTGCGTTCTTTTGGCACAGTGTGCCAGATTCCCCGATACCGGATATTTGTCCACATGTAATGCATCATTTTCGCAGGAGGGAAAGTACTATGTAATGGTCAACTTTCGCATGGGACAGGTAATAAAATCTCTTTTTTCTTTATCTATTTCACTCTATTTTATGATGGGTTACAAAAGTAGACTATAATAGGGTAGGTCCCGAATTTTGTAATGTCTGAACACAAATTTTCAATATTTCAGTAGGTCTGATTTTGTTTATACGAATGGAATTCTATTTCACATTTTCTATTTTGTGGTTGAATGGTTTTTTAAATGAATTTTGGATGTTTGGAGAAGTGCAAAAACTCTTAGAACAGAAAGTGTGTCGGCTTCAAAATTCCATCCTTGTATAAATGTCGCTTCTTCTTACATTAGAAAATTTGCCTTTTTGCGTTTTATTTCAGTTCAAAATAAAATACAGTTTTAACACATAAGTCAAACCGAGAATCTTTAATTTTCTGAACTAAGTTGAATCTGAACCCTTGTACATTACTGTCTCTAACTGCAACTGCAAGATTCTTGCGACCCTGGATATCCGTCTCCCTTGTTAATTGGCCTATTCACATGGAAGGTGTCACAATGCTCCTTACTGTTACTCTGTAAGCAACAAACGATGTAAGGCCAGATATCTGCGTTGAAGTTGTCCTTGTACGAATTGAACTTATTGAAATAGTTCAGCCAGCCAGCTTGATATGGTGATGTGACTGCAAGATCTCCAGTCGAAAGGATATATGAGCAAGTCTGTGCGTGTGCTGTTCTGGTAGAGACCTCCTCATAAAAGAGCACGTGATCATTCAGTGCACCATTTGCCAACTTAACAATTTGTGAATCGTAATTCGTCTGAACAAAGTTTGCATCTAATTCAGCCTGGCATAAGCAAGGTGGACATGGAATAATTTCCGCCGGAGTAGGAATTTTTGCGAGCTGACTCCAAGTGGAACACGTCTCCTGAGCCAACGAATCAGTCATCCCTAGCGTGGGTGCGAATAGAACCGAAGACAAATAAATACTTAATTTTGTCCCTACCGTCTTTAAAACATAGAAGTATGGATAACGAACATTAGAAAGCCTCTCTAAGTTGGGTGCCGAAATTGAGACCGTTGCAGTGCCAGAATTGAGTCCCACGAGTTGAACGATCTGCGACGCAGTGAAGACTGGCTCGAAACCTTCCGAAACGTACACAACCAATTGTATCATAAAGCTTTGACCTGGGTCGAAAAACTTTGCGAAGTATTCGTCATCCCAAATAAAAGCGATCTGATTTGTATCCCAGTTCTCGTCCACTTTAACTTCAGTTCGTGTGGTTCGTGCTCCTGAATTGATGAACAAGGTTTCGGTTAATATCGTTGTGTTGGTCGTGATTTGTCCTTCATCCATTACATACTCGATAGCCTTAGTGGTTCTTATCACGTTTGCGTTTCCACCATACCAAGTCAATAGGACCAGTAGGAGTAATGACTGCATTTTTACTATTCGTTAAACAAGTTGCCGTATTCAAAAGTTAAATTTAAACTAAGTCACGGGGAATAGAGTAAGTGTAATTTATAGTCTAGCTTTAGACTCAGCTTTATCTACGGTTTTTCACAATTTATTTTTCGATCATTTTATCGTTGTTGTGATCAATGATTAAATGATAATACGTAATTGCAACATTTTTATTTTGTAAGCACAGTCGCACCCCGAACTGCCAAAACTTGAAATAGTCAGTGTCAAACAATTACGACACTGAGAATAATGAAATATAGAAAGACATGTTCTGTTCAAGCTCGTTTTATTTTTGCACATATTTTTGACGTATCGTGATATTTGCTAATGGTGCTTTAAGCTTGGACCTAAAATGCCAGGTAAGAGAATTTAGTTTTTCATGCTATCGATACGAAAATCCTTATTTTGTCCACACTGAAGCGTTGGTGAAAATGGTCATTCTAAAGCGCATTTTAGGTGAGAAAATAATCAGCCACATTGAGTGAGAAATAAATATTTCTTAACACACACTGACAAAAAAGTTTTCAGATTATTACCTGTGACAGATAATCTTTCCCCAGGTAATGTAATTTCTCATACAAAAACAGAATTACCTGTCACAGATAATGTGATTTTTATATGAAAAATTACATTACCTGGGGACGGAACTGTCACCTTCTTTCTCAAGACACACTGGAAAATGAAATTTCCGACTCTTCTTCCCTAAGTCAACACCGTTTTCACAACAAAGGGTTCGAAAATTTCAGATGAGTGGTGAAAATGAAAATTTTCTCACCTGCGTTGTGAAATTAATTAATTTCTCACCTAAAACGGCTGAACACCAAAACACGCTAAATATTTTATTTTATTCAAAGTGGAAAAAAATGGGGTAGGGTAATCTCGCACACCACACAAATTCATGGTGTGCGAGATTCACATCTAAGTGGTGAATCTCGCACAGTCATGACTTTTCGTTACATGTCGTAAAAGGACGCATACTATGATCGCGTGTGCGAGATTCCCCGACACCAAAAAAATGCGGATTTTCGCAAAACGCAAGCATGAAATACGTTGTGTTCACCTAGGGGAGAATTAGGAAATTTCACCTTGAGCAAAATTACGGCACTCGCTTCGCTCTGGTCGTAAAGGGATCGTTCGTAAAGTATGTCTTATTACTCGAATGTCATGGTTGTACAATGCACAATTGTGCAAAATTGAACCCGATGACCGAGTTTACGGGTGTTAATTAAACATCAAATTCTTATCATGAATTAGATTTTCATCGCGGTTTTTTGGAACGAGCAATGTTATCTTCCTATCATTGTTTAATTGCAATTTGTTGCTTCTATAATAGACACAACATTTAAACTTAGACTTGAAAATTGCGCTCAAGTAAAATGTCGAATTACTCACTATTATGTTGGGTCTATTCTTTTTTGTAATATGACCAGGCGAACATGGCGATCGAAGGTGTAGATTAGGACATGAAGTGTGCAAGCATCCAAAAATGATTGGCATTTTTAACTCTCTTGTAAAACAGAAAGTGTTGCATTTTGACTACTGATGGAAAGTTAATGACTTAAATTGTATAAGCTCAAATTGATAACTAAGTTAAAATCACAATTCAGTCAAGGGACCTCACCCACCCATGTTGAAAACCTAGTATGGCAAGATTTAAAAAGTTTCTGTTGAAGGTAGCTCCTTTGAATTGTCAATGTACACGGTTCATTGTATTAGGTTACTTTTTATCAGAAATAAATGAAATGAGTTAATCATAATGAATTGCATTCTTCAGGGATTAGAAAAAAGTGCTGGAAAATCGGGCGAAAACTCTTCCGGTAATGACTCCCTGAACCTCTGTAAACTCTTGAACTCAACTGTGAGCCAGATCTCATGAATTTGATTCTTCAACAAAAGAAACAAATGTATTACAGATCGATTCAGAGCTAACCAAGTCTCATCAAATTTAAAAAAAAAACGGTAAAAATTCGTATCCTCCGAGATCTTTACACCGATATTTTCCATCTACTAACTTTACCTAAAAGATGTTACATCCATGCCTTGGCAGTACCCTCTCTATATAGAAACCTAACTACATTTATTAAGATGGTAAAGCCTTTGCCTTTTACATGTAAAATTAGAATCCAACAGTGTACGGTTCTACAACCAAAGGAATAAGGTGGTATTTTGACAGCGTCAAAACGAAGTTTGCTTGCTAGAGAGAGTATTGCTCTTGGGCAGAAATTTCAGTTGTGTACGTATCTGTTGTGGACGGTAGATCTGAGGCACTTTTGAATGACGCCCTCAATTCGTTCGGGCTAAAACTCGCTAAATTACTCGAGGCCGACCACAGCACATATCTGCTAATTATTCTCGTATAAAAAACAGCCAGTTATGTGTATGTCGAGTTAATGTTTTAATAAAATTATGAAAATTAATCAGACCACAAAATACGTTTTGTTTTCTCAACAAGACTTTGTTTAGACAATACTCTCTCTCTAGTAAGCAAATGCACACCTTATTTCTTTGAATTCTACAAACAATATTCTACATTTTGACTGACTACCCTGTAATTTACATGTAAATTCTAAAGGTTGCTTGACACTTTCACCACCTTAATGAAAGTAGTTTGTTTGCCAGAGAGAGTCAGAGTATTGACTGAAACCATTATGAAATCATTTACTGCGAAAAATATATTTTGATTAATGAAATACGAAATTTCCCGCCTCACTCCATATAAATATCAATGAATCATTCACAACAAAAAATTCTACAAAATTCATTGAAACGCGGAATAAAACAATAGACATACCGAACAGCTGATATGATATTTGACAAGCACATGACTCCCCTTCACACATATCCAACTTCATTCCACTCTTTCATAATCTTTCATGTGTGCAAAAATCATGGCCGCTTTTATTCGTAAAATTGTAAGAGACTTTTTCATATTGAAATTTCACTGGGTGATTTGATAATTCCGTTTTGTCAGCTGTGTTTGACTATTCGATAAAATTGACGGTGTTCGTGTGACAAATTGTTGTTTCATTGCATCCTAAGTTATCCCTTTATTTTCCGTGTGTTTGCTAAACTGAAAATCCAAATTTCGCATGAAAGATGTCTCAAAGCATTCGCGAACTATTTCAAATTGTTGCTAAAATTTTCAACCAAGTAATGTTGTTATGTAACTGATAATGAGTAGTTGATTAGACCGTTTTCTTGTTATTGTTTTCTGTTTTTCAATGTGCTAGAGTACCATTCAAACGAACAATCAATTTGTTATTGAATGGGAAATTGTCTATGAAGGACATTTGGGGTCGACGATGATTTACATAACCTCGAAGGGAAATTGAAATTGATTTTTCCGTACTTTGATTTGAGACTTGGAATGTTTCAGTCGCCCTAAGCCATTCATGAATATTGATTTCAGATTCAATTAACCGTTCCATTCCGCACAATTTTCTCATTCATAATTTGTTTGCTGTTACGTAATGGATGTCAACCTTGGTAATAAACGTTTTCCATACGAAATTTCCAGGTCAGCTCACCAGCAATTGCTCCAGCAATCACTACCAGAAACTATGCTTCTGATGTACGCAAAATTACGCTAATTCCTGGCGATGGTATCGGTCCAGAAATTTCAGCTGCAGTGCAGAAAATCTTCCAAACTGCTGGAGTTCCAATCGAATGGGAAACGGTTGACGTAACGCCAGTTAGAGTACGTAAAACATATTCAAGTTCGAGTGAGACCATTCACGTAATAACGTTTCCCTTCTCAGTATCCAGATGGCAAATTTGGTATACCTCCAGCTGCTGTCGCATCGGTCAACCGAAATAAAGTCGGTTTGAAGGGGCCGCTGATGACACCAATCGGCAAGGGTCACAGATCGTTGAATCTTCAACTGAGAAAGGAATTCAATTTGTATGCGAACGTTCGACCGTGTCGCAGCCTCGAAGGTTACAAAACATTGTACGATAATGTTGACGTGGTGACCATTCGGGAAAACACCGAAGGTGAATACTCGGGTATCGAACACGAAATCGTTGACGGTGTTGTGCAGAGTATCAAATTGATCACCGAAGAGGCGTCCACTCGGGTAGCTGAATATGCCTTCCAGTATGCTAAGGACAATGGACGTAGGAAGGTGACGGCAGTGCATAAAGCTAATATCATGAGAATGTCCGATGGCCTGTTTTTGCGTTGTTGTCGCGACATGGCCGAGAAATTCCCGGAAATTCAATTTGAGGAGAAATACTTGGACACCGTCTGTTTGAACATGGTACAGAATCCGAACAAATATGATGTGTTGGTAAGTTGAACGGGATTGGATCGCCAGTGATGAGAGTGTTAAGAGGAAAATTTTTATCGAAATTACCTTCCAGGTCATGCCTAACTTATACGGTGATATTTTGTCTGATATGTGTGCCGGTTTGGTTGGTGGCTTAGGTCTAACACCATCTGGTAATATGGGACTGAACGGAGCTCTTTTCGAATCGGTAAGTGGACCTTCACTATTATCAATTGTAATGATTCATGGTTTTGAATGACCAACTCAACACAATCACGTGCATGTAAACAACGCCTCTCGTATCGACCTTGGTTGCTTGTCAAACACTGACACATGATGACGTATCTCAACGAACAATCTATTTTGGATTGAACGTTACGAATCCAGACTTAAATCGGACATTTCACATAAATGTTAGACGATTTTATCGCATGCGGTGTGTATGTGTGTGTTGATGCCTATACACGACGTAAATGAGAGTAAACAAATTTACCCTGGAATGCTAAAGGTTTTGAAAGTGAAATGTTTGCTCACTGTGATAAACTATCTCACTGATTTAAGGATGCACATAAGAAGAGCCTGGTACTAATAATCGCGCAAGCTCATGTATGCGTACACGACTCGTATATACATCCTTACAGCAGTGTATATTGTTATCATTGGTCCCATTCATTCGACTGTGTGAAATTAATTTGAATTATTTTCTGATTGCAGGTTCATGGCACCGCTCCTGACATAGCCGGTAAAGATCTAGCAAATCCGACTGCTCTGTTACTATCGGCCGTTATGATGTTGAGACACTTGAAACTAACATCGCATGCGGATAAGATCCAGCAAGCTTGTTTCGCTGTTATCAAAGAAGCCAAATACTTGACCGGCGATCTGGGTGGTAAAGCGAAATGCTCAGAATACACAAATGAAATATGCCAAAGGGTTGCCTAAATGAACGTCCGATATTAATATACTTAAATATCGTCAGGCAGTCTTACGAGCGAGAAAAAATTTTATTGTTGATTTGCGCGACAACCACAATGCATTGATTACCACATTATACGTTTAGGTCTGTTAAAATAGTCGAAATCTCTTTCTATGTCATTTTGTTTCTCTTACATTATGTTACTAACCACCTCACACTATGAGCGGGAAATAATTTTTAATTTTTTTTTAAATTGTCACTCGGTTCGTTATGGCTGGCTTAAGATTCACTTCGGACTGGTTTGGTTTAGCGAAATTTCTCGGTTTTAGCAATCCGAATTTAATTCAGAGTGTGCGTGTGAGAGTGTCATTGTAATTAATTTATTTATTTATTGTACCTTCATTTCATCCAGCAAAACAGATATGTAGTAAACACCAAATAAGAAACGTAGACAAAATTCGTATTAACCGGAACGAAAAGGGAGTCAATTGACGCCATTTCCTTTTTGATTCATTTTTCTTTCTTTCATTACCGTCCGTTGATTTAGTATTTAGCATTTTTGTTGTGTTTTAGAATTTAACATTTACCTCAAAAGTATCGCTTACCCGAGTAACGTGCTTTGGTGTAAATATATTGATTTGTCGAACTTTTGTTACCATAATTTACTCTCACGATTAATTGACTCCTTTACCTAATATCACTCGAATACCGCACTATCAGCGATTTGTTCTATTAGATTTTCGAATCGTTTGTATAGCACGTTGTAAAGTCATTAATCGGATATCATAACCAGAATTATTGTAGGTTATCCGAAGCAATTTAAATAATAACAAAGAGCAAAGGTTGCAACAATAAAAAAAGAAACATTTGAATAAACTTCTTGAGACAATACAACCATCTTTTCTCTTTTATCTTCTGTTCAGTAAATGAAGACGGAATTTTTCATTTGGCTCGAAATGCACAGAAGCTTAGTAGCAACACAACGCCTTAAATTGAGAAATTGAGATTGTATTTACCGACGTCGGTAAATTTTCGGTAAATAGCATCTGTAGGTCAGAGTATGAAAATTATTCCATTTACCAAAATTACCGAAATTTACCAAAATTACCGAAAATTTATCAAAGTTTAACGAAAATTTCCGAAGTTTTCGGATAAATTCCGGTAATCTATGGCTCAAAATCGGTAAATGAATAATAGGTCCCGGGTCAGAGCATATAAATTAACGTCACATTGATCATCAAATTGTCATCAGCTTAATAACATCTTTCGTTAGTCATTGTCGTAAGAAATTCTTATCAAAATTACTGCAAAATTTACGATAATTTTTCAGCAAATTCCGCAGTAGTTTTGACCACAAAATGTCTCACGACCATGACTCCACCGAACGATATTAGTAATATGATGCATGATGGATGACACTTGTATTATAGCAAAACGCGTAAATGTATATGATCTGACCGGCAGATGCTATATATCGAAAATTTACCGAAGTCGTTCAATGCAATCACTAATCAGAAGACTAATGGGAAGACTAATAAATATCAAGTCTGCCTTTTGATTTTTGACTACCTAGTTTACGTTATTAGCACTTCCAGTTGAGCGGACAGCGGATTAACACTTCACGGAATTTATGGTTATTATTAGTGTAACAACATGTAACCTCTCGGCAACGTCTACCAACAACTATATATAGCATCTGGGGCTCTGACAAGACAAGGCTCGTCACTTGATTCATCACATTTCGCCTGAAAGACGACAAAAACTCAAACCTATTCACTCTACGGAAGCTGTGCACTATCCGCTATGCGGGAGCGGATTTATAATAATTTGGAGACACTTTTAATGGGATTAAAATCTGAAGCCAGATCAGGTCCGATTTTTGAGAATTAAATTCCTACAAAATCCTACATTAAACTCCTCTTAAAAAATTCCAAAAATAAAAAAAATCCTAAAACTGAAGATGTTCAGGAACTTTGACAATTTTAAAAATTTTGAGGATTTAAAGTCTAAAAATTCCAAAATTCTTTCTTTTTAATCGTAAAAATAGGTCCTGAATTCCTTCAATCTAAGCAATGTTGTCGTCAGAATTACATTAACTAAATTACTGTCAATTGCACTCCAAAGGACGAATCAATTTAGTATTTAGTCTAAACGCAACTAAAGTGCCGAGAGGTATCACACAGCTCAATTCATCACTACTTATAATAAGTAATAGTAAAGACACTTCGGACGTAACTTCAATTTTACTTTAATCGATCATTTTCCGTATAATTCATCCAACACATTCTTAACCATCGGAAGTATTTGCTTCCTTGATGCTTTCACATTCTTTTGAGCATAAAATTTCCCATCCAAGAAATCCACACTCTCGTCTGCTACCAACGATAACGTTGATGTTTCATCAATAAGTCGCTCAACAATTTTATCGAATAAATGATGATCTTTAAAATTAACAATTCCCAAGTCACGTGACACCTGGCCATCGACAACTTTCATTCCCATCAGTACGATGACATCGCATCGATGAATATCGGAAAATTTTAATAGATTTTCTTTGGCATTTAACATGTTCGTGTACTCGAGCACAGATATTGGATAGCCGGGAATGGCGATAACTCGACGACCATCAACGCTATAAATTATTTTCAAATCCTTCGACAGTATCTGAAGAGAGTCTAGCGAACTGACATCAGCTCTAGCTTCAACCAATTCATTGAATAAATGGTTACGATTTTCTGCGTCAATGTCGAGCAGTCCTTCGATTTTATCACATATCGATTGATCTAACGGTTTAGCTTTATCGGCATCCTTTGAGAAATTGACTGTGTCGAGGACTATCGGTGCGTGTAGCATTCTTAGTGTTTCTCTTATCTGATCGCAATTGGTATCGACATTCGATGCGAATATCAAATCGGCAATTAAAGTTGCACAAGAACCCACTTCACTTATATTCACTTGACAGTCGGCAGGCAGATTCGATCCAGAATAAAAGGGGCGATGATCGATGACCTTAATTGTTTGTTTGTTGAATGGACTGAGATGATGGTCCACTAGAATAAATTTTGATGTGTCCAATAAACTAGCAGCCACTTCATCACTAAAATGTTGATTTTATGATGACTATGTCTGCGACTTTGTTTCAAGCAATTTCAGACTTTACCTGCAAATGACATCTTCCTGGGAGATTTTATTTTTGTTGAGAAAATAAGTGACTTCAGTCTTCAATGGCAAATTTGTACGTGAAGTGTTCAACACGGGTACGATGGGAATTTCTACTGGAACCAATTCGTCAATTAATTTCGGATACTTTGTGTAGAAAAATGCCAGGGTTAAGGCACAGACGGCTGAATCGAGGTCACAACTATCATTGCCGATTATTATGCATAATGGTTTCTGTAAGAGAAGAGATGGTTTCAAGGGATAGGTCGACAAACAGGATGATGTTGTACAGAACATTCGTTCCGCCGGTGCAACTCGTTTATTTGATATTCTATAGAAATACTAACTTTGAGTGTCAGACACTTTCGTGCCTCTGACAGAAACTTATTCATTTCACTTTGCGAAAAAGTTTACGGAGAAAACAATAAATGAACCGTCGCTTTACCCGCTGATTTCGCCAGAAATGTTTTATTTGCAGATCCCAACAGCTGTCAACTGTCAACGAAACATCTTTCCACTCTTTGACGTTTTTTCACCAAATTGAACACTTTCTCGCCTCTCCCCTCTTGTCACGATTATTTTTGTTTTCATCAACCATTTGTGACATTCACAGAAAGATCCATTCAAAACAGTGAAAAAATGTATTTAAATTGGATCAAAATAACTGAAAGGTGTTTGAAACTCATAACATCCTGGCTAGACAACTTTGCTAAACATTGAAATCTTTTCCAGAGCTGCCGAGGGAATAAAAATCATAAATAAATTGGATGACGAGGTGTTTACGACGGTAATCAGTTATGTCCACAAAAATATGTCTCCTGATGAAACGGATGATGATAACCGTGGTCTGGAGGAGCTGGAACAATTGGTGAAGGTGGATCGGCAAGATTTCTTGCTGCTAATCAAAACACTGTCCTACATTTTGAAGCGAGCCTCCACATTCATCATGAATCCGTCAAAGTTTCAGCAGGAACTGAAACACAAACTCAAACTGCAGGACAGTAAAATCGATGTCATCATGAAGTTGTGGATCAAAAATTTGAAACCGATATTGGATAATTTGGAAATTGAAGGCGGCGGATCAAGGGAATTGGACGATGTGAATTGGGAGTTAAAGGTGCAATTGTCGTCGGAGGCTCAACAAAAAGAAAAAACTCCCATTGCTATGCTGCAGCTGGGAATGAATGCAGGTGAGCCAGTAAACCTAGAAATTAATCATTCCGAACTGCTTAATCTATACAATCAATTGGAAACGATACAGAATGAATTAGATTCGTTGCGAAGCAAGTAATGTTAATGAGAAAATTGGAATTGAATAAACAAGACAGTAGTTTAAATGAAACCTCTAGATTTGCGATTTGCGACTACTTTTCTGACCAAACCAAACAAAATGAAACGATACGGTGTTTAAGTAGAGCGATATGGAAAATCAACTCGGGGTCTGCTGTCATAGATAATACAAGAGAATCTCACAGCAGACCCCGAGATGGAACAATATCGTTTCGCCATCTCTCTCACTTAAACACTCTGTAAGCAAAATACACGATCTGTTTGCTCGATGCAGTTGATTTGAATCGCGAAGATGTGCGCTAGGGTGGTCCAAATTTTATGATTTTTTTAAATTGCTGGTTTGGCAGCCCTAGCAATTATGTCACTTAATTTAGTTTTTAACTTTGTTAAATGGTCTTAAATTATGTAAAGGGGCCAAGAACGACGTGCTAAGGTCAAGATTTTTTTTGACAAAAATGTACAGTAAGGCGGTTGTTGTTATTACCGGAAATAATAGAGGCTGTAAAGACACATGCCAAATTTGTTTATCCTATGCAGACATACAGTTAGTTTTTCTTAGTTTCGTACCCAGTCACAACCGGCTTACCGATTCGGGTGAGTCATATTTTCCATTTTATTTTATTTTGAAACTCCTCTGGTTGCATTCAGGATGTTCCAGAGAATATTTTATGGAAGAAACTTTTTTTTTAAATATGATCACACTTCAGTGACAGGTTCGGCTACCAATGCTGCTATAGCTAATGAAGGCATTTTGCATACATGGTATTGTATGACCTATCATTGGGGACCAAATGCTTAATGTGTATTCCGAACAAAGTATTTAAAGCATACGTCGCTAAATGGTTTTTATGACATATGACGGCAATTTGTAGACTCTTTATGCTCCCTCGAGGAGCAAGACGAGAGCGATGATGATGTAAGATGTAGGCATTACTATTGACTGGAGTTAATAGCTGAAGAATTAGCTTTAAAATGACACTAGCATGTTGCAGATCGAAGTCTGAATTCAGCAATTGTAAGCAGGATTTTTTTCAGAATGTTATTTCTGAAAGTTCCAATAAAGTCTCGAAAAATTTCAAAATTTAAATTCACAAAAATAGGAACAGTCAGTTTTCTCAACAATGACGTTTCGACAGAAAATTTCGAATTTACTTGCGGATAAAGTCGACAAATCTCATAGAGATCATAAGACAGGTAAGATTTTCGAATTTGTTTAAAAATACTCGGGTGATTGCTTCTTTCTCCTTGCACATAACGTAAGCCCGTTTAACGAACACAAAGTGTTTTTTGGACCACCCTAATGTGCACTTCTGAACAAATGGAGAAAAGCAAGGTAAATATAGTGAGGAGGTAATGCCATATATAACCAAATGAGATGTGCGATGGCTCGAAAGTTCGGTACAAACACCATCTCATACCTTCGTTGAAAGCAAAAAAAGGGAATAGAAAGTCGGGACATCTGTTGTGAGGTAGCGAAAATATTTTTGTGAAATACAAGTAAATCGTAGTCAACCATTTAAAAAAAAAAAGATGTCAGTGGCATCGAACTTATATGCCAGGACGCACGTCTGAATGGCATTACCTCCTCACTATATTTACCTTGGAGAAAAGTAAGTCCCTGCTCGGCAATAATAGCACTTTAAAAGACGCAAAATGAGAAGGTAAACCGCAGTTCAACGAATTTATTGTGAAATTGAGACGTAAGTACATTGAGTTTTTAGATGATCCATGATGAATATCTGTAATCAAATCAGCTAATTTGAATGAATCCACCACGCCAAGCCGCATGGTATAACAGTTTTTAGTAGGAAGAATAATGAAAGTTAGTTACTGTCGAACGACGACTACCCTCACGTCCTGGGAGGGCCTATTTTAGCGAATTAAATTCCCAAAAATTCTGGAATTCCGGTCTCTCTTAAATATTACTACATAAAAACAACGGAGGAACATCTATCTATTGGTATTTTCGAAGAACAGGGAAATTAGGGAATTTTCGGGAATAGTTCTTCTAAAATAAACTCTTAGACCTTCTCTTCCTCTTTCATGCTGACGATTGTTATCCGAACGTTTTCAATTCACTGCGACAAATTGTTTACATTAAGGCCAGTTCATGGTCGCATATATCGCAAAAATCTATGCGAGTATGAACTGGCCTTAACTGAGAACTTTTGATTTTTATTGTTTGTTTTTTTCTTTATTGCTTTTTATTAACAGAAACAAATAAATACAAATTACAACAATGGAGTTTTTGCTTGAGAGTACAAAATGAATCTCGTTCACTTAACGTTGACTTAATATCATGTTAGTTAAGTGGTCAGGTTTTCGATTCATTTTTCAAGTCTTTTTTGAAGCAATCAAAGTTAATCGTACATTTAGGACCTTGTGCGGAAAGAAAATGATTAGAAAATGTAAAATTAGACACACTGTAAAGGAGCGCCACAATCCAAAAAGAATTGACGTCGAAATTGACTCGATAAAGTATATAGTCTGAGCATAAATACAGTTAGAGGCAGTGAAATTACAGCATGAATTCCCTTCAGCTGTTTTTCGGCTGATCCACACAAACAATCAAAACTGTTTACATGTCTTTATACGGTTTTACCACTACCACTCGCGTGTAGCACCTTCAACCGTATAAACAGTTTTGATTGTGTGGATCAGCTGAAAAACATCTGAAGCAAATTCATGCTTAAATTTCACTGCCTCTGACTGTACACTCGTTAGTATAAATGGAAGTTGTTTTGTTTTTCACCGATACGACAACAAACTACGTTCATCCTGTTTGTGTCGCGTTGCCTGATACGATTCTCGCTCTTTGTCCGGATATTTTGTTGGTAAGTTTGGAGAATGTAAATTGACTTTTGCAGGATATCTTTAAGAGAACTCAGTGTCAGCATAACACAAACTTTTCTCAAAACATAAACAAAATCGGTTTTACTTACTTGATGCCCGCTATTTCAACCTCATAGTCACCGCTCAGAACGTATTCATTAGTCACCTTCTGCGATACACCATTTCTGTCAATGTTTTTGACAAATCCCAGGCACACTTGCTTCTTAAACGTGTATCCATATCCGGTCGTTGTTGTCTGTCCGCAGTAGTAACCATTTCGATAGATTGGTTCATCACCCCAGCTCCACAGATCGATGTCTGGATCGTGATCGTTCAGTAGAAGTTGAACGTACATTCGACGAACGCCATTTTCGCGTTGCTCCAGCAGTGCATCACGTCCAATAAAGTCAATATTTTTCTGATGAAAAAAACAAGAATTTCGCCGATTCAAATCCGTTGTTCCATTCTACTCTCAATCAAGACTTACGTTAAATTTGACGCGCCAGCTGCGGCCGCACTCCAACGGTGTGGTAAATGTATCTAGATCCTGTCCCCAGTACGCATAAAACTTTTCAATTCTCAATGTTCGTGTGGCATAGTGACCAGCATGTTGAATACCAAACTTCTGGCCCGCATCCCACAATTTACCATAAACATGCAATGCAAATTCATTCGGAATGTAGAGGACATAGCCCAGTTCCCCGGTATGCGTCAAATTCATAGCCCGTATGCCGTTCGCCAATCCTACGTCCAGTTCTTTGAAAGTGAAGAATGGAAAATTTTTCGGCGACAGATCCGTATCGGTAAGTTCGGCCAGCAAACTTCTGGAAAATGGACCCAAAACGCAAATTGCTGTGTACATGGACGTCACATCCGAAACGTTCACTCTTGCACCACGTAAATTTTTCAAAATCCAGCTTCTGCATCGCGTCTGCTGAATGGTCGGCGCTATCATCATAAAGTGATTCGGTGCTAATCTTGCCAACGAGCAATCATTCTCGTAGCCACCGTGATGATTCTGCATGCCGGTGTGGATAATCGAGCCCACTGGCACATCAACATCATTTGAGCATAGATATTGCAGGCAGTCTACAACCTCATCGCCCTTTGACCATAGATCCAATTTTGTGAATGAACTGTAATCGGCAAGACCGACCTTTTCTCTGCAAGCATCGTACTCAACCGATACAAAGTCGAACCAATGAGGTTTGCCAAACGTTTTCGTATCCGATATACGAAAGGAAAGATTTTCCGGATCATTTAGGCCTTGTTTGTCGAAGTAGTTGGGTCTTTCGTAGCCCATCGTCTGTCCGAAAACCGCGCCTTGTGACTGAAGTGCGGGGAATATTGGCGACATTCGAAGGGAGCGTCCAGTTGAAAATTCCTGGAAAGGATATGGAAGACCGTAGTGCAAACCTTAAAAGAGGACGAAAGAATACTTCAAAAAATTGTTAAATTTGCAAGATAAAATTAGAGATTCACCTGGAACCTCTCTGACTCGATCCATTAGAAACCGCCGGTTGTTATGTAGTCCCAAGAAACGTGAAACATCCAAGTCATATAAATCAACAGACGAATATCCTTTGAGTATAATGTCGCATATTGCACGCCCCACTCCTCCAACGGCTGAAATACCGACAGTCTTCATTCCAACGGCAATTAAATAGTTTTGGATCTGTGGAGGAATCCATCAAAAAAGATTGTCAATCTCACAGAGGACCACACTCACTTCAGGACTTTCGCCTAATATCCATTTACAATCCGGTGAAAATGCTTCGGGACCATTGCACAAACGTTCCAGGGAAGCATCTTTTAGGCTCGGTACACGTTTCAGTAGCTGTTCTGTAATGAATCGTGTTTGATCAGAATAACGAATTAATCAGCAAGATATTTGTAACACCAACGAACCAAATAGAACGTGGAAATGATCCCAGTCAGCTGGTTGTTCTCGTTCGTTTATTGAATCTTCAAATTAAGTAGTAATTCAGACTGTGCCAAGAAGCAGATAATGATGATTTCACTTACCGGGAATAGTTCCGCTATCGAATGCCGGTTTGGCTTCCAATTCAAATCCGCCGCACAGGATTCGTCCATCATTTTCGCGGAAATAAATCTGTCCATCTAAATCCCGGACAACTGGTGTCATTGGATCCAATCCTTCAATGACCTTTGTGTGCAAATAGTAATGATCGGCTGCATGTAGCGGTACTTTCACAATCGGATCGGATAGTTGGCCAATGTTACGAGCCCAAAATCCCGAACAATTCACAAAATATTCACAGTCGATGCGGCCGTTTTTCGTTTCGACCGCCTTTATTTTACCGTTTTCCTGAATAACCTTTGTTACTGGATTGAATTCGACGACATTGACGCCCATTCGCTGAGATTCTGAAATTAACGACTTGCAAACCAGATGCGGATCACTGGAACCATCTTGTGGTATCCAAAAACCTATTTTTTGATAAACGTTAAACGATCAAGTTCCTAGCTGTACATTCGAATATGTCTTCTGAAACATTACCACCGAGCACGTCCTTCACTTCCAACAAAGGGCATTTCTCTTTACACTGCGCTGCTGTAAGTAGTTCACATTCAATGCCCCAACCACTTTAACAACGGGAAAAGAAGGTTTTTATCATATTAGATCGCTATCAAGTCAATTCATTCTACTTACACACTTTGAGACTTCATTCGTCGAAAATGAGTCATTCGATCCCGATTCCGAGCTAAATGCAATGATCCACACTGCTTCCAACCAGTTGGCAAGCCTTTATCGGTCAAACTTTTCAGCAATTCAATGGACTGCTGAGCTAACTTCACCTGCGAATGGGTCGGTTTGAAGGTGGCTACCAGTCCACTTGACCGCCACGTAGTTCCTCCTCCAATACTAAAATATCAGATAATCAAGATGACAAATAGAGACAGATACAACTAAGTCAATCACGTACGCTGCCTGCTCTACGATAACGGTTTCGCTTCCTAATCCGCTATTAGCCAATTGGTATGCAACCGCTGCTCCCATCACACCACCGCCACAAATAACCACTTTTGCTTTTCTCGGTGGGATTCGTAACATCTTAGTACCTGAGTTGTCGAGACTGTCCACATCCGAAGCAGTGATATTTAAGTGCCGAGAAGAGCTCGACATTATCTTCCAACGACATGGCAGTGTCAAATAGCTTTTGGTTTTCAAGGATGACAACATTTTGTAATTGTCAGTCTTTGGAGATCATCAAGTCGACTTGAATCCAAAAATGTCATCAGCAAATTTTCTTGAGCAACAATCCTGACTTAATGGCAGAAATTCGTAGATTTGGGATAATGAGAATGAGTGTGATGATTAGTAATGATTGTCAGATGCCCAGATAGGGGAAAAGTAAACACTAAGCTGGATTACCATGACAGCGATGACAGCAGAAGAACCTTCCTTATCCGACGTTTTGTTGAGCTGGTTCACCTCGTTCACCTAGAGAAATGAAAAGCTGGTAACGCCCAAGGTAAATATAGTGAGGAGGTAATGTCATTCAGACGCGCGGCCTAGCACATAAGTTCGATGCCAATGACATCTTTTTTTAAAACGGTTGACTACGATTTACTTGTATTTCACAAAAATATTTTCGCTATCTCACTACAGATGGCCCGACTTTCTATTCCATTTTTTGCTTTCCACGAAGGGATGAGATGGCGTTTGTATCGAACTTTCGTGCCACCGCACATCTGATTCGGTTATATATGGCATTACCTCCTCACTATATTTACCTTGGTAACGCCTGCGACGAGTTAGAATGTAAACATGTAAATGGACAGCTGAATCAGGGCCTATTTTACGGAAACATGTTTCTCAAGTTTTTGAAAGTTTCCAAAATGTTTCTGAAAAGTTTCTTAAAGTTTCTGAAGTTTGTTAAAGTTTCTAGAAACGTTTCCTTAAAAAACTTTAAGAAACTTTAAGAAACATTTCGGAAACTTTAAGAAACATTTTCGAAACTTTCAGAAACTTGAGAAACATGTTTCCGTAAAATAGGTCCTGCAGCTGATACTTATTGGAGAGAATGGAACCAATTTTGTACGAAATTCTCTCGCATTCTATTCAGAGAAATGTTAAGTTGGTAGGCATGTAGCGAGATAGAAGGAACATGTGAGTGACAGCTGACACCTATCAGAGACAATTTAACCAATTTTGTGTGAAATTCTCTCGCACGTTTCTCGTATTTTCTCCCATAGGTGTCATTTTTTCTGTCTTCTACATGCGTACCAACTTAACATTTCTGTTATTCTCTTGCCAGCTGTCATTCACATTATGTCCTTTATGTTTATTCTATCTCGGTACAGGGGTCACCAAATTATCAATTCTCTGAGTTCGCCACGTTCGCCTCATTCACCTCGGTAAAACAGTTTTTAGGAAAAATGGCTGCCGATGACTGCATTTCGACTCGAAACTAAACGTCAGATGACTGATACTTATTCTCCTTCCAAAATGTCTGCACTAAACTTGACGGTGCGTGTTCATCCGCTGGTTTTATTTCAAGTTGTTGACGCCTTTGAACGTCGGAATGCTGATTCGCAGCGTGTAATTGGAACGCTTCTCGGTAATTGACATAAATCATCCATTATTTCCGAGCAAAACGCTCACTAACATGCACTTTTCAGGATCTGTTGACAAAGGGGTCGTTGAGGTTACGAATTGTTTCTGCGTGCCACATAAGGAACACGATGATCAAGTCGAAGCTGAACTCAGCTATGCGCTGGACGTGTACGAATTGAACAGAAGAGTTAATTCGTCGGAGAACATTGTTGGTACGTGCACAGTCAGGTGTGGTTGCTGTCAATTTCTTATGCTACGTGTGTTATTTTAGGTTGGTGGGCCACCGGTCATGAAGTCACCAATCACAGTTCTGTCATACACGAATACTATGCTCGCGAATGCAACAATCCGGTCCATTTGACTGTTGACACGTCGCTCCAAGGTAACCGGATGGGCTTGAAGGCATACGTTTGTGTTAATCTTGGCATTCCGGGTGGCAAAAGCGGTTGTATGTTTACACCGATCAACAGTGAAGTGACGTGCTACGAACCGGAGGTACGATTTATTTACATTGAATAAGAGATTCCAATTCTAAAAATGCTTGGTGATTGCAGGTTGTGGGTCTGCAATTGTGCGAGAAGACCATTGCCGTCCAAAGTCGTCATCAGCCCAAAACCGTGTCGCCAATGTTGGATCTGGCCCAAGTAGCTGAGGCATCAACGAAACTGTTGGCATTGCTCGATCAAGTGGTGGCTTACGTTGAGGACGTCATAAATGGCAAACAGCAACCCGATAACTCTGTCGGCCGATCGTTGTTGGATTTGATCAATTCCGTTCCGCATATGTCAACCGACCAATTTGCTGCTATGTTCAACTCGAACGTCAAAGATTTGCTTATGGTGGTCACGCTGTCTCAGCTAATTAAAACTCAACTTCAATTGAACGAAAAACTAACATTCTTAACAACAAATTAAGCTGCACAAGATGTCAACGCATTTTCAAATTGTAATAAAATTTAAATTCAGACAGATCGATGGTTTTCTGGAGGACTATGCTACGATCATACTAGTAGCAACCGATGCCACAAGTGCAAAACCTCAAATAAATTCAAATTTTAGAATTTATTCATTGTGCAGGATAGAGCTTCCTGTTACTGGCTCTCAGAGCCTTTCTAAAACTTCAGTTTTTTTTCTCGAGGCTTTTCACCGGGCGATAACTTTTGGTGGACAGTCGACAATTTGAGTCTCATGGAGATTTATAATCGTACACAGTTTGTGTTTAATCAGACTGCGGGAGTTGATAAAAAATAACTTTTTTCGCGACGGCAGTACATTTTTCTCTGACTCAAACCCATCAAGATTCGAGAAAAAAATGTTGTCCCACGAAATTCTCACAGTGAAACGATGATTCATTTAAGCCATAAGTCATTGCTGATGGCTTGAATTTCAATTCTTCGAAGATTTTTGCGACTTCACCAATAAGTGGATGCAATCAATTGAAAAAGGTTTTTCTCAGAGAGAACCTTGCAGTATAAAACGATCAGTTAAGCGATTCCATCTCCTTTGACTTACCAATTTCTATTTTGCATAACCGTCACTCATTTAAGCAAGGCTGCAGAATTTACTGGCGCAGGGGGTTTTGCAGCCGGAGTTGTTAATGTACAGAAAAAGAAGTTGAATCTCTAAGGATTTGGTACTGGATCAATTCACGCCGTAAGTGTGCCTAAAATTTGCCAACTGGCTGATCTTTGCAGATTGAGTGCTGGCGAGTCATTCCCTGCAAATGGAGTTTCGTCATCCAGAATTGTTTGCCACACTTCACTCACTAAGAGATTTTCTTTTACTGATTTTGCTCAGTATTATTACTTCACAGAAGGCTAAAAAACATTTTCAGTCAAATTGACTTCGATCGAAGTTTTTTCGCGATACTTTCGCGTTGTTTTTCCGTTTCGTTGTTTGTGGATTGTGTAGTTTTCGCTGGCTGGACCGGTATTGTGAATGAGTGTATCGGACGGTTGGTGACTGGATGGATAGCGTGGAAATCGTGAGTACGGTGCTTTTGGAGCTCAGGCTCAATTCTTTTCTTTTCTTTGCTGCATTTTTTTGGGTGATTTCTTAGCATGCATTCTTGGGTTCATGGAAAGTTTTGCTGCTGTCTTGTGTAAGAGGCTAGCGGAAGCAACTGAAGATGGTCAGTCCACTCTGACCTGTGACCGCCGCTAGTTCTCGAGGTCGAAACATCTTTTCTTTTTTATTTTTCGCCACTTTACGTGATGTGCGGGAAAGGAAAGAGCTATAGCTTAATTGAATGTGAAAAGGAGTCTTGTTTTTGTTTTTCTGTGTACGGAAATTCGGTTCTTGCAATTTGCGCCCCTGAGCTTTTCGTCTGAAAGCAAAATTGGTATGTACGAGAAAGATTTTGAATTTCGACCGCACTTACGGCGTGAATTGATTTTTTGACGAGTTCACTGTTTATATCCTAGTAATTTTAGCTCATAATTCACCTATTACAAGACGGCCAACTTGAGATGCCTTGGTTGTCGTCAGGCCATTTTCTGTTTCTGTGTTTTACTTGAGTTTTTGTCTGATAAAACAGGCCCTGGTATATATCGAAATCGGACGCAATTTCCGAGGGACGTTTTTATATGCACTCTGAAATGGAATGTGTATGTTCGAGATTTTCAAGAATTGCATCTACAGATAGTCTATCATCACATCGATGATCGTTTCATCGTTGGTTCTCTAATCGAATTTATCTCCTTGCACGCGCACCAGGAATGAGATGTCTGTTTTGCTTCAACGTTGTCGCAGAAATTTGCGTCAAAGATATTTTCGGTTTCCAATAGCTTGGTTGTTAGTTACTGATCAATAAACCATTGTAAACTTGCTACGCTGCAACATTACAGAAGATCACACCATTCTTACAAACTTCTCTACGTAAACTGGAAGACGTAACAAATTTCGCATCCGATGAGATAACTGCTGTTAATGGTGAGATGACCTTTCACGAATAAACCGAAACCAGAATAGAAAAAGGACATCCGGCAATTAATACAAGAAATAAGAGGAGATTGTGGAGAGATGTGCCAGCAGACGGAGAGATGTTGATGGATGGGAGAGAATCTGTTGTTGAAGGAGATAACGAAAAATTAGGAAAGGAAGATGAAGGTGTTGGCGGACGAGAATTAGGCGTTGATGGAACAGCTGGCAGAAATGAAGAAACTGATAAAAGAAATAAGAAAAAACGTCGAAGAAGAAGAAGAAGAAGAAGAAAATGGTACGAGCCGGGGATTTTGATGGGTTATAAGACTAGGTTAAGGGTAGGATGTCTGTTACCATATGCCCACAACCAGTTATTTTAGTGCAGAGTTTTTCAACTCGCTAAGTTATACACTTCCCTCTTGCCTCTCGCTTATTCTGTAGACTCTAGTTCGTTAGTTCACATTCAAATTTCATATTCCAGAATGAGTTTCCTTAGCGTGTAATGCTAGGAAAGGCTCGGGAAGTTTCCCCCTCTAACTACTGTGAGGCCGAGTACAATTGAATTCATAGAAAATCAGCAATTACTTAAAACAAAAATATATTTTCTCTCAACTTTCAATATCACACAAAATATGCTGCAAAAGCATCAACCTACCGTGCAACAATACAATTACTTCACTCCTAAACAACACTGTGGATCCAATTCAACGCATTCCGTATGTACTGTAGACGGGCTCGCATCAAAAAACTCGAAATTAGTAAATACTCTGTATAAGTACGACGACCGATCTGATAGCCGAACGCATCCTTGCCGCTACCATCAACACCGCCCATTAATCGATCGTCGACCAATACTTTTGTGGTCAATGATAGAAGCCATTGTAAGATATCGGACGTATTTGGTGTCGTTCCTTTGCGGATCCAAGACGTTGGCGCCCATAGAAACAGTTGCATTACATTGGCGGCAATGTCTATAATGTTTTACGCGAGAAAATCAATGCTATAACGAGCCGGATTCATCGAGCATTCTGATTTTTACCTGGATTGAGACGTTTGTTGGGATTTCTTTGTAAAATATTTTCGATCAAACGTTGAACGATGATGGGAACATTTGATCCCAATGCTGGCAGTTGGTTGTCTTTGTAGGATGCATTCTTCAATTCATAGAACGGATTGGATTGACCGAATATCTCATAAGCTATGGCTCCGCAAGCCCATAAATCGGATTTTGTATAATTCAAAATCGAAAATGTTCCCGGAGTTTTGGTTATGATTTCTGCAATCGGAGACAGTTAACGTCTTTAAGTGTTCAACGGTTCAATTTCTAAAAAAAAGTGGAAAATACCTGGAGCCATTAGGGCAGTATTTCCACCCTTGTCGGTGTCGATCGACGTATAAGGCAATTGCAAACCATTCGTTTTGTCAGCCAGACTACAACCGAAATCGGACAAAACGAGAATGGGATGAACGTCGTTGTTTAAATCGATCAAACTATTGAAACGAAAATCAGAATTTCATTAAAACGTAACTGGCGTCACTTGGCACATTACAACTTACATATTGTCGGACTTAAGATCACGATGTGCCACCCCTGAAAGCGATTAAATTGGTACAGATTAAGTCTCATCGTCCATGTCATTAAAATTAATCAAAATCACCGTATCGATACAGATGCGCTACAGCCTCCAGAAGCTGTGCGAACAGCAACAGTCGAGTTCGCATCGATACACTGTTTTCTTCCAGATAATCACACAAACGGCTGTTGTAGCGTTTCATCAACAAGAAAAGGCTCATGTTACGACCGTATCCGTTCGGGTTGATACGCAACGGAAGAGCCATCGGATAGAGAGTATCGGACAGTGGTAGATTCGGAATTTGATCGCAAAAAACGCCGTACATGGTTACAATGTTTGGATGAGGTGGAAGATGAACAGTTTGTTCGCGCAATCTAAGCAACGGGAAATTTGGTTTATATTAACGCTGCGGCTGAATCATTAATCAAAGAGTACGACCAACAACGATCACATTAAAATGAGTCTAAATTGTACGAGGCCTTACAGTTTCTCCCATCCATCGACATCTTCGTTCGAATGTTTACGTCGGGCCGGAATGGTCTCCTTGTACATAGCTTTGAGTATGGCCATGGCATTGCTTTGGATATCGTAGTTGAACATCATTTTCAAAGCCAAGGGATATTGCGCCAAATCGGTTGACTGCGGAGTCAGCTGGAGCAAAAGATTCAAATTCAATGAATTCCCTTGTGAAACCATCTTATCGCATGGACAAACCTCAACTGGCGATTCCTCGTCGGAAGACGATAAACTTTCGTTTCGCTTCGAGTGGATAACATTTGATGCGGTATCAAATCGGACTGACTTGACCCCATGGATGCTGGACACTTTAGTTGAATTGGTTTCGTTGCTGGTTTGGCTTGTTGGCGTCACGAATTCATTGTCAACATTCGGTCGATTGAAAGACAGATTGTCGACGCTTCCTCCGAAATTGTGTACGAATCGACTTGTGTTTTGAATAGGTGACATCATTTCGTTCCGCGGTGACAGTGGCAATGTTCGTGGTTTAACTTCGGTCACATTCAATGGTTCAATGTTCGTTTGGTCGCTTCTCTTTAGTGCAGCTGCGTAGACAACAGCCGCACAACCTTTAGCTATAGGGGGTCCGATGTCAATAAGAGACAAATTGAATTCGTCGTTGATTTTCTGCGTGATGTCCTCTTCATCGCAATGCGACTGATAGCGAGACACTGCTTCCTGGAACGCAATGTGACTACAGTTTAGATTAGTTAACATTAGTCAAGAGCCTACCCTGATTTCATAGCAGACGCCTTCGAGTTCATCATCCTTTGTTAAAATTCCGGATCCAGTCGCAAGACTTACACCAATCAAAGCAAACAGAGGAGTCGAATCGCCGTAAAGGAATCTGTGGAGTGAGACGATATTCTTATCTGAGTCTGACCAAATACCTACAATGATATCCGCAACGGGACTCACTTCTTCAATGCGTCAGTTCTCAGATCCGAAGAATATGTGGTGGTCACCCGATTAAGAATGTTATCGACGAAAAGACGACGGGCATGTTGACCGAATCGAAATAAAGTTGTATTTTTGAAGACTGGATTGGTAGCGGCCTTTGTCACACTAACCGCAGTAGCACCTGGTTGTAATCGTGTTCTCGGTCGTTCCAAAATGTTGTTGTGTATGTTTCGCTTACAGTAACGTTTGACAAAATATCGACCATGGCTGAATAGTCGATTGGTAAGGAAACGAAAAGACATCGTTTTGGGGGCTTATTTTGCAAGACAACTATAGATTGTAGGTCTCTACAGCATCGATTAACTTTCAAACGTATTTTATGCAATATATTTCAGGCCTGAGCCGGTGGATCAGATAAGTTTTCAATTTTTATTTCACTTTTTATTGCGTATTTTCTCTCGACTTTTGATGTCTATTTTGAACAGCTGACGTAATTGCTTTGTAGTAGATTTTATCGAACCGTACTGGAATGAACATAATTTACCGCTGAAAGTTTTGAAATATTTTTTTAGAAAATATTTAGATGTTTTCATTCATTTCACGGCTTATAAACGATCAACGCTTACAGAGATCATCAAGTACCGAGATCTCCATTCATACATATTGCTAGCAAAAATACAATTTTATGCCGCGATGACTTTAAAGTTTCAATACTTTGATGAAATGTCCTTCAGCGGTAACGAATACTTCTAAGAACTCTACATGAATCAAGACCCTATTCCAGGGAAAGACATTAAATAGTTGTTTGACCACATAGCCTAAACAAAGAGCAAGATTTTTTTTGACATTTCTCATAAAGGGGTTCATATGAAAGTGTACCAAAAACCAAGGTACATATATTGTTGGACCCTAAAGTTTACAGCCTTGCCCAAAAAAGTCACATTCTTTTCACCAGATAGATAGCTAAAACGGAAACATTTTTTCCGACTTTTTCGTCTCAGCTTTTGTGTGAAATGCGCAATGTGACTTTGAGGCGCCTGAATATAAAATAGTATTGTGTTAGTCGGACCTAAATGGCGTAATTTTTAGGTCTTTTTTCCATAGGAAAAAAAGACCTATTGTGGGCACTTCATCTGTCCGTCCGTCCGTCCGTCCGTCCGTCTGTGTCACAAATAAAATGTGATTGATAAAAGTTAAAATTGCAATGCTACTATGAACAAACCAACACCAGGCAAATCAATTATTATTTGTTATCTGGTAACCAATCGCTCATAGCAGATATAGCAATTTGAAAGTTTGGTAGTTGTTGGTAGTTGGACCCCCAAAATATTTTGCAGCAAAGATGTTTACCGTTTGAGAGCTACGCACCGAATGACGAAATTATTCTGCCTGCTTGCCTTTTTATAACTCAAATATTTGGTAGTTGACTACCACGTTGGTAAATTGCAATGCTACTATGAGCAAACCAACACCAGGCAAATCAATTATTATTTGTTATCTGGTAACCGATCGCTCATAGCAGACATCGCAATTTGAAAGTTTGGTAGTTGTTGGTAGTTGGACCCCCAAAATATTTAGTAGCAAAGATGTTTCTTCCTCGAAAGATGCACACCGACTGATGAAATTATTCTGCCTGCTGGTCTATTTGTAAATCGAGTATTTGGTAGTTGACTACCAAAGTGGTAGTTGACTACCAAAGTGGTAGTTGATTACCAAAGTGGTAGTTGACTACCAAAGTGGTAGTTGACTACCAAAGTGGTAGTTGACTACCAAAGTGGTAGTTGACTACCAAAGTGATAGTTGACTACCAAAGTGGTAGTTGACTACCAAAGTGGTAGTTGACTACCAAACTCATACGGAGGTTGTAGAGATGTTTAATGTTTGAAAGCTGCACACCGACTGATGATATTAATCGGCTCGCTTGCTTATTTATAAATCGAAAATTTGCTAGTTGAATACCGAAGTGGTACTTGAATAAATACCAAGCTGGCAATAAACAGAAACCATACTTAATGCTCTTAATCTATACTTAATGCGAGACCCGACCTATTTTCATAATTTATTGCTCGAAAGTAGTGACATTTAGTCTTTAGGAAAGTTTCGATTAGGGATAGGTGGTTGGGAATGATGGTTAGATTCAAAAACGATGGTGAGATTCAAAAACGATGGTGAGGTTCAAAAAGAAAAAGAAAAAAGACTCACTAGGCGTTAGCCGGTACTATTCTTGTTAATAACATTAGTGAAGATATCTGGGTCACCTGGGTCAAAAATTCACCTTTTTGGTCCTAGTGAGAAAATACACTAATGATGTAATATCAGCAAATTTTCTCAACTGAATGCAGCGCTATTGTAGCAAAAGTTCACGAAACGTCCGTATTCAGCTATAGGCTGACGGGGAAAACTTTGAAGGGGAACTGTGGTTTGAACAAAGAACTAGCGGGAAGTATCAAATGGTTATTTGTGTACCTGTTTTGGACGATTGATTTTAGGCAATTTCGCGGATTGTAGGCCGAACGAAGTGAGTAGTTAGTGTAATGAAAATTCTTTTTCATGCTTCGGGGCCGAAAATGAGGGCAGTTTTTCGAATTTTCTCGGGTTTCCGGCCCTCTGCATGAAAACTTACATGTGCACCTGTTTGGGACGGTTGATTTAAGGCACTTTCGATTGTAAGCCTCACTTCGTTCGGCCTACAATCCGCGAAATTGACTAAAATCAATCGTCCAAAACAGGTACACAAATAACGATTGTGTAAGCGTTTGAAAGTTCCCGCAAGTTTTTTGTTTTAATCAAATTTCCCCTTTAAAACACTTTCCCCGCATAATGGTCTATAAACTGTTTCGAGGGGGAAATTGATTGGTGTAAGTGTTTTGACAGCTTCTGAAAGTTCTTTATTTTCTTCAAAATATTTTCCCATTATGACGGGAAGTGGTTTGAGGGAGAAATTAAGTTTGAACAAAGAACTTGCGGGAGCTGTAAAACGTTTACACAAAAGAATTTCTCATCCGTTTGACACTTCCCGCAAGTTCGAACAAAAAAAGATTTCCCCGTCGTAACAGTATAGAAAATATGTAGAGGTATCGCTTTTGTAGTTTTTAAGTATAAACTAGTACTAAGTGTCATGCGCTGTTCACCCTAAATTATTAGCTCCTTTAAAAGCACACAGATCGGAGGGATTCTTTTGAAAAACAGCCTACCGAAATCGGACGCATTTTCCAGTGGACTTTTTTATATGTGCGTAGAACGGACTTCGACCCTAGGAACCAAAACCACTTTCAAAAAAATTCTTCGAAGTTTGTGTGGCTGGTGAACGGTAATCAAAAACTGAAAACTTGCACTTTTTTTACCAAAATTTCTCCGGGTACACGAGCCGTACATGGTCGTGTGGGGTGTCATTAGAAAGGTAATCACATGTACTATTGAGCCAAATAGAGACTCATTGGTTTTAAAATTAATCCACACTGAAATATGTGCAGTTGAAGTTTTCAATCGAAAACTTGCACTTTTCTTACCAATATTTCTCCAGTTACACTAGCCGTACATGGTGGTGTGGGGTATCATTTGAAAGGTAATTTTATGTGCTTTTGGGCCAAATAGAGTCTTATGGGGGTCTGAAAGCATCTACGATGAAATATGAGAAGTTGAAATGTTTAAGTGCCCATATCTCATCGCATATGCATCCAAACCCCATAAGACCCTATTTGGCCCAAAAGCACATAAAATTACCTTTCAAATGATACCCCACACCACCATGTACGGCTCGTGTAACTAGAGAAATTTTGGTATGAAAAGTGCAAGTTTTCTGTTGAAAACTTCAACTGCACATATTTCAGTGTGGATTAATTTTAAAACCAATGAGTCTCTATTCGGCTCAATAGTACATGTGATTACCTTTCTAATGACACTTCACACGACCCTGTACGGCTCGTGTACCTGGTGAAATTTTTGGCTTTCGATCACCTTTCACCAGCCATAAAAGCTTCGAAGAATTTTTTTGAGAGTGGTTTTGGCTTCTAGGGTCGAAGTCCTTTCTAGGTACCTATACAAAGTTCCACTAGAAAACACGACCGATTTCGGTAGGCTGTTTTTCAAAAGAATCCCTCTCGGCAAATATCTCGTGCAGATCTGTTAATGTTAGGAACCGAATTCTGTGATCATTAGATAAAATTGTCAATTACACTTTAGGGAAATGCTGTTGAGAAACTAAAGTTCAAGTTGGGACAAGTGGGTTGGCCTATAGAGGCGCCACATTTTTTTCATACTACTTCATTCTCTGCGGCTTATTTTCATGTGAACCAACTTCACATTTGTCATTACAGAACAAATGTCACCATATGAAAAGCATATGAAGTTGGTTCACATGAAAATAAGCGCAGTGACAGCAGTAATTCTATGACAAAATGTACTAAAATATGGGAAAACTCCATTTCACTTCTTCTTCTTCTTCTAAGTTTCTAAACATCATTCTCCTACATGGATGTTTCACAAGAAAATAGAGCGCAAAGAATGAAGTACCGAAACAAATTGCGGCTCCTCTAACGGCCAATAGAGATTTACTCTAGAAATTCATACATATATTTGAAATAGAACAGAAGAAATTCGATACGTATAACGTATGCACGTCTCTGTATGCTAGGTTCTGAAAGAACAGGCTAAGACCAAGGTTCTGGAAGAACAGGTAAAGACCAAGGTTCTGGAAGAACAGGTTAAGAGTCGATGACGAAGGCGGTGACACACAAATTTCGTCAGTGGCTACGAAGTTTATATGAAAAAAGCAATTTAAAAGAAAAAACATTTACCTAACTACGCCAAAAAAAAACTTTGAACCTTTACCGTTAAAATCAACTATCACACGTATCTCTCCGTTTCACACAGCCCTGTTAATAATTCGACAAAGACACCTCTGCACTTAAACTTTGAAGGAGTGGAGGAGGGAAGGGTGAGGTGGAATTTTTTGTCTCTTTTTCAGAAAACTATTTCTTCGATGTCCACAACAACCTCCAATCACTCGTTTGTCGGAACTCGCTCGGTAAACGTTCCTTAACAAAATTTGCGTTATTGACTACACTACAAGTTGATTTCACACACAATCTGTACTGAGTGAGTTTATCAATTTCGGTGTCACCCAACTTCGTGGCTGTCTTAACCTGTTCTTTCAGAACCTTGGCTATGGGAAGCTACGGTAAGGTTGTTATTAAGAACGTGATGATTCGCAAACATTCAAATTCAAAAGGACGAATTTAAAAAAAAAATCTTTGTAGACCCTAATGAAATTGCCATGCACATTTGTTATACTAAAAACTCGAATCATCAGAACTATAATTCGAAAAAAAAACATTTGGGGGAATTTATAATTCAAGAAATTGTTGAAACTACCTCTTTTATGCCGAAATTATACGGTCGATCTTATTAGATCATCTATTAATAGTCAAAAAATAGATCCGAAAATTTGCATGCTTAAGAGAACTGAATATGCAATTGCTTACTGGTATGAATAAAGCTTCCTAGCTCTAGCTGAAATTAAAATGTTCTGACTAAAAAAATATTTGCTGGATTCAAATGACTGTTTCTCCACACTAGTCTGCATAAAATTCAGTGATCACGAGCGCTCAATTACATTTTGATAAAAAAAAAATTAATAAAGTGGTCAGGCCGTTGTTCTCTGGTACCTATTCTGTAGCAACAAGCGAACTGTATTTTTCTCATCAAGATACTCACATTGAAATTGAAATGAGACAAGTGTTTCTCTAGATGTTGTTTATCATGTTATTTATGCAGTATTAGCATTCGATTTGCATTGCATACGTACAACGGAATTGAATAATTCCAGTACAATTCTGCTATAAAAGCCATCGGCCTGGAAATTTATTAGCCACATTGTGTGAGAAAGTGTACCCCGAAATGAAAACCTTTGCCGTTTTATTATTGGTTGCCGTTTTGGCTGTAAAATTGATTCGAATCGATTGTTGTTTCCAATTCTAAATTTATCTTGTTATCCTTCAGCCGCAATGCTTTGCAACATGCGTTAAGAGTTACCCACCCAGCTGTGCGTACATTGACACTTACTCTGGAACCGCCAAATTCCCGTTGTGCTTCAGACAGGGATGGCCAGCAGGTTGTGCCGTACCCGCTTGTGGTTGTTACGTTCCTGGTTGGCAGGGCAGTCATTGCGATCTAAATACGCCATGCCTTCCACCAATCATTAATGGCAGACTAGTACCACCATGTCAAGGCCAATTTTTGGTTGTCCAACAAAGTCACATCGCTAACACTTATTACTAAACATTGAATTGCAAAAAATTCTTTCAATAAAAACGTTGTTTCATTAGACCTTTCGTTCGTCTTATGCGTATACATCAGATTCGCACATTATTATGGCCAGACCAGTGTTCGTCTGTTCCTCTCTATCGCTACGAATTTAATGCTGTTCTACAGAATGAAAAACTTATTTCCGAGTAGTCCATTTTGTCGATTAAAAATGTATTTGATCTAAATGACGTCAGTTTTATAAACGTTTCTTGGTTTAGGCTTGGGTGGTCCGCGCAATTGCTTTTCCATTTCACAGAGAAGTTCACCTTTTCCGCCGCAAGTGATCTCGAATTTCTTAATCGCAATTGGCAGCAGCACGCTGCTTAAATAACTCTTGTTCCTGGTCACAAAGTTGGGCTGCACAGAGAACGACATTATCAAAAAAAAATCCAAAAAAAATCCACTTTATACACTCACATCGACTGAAGTTGTTCCAGACGGCTTACATTCATATTGTGCCAGAAACATATCTCGCAGCAACATCTCAACATTGATCTTCAACGTTTCATTTTTCGCCAAGCATCCACAACTCTCTGTAACACTGAGAAAATGTCGACAGAAATTGACGGTTGTTTGTGTTAAATTGATCCAAGTGTCGCCAGTGACCTGTGATTGCAGGTCGATGCCAACAGCATCGAGCTCACGCAACAACGATTTGAGATGCGATTTGGTTTGCAAATTGTACGGTTGCCACAAATCTTCGGTGCGTCCGATTGTTTCCACTAATCGAATGCGAGACTCTTCGACCAACTTTTCGAGAGTGTTTCGCAGCAAGCCTTCCATGTGATAGGATAGATCTAATCCGATTTCTGTCAGCTATTCAAATTTTTGTTTAAAATATGTTTTTCTTGATCGAATTAACAATCCTGTACCTGTGCACAGGGCTTCCGCACGCCTTCAACGCATTTAGCCACTGTCTCCAGTTGAGTTCCCTTGGTTAGGTAATGTTTTATAAGTTGAGAGGCAAAGTATTGCAATTCGGTGTTACACCAAACGACAAGAGCTAGCAAATGGGAAGTAAGCATCCAGTTTCAATGCAAACAAAAACGGAGTGTTAACTGAGGAACTTACTGCTGATGCACGCTCCTTTGCTTCGGAAAGCGTTCAGGAACTCGCTGCTGACTTGGGCCAAGTCACAGAAGAAGAGTTCGGAAATGGCAAGATTATTTCGTCTAGCTTGCCGTTGTGCTGTTCTGTTTGTGAAAGAGAATTATTTGATTGGGTTTGTTGTTGTACTATTGAGCCCAGGGTATGGCAATTATACCCGAGACTGATTGGTGTCGATTAGAATTGATCACCCGGGGAATTTTGAGGATTATGGGAATTACTTAGTGAGGGCGAACAATTCGGATTCAATTGTTCGATGTGTATGCAACAGGACAGCAATGCATTCTTACCTAATTGCAGCACTGCAAACTTTCAGCAATGTGCCGCAGGCTTCACGCTCTTTTCCCATTTCAGCCAACAGTTTCAATGGTCGTCTGGACGATCGTAGCGCTGCATGCAAACTACGACTCTGACAATTGGACAATTCCAGTAACAAAACGTTTGCGAGATTTAGCTTCAACTGCTTGATCTACATCAAAAGTTAAATTTCGTTCATTTTGACTTCGAATTCCATTTCAACGCATCCTACCTTCTCGATGACTTCAACGGAATTATGGAATGTCGAATCACGCGCGAAATATTCTTCACATTTTATGATCATTGCCAGCGAATCTTCGAAATGTCGTTGAGCAATCATGGCCAGTATCTCTTCCGGTGCCATCAACAGCCAGTCCGGTCCCCAGTTGATTTTTACTGACTGAGAATCTGGACTGAGAGTCAAGTCACTGGCAATGGATTTGGTTTCCACCAGCGATTTTTGTTGTTGCAATTGAGTGGGCGGCTTCGGTGCCGGTCCCTTTTTCGGTTTCAATTGATGGAATTTTATGCACATTTCGAATTTTTCGATCCATTCGGTCTGTCGGTTCAATTAAAACGTTAGGTCGATTAAATGTTACGCTCGGCAATGTTACCTTCGTTGATGGACTGATGCATTGGAATATCTTCGCACCGTCCGGTGTGATGATGTTGATAGCATTTTTCACGCCGTCCAAATCACGAATATTGATCACAGCAATTTTGGACGAGGCATACTGGGTGCTGAATTCCAATTTTCTAAGCTCGATAACATCGCGATTAAAGTCATTTCCAACTGAAATCATCTGCGTACACTTACTTGTCATGCTTGACCTTTGCGATGATCAACAAATCATTCAAGAGAAACAAATAGACCCGACAGATCGGTCGATAACTGTCGGGATCTAATTCGATTACGCCACCTTCGTGTAGTAATGTCTTATTGTCGAGACTATCCGTATAGTTTTTCATCGAATCCTTAACCGTTTGAATGGCTTTCTTGTTTTGTTCTTCTTCGTTCACGGGTTCATCTAAGGAAAAAATCCGAATTTTATTCGCTAAACATTGCACCCGTTCCAACCATTATCGTACCCTCATTCCCAATCACATTCTTCTGATCGTTCAGACTCTCTTCTTTCAATGTGGCCAATATATTCCTCTGTTCGATGAGAAGATGCGACAGCTGATACATCTCGGACTCAAGATCTAAAAGTCACGATCAAAATGTGTTTCTAGTGGTCACAGAATCTGATTTGGAATATTTACGTGATATTTCCTTGGCTGTCTCAATGAATTGCATGTAATTTGCGTAGACATGTTTCTTGAGTTGAGTGGACGTTTGGTCACTGAAATTTTGAATTTTTGATTTTCTGTGCTGAAGCTCCGAACCACCAACACATTCCTGTACTAGATCTTTGACATCTGAAATTAATTGCGTTTCATGAAGCATCATAGGCCATTAACCTCAGCGAACTGAGCCACAATGACATCATTTTGAACAAGGCAACTTATTGGTTTGAAGTAGGGCCTAATAAGGCAAGTGCAAATAATGGGAAATTTCTCTCCCGTAAGGCAAATGCTCTCATCTATCTGGCTCAAACTCTCGTGTAAGGCAAATGACGTTGTTTGATTGAATTGTTTATTCTCTTTTGCTCTCTGCACCTACTTTATATTGAGAAATGTTTTACTATATTTCAACAAATTTAACTAAAAAAAACTCACCAAATTTGGTGCATCTTTTAGTGAAATTTGGTAAAATACATTCTCAACATTAGGCCCTGGTTTGAATCACAAATGTTCAAAGAAAACAAAACAAAATCTCTACGCCCCTTCATCAACATTGGATTTGGACATTGGGCATTCAGTACTTACAGTCATCACATTTGAAATTCTTTGCATCAAATCCATTAATGCTGGGCTCCGTCATTTTTAAGGACTTTGTGACTCGATTAAGGACTTGACTCAATAAAAATAATTTGAACAAGTCTTTGGATGATAATTTATAGGTGAAACAGATGAAACTTTAACTCAAATGTCATAATATTTCATTGGGCGAAGTTTGCGCATGTATGTGTGTGTGAGTGTCAAAAAAGTGTCAATTTCACTCATTCACCTCATTCACACAAAATCGTCAAAGTGAACTACTGCATTAGTTTCGCCGCAAAACACATCTAAATTCGCCGTAAAAACAGCTGAGCTGCACAACTGTCATTCGCACGTTTCTCTACCTGTTTACAGATCCAACAATTTCATTCAATAATTTGTTGTTCTTTTTAGAAAACCATAAGAAACATGACTGAGAAACGAGATTTAAATAATGAGGTGAGCCAGGCGTTACGTATTCCTTAACAACAAATACTAAACCAATTTGTGTTGCAGTTGATTTTGATGAAAAAGACCATTCAGCAAGCAAAAGTGTGTGTCATCGGAAAATTGGTACGAAAATTGAAAAATCTTACCAACCGTCCCGGCAAAGAAGTGACTGGTTTAAAGTTGATTGTGAAAAGGAAACGATTGACCGAACAAATCAATTATTTGAAGGTATTGGTGTCCTTGGTTGATTGTATCGTGACTTCGATTAACGATTGTTTCTTCTTCCAGAAAACTCCAAACTTCGAGCTTGCCACCTTAGCTTTAACGTTCGACAAAAATCCTGCGAAAATTATCACCAGCCAATTATCGTCCATCGAAGATGCATCGTTGGCCATCATTGTGACATACAAAACGGTTTGCGCCAAGGTAAACGAAATTAAAACCAAATTCGGTCTGAACGATGGCGGTGAAGAGTGGCGACAAACAGTCGGTGAAATCGGCAAAAAGAAGAAAAAGAAAATGGACCGCGAAACGAATAAGGTACAGAACAAGGAACGGAAAGAGGCGCACAAGAAGCACAATGAATTAGTTAAGAAACGCGATGAATGGCTGGGCGAAAATATGGAAGCTAACGGCGACACATCCGGTACTGACGATGAGGAAAATGTGTTGCCAAGCCCAAAAGTTAAGCGCGAGAAGCGAAAAGCAACCGATTTCATCGTCACAGACATCAAAACCAAAACTCCGGCGAAAAAGAAACCAGCTCCAGATAACCTTAAGACAGCCGATCCATTTTTCCTCACAGGAACCGGTGAAACGTATCTAGCGACGAAAATAGTCGATCGTATACAGCCGCATGGACCAAATGATGGTTTGGATCGAAAGGAACGTCGTGCACAACAGTTCGGTGGAGCGCCGAAAACCATTCCGAAAAGACATGGTGTCCCGGCAGGACCGAGTACATCACAGAAATCTGTCATAACGCCAGACAATCTGCATCCGTCATGGGCGGCGAAGATGAAATCCAAAGGCATCGATAAGTTTGAAGGCAAAAAAATGAAATTCGACGACGATGAAACGTCCAATGTAGTTAGGAAAAGTGTAGCTCCTCAGCCCAGTCAACCGAAAGAAGATCAAGAGAAAATTCATCCGTCGTGGGCGGCCAAACAGAAACTGAAACCGGTCATATCCGAATTTAAGGGAAACAAAATCGTGTTCGATGATTAAATGTTTGTTCAAACTCAAGTACAAAACGTGTTACATTTCACAATTACTACTCTGGTGCATAAGAGCCACGTTCACTAGGTGTTTCACTTGATTCATGTCTGAAAAGGTCAAGCGAAAATACCGTTGGCACATATCTGTTTGCATTAAGATCAAGAAGAACTTACTCCTTCGTGTCGCTCTTCTTGGCACGAAGACCCTAATCAACCAAATCGTGAAAATTGAAATCATTCAAAAGTAGGGATGGGAGGCGTTCAAAATTATCGATAATATCAATCGAAAGAAATTATCGATAATCGATTAATCATATCGTTATCGATAATTTAATAATTATCGATAATTATCAAAATATCGAAATTCGATAATTATCGAAATATCGATATTTTGATATTTATCTGAAAATTCATGATAATATACCGATATATCGGAATATATCGATAAATATCGGATTTTCGGACCGAAATATCGATATATCGAATTATCGATATCTTGATAATTATCAAAATATCAATAATTATCGATTATCGATATTTTTTTTGATAATTTTCGATAAAAAAAGTCAATAATTATCGATTATCGATAATTGATAATTATCGATAATCATTTTCATTATCGCCCATGCCTATTCAAAAGTTCTCTGGCACTATCAAAGCAACGCCAGCCAATATAATCGTATCTCTCGTGACGTCTGTTCGCATTTTCAGCATACAAAGTAGGTGCTCACGCGACGAGTTCGAATACAGTGGCAATTCAATCACATCTTTCTCGTGGACGTCACTGTTAACATTGAAGTTTATGGAGAAATCCGGTATAATATTCGATTGGGACGACGCGAGTTCATCGGCCATGACCACCTTGTTGTTCCTGAACGAAGCGCCGTCAATCTGTAAGTAGACAATGATCTCTTTGATGAATTTGAGCGTTTGTTTCGAACGGTCCTGATGTAAGATTTTCAGTGCTGCCAGCAAATTTAAATCAGGGAAAACTCGCTAAATATGCAATGAGTGTTCCGGCCGTTCTGACTCACAAAAATGCATATTTACCGAGTTATTAATGATTTAAAACTGCTGGCAGCACTGCAAAAACGGATGTTATTTTTGAATGATCCTTGCACCTACCGCTATGGAACCGATTTTCGGACTGACTAAGTTAGCAGTTTCAATTCTACCCAACAAAGTAGATCTTAGATCGATGTCACAGGTAGACAATCCCAATTCCCTGGAAAATAGGAAAATCTTAGTCCTAATATCGTATGAATATGAAGCGCAACGAAACGCACTTAGCATTGGTCAACTTCAATGCAGCCAGATACGATTCAATATTGAACACGTCAACGAAATTAATTTCATCACCAAAGTCCAGATGCATCATTGTCTTGTATCGCCGTTCGGCTTCAATCGATCGCGAAACAACTCCTTTCATGTACTCCGTCAATGCTCGCGATCCCGTCCACAATTGTCGCCACTTCAATGGGACAAGATTCTCGCAAATTGAATCCATCAGCTGCACATCGTCCACATGCAATGAAGTGTTGTCTCTGGCTATGGCATGCAAATGTGCCAAAGTATTGTGAATCGATTCGAATAGTCGACCAGCCAGACGGATTTCCGATAGAATAAAGGATGTCCACGGTGTGTTTGGAGATTCGTTTGGTATGGATTTGTACGACTGGATTATCGATGAGCCCTGAAACAGGTTGCGGTAAGACAAATTCGAAAAGAATGATAAAATCACCCAGTGTTACCGATGTTAGCTTTTTCCACAAGTGTAAAATAGGTTTTAGTCTCTTGTCATAGGCTCCGTTGTCTTTAGTGGAGAATAAATTGCCTGAGAAAGCAAAGACGAAAGATCATCAAACCTCTCTTCCGAGTTCCTTTCTCGAACTTACTTTTTAGCCGCTTCAGCAGATTCCTGCAAAAAAGTAGCTCCTTCGATGTGTTCGTTGATGTTGGCATGCCGAAAATATTGGGCAGTTCAACGTCGGCAAGCCGTGATATGGCATTCGAATAGTCCATAATATTAGACGATTGAGGAATCGAAATTTTAAATTGCAACGGTGACCAGTTGTTGCTGAGTACTTGCTCGTCAAAGAACTGCTGTAAATGAACCAGAAGCAATTGAAGATCGTGCTGATTGTCGATTCGTCCTCCATATGCGATGTGTTGACACAGTCCTCTTATTACCGACCAATCGATCTTATTGTTCGTCGACTTCTCCATCCAGCTAATGATCGACATCCCCGTTCGCAAATCAGATTCCGAAAAATCGTACCATTTGGACCAGCCTTGCGGTATGTAGGATCTGCGTTCTTGCAACACCGAGTTCAGAATGAAGACAATGACGTAGAGCTTCACAATTTTCGGTTCTCTTTTCTGCGCCAACAAGTGCGTCCATTGTTGCATAAGTCGGAGCAGCTTATTTTTTACGCCATTGGGTGATTCGTACATGATCTGATTGCATTTCACTAATAAAGATTCCGGGAAGTTGGCAATGGAATCGCAAACCAACCACAGGCGAAAATCTTTATTTAATTCTAAGACATCCAGTTCTTGACTGAGACTATCCAACCAATGTGGCACAAGATGAACGTTTTTTATACATAGCCACAGACCCTCTGTGGCTGCTTTTTTCAATAGTGCCAATGATGTACTCTCCTGTCCCTTTCCTATCGATATTTCCAGAAATTTATTCGTTCCCCACTTCTGGATTGCATAATCCTGGATTTCTTTAGCCGGATCCATGCCACCAGTGGCAATGAACAAAAGTGGATTTTCGTTTTGACTTTCTGCGGCCAGTTGTTGAATTGTTGGCTTGGTAGCGAATGAATTATTGATCTGCAGTAACTTGGCCACACTCGTTGAAATGACGTTGATCAACCGATTGGGATGGAAAATTTGCGTCACCAAGATCTTTTGAAACTCGGTGACATTCGACGACGGAATGGCCATTTCGTTCGAATCACTGGCATATTTCAACCACACAGAATCGTTGTCGAGTCGAAGCGTTTCGAAAAATTCTGGATAGGCTGTTATGAGACAGGAGATTTTCGGATGCAATTCCTTCTTGATCCAGGACGGTATGGTTTGCGAACTGTCTTCACTTGACATAAAATTCGTGATGAACAGTTCCCATTCCTTGTCGGGAACCTTCTGCGGATATGCAAACTTGCATATATGCAGACCCAACATCAATTGATCCGATGTGGAAATGGCTCTGCTTAACATCGAATAGCAAAGCTGAATCAAATGTGTGTAAGAATTGTCTGCAGCGAATGTCTGTAAAAGAAGAGTTAAAAGAAGAATATGATTCCAACGTTCGATACGGTTGTCATTTCCGAGAACTCACATCATGATGGGAAATGCTCTTCAGAAACAGATTGGTGAACACCGTCACTGTGATTTTATAAATTTTGTTTATTCCCTCAAAGAATTTGGCAGCATTCTCACAAACGGTCCGGTATTGATCGTACTCGAGCATCAATTTACGGCGAATCTGTCCCGATTCTATTAACGACAGATCAATTGAAGCGCTGCTTTCCTTCACTTCGTTTAACGTTTTCAAAAGTAACTGGAAATTCAGAATTTTCATGAACTTTCTCGCGAATTTCCTTCAGATAAGGCGCGGAATCAGGTCAGGTTGTTATCAACGAAGCAAGGTTACCTGAACCCTGACCTGATCTGACATGACCTGGCCTGATTTTTGAAGTAAAAAGTTTCCGAATTCTAATCAAAATTTACCTCAGATCAAGGCAGTTCAGGTTAGATCAAGTCAACCGGCCAGGTCACGTAAGATCTGGTCCAGGTAATTTTCGTAAGGTTTCACGTTCAGGTCAAAATCGACCTGTTCCAAGTCTTCCTTTCAGTCAATCACTTACCTCATTCTTCAGAATATCTCCTGTCGCCGACGATAACTCAACAAGTAATTTGTCTTGCAGTTCCAGTTTCTGTTTACCGAGTTGTCCTTCATTTTGCAAGAGTTGCAATCGCTTTTCTTCTAATTCTGGTTGCTTGAGCTGTATGGATTTGGCCATCAATTGGTCTGTAATGAAGGATTCGAGAAAAAAATCCATCAGAAAGAGCGGAGGCAGTCGATCAAACATTGAATATTGACTGAGTAAAGCTTACCGGGAAAAAAGCTTACCGAGAAAGCTCAAAAATAAATAAATATTTTGCTCACCCGTATACCCAGATACAGTTGTTGTAAACGGTATATTTGTCACAAAGGCGCCAACTTCCATTCCCACATATACGTTACTCAAACGGCTCACCAGCACCAATTTAAAGTCTTCATGAAAATCGACCAATTTACTGCCCACTTGCAAATACTTCTTATTGAACCGGCATTTCAGTTCACCGTAAAGCATCGACAGTAGTGGTGGTTTCATCAATTGGACATCTTGAATAATCAAACATTTTCCGAAACGAACAGCCAGCTCCAATGTGTACGTGAACCGATCGTTATTCTGACTACACATCTCATGAGGTATTGACTGACTGGACAGGTATTTGCTGAGCCAGCGATGTGCGCAGCCAGTGGGGTCGGTCAGTAATGGGATTGGTGCGGAACCGAATGGTAATTTTAGAATCTAATGTGAACATGAACAAGGAAGTGGATGAAAACTGTTAGGCATTCAACTGTTTCGATCTAACTTACTTGCGACAATAAGGCTGCATTTTCCATTGATTGAATATCAGCTGTTAATCCCATACTTTCCCACATAATGATTTCTTGATCTGTGATCAGGTTTTTCATCACATTGAATTCACTGATGCCCAATTCGTCGATGATTTTTTTCATAAAGGACCTAGAACGAATTTTGAATTGATCAAGATTCAGACTCCACGCACAATGTATTTTGCTGTGTGAAAGAAAAGAGCTTTCCCGAGAGCTTGACACTGTATTCAGTAGTCGGATTGTGAATTCCATGCTCAGAGAGAGTAGAGAGACATTGTCCAAATGAACCCACAGCACTTAATAAACTTAAAAACTTACATTCGATTTTCATGTGTGTACTGAGACAAGTAAGTTATGTTCAGCGCGATAAGATAAGCCTTTTTAACCAGGTTTTCCAGTTCACTATTTAATGCATCTAACTGAGCCGACCAACTGGAATATTCGGAGTTGAGCTTTTGCACTAGCACTTCAGCCGCTTGCAGAGTGTTCCTACAAAAATTTTTTGGGTCATATCATATCCCGACCCCTGTATTCAACATTCATCTCACCTGGCCTCATTCAATTTAATCTCCAGAACGGCCGCTTCTTGGGTGTACAAATTCAATTGTCCCGATAATTCTTTGACCCTCGCATCGACGTCATCCAACCCAGATGTCAGCGACACAATTTGTCCCTCAGCCTCTTCCAAATTCCTCTTTAACAAATTTTGTTCTCTCTCCAACGGTTTAATACTCTGGACCACCTTCGAATACTTAACGTTTGCGATAACCCATGTCGCTAATGGTGCTGCTGCTACCGATGCCCGTTTAGCGTTTTTTTGCTCGAATGAGTCAGCTTTGCTCAGCAGTAATTTTTCAACGGCTGCACAGTTCTCCGAACTAATTCTAGCTGGATCCAATGAACGGATATCTTCTTTAACGCCACGCTTAGCCAGGAAGGATTTCATGCTGTTCCATGACGTATCCCGAATTCCCATTAATCGTAAAACGCCTTCCAAAATATCACGGATCACATCCGGCGGAGCTCTCAACGAACGAATCTCCGACAGAGCTTCGCCTTTGATTTGACCAACAGCAGCACTGGCTTCCTTTAGAATCGGCTCGACATCTTTTAACTCAATTTCGATGGCTTTTTTCCGTTCCATTAATTTTTGACTACTTTCTTGCGTCTGCTGCTTTAAGGCGAGCAGATCGGTACGTTGATCGGTGGCATTTCTCATCGTTGTCGATATCATTTCCAACGCCTGATTTGCCAATTTTCGTTTTTCCGCTAGTGCGGTTTCTTGTTCCTGTGCTTCAGCCTTCAACGTTTCAACGACAGAATGGGCTGACGAAAGCTTATCAACACCGGCTTGCAGTTTCAGTTTTTCTTCCTGCATTTTTTTGAAATAATGAACATAGGTGTGACCATAGCACCTAATTAGTTGATTATATCTTAACGGCGACGATTTCCAAATGCCAATCGTTGTGAAGCTCGTCAGTGGAATGTCAACGCGTTGTTGTGTCGACATTGATTGAAGTATGGTTTTTGGTATCAGTTCCTGACCATGCAACTGCCTTAAATAAATCATTTCCGTGTTCCGATATAAAGACGGATATTGGCTGAAGAGTTCGTTCAAATTTTTGGTGGACGTCTCCAACGTAATGACAACGTGAACATTGCGTTTCACTCCTGAAATGGAAAGTTGACTGTAGTTAGGTTCACACAAAAGCCGGAGCTCAGAATCCCTTACTTTTCCAAAAATACGACGCAATAGATTCCTGGTGACCATCCAATTGGGCGGCATTTCGCAAAGGATTTGCAATCGTTTCGATCTCATCACCAAACAGTTCTGGTATTTCGCTTCCTTCTAAGATAGCTTCGATGGGCTTCATAATTTCGGGCAGATAGCTGATCCAACCGTGATCAATGTGGAAAACCGTTACTTGATCGTCCAAGGCGGATGATTGCATGACCTTAGTTAACGGAATAGGAATAATGTAAAGATTAATTAGGGTCTATGTCCCAAGAAGAGCGACACGAAGAAGTTTTTCTTTTAAACTTAAAGCTCTGATAAGGTCGAGTGTGGTCAAAAGATTGTATGACTCGGAATTTCAGGTCAGGTCAGGTTTTTGCTTTGAAGCAACCTGATTGACCTGATCCTGCATTTCTCAATTTTTCATACAAACTTGTCAAAAATTTTGGGTAAACCTGGAATGTCGGACCCGAAACAGATTCCAGGTCTTTTCCGGTCAGGTCAAAATTCATTGAATCAGGTTTCAAATCAATCCAGGTAAAATTCATGTTGACCTGACCTGTTCCGAGCCTTAAATAAGTTTTTGTACTTCGACCAAAAGAACTGATCGAGCTATTCATACCGTGCGAAGATCGTTGTAAAAATCTTCAATTTTGTAGTTCTTAATCGGAATCGGAGAAAATATTTTGATTTGCAGAAATGTGCACCCAATGTGCAATGATTCCTTGCGACCGGACCCATTCAGTCCACACAGCAAAAGGTTTTTCCCGGGTTGAGACAATACATCACACACGTACGACGTCATACGAAGTATATCTTTTGTGATCGGTATTTCTATGCAAACATCGTCAGAGCCTGGAATCAATTGGCAAAAATTTGTATCTGGAGCAGTTCAACTAATTTGCCTTTTTGCTATATTACAACAAACAGCCACATTTCTGGTGACTATATCGTTCCATTCCTCCTCGGTCGTCAGAGCAAAAGATGTTGATTTCGGACCCGACGGAACAAAGTACGAAATTGGACTATCGATGTCAACAGATTTCTGAAATTGACCGCGAACAATTTCGTTGAACTGCTCCACATTACTTTCGTCGACTAAACGATTGCCAAATGTGTTGGTCAGTTCGGTGATGAGCGCTTCCCTGAAATCTTCTTTCGGGTAATTCACTAAGTTAACAATGCATTCGGTTAGCATCTTGGGTGTAAACACGTAGTGACCGTATTGGGATGAAGTGAATCGTTCAGAAATCTGAAGAGGAAAATTACATTTTCCAACGTTCACAGATCGTAAGTGGATTGACTTACATTTGAATGTACTGTTATCAGTGCCTTAACGGCATCATTTATCGGCATCTTCTTAGAGTCAATAGTAAATGAATTGTACACCGGCATCAGTTGACTCTTGATGATCGCATGCATATCATCCTCTTTGGGGTAATCCATAACCAGTAACTGGACAATGGCCTTGAATCGTGGTGATAGAGTCGCTTTGATGCCGCTCGTCAGCGAACATCCAATTTGCAGATCATTTACACTTATCCATTCTAATGTATCGGTGGCGTAGAATCCTTTGCGATGTATCAGTTGCAGTAACAATTCGACAACTTCACTGGTTCCATAGTTGTCGATGTAACAAAGATTGATGTTTTTGAGGTACAATATTAGTTTCGTCAATTTTGGCTTATATTCTCGTCCTCGTATGCCCGAAATGACCAGGCAATTCTGATAAATGAAACAAAGGGCAAAATGATTCAATTGGATATCTACTGTACCATAGCACTGCTACGCTAGTAGCAGAGCTGTGAATGTACTCTTAAGCGCGTACCTGTTGTAATGAATGTAAAACCGACTCAGCTGTTAACTGAGCGCTACAATTGATCGTAATCAGCTGTGTTCCGGAAAATTCACTTGATACCGTTGAGACCAGTAGGCTAAGGACCAAACTTACAATAAAATCTTCTTACCACTTCCGCCAGAGCCAGTTGACTTACCTTCTACCACATCCAGAAGGACCAACAATCATAAATGGTAGATTTTTCTGATTCTTCATAAATTGCCTCACAACGTCAGCATACATTTTCATATGACCCGTCTTAATAAGCAGGTAGCCGGGCTTGTTCATTTGATCATTATCTGAACCATGATCTGTGCTGTAGTAGTCGATTTTGTTCTGGAATGTGTTATAGGTGCAGAGATCTGCTTCGTGTTTGTTTGGAACATAAATGTCGGCAGATTCGAAGAGCTGCAGACGATTAACTGGTAGAGTGAAAATCGAAACAGTTTCGGGAATTCCTACTCACATTCAAACAAAATGCGTTGCGGTCCTCCTGTCGTAAAGTACTTCCCAATCCGTGAGCGAGACCAACACAAAACTGCTCCTTATTCGTACAGTTGCTGACAAATTCTAAACCAGCCCTGATCAGACCCACTTTTGACGACATTACAGCTTTGTCCTTCAGCTTTTCAACATAATCAATTGATCGATGAAAATCATCCATCAAATATCGAATTCCATCCGGATTCGCTTGTTTCGTCAGCCAAGCTTCGACGATGATCGAAGCGTCCAGATCGGCTTCGCTCAAATTGACAATACCCATACGGGAGATTGTTGCCGGTGAGGCATATGATAAGTCATGGGTTTCAAAGACAAAATTCACGTTGTTTCCAAACTGAATTCGCCATCCAGACGGGAGCGTTAGAAGTCTGGGGAAGAGGTTAACTTTGTAGATGAAAATGATTTTTTCTCTTCAAAATTATTGGCTCTACTTATTGTCATCTAGCACAGAATTCAGTGCTTCTATCCATTCTGGATCAACGTCTCCATCACATATAAACATATGAGCCACAGACGCTAGAATGATAAGAAAACCTTTTGTTGGTTATTGGTCGGTTGGTAGATTCTTTAAGCAAGAGCACCTGATTTCTCAGCATTTATTGCTATTGCTGTCGTCGTCAAAACACCGTCATGCCATTGCCTGGTGTCTGGATCTAATCTGCCAAGAAGTTGTGTTCTTGTCATGGACTTTGGAGCTATCGTATAAGTTCTTATCGTTTTCGACATGGATGTTAGAGCCTACGCGCAGACAGGATTAAAATTGCATAACGAAATCTGCTCCCCTCATCAGATCTATTTACCTGTTTCAGCACCGAAATAATGGTGGACTTTCCACTCCGTGGAGGTCCCAACACAACAACTCCCATACGCTTTTCCAATTGCTCGTGAAGTTGAATGCATTTTTCAATCTGCTTGTCATTGCTCAGCAGGTCCATGCTGGAAAACGCTTCGTCGATGCATTTTCTCAGCTGTTCTTGAGACGACACAATTTTATTTGTTCCCGGAAACACCTGGCCGATCAACATGTCGAACAATTTGCAATCGGATTCCACCAATTTTGACATCGTATTCGAACGCAGAGCTTCTACAGCCAATTCCATCTCATTGTCGCTTTGCAGATTTCTCTTATTTTCTCTCAACGATTTACCGCACGCATACAATACGGTTTTCATTTCACGCAATCCCCATTCATAGTGACGTTGAGGTGATAACATATTTCCTGCCAAACGGAACAATTCAACCATCCTGTTGCCTATTACATCACCGGTCTTAAATCCTTCAACGAAGAGCATTACTCTAGCAATGTCTTTCGGTTCGGGTTGTTGCATAACAATAGGGCGAAATAGCGCTTGAAGATTGTGTGGTAGATTCTGTCGGCCACCGTAATCTTTTCCGGCAGGATTCAACGTCACGAACATACCACAGTGATGATTAAGTGGTATCGATTCGTCCAATATTGTGACGGTTTTTTGTGTTTCTTTGATTGCGGTCTGCAATGGCTGAATTATCATTGAAATAGCAGACAGAGTTTCCTCTTTCAGGCGATTAAATTCGTCAAAACATCCCCATGCTCCGCATTGCGCTAAGCCGGAAAGAATTAGGCCGATAGCGTTGGTGTCAACGTTCTGTGAAAGATTATAAAGAAGCAGAGCGGTATGAACATCTAAGCTTATAAGATCATAGTTTGCGTGGTCATACCTCGCTACAATTAAATACGAGAACGAGTCGTCCTAGCATAGCCCCTAAAGACTTCACACACTCAGTTTTTCCAGTCCCAGCTGGTCCAAAAGGGTTTCCTAAAATTACAGAATTCGCAAAACCGTTTCCAATAATCTCTCGAATCTCACTCACCGCCCAGCCCCAAATGCATGGCTTGCGTTAATGTCAGATAACAATTGTGGGTCAATTTCGTGTTCACCAATTTGTTGGGATTGCCCAGAAATTCGTAAGAATATTCGAACTCGGCGTAGACCATTTTAACAACCACCGTTTGAGTTGAGTTCATGTAATACTTGATTTGTTGCAACCAACACCAGTCCTGGACATTTGTCACATTATTCGCAATCAAATGTTCAACGATTGATACGTGATGCACTAAATCAATTAAAATCGATCGAATTTTCAAACAAAACAGAGCATCGGTCGCTTCAATCAGCATGGCAGAATATGATTCCACTTCATTTTTTACGGTTTTCAAATGCGATTGCAGGGTCATGGCAGCAATACTTTTTTCCGTAATTCTGGTAAACGACAAAGCTTTCACGGTGCATAAAACTTGGATCGGATAACGTTGAATGTGTTCTTGCCCTAGGTATTCTACTTGCGAACATGTTTTAATTGCGTCCATCAGAGTCACTCGTATTTCCACCACTAATCGATTGAGCCAATCCTCTACCAATCCGTTGATTTCTACTTTGTTCTTCAGAACCACTTCGTCTCCTTCAGCGCTGAATATTTTTTCAATAAAAGACTTTTCATTCGTCACACAAACGCCGATTTCTTGAATGCCTGGCACGATTTTCTTGATATGTTTTTGAATGATTTCGATTTTAGTCGATTGGCCCAGCATTTCCAGCAGGTCATCATCAGCAAGGAAATAAAATCGCGGAAAACTGTTCCGTTTCGTCTGTAAAAATTCGATCAAGTCCACTAAGTACTAAAATTTCAGTTTAATCGTGTTTTACCAGTATGAATGACTTCAGTGTAGACTGGCATTTAGATAGTTGATTTTCGAGTGATTCGATTATGGTAGAGAGGTTACTGATTTTCGTTATTGATAAAATACGAAGGTCATTTGATATGTCTCGCATGATGTATCGAAAGTCCTTGTCAATCCGTTGGAATGCCGCCATTTCCGATTTCAATGTACCAATGCCAAAAATGGGCTCCAAATAGATCCACCTTGAACAACGTTGAAAATGAATGATCGGTGGACACACAGTCTAATTAGAAACGAGTGGTCAATGGTCTTCAATGGCTTTAGCGGGCCTGGAAATAATTTTTCTTCCCGGAAACCAAGTCAAAACTTCCCGGTATCCAAAAATTAGGACCAAAATTTCCTGGTGATTTGCAACCAACTTCCCGGTGGCGTCAATATGATTTCACTGGCCTTTTCGTTACTTTTAGTGAAGACTTTAGTGTGAATCTTGGTATGACTATATTGACTTTAGCGTTGCAATCTTTCTAATTGTGGCTTTTCAACTTGCACTCTTCAATTTGTATCAGAGAAACTTGGCTAAGGAGCTAATTACAAATCGTTAAAAGTTCTGTCTTAACTCACTTAAATGTTAATTTAGGGAAAAGCGAGGTGTGACGCAGTTCTGGATTAAATGATATTAAATGTAAGCGAGTGGTGACCCCTTGGGAAAGTTCAATTCGCGAGCGAAATTGATTTTCTGAAGATTGGTTCTTGATGATTTATCCCCATTTGAAACTACACAAACATCAAGTAAGAAATACGCCGCAAGCTAATAAAGACTTCACAAGTTATTTTCGCTGACAAAGACTTCCCTAAAAGTTCTTCCCGCTCAAACTTCCCAATAATGAGTTCTTCCCGTCGATAGAGTGAAAAAAAATGAAATTTCCAATTTTGTACATGCCCGGACTTTAGTCATGTGCTTCCTTTACTTACTTTCTTTGAATTTGATTTAGACTGGTCAGGTTACGATCTAGTAGTGTTAGTCTATTCTCCCAAATATTTGCTTGATCTGAAAATTCATCAGATGCAGCGGAATTCATGGCAGACTGTAAAAGACATTGATGGTCTCCAATTTTGTTTAACACGTCCTGGAAATCTCTGATCAGTATTAGCGATCCGCTTTTCGTGTCCGTATGTGTAATCGTTTTGAATGTTGCAGTCGCTCCCCATTGATCGAGTTCGGTCAGAGCTGCTCGGATTATTTGCTCGGATGACGCTTGCCGAACCATATTTACGATTGCCGTTTCGTTTTTTATCAAGGCTGGGACATTGTTGAACAGGTGTTTCAAACAAATGTCGTGGTATGGTATCGGGCTCTGATCGGTTAAATTTAGTATGCGGCTCCAGTGCTTCTCAGTAAGTCCATCTGATTGCAGATTTTGAATTATTGGCAACGCTGACTGATAAGCATCCAGTTGTAACTGGATTCGATTTGATGCAGTGGTCTTGGTGCCGTTGGTCAAACTGGTCCACTTCGATAGAAAATCGGTGAGAATGTATGGGCGACGTCGATAAATGCTTAGCTCTTCATTTGAAACACTTTCGAAATCTTTCTCAAAACTTTCAAACATCTCCCACTGCTCTCCGTTCACCTTGACATCGGAATCGATTTTGTCAAATGTTTCTGTAAGTTCCCCGGGGAAAGTTATGTTGTATTTCAGAGCGTCGGCTTCCAACAAATTCCGTTTCTCTTTCAATCCATTCCAAGTGAGCTGACGATCTTTAAAGACCTGCAAGTTTACCGTTTCGTTTATCTCGAGATCCTTAATCGTTGACTCCCAACGAATGTGAAACTTTTCCGCTTCTTCTTGCAGATTACTCATTTGAGACTCGATGTAGTCTCTCATGATACCAATTTGTCGTTGCAGAACGGCGCTATGATTTTCAATCAATGGTTGTAGTTGATCCCATTGTAATAGGATGTTAGATAATGAGCTCACACGCTCTTTACACCATCCAGCAAGGCAGGTGTCTTTGCCTTCGACAGTTTTGAGAAGTTCGCTCATCTGAAAAGATTTTTCGTTTTATTGAAGCGAAATTAATCAGCAAGTGCAGTACCTTTGGTAGCTCAGTCACGATTCTATCATACTTCGCACCCGCTTCGGCTATACCGGTGTCATCGAGAACTACATTTTGTAGGACTTGCAACGCATTGTGTAGGAAATCTTGCAGTACCGAAATGTCCTTCAAAATTGATGCTCTAAGGGTGCTCACTAACGTCTCCCAGTATTTTCTCCCGATGAATTCGATGTCCGATCTTAATGGTAGCAAATCAATAACGAAACAATCTAACCGATCCTCTGAACTGTGGAGATAGAATACGTTTGTCTGTTATCGGTTTTTTTGAATTTTTTGTCAATTTACTTTTGAATTTTAGCAATTTGTTGACTGAAATGCTTGCATGCCTTAAAGTTCTTATCCCAATCGTTCCAAGTGATCAGATGTATCTCACATAAGTCCTCCAAATTTATTTGCCCGAGGGCAATCCAAGGCATCCAGACATCTAATACGGCATTGAGCTGGGAAAATAAGTTCTCCGACTTTTGATACAATCCAACGAAACGGTGCCGATTTCTGTTCATCTTTGAAATTTGAATTTTGTCCACTAAACAGAACATGTTGGAACTTACCTTTCGACCATAACCTTAAATATCTTTGAACTTTGATCCGAAAAGCCTCTGAAGCGCAATGGACGTTCCAGAAATTTTCTTAGTTGGGAATAATATTTGGATTTGATCTCTTCGATCGGTGGTCGAAATTGAAGCTTCTGCTGTCTGTGATAATATGTCTATAGTCTGTCATTAACTGCCTGGCTTTCAGTGTATTTCTTACCTGAAAACTATCTCGATATTGATGTCTGGAAGTCTAGTGTTGAGATCTGTTAGCCCTTCCAAATATTGCTGTTCGAGAACTTTATACAACTGATGGTCCCAATGGAGCTTAAACGCTTGCAAATTGGTATAACCTTTAGCTTCCAAATTGGCAATTATTTCTCGAAGACGTCTCATTTCGTCTTTCCATATTTCACCTTGCCGCAGCAGATCAACGTTCATCAGCTTAATAATCTGAAACCCGTCATTTCGTTACTTAGAGTCAAAAGCTCCGATTGATTTCTATCTTACAATTCTCTTAGTGTCTTCATGTTGCCCCGCCAAGTAAGTATTATCCCTGGACAAATTACTCACAGCATTTTGAAGTACGGTCACATATCGATTAGTAGATTCTTCGTCATTCCATGCCACCGACTCACTACGCACTAACTTACTCAATTCCATTGCATTTTTAAGCAAAATTGGCCTCTGGCACGGAATAATTCGATCGCCGATTGTATTGTGAAAAGTGGCAATTTGTTGTAATCGTCGCGCACAGGCCATAAACCTTGTGGCATGTTTGGCCGTGTCACGAAGCTCGATTGGTATTCGAAAGCCAAGCGTTTCGAACTCACGTACATCGTGACAGAATGTGATAAGCTTCGGTTTGAAGGTGACTTGCATCAATTGACGCCCATCCCGTTCAAATTCAACCACCGGTTTGTCGTCTTTGAGACTATACAGATGAAAGGAAATTTTGTTTTTTGATCAGACTTTTCTTTTCGTAAATCGACAGTATCGTAATCTTACCTCAGCTCTCCATTTTTAACATTACCTGCTGACTCTTCACGCCAAAGTTCAAAATTATTTTTCAATAAATTTTCCGTTTCCTCTTTGGTTCCATTCAACATTTTCTTCAGTTCTTCATAGCCATGCCTTTCCTCAATCAGATGACTGACTTTAATGATCTCATTAATCTGAAGACCGAAGTTCTTTAAGTCAGAAACTGTTCAAGACAGTAAAACGTAGTAGGTCTTCATACCTGATGTAAGACTACCCTCAACCATCGACATTCCCAGCATATTGGTGACAGATTGACATTGCTTTGAAAAGAGGTCTTCTGATGCAGCGATGATTTTATTTCTTTGACGTAGTCGTTTATTGATTGAAAAAACAACTCCCTTTCGGCTGTTAGCAAGACCATCACGGATGGTCGTCGAAGAATGGAGTCATATTGTGAGAAAATATGAATTATCTGTAAATAGGTTCAAATAAAATTTGGATTTTCCAGTGCGTTTCGTCTGTTGCTCGAGCACGGGCTTATTATATTGGAAATTTTAATCCTTTTAAATTCTTAAAACTTCTAAAAAACAAAATTCTGAAAGTCTTAAAACTCTTGAATTTCAAAAATTTATCCTCAAAAATTCTTTAAATTCTTAAAATTTCTAAAAGTTCTTAAATACAATTGTTAAAAGTTTCCTGTGTGCAGAATAACACACATCGTATGATAAACCAAGGTAAATATAGTGAGGAGGTACTGCTATATATAACCGAATCAGATGTGCGGTGGTACGAAAGTTCGATACAAACGCCATCTCATCCCTTCGTTGAAAGCAAAAAATGGAATAGAAAGTCGGGCCATCTGTAGTGAGATAGCGAAAATATTTTTGTGAAATACAAGTAAATCGTAGTCAACCATTTTAAAAAAAGATGTCATTGGCATCGAACTTATGTGCTAGGTCGCGCGTTTGAATGACATTACCTCTTCACTATATTTACCTTGTGATAAACAATCAAAACACATTCTGAACAATTTGCTTACTTCAATCATACATGTTATGTGCGCGCACAGATGACGTTAACGTAGAAATGCACTGTGTAGGCTGTCTTTGAATTGTTTACAATACAAAGTGTTTTTGTGTGTACACCAGCTGGTGATATTCAGCTGGTGCTTATTCAGCACATAGTAAACTTTTAACAATTGTATTCCCAAAAATTTCTTAAATTTATTAATTTTAGAGAATTTTCAGAATTTCATTCCTTAAAATTCTAGAAATTTTCTACCAAAAAACCCATAAAAATTCTTAAGGCCAAGTAAGGTGTTTATTATCGCACAATCTTTACTTTGTAAGCACCTTCACCTGGCCCTAAAAGTTAAAAAAAAAAATCGGAATAATAAACTCTGTGCTTGAGTGGACCGTAGACTATAGACAATGCCCATTAGACCCACCTGTCTCGGATTGCTTAAATGATTATTAAGTTTCGGTTTCAACAATGATGCCATTTTTTCATCGACTGGTTGAAGCTTAGCTTCAAATTGACCAACGGCTTTCTGCCATCGTTTTGCACCGAACGGACTTACATCAAGGATATTTATATCTAAAAGGAATATGAATCAGCAAGCCACATTTTTAATAACAAAAAGTAAAGGAAACGTACCAGCAAATGGATGAAACATGGCCATGATAACTTTATCCATACGATCATCCTCATTAAAGATCGTTGCTATTTGCATATACAAATTTTTGATAACTTTAATCTCATTAAGACGTTCTCGAAACAACTTAGCATTCTTCGGTATATGTGGACCACCTGCCCATGGATTTGCAGCATTGTTCGGCCAAAACAGACGAGTCAGCGAGTCGCAGATGTGTATCCACGAATCAATTGTGTCCATACTCTCACTAAGAACTTGACTTGTATGAACGGAATTTATGTTCCAAATATCAACCGTACTGAGGCCATCGATGCAAGCATCAATCACAATCGATGATAGTATGTTCATTAGGTCAACCATTCGGTTTTGAGGATATGAATGCGGCAGACGCCATAATTCGTCTAATGTTGTGTGAACGGAGTCCAGAAATTCGTCTAGGCATTTTGTTGAGTTCACTTGAACAGATCTGATGTACGGAAAGTTGTAAAACATTTACTGTAATTGCAGATCAACGATCATACCCAATTTGAACATTTAGATGTTCGACGATGTCAACGATAGCTTTGGCCTTATCCTTATCAGTCTTGGTCGGCGAGTTTAATAGATTCTGTTTCCAAAAGTTGATTTCATCCTGAACTGTGTGAATTCCTATTAGAGACAAATCGTTCGATATACAGCGTCTAATAATAGGTTTCAAATAAATGTTACCAGAATGTGATAAGCCCAAAGATGCTCCAAGGGTGGTGTGTAAATTATCGATAATTTTTTCTATGTCCGATGAATAGTCGACTTTTTGCTAGAACATAAATGAAGGTAGATGGAAAAAGTGAGCACTTGCAATAAATCTCGGTATTTGAGTACAAGGTAATCAGAGCTTATTTTAGTGAAATAGTTTCTCTAATTTCGCTAAGTTTCACGAATTTTTATTTCCGGAAGTTTTGGTAAATCCATAATTTAAAGAAGTTCAGTAAGATTCAGATAACAAATTTCTACCAAAAGTCGAATTAACTCAACATAAAATTGATAAATAATTTATCAAAATTGTAGAAATTTAAGCGAAACTTGGTGAAACTCCACAAATATTTTTTCTAAATTTCATCTAAAAATTGTCTAAAATATGCTCTGAAGTTAACTGATGCTATGATGTAAATAAAGCAGAAATATGAAACCTAAGTTCCAACTGAACTAGAAGTACCTACTCCAACTCAAGAAATAAAGTTTTACGACAGAGTTCATTCTGAAAGCCTGTACCTTTGTAACATTTGGAGCGTATACTCTCGACACCGAATTGTATATTGATTTCACTAAACCACCTTCCAATGTCAGTATGCCAATCGGCACCTCTACATTCGCTTGCATCGCGCCCAGTTGCGGAATCTTGTAGAATAATATCGAGTTTTCGTCTGTTGGTACGGTATGATGGAAACGTAACGCATTTTCTGAATGTGTGATTGCTAGAACATTAATTTCGTCATTCTGGAGGAATTCCTGAATTGAACCGTCGTCACTGGGTTGAGTTGCCGAATTGTGTGAGAAGTATTCGGCTTTTAAAAATAAAATCGAAGGTTCTTCAGTTAGTATGTGGCTTAGGATAATTTTAGAGCATACAAACCCGATGTGTTTAAAATGAATTTAAGTTTAGTTCGATCGGACATTTTTGCACTTTACTAAAAATAACACATTTTATGCAGCACTTGGAGGAACCTTTTTTGTTTGTGTGGCGTTACCAAGGGTTTCCAATTTGGTTTTGACAAATCTATATCGATCGAATGTTTTCGTTATTGGTCATGCATAACATGTGGACTCTAAATAACTCGTTGGCAAGGAAAACAAAGTTCGTTTGTGATCCATAAATTCGGACCATAATTTACGTAAAGCACCACAAGCGCTACAATTCAGCTGGTTCCATTCAAATGTTGAATGTTTTTGCTGAATATTTTGCTTACATGATTTCAAACAGTGCACAGTTGCCAGGCAGGAGCAATCTTTTTGACGATGGGCCTAAATGCATGAGTAGAGTAGGTCTGATTTTCTGCGAAACGCTTGAGTAATCGATTTTAACGGGATTTGGGGAGGTTCGCGGTATTCTAATTAGTCATAATCAAAATTTTGAACCACATTCGTACTGTGCTTTACTTGATTAGGCAATGTAAATGCATATTCCAAATCAGCCATTTATATTGCCGTAACACGAGAATGTACTTGTGTTCTCTGCTCCTGCCTGGTTTACTTTACTCTGCCCAAAGCACTGTGCTCTGCCCCGTGTTTCAAAATAATAATAAATAAACTTGAACGTGAACTTGAGAATTGGTACAGTGTGCACAATTAAAAGGATCAAAGCAACGCACTTCGTTGATCAAAGCCTATAAATTCAAAAATTTTGAAAATATTTAATCTGCTACTTCTTTTGATGTAAGGATTTTCAACGTATCAATCCTTTAACGTAAAGTATGGTTTCAACTCAACAAAATATTCAATTTTGCCTCTCACACGGAGTACTTTTTTGGTAAATGAAATTTCAACGGTGGAAAACAAGCCTAACTATATTTTTACCATATTTTGTGTTATAGCGCAATCTCCGCTGCCGCTAACAGATGACTGTAGTCATTGCTCATGCCTTATCATTGATTTCAAAATAAAGTTCCTTTTGATCCGTAGAAAAATGTACTATGGAAAACTGATACTAGGGTGTTTCTCAAATGGAATTGGTTCTCTGAGAGAATTTCTTTCATATCCTCGTAAATCCCTCCGATATCTTAAAAAAATCCGATTTTCTTTATGGCATATAGAGGCCGTATATGCTTACCACAAGTTTTGTTTGTTACATAGTCTATACTACTCTTTAGTGACTTGAGTCATTTTGAGATCCTGTTGATGAAAAACCTTTATTTTCACTAGCTTTTAGTTGACGAGGCTCTAAATAAATGAATTAATTAAGGGATGCAGAACCTGAGAGGATTTTCGACTGGGGTGCACTTTTCGCTAAAAGGCGCATACTTTTAACGAAAAGAACGTACATATTTTCAAAAAGAATATTTTCCCTTACACTGAGGTTTCGGTTCTCAAGATACCTTTTAAGGTATCACATATCTTAGTCACATTTCTTAATTTCAGAGTTTTTGCATATCACCTACCATTTACCATAGCACCACGACTAAAAAATTTACAGGATAAGTTCGTGAGTGTGAAAATGTAAGTGGTGAGCGCAGCGAACCAGTCTTAATTTTCAGAGAGCTATTTCGCCAAAAACATAAAATATATATTACACACTTGTCACGAAGAAGTCGAGGCTTGCCGAGACTGATAGTGACAAGTGTGTACTCTATTTTATTACATAAGCGAAAACGAGACAAAAACATAGAACTGAAGTGTAATTTTTGAATTATTCTTCTAGTTACGTAATTTTGACAACTGAACACCGTGCGTATGTGAAAAATCTAAATAATCACGCGGTCAACAAGTTAAAAGCAATTGATTTGAAATAAACATAGTTTTCATTTTTTTTGCTGGTCTCAAAAATATTTCTTTTCGTGATATTTTTCTAAATATTTTTTTAGACGAGACATAAGAGGCGTCCTCCGCCGGAGGACGGGAAGTGGTGTTGGTGCACCTCAGAGGGCGTCTGGTGCACTTTCTCCCCAACGATGTATGTTATTTTAGGGTCTGGGGTCTAGACTATGTAACAAACTTCCAGTAAGCATATACGGCCTTTCTTTATATGACATGCCATTTTTTTAGATATTGTAAGTGGAGGGGCTTACGAAAGTGAGAGAACCAACTGCATTTGAGGAACACCCTCACGTGATCTATTGCATTTTTGTTTGTTTTTTCAATGAAAATTAAAGAAGTCAATTTTAATTGTGCCTAAATTACTCATGTGAAGTACCTAAATGGCGACACTATTACTAAAACCTCCTTTATTTGGCATATACTGTCGTTCTAGCAAGTTTTTATAATATCTATTTAAAGTTGTACGTATACTATAAACCTTATAATTTGTTGCGTTGATTCTTACAAATACTAATAGTTGTAGCGTTTAATTGTTATTACTATGAGAGTGTAATGGGAAATGTGAATATAGCAACAATAAACGTACTTTGAAAACGTATATCAGACTTTGTTGTTGGCTCAGTCGTTTTATCTTCAAATTTTTGACTAGACAATTTTTGAATAGAATATTTTTCTAGAGAGAGAGAGAGAGAGAGAGAGAGATAGAGAGATTCTCTTTGAAAAGAATAAAAACGAAAACTACATATATTTGCTTCCCAACTGAACTCTCAATTAAAAACAACATTTTTTTGTAATTTTGAATATTCCGTGCTGTTTTTCTTCATATCGTGTTGTTTCTTCTATTTACAGATGGCACTTGTGTCGACGATGTGTCAAAAAAAGACGCACCGAGGTTTTCCCATTTTTTAATTGTGGGATTGGCGTATTCTCTTATTATATATGTTCCTAAATTTTAATATTTTTGCCGGATAAATTTGTCGCCATAAATTAAAAGGCATACGATCGCAAAACTTAAAAGCAAAAAAAATGTGTCTCAGTAAAAGGGCGTCGTAAGTACCGATAGCAAGTTCAATGTATAAAAAGTGACTCAGTTGCAGCACCGTCGAAAGAAGGAAAAAAAAACTATAAGAAAAGAACAAACATTTTGACTCACCTTGTTGCTTAGAGGCAGAGAATTTTCATCCGACTGATTTAGTTTTCTTTTCAATAAATTATTTCCATTTTCGTCTATCGCCGATCGGTTTTGTGATCAATTTTTATTATTTTGTTTTCATTTCGGTGTACAAAATAATCGCAGTTTTTATTATATCGAGTTGAATCCAGTCCGGTGTGTGTTTTTTTTTAATTGTGTGTTTCGTGTGTGTGAATCAAAAATTGTAAAATAAATTCCAAAGATCAAAAATCACAAATAAAATGGAATACAAATTGGTTGTTGTTGGGGCTGGTGGTGTTGGAAAATCGGCATTAACAATACAATTAATACAAAATCATTTTGTCGATGAATACGATCCAACTATTGAGGATTCATACCGCAAACAAGTAGTTATTGGTGAGTAACATGTCGATGTCAAATTGAATTTTTTCTTGATCTTGAGAAGATTTGTTGAAGATTTTCGCTTTTAAAAATGTATATTTATACGAAAACCCTTAGGAAAATGAAAAATATTTTTTTTTTTCATCAATGACCAATTTGTGAGTACAGCGTATGATGCGTATATATATGAAATTGTCTGAAGAGCAAGCACAATACAGATTGTTTGAACAAAGAATTCTATTTATATATCGACAATCCACTTATGTTTGTTTTTTCTCTGCTTCACTAGTTTTATTATGAGAGACAAATTGAACAGGTAATTTATAAATTCAATTGTATTTTGGAAACGTACGGCTGCCTAAACCGTTCTATTTATAACTTTGATCTCAAAGGCATTAGCAGTGTTACTTTTACGTTCAACTGATAACTACATAAGTAAATAGATGACCTCCTCCGTTCAACGCACTGATTTTTCGAAGCATCTGTTTGGTACAGCTATGACCATTTTCCAAACGAATCACAATTATTGCGTATCTTGCATATGACTCTAACTTCATTGGGCACCACTTTTGATCGTAAAAAATGATGCAATTGGCTACATATTCAAATTGTTATGTCCAGTTCAACTTTCTTCGGCTAGTTCAATTAATAATCAGAAGAAGACAGAATGTTCTAGATTTTAAAGATTAAACTAGACGCATTAAGACTTTTAAATTGAAATGGTTCATTCAATGTCCCTAAAATAATTCCAATTCAAGAGGCATCGATACTTAGCTAATATTGTAGCCTACATTTGCTTCTCTCATGTTTCATTTTTTGGTGATATCTTTTCATCAGAATCCTTTTTGAAAAATGTACGACCGCAATAACGACCATGAATGTGTTAGCTTGTGTGTTAGCACACGTTGCCGGTTATTGCGACTTGTCAACCCTAGGCACACCGGAAAAGTGCTAAGGGAGTTGAAGAATACCTCCAAATAAATCTCTAAAAATCAAAAATTTTACTTTTGATTTTTAGAAATTTATTTGTAGGTGTTCCTCGACTCCCTTGGCACTTTCCAGCGTACCGTTTATCCCCTACGTGTTAAAATAATAATTAGTTTTGGTTGTAGTCGTTTGACTAGCTCTGAGACAAGTCAGCAGTTTTACGAAATTTTCATAAAATTCTCAGTTTAAGCATAACCACGACAGAGTAAAGATAACGTTTATTTTACTCTGCCGTGGCATAACTGGTCGAACCTATATTCTGTTGAAAGCTAACACACTCATGGTCGTTATTGCTGTCCTATATTTTTCTAAAAGAATTCTGGTGGAAAGATATCATCAGAAGTAAACTAAAATCAAGTATTTTCATCAGAGAGTCTCTTAAGAAATAGTGAAACTGTAAGTTTATATGGTAGAGTTCGTTCAAGTTCCGGTCTCATCTCCTTAACTATCGACTGAGATAAGTCCTAACCAGTTCCTTATAGCCTTGATACAGTAAGAGGCAGTAAAATTTCAGCATTAATTTGCTCCAGCTGATTTACAAAAACAATCGAAACTGTCTACTAGATACGTCTTTATATGGTTTTATCTAATCCACTCGGTGTAGCAGCTTCAATTGTATAAGTTTGATTTTATGTGAAATTTCACTGGACTTAATTTTAATTATATGTGCAAGTCATAAGTCAAGAGTCTCGACACTGGCACATTCCAACCGGCAAAAATGGACAAGCTTTAGCTTTTTAAGTCAGCTATAAATCGGCTGAAAATTCTGCTATAAATTTTGTGGATGAGAAAGTTTCTATTATAAGATTTCTTACTGAACTTGAGCCCTCATGTCAACGCCACTATTTTTGGATGGTCCACGTTTTAACCCCCATCGACAAACTTCAGCGATTGTATATTACAACAACCCTAACATCTGCTACAAATAACTGATTCATTTAAGGAAAGTCAAAGTATTTTTTTCCATTTTTAAAATGCTGTTATCTACCTGATTGTACATGTTCACTGATCTGATGTTTAGCAGGTAGAACGGTAAAAAGTCACCCTATCAAATGGCATTCTTGACTGTTTCTCTTCATTTTAAATAAGGAATGCAAAAAGTTCCAAAGTCAAATTATAGGTTGTTCATCGTTCGAAGATTCATATTTTTCTATATCTAGTTTAGAATCTGTATATCCATTTTCGCATGTTTTTCTACCCGTTACTCACTCCACATGTTAAATAATATATCAGCAAGTCGGCGCCCGTATACATCACCACTATAACTGTAAGTTGACTAATCAATTGAAGATATAAAAATTCATTTTTCATTTTATTACACCAATCTGGATCGAACGACTAGGTAATAACATTTTGAAAGAAATTTTTATTGTTTGAAAATGATAGTCGCAATTATCTGCCAGGAATCCAAAAACAAAAATTTTTGTCGAAAATAAATGTGCGCCAAACTTGAAAAATATTTAACACATGACTCAACGGCTGGCTGTGCATGTGGTTTGTCTACAATTATATCAATTTATTTGATTGGAAACGTTAACGCTTATACTGGAATTTTCATTGTGTATACGCAGTGCTTGATGATATCGGCTGTGCACATTATACTCAACCAGTCGAAAGTATATTTCTTCAAATGCATCCACGACGAGTACGGTTCGAATGAGATGTGTTTAAATATGTGAATCTACTCGAGTGAATATTAGATTAGATGACTGGGTTATATAAGGGTTCACAGAGTTCATTTCGGTAGTAGCTAATAGTTTTAATTATTAAATACCAAAAGGAAATTTATTCCATCATATGGCATTTGAAATGGACTGTAAATAAGATACTGTCTCGAATGAATGTTATACAGAGATTAACTTTCTTCGTGACGAAATAATTTATAATTGGTTATGGTTACTCTATCAACCAGAAGAATTGTTTATCTCATATTCATCCTACGCTAACAATTAGATTAATTTAGGTTTTTTTTTCTCTTCTCCTTTCCCCAGATGGAGAAACATGTTTATTAGATATTTTAGACACCGCCGGTCAAGAGGAGTATTCAGCAATGAGAGATCAGTATATGCGAACAGGTGAAGGTTTCCTGTTAGTATTTGCTGTGAATAGTGCCAAAAGTTTCGAAGATATAGGTAAGATTTATCGGGAACGTTTATTTACGATTTTAAACTTAACCGAAACAAAATTCATTATAGGAACATATCGTGAACAAATTAAACGAGTGAAGGATGCTGAAGAGGTTCCGATGGTGTTAGTAGGTAATAAATGCGATTTACAGGCGTGGGCTGTGGATATGACTTCGGCAAGAGACGTAAGTTTAAAAAAATTGTTATTTTTATAGAGCAACTCTCATAGTCCTTACAATTTTAACCATACCATAAATAACATGCGTCTAGTAGTCTAACCAACTCTATTATACACATGTGAACAAACAACTCAGACTAAAGTGTTGGCTTCAGGTCGTAGCTTTTCCAGCCGTAGAAATAAACTATTTTCTCAGAACTGAGTTCATTTGTCACTTTTCCTAATATGATGAAATGACTTTCATGAAAAGCAGACTCTAAATAGAAGAAATGTTTGTCTGGAGTGGCTGCTTAACTGATCGTTGATATCGGCTAAGTTTGTATTCGCAATGCATAACAGCCTCAGACGTTACTTAACAAGCATGGGAGAGTTCCAGTACTGAATACAATTTTTAAGAAGGCATTGTTACACCTACTGAGCTTCGAGGTTTCACAAGTTTACATCGTAGTGATCAAGGTTTTCTTTTCGATTAAAAGGGTCACGATGGTTACTTCCACCGAAACAGCCCTGGCGGCCATTCGAGATTCTTGCACAATATGTTACTGTGGTAACGAAGAACAGATGCGCTGCTACTAAATTGGTAGTATCAGTTCATTATAGTCAACCCGGAAATGAATTATCTTCCCTCACGCCGATCTTACCACATCTTCATAAATGCAGTGTTACCATCCGAACGATGTGATTTATACTGACTTAATCCCGGAAGTCAAAAGTTCTTCTCCTTCATTGTCTTGTGACAGTCGTTATAACCAGATTTGTCTTTCATATCCTAAAAGGTATATAAGAGCGATGAACCCGTTGCAAATTTGTAGCCTAGGCGGAAAAATATTCGTTTTTTGATAATTTCTCTGAGCCAAAATCTTATTTTGAAAAAGTAAAACCATTAAGGCACGCAAAATGCCGTAATTTTAAAAGAAAAATTGGTTTGTGAGTCATAACTTAACCCACTTGGAGAAACCTACGCAGATTACATAAATTTACACAATCTGCAAAGGTTTCTCCAAGTGGGATAAGTTATCTCTCCCACAAACCAATTTTTCCTTTAAAAGTAACACGTTTTTGCGTATTTTAATGGTTTTACTTTTTCAAAAAAAAAACACGGAAAATAGGTGGAAAAGTACAATAACAAATAGCTTCTTTTCACGTAACAGACATATCCTCCCACATCTACCAAATTGATCCATTGCCAATTCCGTTTGCAGCAATCATATAAACGTTGAACTAATTTATGTTTATAGGTAGCTAAACAATACGGTATACCATTTGTCGAAACATCAGCCAAAACACGAATGGGTGTCGATGACGCCTTTTACACTTTGGTGCGTGAAATTCGACGTGACAAGGAGCAACGAGGTAAAAAGCTTAGAACTCGATTAGGATCACGGCGTCGTTTTAAGTGTACGTTGCTGTAATTTTTCTTTCGATTTAAAAAATAACACAAACAAAAAGAGAACACTTTCTATGTGGACATATATACACAACATATTCGTTTGTATAAACAATATTTTACAGTTTTTATTCATCAAAAAGAAGCAAACACTAATCATAGACATTTTATTATTTAAAGTTAATCAAAAAAATGCTTATCCTGCATTAGATAAGAACAAAAATGTTTAAGCAAAACGACTACATCGACTTTTATTGATATTTGTTTTCTGTTCGTAACTTTCTTCAACGACTGTTTCTCTTCATTTTGTTACTCTTCGTAACACAGAAAAGCCAGGCACATGAATGTTAAAATAAGACGAATCAAAACAATTTGTTGCTACATAAGGCTCACACATTTTGAAACAAAAGATGAATGAAAACACAAAAAGCTCTGATCAGAATAGGTTGACCGATTTTTTACCTGAATTTTAGGATATCACCCTGACCTGAACCTAATTTCATTGTAATCTCTGCGGTCATGTTTAAACCCGTAAGGTGTGGTTTTATGTAAAATCTGAAAGTTTCGTACAACTTTTTCAGGTAACCTTTCAACGACATATTTCAGATTACACTTTAACTGATTCTCATTATTTAGTTTGAATGTCAATTCAGGTCAGGCCAACATTAGTTCAGATCAAAAATGGTTTAAGTATTTTCATATCAGGTTCAGGTAAATCTGAACTGTTCGAAGCTTTATAGGGAGCAAGCTTCTGTAAGATTAAATTCAATTTCTTTGATTTAAACAAAATGAAAGAATTTAGCAGAGGAAAACAGATTTTGTCAGCAAATAATATCTAGTTTAGACACTTTGCCACTCACTTTGCCAGGTACTTCAAAACTTGATCTACTAAGAACTTTTTAACGGAAAATTTCGATTATTTTTACTTACAGTTGGGAAAGGGCTGACAAGATTTTCATCACCAAAACAGGGAAACGTCTTGTCATGCTAACAACGCTGTTAGTTTTAACTTTAAAATTTCCGTAAACCATAAACGTAGCATGGACGTCAGCACAGGCGTTGCACTGAACTATTTTTTATTACATCTGCAGTGTTTATTCAGTGTAAAAGCTCAAAGGGTTCACATGAGCTCGACTAACTGGTATACGCGGGCGGGCGCACAAGCTCGATTACAGTATGATTTTCCAAAAAAATACGTTCAGTTATCGATTTGGCGCTTAGGATTTTGTAGTTTGAAAATCGAACCCTTTCCGATCGTAATAACAGTCTTCAATGATTTTTGAAAAAAGAGAATTGTTTAAAGACTGGAACACTTCGACATTTCATTACATTTAAACTAAAGTAATCGCAAACTAAAGTACTAGATTTTATACATCTCCTTTTAGATTTGATAAACTCTCAAAGTAGATATATTTGAATAAATTCTGTAAAATTTCCACTCGCCGTATCTTTGAACACATGCCGGTATATAGCTGTTGATACAGTTGTTGAAGATCTGGAAGAAATTGAAATGTTAGTCTCAGAAGCTTTTACTCAAGACACGAAAGAATATAGACAGAATTGAAATGTGAACACCGTTTTCATAAAATTATGGTTTTCATGCAATCAATCAATTAAATTTTTTTTGTTATTGTTGGTGTTACAAAATTTAAAATTTAACAAAATAGTTAAACTCATGATAAACAAATTCAGTAACCATAGTTCTTCCTCTTATTGAGTAATAAGAAAAAATAAAATAAAAATAAAACAAATTTCAAATGTAAAGCTGTAAAAAATTTAATTTGTTGATAAAAAAAGTGAAGTCATCGTGAAGTCTTTTTATTAGAATGAAAGTTTCAGGTAACGATGACAGAGAAAGTAAAAATTTAAGTAAAACAAATTATATTTTCATTAACAAATTAAAGAAAAGAAAAGCATTTTTGAGCATGTGTTTCAGTACATTATAATATCGTGTAATCATGAACAAAAGAGTACATTGTAATTATTATAAAAAAAAAACTAAAAAGAAAAATATGAAATTTTACTTACGAAGCATATTTAAAAAAAAAGTATTACTTAACCCACATTTGATTCCGTATAATCAACAATATGCCACAAAAATATAGAAGAAGAAAAAACATATATTTTTGAAAGGATAAAACAAATTTTATACCGTACAATATATGCATACAATTACGCACAGAATATAAAAAAACGGTGTACCTTCAACCAATAAACTTTAAAAATTTAGTTAAAAAAGATATAATAAAGACAAATTACCGCAAATTACTACATATATAACAACATTTTATTAAAAAAATAAAAATAAAAAATAAATAAAAATTACAATACAAAATACGATGGCCCTATTAATTCAAGATAAAACACAAGGTCCTCAAAAGGAATTATCATTATTAAAATTGTGCGAAACATTTAAATGAAAAATACAAAAAAATTTATTGATTAAATATATTAAACAAACGAAGAGAAAGAAAGAAAAAAAAAACAAAAAAAAAAACAACAGAAAATTTAATTGATTTCTATTAATTATTTGTAAATATTAAAATATAAAAATGAAAAGAAAATTTTAGGATAAAATTAGCTGATTCTGAACGGCTTACAAATCTTTATTCGTTTTGTAATTTGAATTGAAAATAATATTTCATTTTTTGAAAAATTGAATTGAAAAGTTTAAAAAAAAAACAAAAAATTTACTGTAAACTGCCTTTTTTCAAAATAAAATTTCTATTATTTTAAACGTACAAATCGATTGATTCATATCAGAATGTAATATCAGAGGAAGAGTATCGAACGTCTACATAGACTACGTAGTACTTAAATTTGCATCATCAACGCATTGATGCATTTAAGTACAGAAAAGTTAAAATTTTACTGCTAAAACTCTTAGACTTAGGAAAAATGATACATATTTTCAACTCATTACTTAAACTGTGCACGCATGATACTTACTTTAATGAATGTCCCCTACGGAAAATTAACATTACATGTATGTTGGCCCCCTCGAAAATCGTTTATTTCCTATGTACTCATTTTGTGTCCGATCGGAAAAGTTTATTACATCCCTAGAGAGGTAATAGTTCATTACATACATCTTACATACATCATTAAAATTCTCAAACACTGAAATAAAGCCGGTTGTTGTTACTTTCGTGTTGATGCTAACAAATTTGGCAGCAATTGTGGCTTGAATTTAATGCACAACAAGCAAGCACTTTATTTTTCAAAAAAAAAACAATTTTTTGAAACGCAGAATTGAATATGTCGGTCATATTTGTTTTAGAAATTGTTTCAATGTCGTTAACGAACGCTAATGGCGAAACAATTCAAATTGCGAGTTTTTCTCTTATTTTCTAGATTAGGTCTCTTCACTTCACTGCAAAATTTATTTTAAAATCAACAGAATTAGCAAAACACAAAACACAAAATTTGCATGTAGCATCTTCGCAAAACAATTCAATATGAAAATGTTACAATTGATTTAATTGTGTTATTGTTACGATATTGTTATAGCACATTGTGACAACTGATTTTTTGGGATCAATATTTTTAAAGAAGTGTGTGTGTATGGTTTGTGAGCCAATTTCGCCAGTGAGCTAGATTCGTTTGTGTAACGGTTCAATGGTGTTGAGGAATTTCGCGCCGCGTCATTCACAATAGCCCACACAGTGACATTTTCCTTATACAAAATGTGTCGTTTTGTCAATTATTGTGAATGACGCGGCGCGGCCGTTTCAATGCAACAACAGATTGTTTGTTTTTTCACCTATTTTTGTGAGAAGGAAAAGTATTTACCAAATTTTTTTTCGTTGTGGTTCCTCGAGGCGCATACATACATGTAATGTTTTTTTTCCGGAGGGGTATGCATTAAAACTATATACATTGGGTGTGGCTTGGTAGTTCATTACATTTGGAACCAATTTATGAACTCGCGAACTCACGCGTGTGCTTTAAGCACGTCGCTTTGACAACTGTTATTTTGACTTGGGTAGTTGCATACCTCGCCTTCGGGCCGGATATGCAAACTCTAAACTTGTCAAAATAACAGTTTTCAAACCTTGGCGCTCAAACACACACTTGTGAGTTTTGCTCGTATCACAAATTGATCACTAATGTAATGAACTACCCTTAGACGAATTATTACTATTAGAAGGGGCCGTGCCTGGTTTTTTTACGGTGCGATTTGGCAACGGACCGAATGCAACACTGGAACTCACCAACAGCGCGAGGCTATTTATACTAAACCGAGTCAAAAAACAAACAAACAGAGCAAACAGCTCTTCCCTTACCAAACTTGATCACGTGGTTCGTCTAAGGAACTACCTCCGCAGCACCCAATGTAACACACTATTACTTTACTTTACCGGCGCTACAGCCACTTGTGGGCCTTGGCCTGGTCGAGAATCCTGTTCCAGCATTCCCTCATTTGCTGCACTTTGCCAACCTCTTATTCCACGTATGATACATCCTTTAAAATTCGCAGTGGTCTAATAGAATGACTTTACTTCAAAAAACTTACTATAAACAATGCAGCGAATAAACGAATCAGCACCAGACGAAAAATCCTAAAGGCTTTGCTAACCTATAGGCGGGGTTCGGAATTCACGTAAAACATGTGGTACACACTCACCAACCCGCACTGACCCGCGTGATGTTTCATGATTAAATACCCCTCAACATCGTAGTGGATAATAAAGTCTACAAATATATATTTGAAGATGAATTGGTAAAGCTGTAAAGCTTAGACCTCAGGCTAAACAACAACTATATTTTTGTGATCAAACCAGTAACCAGTAGGGTTTAAACAATCCTCGAAAAATTGATCTTAATTCAAAATTTTACCACCGAAATATACTATTGTTATGTTATTCTTACTCGTGGTCCTGCCCTCTACAAATATCACTAAAAACACTTCTCGTCCACGAGAGGTCGAATCAAATTTTTGCAAGCTCACCGTGCTTGATAATCAGAATTCAACAAAAAATACTTTTCATGTCATCTCTGTAGTCTGACAGAAGATTGGATTAATATCAGATGCCCATTTTCAAGAACTTTTTGTTTTAAACATTTTGAACGAACACGAACCTTTGTTGTTTATGTTTTCAGTAAATAAATCTGTGGCAGTATAGTCAACCAGCTTGTTCTTGAATATCGGATTTGAAAGTGCTTTTAAAGGAAACTGAAGAAAAATTTGAGAAACTAAATTTCAAAGTAACGGATTTTGGTCTAACGTAATGCCAATCAAGAGATTCTCCAGACCGAATGATTGAAGCATTGTTTCCTTGCAAACTAAATTTACTCAGTAATACGTTTCAAACCAAGAGAATAATAAAAGTCGGTTGAATATTGGCATTAAATTTCATTCATTTTAAAGCAATCAAAAATCAATTTGCAGCCTATCAATTCCGCTTCGGAAAAATTTGTTTTGATTCATCGTGTGACGACTTTCAGATTGATGCCATTTTCCAAAGCCAATATGAAGTTTGTTGGGCTGATTTTGTTTTCATTGTTCTTGTGCACATCACCCAATTCGAACCTGAATTTTCTCAGTAATAAAAGTAGGCCGACGCTAGAATTCAATCGAGCCAGCCGCCTACCAATACAATTGCGAGCGCCCTCTCCAAAAGTGATATTGGGCATTTCGATGAAGCTTTTCTGTAATCTCTGCGATTCGTTGTGTCTCTCTGGTATGAATTTTTCGGGTTCATCGTAATATGATCGGTCGTAATGGAGTCCCAACGAACTGATAATAACTGACGTTCCTTTTTCAATTACAACTGAGGTACCGGGAATTTTATAGTCAGTCGTACAGATCCGTGAAATTCCAGGGAATGGTGGATACAATCGCAAACACTCTTGAAAAGATTACACAGATTATACTATTTTTTCAAAGTAGCACAAACGTTTACCTGTAAAGCAACACGAGAAATATTTCATCTGAGATACTGCATCGTAGGTTAGCTCGCCATCGTGTCTTCGAATGACCTCTTCAATCTCGTCGGACACCTTCTGTTGGATATTCGGGTGCTTGGCCAACTCATACAAGAAAAAAGACATAGCTGACGATGATGAATCGAAGCCACCGAGGAAGAACAGCAGCGACTGTGCGGCAATATCTTCAATTGTTAATGACTTGTGCCCTGATTTAGTTTCAGTGGTCCAATTATCATCTTCTTTCACCTGTCCCTCATTTCGAATTTGCATCAGCAATTGAAATAAATCTCTCCGTGTCACATTGTTCTTTTCTCGATATTCCAAATTTTGTCGCACAGTTTCAATCAGAAAATCGCCCACTTCTTTGTCAGCAAAACGTACACCAAAAAGCTTTATCAACTTTGGCGACAGAAGAGTCTGAAAATTACTGCGAACCATGGCTCTGAAGGACGGTTTGAAAAATACTCGCACTACATTCGTGCTGAATTCGTTGTCGGTTTCGAAGCAATCAATCTCTAGTCCAAATGCAACTGAGACGATAACGTTTGTAGCGTAATGTGCAAAAATTTGTCGCAATTCAATCGATTCATTCGTGTTGGCAAATTTTTCGATGTATTTTTCCATTGATTTACCACAGTCAATGATTGTTGGAAGCATTCCCTTCAATTTGCCCGATGTGAACGCCTGTGAAAGTTTAGTCCGCATTCGTTTCCATTTTTCTCCATGTTGCAACAACAAGTTGTCAGCCATTGGATCGACATCGGTTGATGCATGCTGACCAGGCTCATCGAAATATTGAGAATCTTTCACCAATATATTTTGGATCAGCCGCGGATCACGAATTAAAAGAGCCGGAGTAATTGTTGAATAAACTCCGTAGAATGGTTCGCTGGTTTCGTTGTATAAATCTTGCAGATCTTGAGCAAACGATTTCTGTTTTAGGAATGATTTCGTAAAATTTCCTAACGGAAAAGTTGGCTTTTTGTATGGGACTCCTTGTCGCTCCCAATAAGAGTACGATCTTTTCACAAATAAATACAATGTCACTATTACAACTGAGAGAAACGCCACAAAAATTGGAATTAGTGACATTTTTCCTTTCACTAATTTTGGTAATTGATAATCTTTCATTTATTCAATGTCTGATAAGTCAAAATGCATTATCGCATGTTTCGGTTACGCTGATAACTACGATAATAGTAGATTGCGTACTGGTTTTTGGATATTTTTATTTTAACGGGTGCACTGTCGTTGGTGCAAGTGCAACGTTTGCAGCCTGAGTCGAACCAATAAATGTGTAAAGCAGGTATGGTCTATTGTCCGCCCGGAGGACATACAAATTTGATTTTCGTACTTAAACGCACTCATTTTCATATTATTTTGACTAAAATGTAAGTGCGTTTAAGACGAACTCGCCGTTCGACCATATCTGTTCTAGACTTTCATTGAGTCGAACCACATAAAGCTCGTAGGGCACGATGAGGCATCGATGCTTAAGTTCCCATTCCATTCACCAGAAAGTAGTCCGTGAGAGAGCGAACTGTCAAATAAACAAAGCAAAAATTGAAACACGGAGTACTTTTTTGGTAAGAGGAAACTAAGCATTAGCTAAAATTCCACCAGAATCCTTTTTCAAAAATATATCACCGCAATAATGACAACGAATATGTGTTAGCTTTCAACAGAAAACAGATGTAGCTTTGGCAGTTTATGAAAATTTCGTTAAACTGCTGACTTTTCTCAGAGCTGGTCAAACGACTACAACCAAATCTAATTTTTTATTAAAGCTAACACTTCACTTTCGTGGTCGTTACTGCGGTCGTATGTACAATCTTCGAAAAGGATTCTGATGAAAAGATATCATCAGAAATCAAATACGAAACACACAAATGTAGGCTACAATCATAGCACTGAACCAAGCACTAAAACAGATTTTTTTAACGGATATTTAGCCTCTCTAGTATGATCTGCCACAAAATAAACAACATTTTTTGAACCGCCACAAGTAGGTCGCTTGGTTGCAGATGCTATACTACAATTTAAGCTAAACAGTGATGCCTCCTTAATGCTGCTGTCATTGCGTAAAACAAGTGTCCGGGGGTGAGGCGGGTGAAGTGAGTAAAACAATTTTTTCCACATTAAAGCGGGTATATACTCAACTTATGAATGATGAACGAAATTGATTTTTTTTTTTTAAATTTAATGAAAACGAATTTGCTTCAAATCTGAACAATTATCTGAACAATTGAATGATGACAATTTTTATCTCCCATTCATTTTTATCATGATGATGAGCACAGCTCTGCTTCTAATATGAACATAAGAAATATTTAGAAACGAATGCCTTGCATTTTGTCTTAAAGATAGGAGTCATGATTTCTTGGCGTGAAGTGAATAAAAATGCACAACACATGCATACACGCATACGTATTTCAAAATTTGGAGGCTTTCTGACGTTGGAAAAATGGGTTTTCGGGGTGTTCGTAGTAGAAGCAGTGCTATGTGATGAGGTAATACACTGAAGCCAGTTATCATGATATACCTTTTGTCTATGGGTATTTTTGATTACAATGATAACCGTCTTCAAGGTAATCTCTTGCAATTATTATGATGAATCTTTTGTCGCACGAGGCACGACCATTACTTTCTTTAAAATAAACCACTAAAACCGATACTTGTCGGACGGTGTATGCGGGTGTATGTTGGTTTCGGTGCTTTCTGGACTCAATGTTTAAAAAAAATATTCCTACTAATACTCGGATCAGACCAGATCAATCTAACGAGTTTTTGGAGTTGATACGATTGTCGGGTGATCTTTTTCGAACTTGCATTGATCTGAATCTTATTTGATCTGACTTTTTCAAGCTTGACCTGAATCAACGCACTTCAAGCATGAGTGGAACTCTTAATAGATCATTTTCATCATACGGTACTTGTCAACGTAACCCCATTTAAATTTTCGTTAAGTAGTCCTTAACCTCAGTCAATTGTCGTTAACCGCGTTCAATTTACTGATTTTTATATGAAAATCGTTCGTTCAATTCATTCGACATGTCTGACAGTTGGGATCGTGTCTGACGTTTACAAGGTCATGAATATGATCTATAGGGCACTGAAGCTTGACAGTGTGTCACACAACCGTAAAACACTGTAAAAAAGCCATTTCATACAAAATAGTACTCTATTTGGCAGCTGTCGACTATGATCAATTTTGCTTGAAGTGTTTTGCTTGAATCTATTTGATATAATCTGACTTGCATCATTGCCAATATGTTGTGAATAGGGAACCGGTTAACCGGGCATTCTATTTTAGCCAAATCGAAACCGCGGTTTTTAGGCATAAAAACCGGGGTTTTCGGTTTTTAAAAGTCGCTCCGAAAGTCCAAAATGTATTTAAACGAGCCATCAGAACAGTCGGAGCGTCTGCTGCGACTGAGCCCCGTACAAACCCGTATATCTATTGCGTACGTGACCCTAGTGCGTCTGTCACCCTACTTTGACCGTAGACCTATTGCACCCGTAAACGTAGTTGAAGTCAAATTATTATGAAATGTGTACATCTTAGAAATTGCGCAAAGCGCAATTACGAAGCCCCGTACGACGTTCCTTTCAAATAAAACAAAAATTTCAAATAGCCCTAAAATTTAAATTTATTTAGTACAAATACACATAGGGCCTAGTATCGGCCTCAGTCCGATGATCCAAATTTAATTTTTTTTTTCAACTACATTCTATTCGGCCTTTGATTACCTTCCAAATGAAACAAAAAATACGAAAAACGGATGAAATTTGCTCGAGTTATATTCAAAATACACATAGGGCCCTAGTAGCGGCCTCAGTCCGAGGACCCAATTTTTTTTTTCAACAACATTCTATTCGGTGTCCGATTATCTTTCAAATGAAACAAAAATTACGAAAAACGGATGAAATTTACTCGAGTTGTATGTAAAATACGCATAGGGCCCTAGTAGCGGCCTTAGTCCGAGGACCCAAATTTTTTTTTTTTTTTTCAACAACATTCTACTCGGCCTTTGATTACCTTCCAAATGACACAAAAATTACGAAAAACGGATGAAATTTACTCGAGTTGTATGTAAAATACGCATAGGGCCCTAGTAGTGGCCTTAGTCCAAGGACCCAAATTTAATTTTTTTTTCAACAACATTCTATTCGGCCTTTGATTACCTTCCAAATGAAACACAAATTACGAAAAACGGATGAAATTTGCTCGAGTTATATGTAAAATACACATAGGGCCCTAGTAACGGCCTTAGTCCAAGGACCCAAATTTAATTTTTTTTCAACAACATTCTATTCGGTGTTCGATGAAACGGATGAAATTTACTCGAGTTGTATGTAAAATACGCATAGGGCCCTAGTAGTGGCCTTAGTCCAAGGACCCAAATTTAATTTTTTTTCAACAACTTTCTATTCGGCGTTCGATTACCTTCCAAATGAAACAAAAATTACGAAAAACGGATTAAATTTACTTGAGTTCTATGTAAAATACACATAGGGCCCTAGTAGCTTTTCACTTCTAAGGCCCCAACTCACGGTCCACTCACCCGATTTTAAAAAACTTTTTTTTCCTGGATTGGTATTGACAATACCTATCATTTGCCGTGTCATTTACATTTCCATCGTTTATTTTGCCATAAATATCACCAAAAGACCTTAAATCACTTAGGTGGCCCTAACTCACGAAGGGCCGACCCGAATATGCCCATCTTCGAACTTAGCCTCACTATTTTGACTATCTTTCAGGGAAAAAAAAATTTTTTGAAATCGGATTTGATTTACTCAAGATATCGACGTGACGGACAGACGGACAGACGGACAGACCGCCCAAATTTTTATTGCGGATTCGTCATCTATGAACATAGGCAAACACTTTGCCCTTACCGTCTGCTTCGAATTCCATCAATTACACACGGCATCGTAATCCTATAAGCCCCTTCGTACTTCGTACGGGGCTAAAAAGTACTGTGGCAAGCTTGTTTTTTCTGCCTATGTCGTATTATTGGAGTTAACCTTGTTTCCTAATTATGACATGAGGAATGTGTGATATGAGGTGAAAAACATTGGTCTCGGAATTTTGACATTTTTAATAATTTCAAAATAAACGTAAAAAAAACTTCAAAAAATTCGATGCTGGCGTTGTGGTCCTTGCACAAAAACTCCTCATGACATGTGGAATGTGTAGTAGATAAATAGAAGCACCGAAGGCATGAATAGATCACTAAAATGACCGCTGGCGTGACGATCGACGGTTCGGTTTTGTGTGCAAACTAATGACAACCAACTTTGCTTCTAAGGGAATTCCCCGTATTTAGTTCATTTACATTCATTTCAAAGAATTGGACGCACTCACTTACTATGTGAAATTGTGAAGTTGGTTTCAATTAGTTTGCACACTTTTCTCCACCATTCCTCACGTTTCCGTCATCAGTTTCACCAAACGAAGAGATCTATAAGGCAGAAAACAGAAGTTAGCGACAGTACTCATTCATGGTAGACAAATGGTAGTCGCGACATCGAAAACGTTATTAAACACAAGATGGCTGTGTTTGAGGACCGAATCTAAAGTCTGTTTATCAGTATTTACTTAAGTGTTGACAGTTGACACTGAGAGAACATTTTCGAATGCTGGACTTTTATGTACAAAATTACGTTCCAGACTAAGTGGTACGAAAATAGACGCATTAGCGTTTTGAAGATCTTATTTTCAAAAGATAAAATATACAAAAAAGGATGTCAAGTAACATATATTAAGTATCTGCGGGAAAATTGGTTTATCTTCGAGGAGGAGGGTTGTATCTTGAAATTATAAACCATTTTTTCTGCAGAAACGTAAGATATTTTATGTGTCGATGCAAAGATAAACCCAAATTCCCACTCCAAACAGATTGTAAACAAATTCATTTCATTTCGTTGAATTAAATACCACGTCATAAACGCGAAAAAGTATTAAAACTGTGAAATTTAGAGAAAAAAAAGGTTTTTGATCTTAGGGTTGAAAAAGCCGCGGTTTTCGGTGAAAAAAACCGAAACCGCGGTTTTTGAATTCGAGTTCGGTTTGCAATCCCTAGTTGTGAACCTTGTGAACTCAATAGTAAAGCCCACCGCTATCAAATATTAGGCCCTGTGAGATGTTGTATTATACTTGCAAACGAAGAAATCGAAAACTTGTTCAAAATAGAAAGAATTTTCTTCAATTTCTACAAGTTTTGGCTTCGGAGGATAGAATTAGAAGATTGTGCACGATATTGAAAGTTGCTGAATGCTAGAATTTCCTTCGCTGGTAGTTCTTCCTTTGGTAATAAATTAATTTGAAGGAATAGATCTTTCTTACATAATTGCTTGCCATGACTACATCAAGTTCCTTGAATCAGTTTTACTAATTTAAAAACCACTCAGAACTTTGATCACAAATGTTTCTATTATGAGTCCAACAAGCCACTCCATTAATACAATTGTTCGGGTATAGGATTTCCGAATAACGATTTCCATGACACCGGGAAGATAATGTTTAGTTTTCCCTCGCCAGTTCGCTCAATAATGTTAAAACCAGCGTTTAACTCCTCCAATAATGTAACCGCATCGGCTGAATTATCCCCCTCCGACACATATTTGAACAGTGTTAACGTTGGAATGCCGTTGCGACTCGCCACCGACATCAACTGCTTCACATATCCTCCACCTTGGAAGTATAAGTAACTGATGCAGAGGTATTGAACAAAAAATCCGTAGGAATATTTACCGTGTATGATGTCCCCTTGAAATTCGTTCCACTTCATGCGCTGGATAGCATCCGTCTCGACTCCCCTGAATGCATCGTCCACGATTACTGCAAACGGATTTGCTCCGACGAAATGTTGTTCATACGCATAACTACTGGTCAATAAGATCAATTTGGCGATTTTTCGCGACTTTAGGAAGTCAATCAATTCGTTGAAAAATTCGTTCATTGTGGCAGCAACAAGTGGCGAACGAAGCTGAAATGCGGCGATTTTTTTCGCATTTGACACGTACAGCTCACAGGATGTTGTTATGTTGCTGGTGTCATGCTGGAACGCTTTTGGTCCTATTATTGGAACGATGCTGCTGTGCCAAACTGTTGCCACCTTTTCCATTTGAAGTGTTGATATCAGCAGGTCGACTGAAAGTTGAGCGACATTTCCCACACCAATGCTGGGTAACAGGACTGTGTAGCCAGCAATGTCGCATGTTTTGTTGAAGTTAATTAAATTCTAGAATGAGACATGACGCAAGAGATTGAGTTTTTTACGAGGATTCGAGGCTTGATAATGCTAATTAGCGAATCTATTCCAATTTTAACACGAAATTCGATTCACCGGCTTCACCAAATGTTTCATCTCAATTATCAAAAATAAATTAAGTTTTCTTAACAAATAAAATCTGCTTCCTTTACCGTTTTAACCATCGCGGATTACAATCAAATTTTCCGGCTCGTTTATTTAATTTGGTTGCAATGTTATATATACATTTATATACACAACAATGACTTTTACATAATCGTTCTTCTTCCATATCAACAGTATATTGAAATGGCGTCAGGTCCAATAGATTCAGCAACAATGGTTCAGTATAAATCAAGTCCAAGGTTATTTGAAATGTCAAAAATTATCCACAGAGAACTTAAAAAACAGATCACACCGTTCATTTCGTAAATGTGGCGTAAAGGGAAATACATACCTATGGCGAAACGGAAGCAATTGTACTTTGCATACGTTCAAAATCATCTGACGTACATGTTACCAATCTATGGAGACTGCGCTGGATACAAACTCAAGGAATTGCAAACCCTGCAAAATCGATGCATCAAAGCAATTTATCGATTGGACAGATACACGTCGACAACGTATCTGTACAGCACCAGCATGCTTCCGATGGCCGAACTTGCTGAATTCGAACGAATTGTTTCAATTCATAAACTTGTCAATGTCAACTCGCTAACCAAGCACAATTTCCATTTCACCAACAATGGAGATGTACATGGTCGATCTACCAGAAGGAATTCACAGATCCACATATTTAACCAACATTCTTCCATCATGTCCGCAAATGCTGCGTTGTCAACTGCTTTGAGTGAATATAACTCTATTGATAGTGCAACTAGAAAACTGACGAACTTGAGAACGTTTAAAGCTAAAGTAAAACTGAAAATTATGAGTTATCTTCTTCCTGTTATTTTTCATATGTTGATGCTTGTTTTTGTTTATTACTCTTCAAGAGACTGAATTTTTTTAAAAATCTTTTTTAATGTAGAAGAGTCAATTAATTTTTTATTTAAGTATTTTAACCTATTTATTGAGACTGCCTAGTCCTATTTATTAGACAAATATCAATCTAAAGATTTATGCTAAATTATGCCAAATGAAACCAATTAATCATTATCCAAACTATCATGCGAATTAATCAACGAGATCCAAACTGAATCAATAAAAAAAAACAATATTGTAAGACGACAAAGCCTAAATTGTATTCCACTCGGCACTTTAATTGGAATGATAATAAATACGACTTTTCAAAAAAAAGGATATTGAATCGTGTCGGTGTGTCACACAACTGTGAAACACTGTAAAAAACACGATTTAATCCATAGAAATCGTTTTTCATATAAATTTTGATGAGGCTATGTCTCCATGGATTAAATTTGTCAATTCGTATGGCCTTGGAACAAACCTACGGATGACGGTGTATCTGTCAGCGTTCGGATTTACACTTACTTGGACTTGATCTCTTCGTCTCAACCATAGAGTTACACCGGAGAGATGTCATTTTTAAACATGGCTGGGTGCTCATGTAATTTTTGGGTGGCGATCAGCATAAGCTTCACATCTCTCGAGTAAAACTCTATGCTATACTACTCTTCAAGTTACGGTACTTCGGCAGCCTCAATTCAGTCTCGTTAACTGTTTCGTTCATTTATTCATTTGTATGGGATAAGAGAGATTTCTGTCTCCCGGTCACACGTAAAAATTAGAGAAATCGCAAACGAGAGGTCCCGCACTGATCTTCGAACTTCTCGCTCTAAGCGTAACAGTCTATAGGTAAACAGCCTCGATGAAGCGGGTCTTATATTTGATATTTTTAACGTTGCGAATTGGCAACGGATTATTAGAATATCTACGAGTAAGTGTTACATAGAAAGCGAATGAAGGAAATATCATCTTGCCCAGCCGCGGATTTGAACACATGACCTCTCGATTATGAGTCGAGAACTCTAGCGCGGGTTCAGACAAAATGATATTTACTTCGATCGCCTTTATGTTGTGTAAAGTGCTAGATTGAATGTGTAGTGTAGTGTGTGCCGCTTCATCGAGTCTGTTTAACTATAGGTTTCTCCCAAGGTGAAATAGAATCTCAAACAGTCATCCATAGAAGCATATCCTCAACATTATTAACGATGAAAATGACAAAATAAAAAAAAGAGAAAAGCTGTGGTTATGGTTCTATGGATGACATCGGTTCGCATTCGGTTAGTTTTCGGTTTCAGAAGAAACCTATTATAATTAAATCTACTTATAACTTGCTTAGTGGCAAATCGACTAGACATTGCGATGATTCAAGCGGGTCAATATGTTGAGCTGCGATCCATTCCGATTCATTGTGACGAATACGATCATAAAAACCGTTTCCATCACTGAACGAATCGTGATTTTCCACGTCATTGTTAACATGTCTCTGGTGCATTGCGCTTGACACACACACACACACGCAACAAAGTCTGACATTTCACCTTTTCTCTGTATGGTTTTGTTATCACATTTTTGTTAGTTTTTATGTTCGATCGTGTAAATAAAGAGCATTTTTGCGAATAGATTAATCAATCTAATCGTTCGGTCTGTGATCGAAATTTAGTCATAATGCATTTCAAATCATTCCCGTGCACATTTTTATTGTTAGTAATTGTTACCACTGTATTGGCTGGACCGGAAGAGAATGAGGGAGTCCGATATGCCGACAGATGTGAGGCCTGCAAAATTTTAGCAACAGAACTTCAAGGTCGACTTTCGGAGACGGGAAAATCTCACGACGTCTTAGAGATGGGGTAAGAGAGTGGATTTCCATTTTGGTTTTAACTTCGACTTAAAATTCTATTTCCTTTTGAACAAAGCTATTCACTGGACGATGTAAAGCCAAAGAAACGTACAGCCTACAAAAAAAGTGAACTTCGTCTGCTGGAATCACTGGAGAATGTTTGTGATCGAATTTTAGAATACAACATCCATAAGGAACGTAAAGACAGTACTCGATTTGCCAAAGGAATGTCGCAAACATTCAAAACGTTACATGGTTTGGTGGATAAAGGCGTTAAAGTTGAGCTGGGCATTCCATACGAATTGTGGGGTGAGTCATTGGCATTTTGTCAGTGAAATTTTGCGTGGAAAATAATTTCGTTTTGGTCATTCTCATTTGCAGACAATCCATCGGTTGAGGTGACCAACATGAAATCGCAATGTGAGAGCTTATTGGAACAACATGAAAATGTGATTGAGAGCTGGTACTTTAAGCATCAGGAGAACGTGCCATTAATTAAATACTTCTGTGAAGACCGAGCATTGAAGGGAATGGATACAAAATGTTTGTATGAGGATGTGGAAGAGAAAAAGGGTGAAACCGACGATGAGGAAGATGAACAGAACGTTGTAGAGAAAGACGAGCTGTAAGAGAACTGTAATCATATTTTATTTCCAATCGAAGTCTTGCGAACAAATACAAAATTAGGACATATCGTTACCCATAAAGTTCACACATCACGAACGTCATATTTGATAAGATTCTCTGAAAACATTGTCTCCTAAATAAAATCCATTTTTATATTGACGTAATTGACACCATGCTCACCTTTTATTGTCCTGTAATTGCTTTCAAACTCCTCGACCGTGTTGAGATCACTTATCTCTTTCGCCGCAATGTTCAACTCATAACCCGGACCATAAAGTAGAAAGTAATCGTTGTCATCGTCTGGAATGTCATCGCTAATCGGCGTTTCGCATATGATGGACGTCAAATAGGTCCAATACCGTGAAGTGTTCGGTATGTTATAACCACCACCTCCTAAAAATATGATGGGAACGTTCCAACTGATGACTGTCCTAACACATTTTCCCATATCAATTGGGGTGAGATTTGTATTTCCCAGGGGATCGCCGACTAGCACATCTCCGCCACATTGCACCACACAAATATCTGGTTTGTATGTCTCGAAAATGAGATTCGCAACCCTGCAAATGATGAAATTGATCGTTAGGACGTCATAGTCACACTTATATGCGACTACTCACTTGTTGAAATAATCAACGAACAAACTGCCACTGACACCACTACGATAAGGAAAATTTGCTGTGTAGCCTCGGCCTTGTCCCAAGCCACATTCGCTCACACTACCGGAGTTGGGGAAGAATCCGGTCTCGTACTGGTGAAATGATAACGTAAATGCTCGTTTAGTGAATGCAAAAGCGTTCTCCACACCATTGCCGTGATGAGTGTCCAAATCGATGTACAAGACTCGTTTGAATTTTTCTCTCAATTTCTGAATGCCAATGCAAATATCGTTCACGTAACAGAATCCCTCTGCATTGTCTCTGAAAAGAAATGTGAGAAATTCAGTTCGAAGATGCTGAAGAAGCATGAAGTACCGCTGAGCATGGTGCCATCCTCCACACCAATTAATGGCAATTCTCGCTCCAGAATATATGGATTCAACGGAAGTAATGGTTGCACCGGCTATTGTTGTTGCAAACTTCCATAAATTGTTCAACTTCGGACAGTCGTATCCTGTTAAAGGAGAGATATGACGGATATGACGGCATTCGTTATGATAGGTAGAAATTGAAATCGATCGTTACCAATTCCATATTCCAGTTGCTCGTCATCGACATCATCGTCATCACAGTCATCGCAGCTTTGCTCTTTCAGGTAATTCACATAATATTCAGCGTGGAACAATCGTAATTCCTTTTCCGTTGCCAGTCTGGGTGAGATCTCTTTCATTTGTTCGTTTAGTTTATACGCTGAGATCAACTGGTGCACCGCGTACGCCTACACCATTATTTGTTTAACCCATTTCAATGAAGACTCTTTCAAGCTATCAGAATACTTACTCGATCGTTTATAACTTTTAGCTTCGAACATTCTTTCAATAACTTATCACTCGAGACGTACGCTATCCAAGACATATTATTAACGTTGAAACGGATGCACTGATTATGTACTTGTACGTAACCACAGCACTGCTCCTAGCATGAACACAATGAACACTGAATTGACAAGTGTCAAATTTGGAGGCTTTAGTGATAAGAGCTACCACTTAGGATTGTTTGTATTGTACGTTTTAACTCATACATCGAAAACAAGTCATCTATTTTTACAAAAGAAACGCTGTCCTTACTGTGATTTCATCAGCCTTCGAATATTTTCTACGCTGCAGTGCTGTGACATAACTGAATGGCGCGTAAACAAATCTGTCAATATGTACAGATGGTTGGATTTCGAAAAAACGAATTAAAATTTTCCAAAAAAGAGAAATCAAAAATCATGCCGTCCTTTTCGTTGAAAGTTGAAAGTTGCACGTTCATATAGATGCATTTGATCCGATTCTGACTAGTTAACTGGGCTTATTCTCAATATATTCATTCATTCATTCGCTTTGTCTGAATTCATTCGCTTTCTATGTAACACTTACTCAGAGATATTCTAATAGTCCGTTGCCAATTCGCAACGTTAAAAATATCGAATGTCCTATTCACGCCATAAGTGCTCTTCAGAGCTTGAATTTTCGATGAATCGATGGACGAACCAATGAGTTAAAAAATAAATTTCAACGCATGAAATTAACGTGAGTTGACCAAATACAACAATTTTTGACAGCTTACCCCGAGATCTGTTAAATTTAACTGGTTTTCGCTCCCCTTAAACAATAGAGTGTTATCATGAAACGGAAAGGGACAAGTATCCCAAGGCAATTTATAATAAACTGGTCTTCGGTCCTCTCGTTTTTGCATCGTTACATGTTGAAAGTGACAAAACTCTATAATGTTAAGTGAGAACGAAAACCAGTGGAATTTAACTGGTCTCGAGGTCAGCTGTCAAAAAAAAATTCATGAATGAACTCTAAAATCAAGAGTCCGACTCTGTTAACAAAAAAAAAATTATTTGCGATTCCTTTTATTTTGAAGTGTGACCACGAGACCAATTATGCAAAAATCACTCTATACTATAGAATAGGTAAGATCAATATCCTTCATCTACACCAATTGGCATAACTAAATAACGACAAGCGTTTTCCTACGAATTCTTCGAAATTCGGAGCAAAATTCAAGTCTTCCAGCTAAACATTTATCTTTCCATTGCGCCATCTAGTTATTTACCTGGTTATCAACTGAATTTCGTGCGCCATCTGTATTATGGCCGTAATAAGTACTTAGACGTCATGTTGTCCTACTTGTCAAGAGTTTAGATGCCTCGATTCTTTGTGAACGGTGCTAATATAAATGTTTGTGTGTCGAATTATTCAAAAAAATGCCCGCATCTATCGGTGTAAATTTACGCGTCACGGGCCATTGTAGCCGCGGTGGTCGCAAGTATATGGAAGATTTTTTCACGGTTGCATATCAACAATCGGAAGATGAAAAAGATTTGGAGTACGCTTTCATTGGAATTTATGACGGCCACGGTGGAGCTGAAGCAGCTCGATTCGCAAGAAAGCATTTAATCAACTTAATAGTTAACCAGAAGCTGTTTTGGTCGGAAAATGATGATGACATCCTGAAGGCGATACGAGAGGGCTACATAGCCACCCACTATGCGATGTGGAGGGAACAAGGTGAGTAAATTTTAATGTATTTCGCTTGTGTTGTGAAATTGTACGGGGAAAAATGGCCGCCATCGGCTACACGACATACGTTTTCTATTTTGTTGTCAAGTTGACCTAAAAATAGTTTTTTTTTATTTATTTATTGTTGGTGGTTGATCACCAAAATCTGCTGTTACGCTTAACAGTTGCAGCTAGTAAATTGCTGCATACCAAAATATTCCAATCTCGAATTCGAAACACTTCTCAAAAATAAGTTTTAATTCAACACAAAGAACTTACGTAAGAAGAATAGTTAGCCAGGCGTGAAAGGTGTGTAGTGTATGTTTTACCTGACTAGCCAGTTTTCCAGCTAAAGGTTGCTCGGCTGTAAATATTTATTTATTTACTTGAAACTTAGGTCACAGCTTGTGTATCAAAATCTCATTAAATGATGAGATTCGATGTCTTAGTATGTACGGAAAATCGCCAAAAACGGTGTGTTGGCGGCGATAAGAACGAACATTTTTATTTGATGGACTTGTTGCTTACAATGCAATAGATCCAATATTTAACGACTAAATTTGGTAACATTTGACCAAAAGAATTACTTTCATGTCCACGTTCACAAGCATTTAAACGTCAATAAACGTATCTCATTGCCTACGGGTCTGTGGCATTAACAGTAACTTTATATAATAATGATTTAGTTGGTGCATGCGTTGCCAGACACTCTAGGGAATATAATTGTCACGAAAAGCATCGAAAAAATTGCTTCCAAATTATCTGTTATTTAAAGTTAGATATTCTGCATTGTATCGATATATTAACTAGGCTCATCGCATTTTATCACGGCCGGACTATTTTCTTGCCTTTCAATAGATCTTTTTGACACCTTTTCTTCACTTTAGGAGCCTTCTCCTACATTTGACGGGAGCGCCTGCATTTTTTGAAGGGTAAACAGTAATGTTGATCGATTTTACCAACTTGGAAATTCACTTCAAGTCCCAATTGTAGCTTTGCAAGACTAATCTTACTGCATCATCACTTATTCGAGTCCGTCAACTTTTGTGTAATTGAACCAGTTTTCGGGTGCTGTTGCTCCATCTAAACGTAAAAAAAGATTTTACTTGACCTTTCTAATGATATCACCCATGCCTTTGTAGTGACAATAATTGTAGCGATTGTAACGAGTGTATGTCACGCATCACGGACATTAGAAAAATCCAAGGTAGATACATAAGGTAATGTCATTCAGACGTGCGGTCTAGCACATTAGTTCGATGCTAATGACAGCGTCTTTTAAAATGGTTGACTATGATTTGTTTGTGTTTCACAAAATATTGCGCCTATCACAATGGCCCAGATTTCTAAGCAATTTTGTGTTTTTAAAGAAAGCGAGAGAACAACTGATTCAGTTATATAAGCCATTACCTCCGCCCATATACCTTGGAAAAACCTAGGGAAAATTTAAAGTGAATGCGACTATTTCTACGATTGTTGTCTAACAAATGTCTGAAAACTACTTGAAAAATAGACTCGTGCAAAATGATTGAAAAATGTTGACAGAAAATGTATGAGCCATCTGTCAAATATTTTTCATTTTTGATGTAAACGCTTATTTTTCTATGTAAAAAAAAATCTGGTAAATTGTGTAGCCTGTCTGATTAGTACCTGACTAACAATTTGCCCCAGATGTGAATATTATTCACTTCTTGACCTCGACCTTGCACATTCAAATAGGACCCTGTGGTCTTTCCGGAAGAGCTTGAACGTCGAATCACTAACAGTGGAATGACCCACTTGGATCCCCTTTTTTGCCCTCCTTGTTCAATACGTTGATACTTTGTGTGCACATTGTATCGATGTATTGAACAGCGCCGGACCGCCATCCGATATGTGTTAAACTTATGACTAACAACAATCACCGTCGCCGGACTAAGTGACTGGACTAGCTACTAAATTTTGCGTATTTTGTAAATACATGTAAGGAGGATGCAATACAATGTGACACAATATAATGCCACAAGGAGAAATCAATTACCTGGTGACAACCAGCCGTCCGGATTTCATCTAATAAATCATCTAAATTACCTGACTGACTGATGTCACTCGCATTACCTTGTTTGAGCCACTCTACAAGGCATTGTCCATTCCGTTTGTACCGTTCACATCACGTTTTTGAATTCTCATAAGAGGACCTCCAACAGTCTCACATTTGTGGACCTCCAACGGTCACTCATTCCCTCGAACGTGCTGCTCAGCTCGTGCAAGGATGATAAAATTGCTTCATTATGAGGCTGCTGTCATCATCGACGTATGCGAAGTTGATTGCCGTTTTCATATTTGTATTGGCATTCCTGTTTACTTCATATCTTCCTTTGATTTCGTTGTGAGCCGTCCAGAATTCAGAAAACTTCCGTGGTTTTCCTTTCTGTTGGTTCTCTCGTTCTCATAGTGCAACGTTTGACAGGTCATGATCAATCAGCCAAAGCGACTCCAGTTTAAGGTAGAACTTTTTCCCACTTCACGTGCGCCTCCCTCGCGAACCATTTAATCAACAATTACTCCATATTTTCCTAATTTTTCAAAAAATTTAGCGGAGCTTAAAAATTTTCCGACCAGTCGATTTCACCGCCTACAAAATCCTCCATTTTCGAAGCGTCAAATAATCTGTGAATATTATTCACTTCTGTGGTAAAACTGTGCAGGTTGGTAAAGTGGAATTATTGCTTTCAAATTGTTATTTTAGCACGTTGGATTATAGCCCTTGTGTTCTGCCCAGGCTATACACTTCCCGCTGGCCAAAATAAAAATTTTGATGCAGATAGGTAATATACTATTGAGTCTCATATGAATTCAATCCCAACCCAAGGTAGATAAATAGTGTGGAGGTACTGCCATTCAGCACATTAGTTCGTTGCTAATGATACCTTCTTTTAAAATGAATGAATGAGTCGGATATATATGACATTACCGCCGACCATATATTTACCTTGGTCAATCCGACTGTTTAATTTAAAAAATCCAAAGCACGAAAGTTCGATCTGTTGTGAGTTACAGTGAACGACATCTCAAATGTCTCACTGTCATTTTTTTCAGAGAATGTCATTGTGAATTTGCAATGACACAATAAAATTCTCAGAAAAATTTGACAGTGAGACATTTGAGATGTCGTTCACTGTAGCAAAAATATTTTGTGAAAGCACAAGTAAATCATAGTCAACCGTTAAAAAAAAGATGTCAGTGGTATCCCGACTACCTTGGAAAAATCTATTGTTAACGATTATCCAGGCGATTATCATTGACACGATGGCTGGAAAGTTTTCAAATTAAAAAATCAGCTTTTCTGAAATGTTTCAGAACATTTCCTGAGTTCAGGATAGGATTTTTTTTTTAAATGTCTTACTCAAGTTACGGACATAGTGTGTTCTCAAAGTTCGTCGAAATTTGTTCGTTGTCGACCATATCTTACGAACACCCATTAACTGGATAGACTGGTGCTCAAAAGATCACAAATAACTCTAGCATCCAGAGAAAAAAGTTTGTGAAAATCGGTTGAGTAGCTCCAAAGATATGATAGTTATGCCCTTTAGCTCGATGTTTTTCTGCAGACTTAATGTTTCAATAGTAAGCTCTGCTTATTACAATAACGTACTGAATGTGCAGCGTACACCCACGCTAGCAACTCAAGTGGCTCAAGTCACCAAATTCAAACGTGAATTCAATTCAACACAGATGTATTCGATATATTCATTACATAGCAACAACATCAATATTTTGTAACAGAGAAATTTAGCTCACACTTTACCAAATACAGGATATTACTAAAATTGTAAAAACGGGTTTCTGTGTTCAAACGCTGAGAAATCCGTGCGATAGAGTTGCATTTGTTTAACATTTATGTATCCACAACATTTGGTATCTTGCAATGTAATTTCAGCGGCACCCTCTAAAATTGATCTTTGATTGTTCTTGGTGGGTTTCTGTTCTCGGATTTATGGGGCGTTCAATAAAAACTAATCTGTTCTTACGAATGCAAATTGTACTAAAAATGAATAAGTGACTAATAAGTAGCAGACTGTTGACATTTGTGTCTCAGTCTAAATACGGAAAAGGTGGTTCAGAATTTTTGTTTTGCTTCTGCAAACGTTCCGGTAAATTGTTGAAACAGTTTCGCCTGCCATCGAAAAATTGATCCAAATACATCCAAATGTTATGTCTATTGTCCTGTTGCTTTTTTATTTTCCAATGAAGGAAATTCTCGAAAATAAATGTTGAAATAGATAAGACCGAACCACAACCAGTTAGAAAAACTAATGCTGCTGATATATTTGAAATGTCTAATTGAAGTGGTACTGTGTATGGTGGTTCAGGTCTCCCATGGTCTTGAGAATCACCTTGCCACTTAACGAAGAATCCAGATTCAAGCAATTTATGTACAGCTTCGTTTACTTTCGCCTTTAAAGCAAAGTCCTTCCGCATATACATACCAATTGGATAGGTGGCGATATTCTCCAAACGATCAAAGCAAAACATCTGCGACAAGAAATTCGGCTGCGAGTTGATCATATTTTGACGGGAGCCACCAACTGCAAGGTCCTTGAGATTTGGTCCATTTACGAAACAATCACTTATATCCTCGCAAACATTAAATGATTCGAGTGTACTAGTGGGAATCTACAAAGAATTAGATTTTGTTTAGCAATTACTCGAGCCCGAGGTCAACTGTTTGCATAACCATTTTGCTTCGATTCAGTAAATTAAATACATCTCGTGAACCGACCAAATGAAAATCCATTTCCATAATTTCGCCAAATGATGAGACTTGATACCATGGTTTTTGTATATGGAGGGCATGGTTAATACGTGAGAATAATAGTTGAAACAAAAAGAATGCTGGGATAAGAAGAAATGCGAAAAAAATGCGAACCGTTCCCTTTACAGGTTGAAAATTTGGTGAATGACCAATAACTGCTGGCAATATGATTAACAAATTGGTCTGGTGAAAATCGCATTGGTTCCGTCTTTTATACTTGAGATCGAATTGGACCAGAAAATATAATATAAATCCGCTAAAGTAACCGTAACCAAAGATAACCATAAACCATGGTATCGTTTGTATAAAATACATTTGGCCTAAAAACTTAGGCATTATGCCGGCTTTCTGAATGCACCAAGTTAAATCGTCACTGGCATACGTTTCAGACATCATTGCGTAATTGAAAATGTTTGCCGGTGGAAATATTCCACCGATACAAATGTCAGCGACGCTGAAAACAAATAAAATCAAAATTGAACACTCGCTGATATAGATGGCAATTTACTTCATTGCCAGATCGTAACATATATCGGAATGGTTAGATGCGACCTGAAACCGCAAGCTCACGTTGAGCATTTCGGCCATCCGCTGCAAAAATTCAAATTCCATGCCTTTGTAAAAGTTGCCCTCGCTATCTTGATACATGTACGGCGCAAAATGTCTGGTTGAAATGCGAATTGGACCAGGTGAAAGATTTGCTGATGATTCGGTTACTGGTGACCAAAAGAAAAACCAAAAGAATTGGAGGAATAAAACGTTCATCTTTATGGTCGTCCACCATTCACAAATTTCAATAAAATGAACTTGCTGATGTTGGGGCTTATGGCGCAAGTAGTGATTTTAGATTTGATTTAGTTGGTAGAATGGTGGATACTCTTGGGAATCATATTTAGATGAATGTCACGCAAAGTACCAGACAGGAAATTGGTTCCAAATTATCATTTATCATGTCGATAAATTAATAATGTAACATTATGTATATGACAATTTGGAGACTCTCTATGCTCGAGTAGTTAATCAGCTTCCAAAAATACTTGATAGGGATTTTCGAACTCAATGATTTTTTATATTTTTTTCGAATGCAGTAGGGAAACTGTTGAAATAACTGACTGCGCCGTATGCGAGCAGTCTTTTTTTTCGCTTTGAATAAATATTGTTTTGTTGTTGAAATAACAACGAGGTACGTGGTACAAGTCCTAAACTAAAAATCATCACTACGAAATAAACGAGCTATAACGCTTGAACTTTGGTGTACAGCGAGTCGGAAACTACGGAAGCAAGTGCTATGATAGTTGCTATTTCGTATTGGTACTAATAGATGCCAATAGACATCAATAGTCATCAATGAAAGTAGGTAGAACAAGATTTGTTCGCGTAGTTTCCCCCTCTCGGTGCACAGGTGGCTGAAATACATCATTTTAAAGATTGACAATTTGTATCCTAAGTCTGTGTAGTTAGCTAGAATATGTGGAAAACTGGGATCCAGCAACTCCTAAATTGTTCGGGGGGACTCTTTTGAAAACGTACCCTACTGAAAATGGACGCATTTACAGTGGACTTTTTCATATGTGCCCTAAAAGGGATTGGTCCCTAGAAGCCAAAACTATAGTTGAAAAAGTCCTCTATGCTTGCGTGGCCAGTGGGAGATGATTAAAAACCAGAAACATGCTCTTTTCTTATGGAATTCATTCCAGAAAAAACTTCACTTAAAAGAATCAATTTTGAAAGAAATGAAAATGTTTGGGAATTTTGTTTAAATAATTTTTTTCTTGATTTTAACAAAATAAACAAAATTCCCAAAAATTTTCATTTCTTTCAAAATTGATTTTCTTTTTTTTTTTGAAAACCAAATATCAAATGTTTTAGAAGTTGATTTCGAGACTAGTTTCACATTTTACCCTGTTAGCTCAGCTTAAAAGAAGTCTTTCTTCGGCAATCTTTTTATCGTAAATTCTTGCGTAAATTACTATCAATATGAGTTTTTTTAAGGTATTTGTACTGGGAGATGCGGGAAATCAGAAACAAAACTACATTTTTTATTTACATCTTTAAAAAAAAATTTCTATTTAAAATCGCTTGATAAGATTTTAGTGCAGACAATTAAGTCGTACAACTTTACTATTGCATAGAAAAATAGGTCAGCATCCTCTTAAATTTTTTGTGTAACAGTAACTTATTAACCGTACGAAGAAACACCTTTGGATTTTTGGCTAAGACATGAAGAATCGATTTTTTTAACTGTGAAAATTCTATGTCTCCAGTTTCGTGGCTGATCACAATGTGAATGTGAGATACTCTCAGAGTTCTACAACAACCAAATACAAAGTATACAGTAGAAGGTTCCAAAAATAACCAAATAAAATTGTACCGAGTCATACAAATCGAAACACTCCGATCCGAAACATGTTTCGAAGACTGCAGAATTCTGTGAATCTTGGAGACAGTGATACCGTACATCAAATGCAATGGAAGCGAAGGGAAAATGAATTTTGCCTGGTTTATGGTCCTCATAGACAGAGGACATCGGCATTGCACGATATTCGTTTCTAAATTTGGTCACCCATGTCAAAAATGGTCTAAAATATCAGTCGATACTTTCCAGAATCTGGAAATAATCTGCAATTCTGGAAAAATTGGTCACTTACATCAAACGCAATGGAGGCGAAACGAAATTTAATTTTGTCTGGTTTATGGCATACATAGACAGAGGACCTGGGCATTGCACGATATTTATTCCAAAACAGGGTCACCCATATCAAAAATAAGTCGAAATATTAGTTTGAAATCAGTCGATACCGTGCAATATTGCACGGTAACGACGGTTTATTTACCCATTTTTCACGCTATTTTTGATATGGGTGACCCTGTTTTGGAATAAATATCGTGCAATGCCCAGGTCTACAGGTTTTGATCTACAGTTCTGTTGTGTAATGTATAGACTGAGAATTGCGTGAGATTAAGAGGCTTTGGGTTTTAGTTTACTTTTGGTGATATCTTTCCACCAGAATCCTTTCCCAAAAATGTACGACCGCAACGAATGTGTTAGCTTTCAACAGAAAATAGATTCGGTTGTAGTCGTCTTACCAGCTCTGAGAAAACAGAGCAGTTTAAGAAAATTTTGTTAAACTGCTCACTTTTCTCAGAGCTGGTAAAACGACTAAAACCAAAAATAATTTTTATTTAAAGCGAACGCATTCGTGGTCGTTATGCGGTCCTACTTTTTCCAGAAAAGATTCTGAAATCATCAAAAATAAAATATGAGACACACAAATGCTGGCTACAATTTTAGTTAGGCAGCGATGCCATCCTATAATCTAGTCAAATTTCTGTGATAATTTTGTTAAGAAAAGTGTATGAATGATTCAGGAAAACGTAATTTCAAATAATTATGTTAATTGCAGTCTGAGGACGGTTTTGATGTGATCAACCGAATGCGAGTGAAAACATAATTGAAAAAACGTAAACATGTCGTACCAAGCAACACCAGTCTCAAAAGTTATTATTGACCATTCCTATGTGCCCGCAAATTTTAAGTAGCATACCAACGTTTTGAAATTTCGTTCAATATTAATCTAAATACGGAAAATGCTTTTCAAAGTTTTTGTTCTGCTTTTGCAGACGTTGCGGTACGTTTTTGAAATAGTTTCGCCTGCCATCGAAAAAATGTTCCAAATACTTCCAAATTTTGTGTCTATTGCCCCGTCGGTTTTTCATTTTCCAATAGATGATGTTTTCAAGAACAAATGCTGAAGTTGATAGGACCGAACCACAACCAATTAGAAAAACTAGTGCTGATGATACATGCGTAATGGCTAATTGAAGTGGTATTGTGTTTGGTGATTCATGCTTTCCATCGACTTGAAAATCACTTTGCCACTTAACGAATAATCCAGATTCAAGCAATTTATGCACAATTTCGTTGACTTTCGCCATCAAAGCAAAATCCTTCCGCATGTACATACCAATTGGATAGGTGGCGATATTCTCCAAACGATCAAAGCAAAACATTTGCGAATTGAAATTCGATTGCGAGTTGATCATATTTTGATGGGAGCCACCAACTGCAAGGTCCTTGATATTTGGTCCATTCACTAAACAATCACTAATATCCTCGCACACATTAAATGATTCAATTTTATGATTGGGAATCTACAAAGAATTAAATGTTTAACAGTCACTCGAGCTCGAGTTATATATTAGGTCAACTGTTTGACAAACCATTGCATTTCGATTCAGTAAATTGAATGCATCTCGTGAACCGACCAATTGAAAATCCATTTCCATAATTTCGTCATATGACGAGACTTGATACCATGGCTTTTGTATGTGGAGGACATTGTATCCACGTGATAACAATATTTGAAACAAGAAGAATGCTGTGATAAGGATAAAAGCGAAAAAAATGCGAACCGTTCCCTTTAAGGGTTTAAAATTTGGTGAATGACCAACAACTGCTGGCATTGTGACTAGCCAAGTGGTCTGGTGCCAATCACAATTGTTCCGCCTTTTATATTTGAGATCAAATTGGACCAGAAAATATAATATAAATCCGCTCAAGTAACCGTAACCGAAAATAACCATAAACCATGGCAGTGGTTGCACAATATACAGTTGGGCTAAAAACCTAGGCATCATGTCAGCTTTCTGAACACACCAAGTTAAATCGTCGCTGGCATACGCTTCAGACATCACTGCATAATTGAAAATATTTTCCGATGGAAATATTCCACCGATACAAATATCGGAGACGCTGGAAAATAATTAAAATTAAAATTGAACACTCGATGAATGTAGACCGCAGTTTACTTCATTGCAAGATCGTAACAAATATCGGAATGGTTAGATGTTGCATGGAAATGCAAGCTCACGTTGAGCATTTCGCCCATCCGCTGCAAAAATTCAAATTCCATGCCTTTGTAAAAGTTACCCTCGCTATCTTGATACATGTACGGCGCAAAATGTCTAGTTGAAATGCGAAGTGGACCAGAAAAAATATTTCCGGATGATGTGGTTACATGTGTCCAAAAGATAGACCAAAATAATTGCCGGAATAAAAAGCTCATTTTCACGGTGACCTTCTTTCATGAAATTTCAAATCTCAATAAAACTTACTTTCTTGTACTGGGGCTTGTGGCGCAAGTAGTGATTTTAGGTTTGATTTAGCTGGTGCATTTCTAGACACCTCAGGGAATAATAAAATATTTTGGGCTTAGACACTCCTGGGAATCATAAAATGTTTATCTCAATGTCACGCAAAGTACCGAAAAGAAAATTGTTTCCAAATTATCATTTATTCAGAATGGTTACATTATGTCAATACGTTACTATAAATGCTCATGCCATTTTCCGAGAAGTAAACAGCTTCCAAAATTCGTGTGACATGATTCTTCGAGCTCAATGATTTTTATAAATAGTCAATCACGGAACCCACTTAAAATGCTAAGATTATCGTGGATGCGTGACGCAAGTCTTAAACTAAAACGTCGCATCAACGTCGGTATAAAGCATAAAGGTAGCCGAGGTATCTCATTTTAAAGATTGGCAATTTGTATGAAAATGTTAGACTTTCATATATTTTAATTGTGCTCGTGTAGCTAGATTATGTGTAAAAGTGGAATCCAGCAACTCCTAAACGGTTCTGAGGGATTCGTTCGTTTTTATATGTGCCTTTAGAGCCAAAACTATCGTCCAAAAAATTCCTCGATACTTGCGTGGCTAGATTGAGATGATTAAAGCCCGGCAACATGCTCTTTTCTTATGGAGATCTTTCCTGATTCATGAAAGCTATACGTAGTCGTTTCGGATGGATTTAAAATTCACCTGCACTGAGATATGATCAGTTGAAAATAGGAGAAAAATTTGGATACTTCAGCGAACTTGTAACGCTGAAAAGCTATCAATTCAAATCGAATTCTTGAAAATTAACATTCAAAAATGTTGCGCTAAAAAAATCCAAATTTTACGACAGATCCACTTTGTCGCATTTTCTCATGTCGCATATTTCTGTCTCTGCCACTGTTACCCGCTTCATCGAGGCTGTTTATGAAAAGCAACATAAACACCAAAAAACCGTTGTACCTGATCGCTACTGGCCTCAGCTTTTATACGACACGATGAATGTATATCTTTAAGTGGAAATTTGAGAGTAAGTTTCACTCGTAGATATACAAACACGGAAAAAATTTGACCCAAAAATATTTTTTCTGGAGCATGTAGAGACTTACGTTTGTGATATCAACGAACATAGCCCAATATAAAATAATGAAATTCTGTTCAACATAAGCCCCGGGGCCACTATTGACCCTTAGTTACTGTGAGAGGCAAAATTTAAGCCTTGAGTAAATTTTGAGCAGAATTTCATTATTTTGTATTGGGCTTATCGATATAGTATCTATATTATATCGATGATTGGGCAACGTTCGTTGATAAACTTTCTTGAAATTTGGATAAGGATAATGCCAATGATGAGCTCGCAAATTTCCATAAAATAGTCATGTAAATGTTTTGAATGTGTGTGTTGTGCATTTTGAGAAATAAATTTTTAGTGTTTCTCGGGTATCTTCGATATGAGTATGAGGACTACTGTCCACAGTTCAATACGTGATCATTGGTAGAGACAAATCAGCTGTGTTTGTGGTGCTCTCTGGCGTCGGACAAGGATCCATTTTGGGCGTAATAATGTTCCTTATGTTCTTCAACGATTCCGATGTGGACATGGCTGGCGTATTATGTCTCAACTTCGCCGATGATAAAAAGATTGCCTCAATCATCAGAACGCAGGAAGATGCGACCCGACTACAAACAGCAATCCATCGATTCTTCGAATGGTGTCGTGACAATGGCTTTGAAATCAACTGCTCGAAATCAAAGATCATCACATACACGTTGAAGTCCAATCCGTTAATCTTTGATTACGTCTTGGATGGCGAACCGATCGAGCGAACCACTAGCACTACCGATCTTGGCCTTTTGATGAATACGAAAATGAGCTTCAACTCTCACTATGAATATGTGAGCAACAAATCGAAATCAGTATTGAACTTCGTGATGCGGCAAAGACGTTTTTTGGACGATGATGCCATCAAGATTGTGTATAAGGCATTAGTACGATCTAATCTGGAGTTCGCATCATGTGTTTGGTCACCGAATTGTGTAACTCATCGGAACACGGTTGAAAGCACACAGAAGCGATTCGTGATGTTTTTGAACGGAGATCATCTCAACCGGTCGAGCAATGACTACGTGCTCAGTCCGTACGTCGAAAGGTGTGCAAAGTTCAATCTGCAATCTCTGGCCAGACGAAGAACGAACGCATGCATTTTGTTCATTCACTCACTGATCATCGGTAAGATCCATTCACCTGTGCTTCGCTCCCGTATAACATTCAACTTGAGGTCAACGAGACACAATGGTATTATCTGGATCAGATCATGCAGAACACAACAATCGTACCATTCGCCATTCAATGATGCCTGCCGTATGTTCAATGCTGTGTCCGATGTTATCGATCCAACGTTACCGCATAACCAATTCCGAAATGAGCTTCTACGTGTTCCCGATTCAGTGCTGAGCCAGTTCTTATTATTGTGATATTTTTTTTCCTTTCTTTTCCCTATTTTCTACTTTTAACTTTGACACGACGATCTTAAATTGTGATATTATCGACGACCTATTTATTATCAGTGATTCCTTTATGTTATTGTACCTTTTATGTTAATTTATTTGCTACCTAGTCCTACCTGTGATACCTAAGTTAAGTCCGCTTGTATTAAGTCGACTGAAAATGAACAATAAATGAATGAATGAATGAGGAAGATTATTCCTCGACTTTAGGGCTCGGGTCATCTTTGACTTGAACAACCTGATCCTGGTGGTTCCTGGATTTTGGAAATCGAGGTGATTTATGTACTTCTTTACTTTCATTAGATTTTTTGATGTTTCTGCGTTGTACTAAACATTTCTTCCAAAACATTCTTTCAATAAAACCTGATGTATAGTAGATAGTAGAACCAAACAAAACAACTGATATCGCTAAGAGTTCGTTACGCAAAAATTGTATTGAATACAATGTTTGGGATTTTGTAACAAAAAAAAAACTGGGATTCGTCTCCAACGGCTTCCTTCCCTGATAGCGGAATTTGTTCTCATTAGAATATCAGGAAAGATAAACAGCGGACTTAGCAATACGTCGAATTTGATACTTTCTAGTGGAGAGGTTCACACCAAAATTGTGAAAATGTAACTTCGGAACACGAACAAAACATTTTTACTATTTTTATTGACATTTATTGATTGCTATGTATTGAAAACGTTACTCAACATTACAAAGACAACCAAAAAACATATTTACTGCAACACACTTTAAGAATTGTGAGAAACTTATTAACGTAAAATCGAAAACAAAATTTCGCAAAATTTTTATTCAAACGGAGCCAAAACTTTACCTCAATTCTTTGAATAAAATAACTTACCTGGTAATGGGACAAAAGATGGAAATGGCACTTTTGTGTGTTTACCAACATCGGCTACGCCTCGATCGAGAAATTTCACACTAGAAGTACCATTTCCATCATTTTCCCATTGGTAAGTAATGTACTGTTAATTCAAACAATAACCGGAAACACCAATACATTATCAACAACAAATTGCAGATTGTCTAAACGCATGTGGAACTTGTAGTAAATAACAGATATCACAACAATGCTAGATATTATTGAACATCGGCTGTAATTGAAAAAGAAAACGTAAACGTGGCGGTTCAATTGGTCTAGTACCAAGTTACACAGTTCTCAAAAGTTATTATTGAGCTGACTAGAGGTACACAATAATCCAATAAATTGTTTATTTAACACATGCACTAAAAATGTTTTTGTGGCTATTCCTACATGCCCGTAAATCTGTAGTAGTCCCTTAATGTTAATGGCGGTTAATGGGTCTGTTAGGAAATAAAAATATAAAGGGCATACGTTCCTTGAAATTTAGATCCATCGAAAGATTGCACCATTTACTTAGATATCACATTTTTGTCTCGTCTCAGTCTAAATACGGAAAAAGTGCCTCAGAATTTCGGTTCTGCATTTGCAAACGTTCCGGTACATTTTTGAAAAAGTTTCGCCTGCCCTCGAAAAATTGTTCCAAATACATCCAAATGTTGTGTCTCTTGCCCCGTCGCTTTTTCATTCTCCAATGAATTAAATTTTCGAAAATAAATGTTGAAGTAGATAAGATGGAACCGAAACCTAAGAAGAAAACTAGTGCTGCTGATATATTCGTTATGTCTAACTGAAGTGGTACTGTGTACGGCGGTTCATGTCTCCTATGGACTTGAGAATCAAGTTGCCACTTAACGAAGAATCCAGATTCAAGCAATTGGTGCACAATTTCGTTTACGTTCGCCTCCAAAGCAAAATCCTTCCGCATATACATACCAATTGGATAGGTAGCGATATTTTCCAAACGATCAAAGCAAAACATCTCCGACAAGAAATTCGATTGCGAGTTGATCATATTTTGACGGGAGCCGCCAACTGCGAGGCCCTTGAGATTTGGTCCATTTACCAAACATTCGCTAATATCCTCGCACACATTAAATGATTCAATGTTACGATTGGGAATCTACAAAGAATTAAATGTTTAGCAATCACTCGAGTTATAGGTTGACGGCACCGGCTACGAGCTTGGCCGATTTCAGTTAAGAGTCGTCCAAAGTTGTTTGTTTGGGGACTCGTAAATGAACATTGTTTGTTATGTTAATAAAACATCATATCTTGTTCAAGACGGGTCGTAACCGGTGTTGTTACCCCAATAAGCCAACGGTCTGATTAACCATTTCATTTCGATTCAGTAAATTGAATGCATCTCGTGAACCGACCAAATGAAAATCCATTTCCATAATTTCTCCAAATGATGAGACTTGATGGAATGGTTTTTGTATATCGAGAATATTGGTCGCACTTGAGAATAATAGTTGAAACAGAAAGAATGCTGTGATAAGGATAAAAGCGAAAAAAATGCGAACCGTTCCCTTTAAGGGCTGGAAATTTGGTGAATGACCAATAACAGCTGGCAATGCGATTAACCAATTGGTCTGGTGCCAATCGCAATTGTTCCGCCTTTTATATTTGAGATCAAATTGGACCAGAAAATATAATATGAATCCGCTCAAGTAACCATACCCAAAAACAACCATAAACCATGGTAACGGTTGCATAAGATACATTTGGGCCAAAAAACTAGGCATTATGCCGGCTTTCTGAATGCACCAAGTTAAATCGTCGCTGGCATACGCTTCAGACATCACTGCGTAATTGAAAATGTTTTCCGATGGAAATATTCCACCGATACAAATATCGGCAACGCTGAAAACAAATAAAATCAAAATTGAACACTCGCTGATATAGATGGCAATTTACTTCATTGCAAGATCGTAACAAATATCGGAATGGTTAGATGCGACCTGAAAACGCAAGCTCACGTTGAGCATTTCGGCCATCCTGTGCAGAAATCGGAATTCCATGCCTTTGTAAAAGTTGCCCTCGCTATCTTGATACATATACGGCGCAAAATGTCGGGTTGAAATGCGAATTGGACCAGATGAAACATTTGCGGATGATGATTTGGTTACATGTAACCAAAAGATAGACCAAAATAATTGTATGAACAAAACGTTCATTTTTATGGTCATCCTCCGTTCACAAATTTCAAAACATCAATAAAGGTGACTTCCTGCTGACGTGAGCTTGTGACACAATTAGTAATTTTAGCTGTGATTTAGCTGATGTATGGATAGACCCTAGGGAATTATAAAATAATTAGCCGATTGTCACGCAAAGTACCGATTTGCTTCCAATTTATCATTTATTCAAAGTGGTAAAATACATTATGTCGATAAGTTAACGATGTTAATGACATTTTCTGAATGGTAAACACGTAAAACAGCTTCCAACTAGATTTTTTAAGATTATCTTAGATAATCGCTCGTTGAACTGGTGCGTCGACTTCTAGACGGCAATGGGTGCTCCTGCATCCGACATAAAATGCCGAAAAATCAAAAAATTTGTATCTTTCTCGTTTTTGCTCCTGCCAATAGCAAAAAAATCGGCGTGCCTGCTGTTGAACTTGTACAGATTATTTAATTAAAATGATGCTAGGAACGTTCATTTTCTACATGCCCAACTGTGAAACGTCACGCCATTCGGTCTATTTTTGTTATTTATGTCTTTAAAATGTACTTGCAGCATCGCGTCTGTTTTTACCAAAAACCACCAATATTCACATTTCGTCCTTTTAGCTACAGTACAAACCTACCTATCTTGTTGATGTGATGAATGCTTAGCGAGTTAACCAAGTATCATGACGACTTACGCGTATTTTATGGAAGTTCTCTTTGTACGTAAATCAATTTTTTAAATTTAAACATTTTTTTAATTGATATGTTTAAGCTCAAAACTCTTTTTACTACTAAAATGGCACCAATACAAAACAAACTTTGCTTTTTTGACCGTTTGATATTTGATTTTAGCAGCTATACTGCCTACATTTAGGGTAAAGTCATATTTTTCTACTAAGTTTAAAAAAAGTTGCATTTTAGAGTCATACGTTTCGTTGTTCCAAAACGCCTAGCATAGTAATAAAATGTGTGTCCAAATACTACCTCATTTAACACCATTAAAGGTATTATGATTGATCCCATGAATAGTTCTTAATACCATAAAGAGGCATCGGTGCTAAAATTGTAGCCTACATTCGTGTGTCTCGTATTTCATTTTTGGTGATATCTTCTCGTCAGAATCCTTTTTGAAAAATATACGACCAAATAACGACCGCCAATATGTTAGTTTTAGAAATTAAAAAATTAGATTTGGTTGATGGCGTTCGACCGGCTGTCAGAAAAGTCAGCAGCTTTACGAAATTTCCGTAAACTTCTCAGTTTTCTCAGAGCTGGTCAAACTGCTGCACCCAAATTGTTGAGAAAATATTATGAAGAGTTCGGCGAGTGATTTCACACTAGGAAAATAATGAATCAAGTATGCAATTAAATTGAAACAAATCGAGCTACCCTTGAAACAGTGAATACAGTGAATCTGTATGGAAAAGGTCAGAATAAAAACAACTACTGAACGAGCAACATGCCCTAAGTAACGAGTTTTTCTCAAGTAGATGTACTGGCACATGCGTGTTGGGGAGAATATCCCTCCAGTACAAGTAGAACCATCGATGCAGCGGTTGACCGACGAATTAGAAGAAGTAAAATTCTTAACACAAATCGATTTTCGGTAGAAAGCTAGCACATTTGTGGTCGTCATTGCAGTCTTAAATTTTTCAAAAAGGAATCTGATGAAAAGATATCAAAAGTAAACTAAAATCAGTATCTAAAAAAGTCCAAATGTATTCTTCTTAGCAAAGCATCGATGCATCTTGAGAGCAATCTTCACTTGGCAAATTTGTAGCCTACATTTGGGCACAATTTAGTCTAAATACGGAAAATAATTTTCAGAATTTTTGTTCTGCATTTGCAGACGTTGCGGTACATTTTTAAAATAGTTTCGCCTTCCATCGAAAAATTGTTCCAAATACATCCAAATATTGTGTCTATTGTCCCGTAGCCTTTTCATTTTCCAATAAATTAAATTTTCGATAACAAATGCTGAAGTAGATAAGAGGGATCCGAAACCTATGAAAACAACTAGTGCTGCTGATATATTCGTTATGGCTAATTGAAGTGGTATTGTGTATTGTGATTCCTGTGTTCTATAGATTCGAAAATCACTTTGCCACTTAACGAAGAATCCAGATTCGAGCAATTGGTGAACAATTTCATTCACTTTCGCCCCCAATGCAAAATCCTTCCGCATGTACATACCAATTGGATAGGTGGCGATTTTCTCCAAACGATCAAAGCAATACATCTGCGACAAGAAATTCGATTGCGAGTTGATCATATTTTGACGGGAACCGCAAACTGCAAGGTCCTTGAGATTTGGTCCATTTACTAAACAATCACTAATATCCTCGCAAACATTAAATGATTCAATTATACGATTGGGAATCTACAAAGAATTAAATGTTTAGCAGTCAATCGAGCTCGAGCTATATATTAGGTCAACTGTTTGACAAACCATTGCATTTCGATTCAGTAAATTGAATGCATCTCGTGAACCGACCAACTGAAAATCCGCATCCATAATTTCGTCAAATGACGAGACTTGATGCCATAATACTTGTATGTACATGAAGCCGTATAATCGTGAGAATATTATTTGAAACAAAAAGAATGCTGGGATAAGGAGAAATGCGAAAAAAATGCGAACCGTTCCCTTTAGGGGTTGAAAATTCGATGTTAGACCAATAACTGCTGGCAATGTGAATAGCCAAGTGGTCTGGTGCCAATCGCATTGGTTCCGCCTCTTGTATTTGAGATCGAATTGGACCAGAAAATATAGTACAAATCCACTCAGGTAACCGTAACCAAAAACAGCTAGAAACCATGGTAATGGTTGCATAATATACATTTGGGCTAAAAACCTAGGCATCATGCCGGCTTTCTGAACACACCAAGTTAAATCGTCGCTAGCATATGTTACAGACATCCGTGCGTAATTCAAAGTGTTTTGCGTTGGAAATATTCCACCAATACAAATATCGGAGACGCTGGAAAACAAATAGAATCAATTTTAAGACACGAAAACTTGCAACACTCGATGTAAAACGTAATTTACTTCATTGCAAGATCGTAGCAAATATCGGAATGGTTCGATGCGACCTGGAAACGCAAGCTCATGTTGAGCATTTCGGCCATTCTGTGCAGAAATTGAAATTCCATGCCTTTGTAAAAGTTGCCCTCGCTATCTTGATACATGTACGGCGCAAAATGTCTCGTTGAAATGCGAAGTGGACCAGAAAAAGTATTTGCTGATGATGTGGTTACATGTGACCAAAAGAAATACCAAAATAATTGGCGGAATAATAAGTTCACTTTCATGGTCACAAAACTCCAAATTTATATAAAACTAACTTTCTGCGTCTATAGAGACACAAGTAGTGATTTAGTTGGTGTAAGCATAGATATCTAGTATAGGAAATCATACAAAATTTAGTCGAATTCGAGGTCGATTTATTTATTTATTCGATGTGAAGATCTACATTATGTCAATAAGTTAACTACGTTTGTGTAATTGACGAATTCCGTGCTTCAAATTGTGAGTGCAATTAACTTGTTGAAATTCACATCAGAAAAATAGTTCTTTGGTCTTCACCGGACTACCGAACTTTTGCAATAACGATTATGTTTTATCGGTTCGTGTTATTAAAAAACGGTTCGGGTTCAAATTTCGGTTCTTAATGGCCACTTTGCAAATTTGTCGGAAAAATATTCATTTTTGATGATTCCTCTTAAACAAAACCTTTTTTTTTAAGTAAACCAATGTAAAGAAAAAATGATTTGTGAGTCATAAATTAAGTCACTTGCAGACTTGCACATTACATAAATTTACACAAAAGTTTCTCTAAATGGGATCACCCACAAACCAAATGGTTTGGTTCCGAAAAATCATCAAAAAACGAATATTCCTTCTAAATGTAGGCTACAGATTTGGAAAGGGTACATTACTCCTAATTAAGAATTGAATTTGGTTCTTTCTGACAAAAAACGAGTAAGCTATTGGGTTCGGTTTGTCTCATTTACCGACTGGCTATCTTGACACCAGGACAATTGGTCAATTTCAGTAAATTTTGGTAGATTTCAGTAAAAAAAAATGACTAATAATAGACCCTGCTTGACAGGCTCGGACTGGCTCAAAAAATCCCTTTGAGGAAAAAGTCAAAAAAACCTTCCGTTCGGGCGACTTTTTCCAATTAGGCCCTCGATTCTTATGACTGATTAATATTGTGTAACTTACAGAGTGTAAGTTAATCACACAGTTCCGCCACGCCACACGAACAATTGGGACATTTTCTTATGAAGCAGCGATTTGGTGGTGCAAAATTTTAAAAGAAAAAAAAGATTGGGGAAATAGCTCAGGGAAATTTTTTCGAGTAAAGAAAAATGTACAAAACTAACGACAAATTTATTTAAAAATTTCGCTCACATCGCGCGCTATTGAAAGAATACAAATTTTGATCAGGGGAGGGCTTTCCTTTAATTTTTTCTTCGATTTCCAATCAAAAATTTTCTATTGATTTTTTGATTTTCTCGATTTTTCAATGAAACAATTAACAGAAAAGCAATTTTGTTTGGAAATCGAAAAAAAATCAACAGAAAGGCCTCAGTAGGAAAATTTTGATTGGAAAACAAAGAAGCATTGAGGGCCTCAGCAGGAAATTTTTGTTTGGAAATCGAAGAAAAGTTAACAGAAAGGCCTCTGTAGAACAATTTTGATTGGAAATAGAACGGAAAAGCCTCGAAAAATTTCGATTAAAAATTACAGATTTTTATCCAAAAATCCTAAATTCAGGAATTCAAGAATCTAGGACCTTTTCGATACATCTAATTACGAATATTTTGTATCGTGTTGCAAAACACACTAAAGCCACAACACTCTCTACAGTGAACGCTGCTAACGCCGTTTTTATTCTCAATTTGTTTCAGATAAGTGGCCAAAAACACAAACCGGACTGCCAAGTACTGCCGGAACAACAGCAAGTGTAGCATTCATTCGCCACGGGAAAATTTACATTGGACATTGTGGCGATTCAGGAATTTGTCTCGGTTACACAGAAGACAATGACAAAACGTGGCAAGCAATGCCATTGACGCAAGATCACAAACCGGAAAGTAATGTCGAGAAGGCACGAATTATCAATTCTGGCGGTAAAGTTGTCAGCAAGTACGGTGTACCGCGTGTGGTCTGGAATCGTCCAAGATTAGGTATGGACAATGGATCTTTATTGCGAATTCAAGATATTCTAACTAATTTTCGTTGCGCTAGGTCATAAGGGACCAGTACGACGAAGCACTCCAATCGACGAAATTCCATTTTTGGCAGTCGCTCGAAGTTTGGGTGACTTATGGAGCTATAACTCAGCCCTAAACGAGTTTGTTGTCAGCCCAGATCCTGATGTGCGTGTGGTCAAGATAAATCCGGAAAAATTTCGGTAATTGGAACATGACCTTTCGTGACGCAGAATTTACAACTAAAACATCGTTTTCCTTCCAGCTGCTTAGTTTTCGGAACGGATGGTCTGTGGAATGTAATCTCCGCCGAAACAGCTGTCAAAATTGTTCACAATGCCGAAAAAATGAATGATCAACGAGCTATGAATGGTGCCGCAAATGAATGGACAAATCCCAGCAAATGTTTAGTGGACAAGGCACTGGAACGATGGAGTACAACCAAAATGCGAGCTGATAATACATCCGTCGTCATAATAATGCTGGATCCACCGGGTCCACCGAAGCGAGATGTTTTGAAAACATGTCCGAGCCAATTGATCCTAGAGAACGATGAAATGGATCAGCAACAGTTAACTGAAGATAAGACATTTGCAATGCATGATTACTGTACCAAAGAAACGGTCGAATTGAACAACATACCGTCAATGTTAAGTGGTGGCATCAATCGCTACGAAACAGTTGGATATGCGCATGCAAGCACCAGTAGTAGCATTGATGTGAGCTACGCTAACAGTTTTGCCGAATCGTACAACTCTTTGTTGAATGCAAACATGAATAATGATCATGCGTATCACACGTATCCGACCCATGAACCCGAAACGCATTCTTCCAACAGCGATGACACGTACAGCCTTACTAAATTAGAAACACGCATGGAACAGATCGCCAGCTCGAGTAGTCCTTCAATGCTTTTCGCCGAATATCACCAACATCAACAGAGATACGATGAACGCCATCAGTACGACTGCATCACAAGCAGTTTCCTATCGCCATCATGTGAAATACATCCGAATTTGGAAGATTCCGTTCAGGCTGTCGTAATGGACGTGGTGGAAACAGCTACATATCCAATTGACGCTCACAGCTATTCCAATGAAATCGACGCCAGTATCGAAATGAACGACGATCTTTCAGAATTTGAAAATCAACCCGAAGCTTCTACAAGCTACGGAACAGAAGACGCAAATTTATGCTCACAGATGCCTTCAACCAGTTCGATTATGCATGACGATTGTGTGACGAATGGTACAACTGATGTTACACCGCCAATAGACGAATCCATTCAGATAAACGAGATTTCGTCGTCCAGCAAGGAAAATGACGAGAAATCGTCAAGTGCATGCGAGGAGAAACTGACGCGGTCCAAGGCAAAGCATAAGTTAAATCAGGAGCGTCGCATCACCCGGTCAAATGTTCTGAAGCCAAATGATAATGGCATCGGAAAGCATACGAATCGGAGTGCAATCAGTAAAACTTTGCGAACGATCAGCAAGAAGCAATTTAACGTTCAAAACGAAAATGTGATCAATGTTCCGCCCCGGACACTACGCCGCGCCAACACATCGGCCGTGGACACTAGCAAGCGATCGCTTCGATCCGACGACACGATGGACAGCAATAAAACGCTATCGAATAAAGTGAAAGCGACGACACCGCAACGAAATCGTAATTCGGTACAATCGATGGCAACGTCATCAGTGCAGAACATACCGTCGGAAACATTACGAGAGAAAGTCAAACCAAATCAACAAACTAATGCGAAGCCAAAGAATATCAGCAAATTTAATGGAAAGAAAGTGGCGCTGAACGCACGGCAAACAACAGTCAGTAAGTTGCAAAGAAGTAGACGGTTGAACCGTTGATTCCGTTTTCATTTTGACAAGCAAACAAAAGTATTGAATTTTAGTTGAAGGTGTTTTTCTGTGTGAAAACACCATTTGAACACACCTGTCAAAGACATTGAATTCCGCGTTTCCATTTGTTACTGGCGAAAAAAAACGTTTTACCCATTACCCTGACCAAATTATTATGAAACCAAAATGAAATCCACATTGAGCCCAATAAATTGACATGACGATGTCAGTCGAACTCGTTTGAAATGAGAAAAAAAAATGTTTCGCTCTCACGTGATTCCTAAAGGTATCTCGACACCTTAATCCACTAATAAAATGATCTCATTCTTTCTCTACGAATTGGAATTTTCTGTATTTTCTATTCTAACCATAAATAAATTGAATCAGGAATGAGAGCCGCCACCGACTAAAAACGGACTGGAAGGCCACTACAAACGTAACCATCTAATGGTAATGGGTCCGCTAAGGCTGAAAAACGAACCGAATCGGGCATTTTGATTGTAAGAGTTGTTGGGGCTCGTTTCCCACAAACAATTCATTTAACATCCATTTCAGTTTTCCTCTAGTGACGATTTTAGGATGATCTGCGTAAACTCTTCTTTTGTTTGAACTTGTAGGAAGTGCCAAATGACAGAGATTGTTTAACACAGTTCCCGCAAGTTCTTTGTACAAATCGAATTTCCCCCTCAAAACACTTCCCCGTCGTAGCAGTCTATGCAAAATACTGATTCTAAAACCATCGCGGACGATGCCGACAGCTCACTCCTTCGCCCGTTATGTAACTTTCGCTTCAATGCATTTTCGTTCTCAAATGTTCAAAGCTCTTAAGCGTAATTTTCTTAGATGTTCCCAATCTTAATGATTAAAATCCATTACGATCTCTTTTTCAATCATACAAATCAAGAGAAGCCGTCGGTTTCTGAACCTTTTGAGAAACGGATCGAATTTCAGTTCAGCAAAACAAAAGAAGTTATGTGTATTAAGAAAGGAGATTCCATTTAGATTGAATTTTTTTTTTCTTCAAATTTTCATCATTTTGCTCGTTACTCCAGTTACACAAAGGACGCGAAGGTGACCTAATTCAATTTTTTCCTTTGTTTTACTGTCAAATGTGACAGTAGAACAAAAGAAAAAAATCCACGTCAATTGTCTATTTATTCCATCAGTTCCACTGTCTATGTCGGTCATTTTAGTTCTGTACAACGTTTCACTTAATTACTTAATTCTCAAGTACAAACATAATTTAAAACAATTAACTTTATCGTTTGCTGGGCTTTCTTAAAGTACTCATAGTTCAAACGATACGAAAATATATATCAAATCCATCGCAATATTGAATAGAAAACTCAGCTAAAAGAAATTCGACAGTCGCTAAAATGTTAAGTTTGATTGATTAACAGATTATTTTGATAAAATTTTTAATTTAATGTAAAAAGAGATGATGATACAAACTTAATGAGTGCCTTGGGTTACCATTACTGTAATTGAATAAACAAAAATCTACTTAAATAAATCGAAAATCGAAAGATTGGTAGAGATTTAAAGAAGTGAATGAGAAATTTTTTAAGGAATAGATTTTTAAACGAAAATCAGAGAATAAAATATAAATCGTGTGACTAAAAAGCGTGTTTAAATCTAGAAAAATTAATCAAAATTTATATTGTGTATCGGAAACAACTTATTATCCAGCACACGTATAAAACTATATTGAAATTCAGAAGAATATTTTTCCAGTGATTTTAAAAGAAAAAGAAAATTAAATTTTACGACCATCGAGAATGTGTAATATATTTATTAATTAAATTTAAATAAAAATTGAAACAAAAAACAAGAAATTTAATTTTATAGTTAACGTCTACTCGATCACGAATTATAAAAACAAAATGAAATCTTTCCGATGTAGAAAAATAGACAAATCGGAAACGAAGAATCTTAATAAAAAAAAGTTGAATCTACAAATTTTCTATCGCATATCCAAATGCATTCAAAGAATATATAGTTAGGATTCATAGCATTCGATGCATGTTGATGTAAACAGAATATTGTTTTGATGAAATTAATGCTACACATGTGACAATCGTATTTACCGTTTCTACAAGATTGATTCTTAGCCTGATGCGATTTAGCCCTTGTACAATAATTATCGGAGTAATCAGTGAAATAAAATGAGAGCAAAATAAAATGATCGAGTCTGGTTTTTGACAATTGAAATTCAATTGTCAAAAACCAGACTCGATCATTTTATTTTGCTTTTACCTTAAGTATAACGAAATCATAATTGCTCAAAAAGCAATTCAAATTTCATTCAAAAAAATTCAGCTATTGGTAGGTGCAGGACTTATTTTTGGCTGAATTTTCTACATTTTTCCAAAATTTGATAACATTTTCCAAAGTTTACTGATTTTTTGGCAAACTTTAGCTAATTTTGCAGTCTTCAACATTTCAAATGTCTCGCTGTCAAATTTTTCAGAGAATGTCACTTTGAATTTGCAATGACCCAATGAAATTCTCAGAAGAATTTGACAGTGAGACATTTGAAATGTTGAAGGCGGTAGCATATTTTAAATTTTTTTTAGAAATGTTAGCGAATCAATTTTCCAAAAATAGGCCCTGGATAACATTAAATGTTTTAAACTTAGCTTTTTCTATTTCAGTACAGTTGTTTAACTATCAGGCGTGACTATATTTTCTTTAAGATATTCGAAAAAGACAGAATTTTAAAAATACCACGCACTCACCTGGTAGTGGTAAAACCTTATAAAATCGTAAACAGTTTTGATTGTTTGTGTGGTTCAGTTGAAAAACAGCTGAAGCAAATTCATGCTAAAGTTTCACTGCCTCTAACTGTAAGAAATATGACTAATAAACTCTACAAATTCTAAGAGTTCTACAAAGCTGAAAGCTGAAAAGAAATTTAGAATAAAGGCAGAGTATATTAAAATGATCGATTATGAAAATTCATAGTACTAAATAACAAGCTTTCGAACAATTTCTATTCACAATGTTTATTCAGTGTATTGAGCTCGCGCGCTCACATTTATACTCCGAAGATAATAGACCTTACGAATGTAAGAAAAACAGTTTAAATGGTCGGTATGTAAGACTATACAGGCTTTCAAATCACGATTCACTCGGAATCGATCATTTTAATTTTAATTTTCATTAACTTAAATTTTTTTAGAAGTTTTAGAATTTTATAGACTTTGTAGACACTGAAACTAACCTCAACCTACGATTTTACTTGTCGTGGGTTTCTTTGTTGCTTTGGGATTCCACCACACAGAATTATCTCTTGATTTCGCCTTCCTCGAATTTCACACGTACGTCAAAGTGAAACGACTCACTTTACGCTTCTTTTGTTGACAGCATGTGGAACAATTAAAACTGCAGAAACTTCAATTGAGAGGATCTTATAAAGTGGAAGAAATATAACAAGTTACATTTTTAACAATTACAATCCAATCAACGTTAGTCATTCCACATACGATAACACATACGTAAATCTCGTCACGTTGGTAATAATGCATGTGGAATGAATAGCGTCGATTGGATTGTAATTGTTACTTGTTATAATTCCGAGACCGAATTACTAAATTCCTGACCTTGAAAACTAGTCCCTACTTCCAAAAAATAATATCTTTAAATTGACTTTGTTGAAATGAGACTAAAAGACGATATAGGATAGGCCTGAAATCGCAATTTCTTATTTATGTTGGTACAAGCAGTGACAAATAAAGCTTCTGATTTTGCATGTTCATTAGACGTGTGTAGCCACATTTCCCGACTCAAAATAATATTCTGCTCTGCAGTCAATCACAAAGCAAAAATGGAACCTAATTATTACAAATTAGTTATTTAGGAATATAAATGTAAAGAAAATATATTTTTAAAGAGATCTTAGTTAATAAACAGAATGTTTGAAATTATCGCTTCTGGTATTTGACTGTCATGTTTAAAACAATGGTTTTTTGTTGCCCAACGAGTAAGTATAACGAATTCAATTCTTCAAACAACTTACCTATTCGGTAAGATGAGCTGAATTACGAAAAATTTCAGTTTATTTCAAACGATTCAGCGATTTGGCGAAATATTTTTAGTGAAATTAAAACCAGGAAAATCATGGCATTCACGCAAAGCCCTTCCTGTCTAACAGAAAAAGACAGTCTGAGAGCGCAAATTGTTCACTGATAAATGAGGAAATTATTCAAAAATGCAGGAAATGTTATCTCTTTCGCATATATTTTCTTATAAAATTGGATACGATGCCAAATTCGTGATGCCACAGTGATTATCTTTGTTCCGTGCCAATTTGCCATATCCCTCTTCCCCCCACGTCGTTCCATATGAATTCTTGATAATCCAATAATCCATTCCGGTTTTTTCGTCTGTATCGTACCCAACGGCTAACACAGCATGACTAATTCTTTCTGGATCACAGTCTGTATTATAATAAACGCCTTCCGAGTAAAACATGAACTTATCGTGTGTAGCATCCAAGCCCACGGACACAGGCCCAATCTGACCAACAGCTAATTTCAATGTTTGTTCATCACCCTTCGGAATTGATCTCAATTTACGGTTTTTCGACGAGTTAGGTGTGGCTCTACATTTGTTGTCTTTCGCTTCGTACGGATACTCGTTTTCCAAGAGTATTCCGTCCTTTCGAGTGTACAAGAAGGCATTGGTCATAAATCCAGTATTACATCCGTTATTAGCAAAGCGTCGAGAGCAATCAACCAATTGTTGTTCAGATAACGATTCAAGTACGCCATTTTTAAGGAAAAATTGTCCTTCCAAAGCTCCAGCTGCCGAGAAGGCCCAGCACGACGCACACTTCAATTGATCTTTTACTGGTGTTACGGCTCCGTCGTTACGCCAATCTTTCGAGTCCGGAACAATTTCGTTTGGCTTCGCACCTTTAGCGCCGGATCTGGGAGCAGTTCCATCTTTCAACCAAATACCTGACGTTCCATCGTCATCATTTTCATCTTCCGAACCGTGCCTTCCTTTTTCACAATTGCTACAATCACATTCGCAGTCAGATTGTAGGTCTTCAAATTCCAGCGGCATTTGTGAATAGTCTATTCCATTGATACTCATATACTCGTCCACAGACCAATCACCGAATTTATTCAAACATAATGAGTACGACTCCTGACCTTGTTCGTATAGCTGATTGTGTGCATCAATCATTTGTATATTTCGGTGGAAAATTTGCTGTCGTTCAGATTCGTCGTAATCGCTCGTATAACTTTTGTTAAACTTTGCTTTAAACTGATCCCAATCTGTAAGAAAAAGCTTATAAAAAATCTCTGAAAATAGCAAGTTATATTGGATGCTGCGAAAGTAATTCATTACTTGAGGTAACCATTTTGTGATAAAAGCAACTCGACATGAGTAGAGTTTGTTGTATCCGAGAGCGAGGTATACAACTACACTTGCTGAGAAATATTTACCAAAACGAGTTGCTCAAAAACTAACGAGTGAGTTTACGAGTGTTAAAAAAGTTCTTTCCGAGTAATAAAGTTCGGGTGTTGAGGAATTTCGCGCCGTGTCATTCACAATAACCCATTAAGTGACATCTTCCTTATACAAAATGTGTCATTTTGTCAATTATTGTGAATGACGCGGCGCGAAAGTCCTAGCAGCCAAAGTTCGTAGCAGCACCCAATGTACCACCAGCACCAAAAGTTGATTTTCACTTTGGAAAATTAAATTAAAATGAACCAACATGTAATGGATAATTTTCGTAGGGGGCAAGGTGCTATGTAACGGTCAACTTTCCCATTGGGCAGGTAAAAAAATAAATGTACGATGTGCGTAAAGCGTAAACACATAGTCAAATGAAACGATACTTATATCTTATATTTCTTTGGGAGCTTTCGAGAAAGACAAGCAAAGTTGTGAGAACAGTGTTGAGGAATTTCGCACACAATTACATTTTCCTTATACAAAATGTGTCATTTTTTCAATTATTGTGAATGGAATTTAAACACATGCACGGTTCAGTTACCCATTTAACAAAAACAATCTTTGCTCACCTAAAATACATATACTTCTACAATCAGGATATACTCCAACTGTTCCAGGTGGACAAAGCACTTCTTCAAACGGAATAGATGGCTTCGGGTAAATGTATCCCGTACCAGCGGACGCCAGTCCTGCCATACAAAACAATATCGCAAGTAACTGTGAAAACAGAGAAAAATCGCGAACTTTTAAGTAAAATATTGGTCTCACGTCCACAGCGTGATTCTTTGATCGTTGACATAATTAAAATTTAACTCGTCGGAAAATTAAATATTTAAAAAAAATAATCGAATTGCTAACTCACCATAACTATTCTAATTCACCGATTCTGATCAAATTAAACAGTCAAATAAAACTGAAAGCGTTCTTGCTCAACCATTTATATACGACATCAACCGATGCTGATGTTGTTAGATTTATCTGCTAGCATTAATCTTGTCTACGAGTTGTACACGTTAGGCATGTTTTCAATTTACGTAAATTTAATTTAATTAGATAAACGTTGCGATTACCAAAAAAAATATAACCAAAAACTGTGCGTTAATTAACATATGGCTAATTATAACGAAAAGAATTTGATTGCATGCGCCCACTACAATTTATTGTCTTGTTAATATTATTTGTCTAAGTAAATAAAAGGCAAAACAAATCAATTACTCAATTATGATGTGAGGTTTTCCCGGAAATGTTGAGTGGGATTCTTGTTGTGGAACTAGGAACCACTCAATGGGTGGGTTATGTTACTTGACTGATGGAGTTGTCAAAGGACATTTTTTTATTTTAACTCTTCAAAGCTTCATTCTCTAAATTAAGCCCAAACGCGTTGTAATGAGTTCATAACGAAACTCAAATTAAATCAAATAGGTTAGGAGAAAATACCACAGTAAGTGGACAAACAGCCAAAATATTTGGCATTTTTAACTCTCTCCTACAACAGAAAATGCATTGTGTCTACTGATGTGAATTTGATGGCTTAAAATCATAACCCAAACGCGCTACAATGAATCAACAACGACTGTCTAAAAAGAACGTAATCGAAGGTATAGATTATTAGACAATACCACAGGAAATGAGCATTTGATTCTTCATTGGAGGAACCAAAAATTTCGAAAAAAAATTCTTTGGGGTCATTAGTCCGACATTGTCCATCCACGAACTTGAACTCGAAAACTTGAAACCTCGTCAGTTCAAATCAAAGTTTCCAAAATTGGTTCAGACTTACTTAAGGTATTGTCGAAGCGCTACAGTAATTTCAGTATTTTCCGATTTTTGCCGACACTTCACACATTTCACAAAATCAATCATAGTAAACTTCAAGATGCATTTTCTGATGTAAGACCTTTGACTTAACCAACTTAACAGGAACTTGAAGATTTTTTACGGATTCTAAGTTGTGTGCAATATAGTTGCGGTAGTGAGGTCTGACAACTAGAAAGAAGTATCCAGTGTCTAGTTGCTATTAAAAGGAGCGTGAACTGTTGCTTCTTCCACTTAAATTGTACACCTATACACGTTTCAGTTCAACTAAACCTATTTTTATATCATCAATATATTCCTGACTTCCTTGGCTATCTTTGTCCGAAATCTAACTAAAAGAGGAAAATTAGAGAATGTTGCAATTGCTCCAAATAGGTTAAGACATGTTTAAAAGTAATTGACACTTTGCAAATTTGTAGCCTACATTTAGGCGGAAAAATATTCGTTTCTCTGAAACAAAATATTTTGTTTTTAAGCAAAACCATCAAAGCATGCAAAAATGTGTTACTTTTAAAGGAATAATTGGTTTGTGGATAACAACTTACTTAACCCACTTGAAGAAACCTCAGAAGATTACATAAATTTACACAATCTGCAAAGGTTTCTCCAACTGATTTCGATTCAGAGAAATCATTAAAAAACGAATATTTTCCGCCTAAATGTAGACTACAAATTTACAATGGGTTCATTACTCGTAAGAACAAACTGAATTGAATATATATTCATTAGGGTGCGTCGTATTTCCATTTTTTTTAAACGTCTGACCCCAGGCTGTTCTGTACGAATGGTCTAGAGAATTTATTATCTGTCTTGCATCTGAGAGATGCGAAATCGTTACTAATGACTGGAGTTATTAGTTGAATAAGTAAGTTGTATGCAACCTCACTCTACCACGAAAATGAAGAATCCGTCTTGCATCCCAGGATAAATAATTTTTTATAATCAAATTCTTTGGACCATTCTGCGCACAGTCTTAGGGTCAGGCGTTTATAAAAAAGAAGCTAAAATACGACGAACCCTAATATTGATAAAATGGATTTTCCGTAGAGTGAAAACTCGTAATGGAATGTTTAAAAAATTTATTTAAATTTGGCCAAGTAATCAGAATCAAAATCTACAAAAATGCGAGGCATTATTGTTGACAGACGTTCAGCTTCCACTTCCGGTTAAATTTTTTTTTTTTTTTAATTTTTCACAGAAAAAAAAATTACAAAAGAAGTTAAATGACAATTTTTATTGTCTTCACAGCAATCACCTCACTAAACAATCGGATACGATGCCAAATTTGCGATGCCGCAATGATTGTTTTTGTTTCGAGCTATTTTACCATATCCTTCATCTCCCCATGTCGTTCCATACGAATTTTTGATAATCCAGTAATCTAATCCAGTTTTCTCATCGGTGTCGTAACCAACGGCTAACACAGCATGACTTATTCTCGCCGGATTACAATCTTCGTTGAAATAGACACCATCCGAATAGAACATGAATTTATCGTGCGTAGCATCCAAGCCAACGGATACAGGTCCAATCTGAGCAACCGATACTTTCAATGTTTGTTCATCGCCCTTCGGAATAGCCTTGAGTCGTTTGTTCTTCATTTCATTCGGAGATGTTCTGCATTGATTATCTCTTGCTTCGTATGGATATTCAGCTTCGGTACGAATTCCGTCCTTTTTCGTGTATAAGAAGGCATTGGTCATATAGCCGGTATTGCAACCGTTATTGGCAAATCGTCGTGAGCAGTCGACCAATTGTTGTTCAGATAATGATTCAAGTACACCATTTTTAAGGAAAAATTGTCCTTCTAAAGCTCCAGCAGCTGAGAAAGCCCAGCACGACGCACATTTTAATTGATCTTTCACCGGTGTTACAGCTCCTTCCTTACGCCAATCTTTCGAATCTGGCACGTCTCCTGCATCATTACTAGCCTTTGTGCCTTGAACATTTCCATTGCTCGATGAACTAGCGCTCGATTTTCCACTTTGATCGGTGTTTGCTCCGGAGCCTGAAGAATCAACATCGTTGCCATCATTACTGTTGTTTGACCTTGATTCAGCCGATCCATGTGCTCCATGTTGTTCACCATGGCCTCCATTTCCATCATTGCTATCGTCACCACTTTCACCACTGTCGTTCTCATCTTCGTCACTAGCGACAGTTTGCGACAGATCGATTCCATTGATTCCAATGTATTCGTCGTGTAACCAATCGCCAAATTTATTTATGCACAACGAATAGGTCTCAAGACCCTGCTCATATAATGCATTGTGAGCAACAATGATCTGTTGATTCTGCAAGAAAATTTGTTGACGATAGCTTTCTTCGTTTTCATCGACGTAAGTTTTGTTGAAAGCTGATTTGAATTGGCTCCAATCTGCGATTGTAAAAAAATCAAAGAAAATACAATTTGAAGCAGTCAAAAATATTGCCAGATGAAAAGATGAATTACCTAGTGTACACATTCCGGTGGGTGGAGGAGGTAGATATCCTCCAGGGCCTGTATTTTTTGGTCTCTCACAGTTCGGGAATATTCCAGTGAATCCTGGCGGACAAGGAGGAACGATACAGTTTGGATATGTACCAACTGTTGGTGGAGGACATTGTCTAGGTTTTTCCGTCACTTCACAGTCAGGAAATATTCCGGAATAACCTAAGAGAATTATTAGATTTAACAAATGAATTGGAAGATGCAGCGAATCGCGAATATTTACCTGTAGCACACTTCCCTTGAGGTTGTGGATGATCACAATGTGGATAGACGCCATTTGAGCCGGGTGGACACACTTCTTCGCCGAATGGGATCGAGGGTTTTGGATAATTATATCCCGTTCCGTCACCGGCGGATACCAATCCAATGGCACCAAGTAGTACCACTATCAACTGTAAAATGGAAATTCAACGGGATAACTTGTCAATTTCCGGAAACTTGGGGAAATTCATTTTGAGTAAATTTATGATTCAAAGGAAATTAGTAAGGTTTTAGAAAGTCACCAGCTTTAAGTATAGTCTAAATATAGTTATTTGGATCACAAAGGACGAAAGTATAATCTTGTAGTGCGTATTTGCAAAGTTTGCGAAAATTTTCCAGAATTTGCTACAGAATGGGCTAAAAATTGGCGCAAAATTTTTCAAACCTTCATAAGCCACATGAGACTTTTTCATTTTTCTATAGATCGAAGATAATACATTCGACCAATGGTTCGATCTGAATTTCAGTTAGTGGTGTTTTAGTGGCAGGAAGTGGTAGGAAGTTTGGTGATGAGTTGAAATTACATTTCAACTATAATTCGCTAGACTTTCTCGGGAGCAAGTCTGTACAATCTGAAATGATATTTTTGAACTTCATATTGATGAAAAACGTCGAAAGGCATGAAATATATCAGATCAAAACAGTCAGTGGTCGAATGTCTTATAATGGAAAATGTTAGAAAATTTAGCAAATCAACTTTACAAAAATCAGAATAACATTGATCTCGAATTTTGAACACTCTGGTTCTTGACAACATTTATTCATAATTGTGATTCATCCATAAGCATTATATCAATTTTAAAAAAGCTATCGATGATGGTTAGATAGAAATAATTTTTATTTCTCATTTTCTAGGTCACACAAATTGCATTAATTTTCAATCACATGCGCCCATGGAAAAGCCCACTGTCTTCCCACGAGCAAAGTGATCATAAAAATTTTCCTGCTATTAAATGTTTCACGCGAACACTTATTAATCTCTTCAAAGTACAACTTTTCGAACGAAGTTAGAAACATTTCTTAGTTTTGTAATGCATTCTATTTAGATAACTTTGTCCTGCACAGAATCGGTGAACTTTGAGAGAGCGAAAGTTGTCTTATCCACAAAATTACGTAATGTCTTGATTATAGTCCCTGAAGAAGTGGTTTAAACAACGAACAAAAATCGTTTTAATCACAAACAACACATAAAGGTAATATGAGTCCTATCATCACAAGTACTGGTACATCGTAAATTTACAGCTTCCCAGTTTCTTCTCTTTTATTACGAAAATTTCCAAGAAATTTTCCACATCAAGTGTTATAAAAGTTCTTTAACATTTCAGCACTCTTAATTAATCAATACAACTCATCCACTCACCATAATCACAAATTCTGGTTAAAATTCTACAATCAAATAACAACCGAAACGACCAATGGTCTACATTTATATAAAGCTGTCGTCGGCCGAACTTCTATCTTTTATTGTTAAGTGTTTACTTATCAAAAATAAGACACCAAACAGGTTGAAAATGCTAAAATTATGTTTTTTTTTTTTTAATATATATCGACTCGTTTTAATATGACGAGCTTAACGCATAGTAAAGTTGTTGTTTTTTTTTGTATTTTTTAAGTAATTTCGAATGTGGATGTGTCGAAGAAATATATAAGTCTTTACGAGAATTCGAGTCTGTTTTGGTATCGAATTTGACATCAGAAATAAATGAGAAAAAGGCGATTATAGGCCTTGAACGAAAGTTCGAATGTTACAAAGGTCTAGAACGAGTGAGGAAATTTAAAGGCCATCGGTATACACCAACGTTTACTCATAATATTGTATGCTCTCACACTCTGACCATATATGGTTTAAGATGATTTATCAACATCACAAAAGAATTGTACGACATCTAACGACTATAACTGTTTTGTTATGTCTCCAATTTATTAAATTAATAACTAAAAATGATAAAAAAATAAAATAAAAAATTCAAAATAAAAATCAATTTTAGATAGACTTACAGCAGCACTGAACAACAAGTGGTAAGGAAATACAATTTTTTTGTTCATTTCAATGTTTCTACAGGGTCTGATTAATTATATAATCGAACCATATAACCAAACACTTATCTATCACATCTGAGCACGTTTTTTTCTATTGACGGAAATTAATCAACTCGAATTGGTTAGTCTTGAATCTTGAAAATTTAATAGAAAAAAGATTATTCAAATTTACATTTTTATGTTAATTTAGTCGATTAATAATTGTGAATGTGCTCCGAATTTTTTTCCCCTTCGCTCTACCTATAGTGATATATTCATTGTATGACGCATCCACTGTTCTGAATGGACGATAGTTATTCAATTTTACAGGATAACATAGAAATTTAAGACACGAAATTGGGCTACGCACATTTTATAATATTTCATTGACTTGACGTGAGGTATTATATTGCCGTGAATTTATAATGACTCACTCTTTAAAAATTCCTAAAGAATTCTAAAATTTTCAAATTAGGAACTTTTAAGAATTAATTCTGAAAAAAATCTTTAAATTTGTAAAAATTCTCAAAATTCCATAAAGCTCTAAAATTTCAAAATTCTTACAAAATTCTTGAAAACATTTCAGATAATAGGCCCTCTCCGTCAGAAAGAAAAATTTAAAGACTATGAAGAATTACGAAACAATCACACCATTTCGTACCATTTGCAGTCGAGGCAATGGGTAATTTAGGTTTATCTGCTTTCAAATTTACTGATAGTCTGAAGTCTTTCTTTATGCAGCGTTTCAGCGTCTGCTCTGCAGTATTCAAAGAGACAACGTCGCATGTGTTTTGGGCACATCACCATCTTTTTCTGTAGGCAAAGGCCGTTTGTTCGATCTTATGGATATTACCCCTCTACAAAATGTAACAGAAATGCGTTTTGTATGATTCTAGTGAATTTACCAATTTACCCTTCTACGAAGGGCCGTTTGTTCGATTCTAATGAGTTTACCCTTCTACGAAATGTAACAAGAAAGGCGCTTTGCCGTTTGCTCGATCCTAAGAATTTTAACCTTCTATTCTAATGGACAGTGCCGCCTCTTCCATATAGGCAAAACGAGCAAAATGGAACCCGAAATCCTTTCAAAAAATGTAACTTTAATAAATTGGCGACTATTTTTCCAATTGCCCGATGGTGCCCAAAAGCTAAAGGCACTGCTAATGGAAGGAATATAGAATATACAGTCTTTCAGCATTGAACAAATACCCCGAGAAAATTTTTCCTTCCTTCATCGATGCCCCTCGAAATCGCAGCCAAAACTTGTGTGTCTTTCATTTTTGTTAATATCTTTTCATCAGAATCTTTTTTGAAAAATGTATTCGTTTGACCTGCTCTGAGAAAAGTGAGCAGTTAAATTTAACCAAATTTGCATACACTGCTCAGTTTTCTCAGAGCTGGTCAAATTGCTACAACCAAATCTATGTTCTGTTGAAGCTAACACACTCGTGGTCGTTATTGCACACATGTATAAGACATTTTTTTGAGATACATGAAAAACTTAGGAATTCCAATTAAGGTTCAAAAACTTATTTTTTTCAAATCGTCGATTTTGGTCTTTGTTTCACTTATTCGCTGAATTGCAGCTGTTAGAACAGCCTGTCCCTTCGTCGATTCACATTTGTCTGCGCGAAAATAATAATAAAATAGGTCAAATAGAGACAAGGGGAAAACGAGGCCAAAGGGGTGGCAAATCGTTTTCTATTTCCTTTCAAATCCTTCAATTACCGTATTAATTTCGTTTTGGATCTGCGCTTCAATTCCTATTAATTTTTAATAATTCGACGATATTTTCTGTTACTATCCAATTCACTGTCTTATTTTTAGAAACAATTTTCAAAATTTTTCTTTACTTTTCTTTATTCCGATAATTTTTTAAGATTTCCTTAAAATTTAACGAAAAGTGTCGATATCACTGAAGTTTCGTAGCTGCCGGAACATGAGGTAATTAATAAGAATTGAAAGAAATACTAGAAATACTAGAAATTGAAGAAATTGATAGCAACTGATGGAATTACAAGGAATTGACTGGAAATACGAAATATTGAAAGTAAATAAAAGGAAACAATCAGTATTTTGTGCCACCGAGAATTGAAATACGACTCTTTTCAGCACTCATTTTAGTGTTGTAAAGTGACTTATTTCAGCACCCGTTTGATGTGATATTACAACACTCAAAGCAGTGTTGATATGGAATTTGTATGAGTTGTTACAGCATTCGTTTGAAAAAATGCAAAGCAATGTGATCGATCAAATTTGAAGAGTGATTGTTTACAATGAAAATTATGATTTTTTGTGCTCTTGTCTATTTCAATTCTCGGTTGGCACAAAGCATGATGTGTTACACGTATTGTAATGAGATTTTTTCAGCACACGACCCAATTTTCCTTACTCGCTCCGCTCGTAAGGAAAACTTGGGTCTAGTGCTGAAAAAATCAACATTACAATACTTGTAACACAACATACTATTTAAGTGGTATTACAATAGTATGTTGTGTTACAAGTATTGTAATGTTGATTTTTTCAGCACTAGACCCAAGTTTTCCTTACGAGCGGAGCGAGTAAGGAAAATTGGGTCGTGTGCTGAAAAAATCTCATTACAATACGTGTAACACATCATGCTTTGTGCCAACCGAGAATTGAAATAGACAAATGCACAAAAATTCAGAATTTTCATTGTAAACAATCACTCTTCGAATTTGATCGATCACGTTGCTTTGCATTTTTTTAAAACGAATGCTGTAATAACTCATACGAATTTCATTTCAACACTGGTTTGAGTGTTGTAATAAGCCATGAAAACGGGTGTTGTAATTTTGGACATTTCAATCTAGTTATCGATATTGAAATCCGTCGTATTTCAATTCTCGGTGGCACAAAGTTAATCTGTGCACCTCTTTTTGGTTACTTATACCAGCATTTGTCTATTATAAATAAAAGCAACATATACACAGTCGATACATAACATCAGTGTACTAATTAATTCTAATTTTCTATAATAATTTATTCATTCCAAGCAATTTATTACATAATTTTAATACCCTTTTCGATAATTTTATGTATCTCATCTCATAAATAAATGACCTTACCGCAGTCAGTATCAACTCTTTTCAAAAACTATAAAATATTTCCATCGAAATGAGTTAATCAACTGTGGGACACGTGCGCTTAAATGTTCTTAACGCTATACATCAATATTCGATTCATGTTTGTTGCATGTGAGTGATTCATACCTAACTATACTTAGAGACAGTTCGTTTTATTAAGGTAGGTTCATTAGGGGTTGGGAAATAAGTAATGAAGTCATCTTACATGCACGAATGTGCCATCGGATGTATCACATGAACACTCATTTATAAATTTATTTTTCTATTTAAAGCTGAAAGAACGAAAGTTGTAAAATGAAAGTGGACAAATAGAAGCTGTGAGAATTTAGTAATATCCGAACCTTTTATTTAGCAAAAATGGAACAAGTTTAGAAATAGGTCTTTATACGATTCAAAGAAACATTGTCGTTGTCAGTGAAGAGTCAGTAATACAACATAACGTCTGCGGAGGGCGGTATTTCCACTCGTCAAATTTAAAATTTGGACTCATGTACGTACTGTGCTTTACGTGATTAGGCAATCAAAATGCATATTTCATTTCAGCGAGGAGCCATTTACGTTGACGTAGTGCATACATATCGCATAATGGGTACAGTATGCATGCAGATCATAGCATAAGAACAAAAAATAACGAAAAATTCTAAAACTTTAAGAACGATACCGAAATTTCAGCGAAATAGAGTTTCAATTTTTCCTTATTTTTTCGTCGAATTATGTTGTTATCGGAACAACGGAATCAACGACACCTGACACTCAATAATAACTAAATATTTGACAAAACAATTAAACATTACCGCTTCATTGAAAAGTACTTCAGCATCCACTTCAACCCACTTGATTTACCAAACACTTAGAAAATAATTATTTAAAAAAAACTAATAATTTCCTCATTTCAATTCGTCTGAAATTTGTGCGTTAATTTCTATTTCAGCTTCATGGGATAATTTATTGTTGAAACCGGAATGTGTAGAATATTAAAAAAAAGAGTTGAGTTAACATTAAACTTATAATATATTGTGACGGGGATCTACCTAAAAGCTTAAATAAATGAAAAATGCTGAAGGTTACTCACATATTATACACACAATATTACCATCACTGTGCACAGTCTTCATCTTGATGGAAACAATCGTTTTGTTAAATAAGCAATAATAAAATGTTCATCGAATAGTTTGCTCAATCCTTTAGACGTTTTATGTACTCGTACTGCTAGAAATAAGCAGATCAGGCTGACTTTCGAAAATAAACAATAAGAATTCAAGTCTTAAGAGGATGCTTGGCTAAAATTATATCCGATAATCCGACATTTATATTTTATTTTCGATGATATCTTTTCACCAAAATCGTTTTTCGAAACATGTACGACCGCAATAACGACCACGGCTGTGTCATCTTTCAATAATAAACCCTTTTGCGTGGGTCCCTTGACTGACTGATTTTCTTAATAGATTTTTGCAATTATTACAAAAATATCATAAAATAATCTTGTCTTCTCATAAATTGTTCATTCCTTTTATTTTATTCAAAACAAATCAGAATAAACAAAGTGAATCATGTCTCAAATTTTCAAACGAACGATGCCGCGCCGCGCGAAATCATATTTCATAATGTTAACATACCATTCGACTGCAAATAGCTCATACATTGACTATTTCCACCTGGGTGCAAATAGCGTTCATATTGACTATTTGCACCCGAGTGCAAATAGTGTTCATATTGACTACTTGCACCCGCCGTGTGCAAATAGTGTTCATATTGACTATTTGCACCCGGGTGCAAATAGTATCCATATTGACTATTTGCACCCGGGTGCAAATAGTGTTCATATTGACTATTTGCACCCGGGTGCAAATAGTATCCATATTGACTATTTGCACCCGGGTGCAAATAATGTTCATATTGACTATTTGCACCCGAGTGCAAATAGTGTTCATATTGACTACTTGCACCCGCCGTGTGCAAATAGTGTTCATATTGACTATTTGCACTCGGGTGCAAATAGAATCTGCCTAAGATTAATGTGTCCTTTGTAAATTTGTGGCCTAGATTTAGGCGGAAAAATATTCGTTTTTGATGGTTTATCTAAACCAAAATCTTATTTTTTTTAAGTAAAACCATTAAAGCAAGCAAAAATGTGTTACTTTTAAATTAAAAATTGGTTTATCTCACTTGGATCAATCTTTGCTTAAGCTATGACTCACACACCAATTATTTCTTTCAAAGTAACACATTTTTGTGTGCTTTAATGGTTCTCCTTTTTCAAAAAAAGATTTTGGTTCAGAGAAACCATCAAAAAACGAATATTTTTCCGCCTAAATCTAGGCTACAAATTCACAAAGGGTCCATTGCTCTTAAGCAAGCAAGTTACTACTTCAAAAATTGTATTTTTTGTCTATTAGCCTATGAACAACAATGTATATTATACAAACTCGCTTCGCTCTCACCGTAAACTTCGCACTCGTTGAAATTTTCTTACCAAGAAATCGTGAAAATAGTTCTTTTCGGAATAACTACTAGAATATTACTTCGGTATTTTCATGAGTGCGCGTACTTTGGCATTGACTATAGTACTCGAATGTCCAATTTTTTTTATAACGAAATCAAACAAAATTTTGAACCGTCGTCCTAATTCCGAATGGGTTGAGATAGATTTACACATGGGTAAATTGTTGCCTACATTTGGGCGCAAAATTATGATTGTTTTGATGATAATTTTGGACTTAACTTAAGTCCGACTTAACTGACCATCGTTTTGAACTCCCTTAGGGTCCCTCTATTTAGAACAGCAATCAATATTTGGGTGCATTTCCCGTAAAGCTTTATTTTTGTTCAGAGAGGGTGTGTGGACGAGCATCCTTTTCTGAAAAAGTACTTAAAAGTAATATTCGTACTTTTTCAGAAAATGATGCGAGTCCAACATTATCATCAAAATAGTAATAACTTTGCGCCCAAATGTAGGTAAAAATATTACCATGTTCAGACGTTCAGAATTAATAGAATTGTATTATCAAGCGGCAATAAAACAAATTCCATCGTCGAACTTAACCTCTGGAATTTGATTCCCCTTCGGATAAAAACGAAATCCGTTGTACGCTGAACAGTGCAAATTCATTCTCTGTTTTTGTTTAAATTTTTTTATTAATCAATTACAACACTTTTCTCTAATAGAATTTTTGTTTAACTAATTTAAATTACAAAATTATTTATAAAAATTATATCTTAAACATTTGTGTCTTTTTCTCAATTTCCAGTTGAAATTTTCCGTATAGTGACAAAAATAATGTTCGTGTACAATTCCTGATCGCAGTCCCAAGAACTTATAGCGAATTGAATTTTGCTTTTGCACAATTTTTCGTTTGTTTTCATTTTGAAAAAATTGAATAAAAACAGACTTTTGTTAAATTTTAAAACATTTTTTTCCCAATAGATTTTCATATTTTAATTTATGTTTATTTAATGAACAATTTTTAATGATAAGTTTTCTTTAGTCTCCTCGATGTTTCACAAAAGTTAATTACTTTAAAACGAGCTCTGGTAATAGAACTGGAACAAAATGATTGGTTCACATTTTCAATTGAATGGTCAAGAGCCCTCAGCATGTAATAGTATGTTACATACCAAGGATCGAAAAGGTGTGTTTTAGACCCAGGTGGTGAAAACGTCCAGGGATGGAGCGACGCGAAGCGGAGCGGAGACCAAGGACGTTTTCACCACCGTGGTCTAAAACACACCTTTTCGATCCGTGGTATGTATACTATTTTTCTTCCTGGAGTACCAAAGTCACATTCCGAACAAAACATAACAACAGATTTGCACGCCATATTCAGCTGCGATCTCTATACCACATGCGAGATCGTATGCGATATCACAAAATCTCATGCGATATCACAATATCACATGCGAGATGGGATTCGATATAACAAAATATAATGCGAGATCGCATGCGATATCACAAAATCTGATGCGAGATCGCATTTAATATCACATGTGTAGCATTTTCATTTGTTATAGTACATGACACATCTGGGAAAGAATAAAGATAGGATCGAAAATGACATAAGCGGGAATGAAAATTGAGAGAAAAAAGTGTCGGAGAATGTTGCTCTTTCGGTACTAAATTTGGTGAGTGAATGTGACGGTTTTGGTACTTCAGGAAGAAAAATCCATTACATAACTAGAAATAACCATTAAAAGTGTTGTTTTCGTGTGCTTATTGACCTCAGCTTCGCCTCGGACGACACAATCCACACGAAAACTCTACTTTCATGCCTAGTTATGTACAATACTATTTGTTTAGTATGGTAAGAAAAACAAATAAGGAAGCAAAGACAGACTGCTAATGATAAATTGGGAGATTTCTCGGTACCATTCCCATTCCATTGAAAATTCCCCAGTTACTTAGGAAAGTGAGAGCTGAGAGCATACAATAAAAGAGAAAAATCCTAGTCATGTACATTTTGCTACAGAAGCGGCTTAATGGTTTTGACTATGAATTAAGCGAATCTGCTAAGTCTCTTTCCAATTTCATCATAATATTATGCTCGTATCGTTACCTGTTCATAACATCTAAATTTGGCAGCAAAAATTGAGTGCTCACTACATTAATGGTATTTTATTTGGAAAGCAAGTGCTTAAAAAAAGTCGTTTATAAGTCAGCGCTTTCAACTCTCAGTTTTGTCAACACAAAAATACTGCATTTTATTGCCAACGTTCTCTGTAAACCTAATTGCTTTGAGCTTAATATTTATTGGTTAAACTTAAACAGACTAATATCGTTAAACTCACAGTTTTGATATAATATATATAAATCATAGTAGAACAATCAATAATAATCCTCAAAGGTATTTACGTACATGTGTTACGTTATTGAAGTAAAACGCTCACCGTTACAAATCAGGGTGTATTTCAAGTAAATTTTGATCAAATTTAGAGAAACTTAGTGGAACTATTTACATGAAGTTTCGCTAAATTCCATTAAAATTTCTCCAATTTGGAGAAGTTCCTTAGGCGGTTTTCATAAATTGTTTACATTTCACCAGAGTTCACCTTCGGTCGATTATTTTTTTAAAATCTAAATCTTACTGAACGATGATGGATTTCCCCAAATTTCAATAAATCTAACAAAACTTCACGAAATTAGACTTGGTGAAACTTACAGTGAACGACATCTCAAATGTCTCACTGTCAAATTTTTCTGAGAATTTTATTGTGTCATTGCAATGTCATTCACAATGACATTCTCTGAAAAAAATGACAGTGAGACATTTGAGATGTCGTTCACTGTAGCGAAATTAGAGAAACTATATTTCACTAAAATAGGCTTTATCACAAATCGAAAAAATTACAATTTTCATAAAATCAGTGATCATGAAAAGAATGATTCTGATTATCGGTCAATAATTAACCAAGAGATGACTTGATGAGTGTTTTATTTCAGTTACAGTCAGTGAAATGTAGACACGAATTTATTTCAGCTGTTTTTCATCTGGTCCACTCATACAAACAATAGAGTGTTATGATCCAGAGCGAGAAAACCGAAGACCTATTAATTATATAACTTGCCTGTCAAAGTATTTGCTTCTCTTTCAACATGTTATGATGTGAGTGAGAACACCGAAGACCAGTTTATTATAACTTGCCTTGGGGTACTTGTCGAAATATTTCTTTCTCTTTCATCATAATACTCTATAGTGATCGTTGAATGGAACCGGCTGAGAACCAGTTGAAACAAATGCATGCCTGAATTTCACTGACGTCGACTGTACCTTTTTCTCAAAACAACAATTCATTTTTTGTGGTTAATATCTATTGTTCTAGTATCTAATTTAATATTTCATTTGTAGTAAATATATAACTTTTCTTTATCATTTAAATAGAAGTCCTTTTAGCCAGCATTGATGCTATATCAAGTATAACACGTTTTCAATCAAACATTCCCATTGTGGTTGTAGGTACAACTTCCAACAACAGTTGAAGGAAGAGTGTGACTTTTTCTGCACAAAAAAACAGTAATTTATTAGTAAACCGTAAACATTTGCAGTTTCTGCCCATTAAATTACCCATAAATCTCGGTGTCATGCCGTACTTCACGAACGGTATGTAAAATATGAGACCAGTCAATATGAACATCACTGCGTACAGGTACTCGATTTGAGGTTTGTCTATTATGGGACCGACAACCAGGTAAATGGAGATAACTGGAAAGATAAGTTTACTTTCAAAATGTCGTAATCTAGGTGTCTCTAGGGCGAATGAATACGGAGAAGCCTGCATGAATTATGGGAAAAAACGGAAGTCCTAAAAGTTCGATATGCTGCGCACGTCACAAAAAACCGTGGGCATTCGTTTTTCGAAGTTTTGAGACTTTGTTTTCACCGAGGGACTAATCAAATTTCTGGAACCTCGCTGAGTTTAGTAAATTTTCGTTATTCCTACAAAGACGCAGGTTCCGAGAATTGTGCCTTATTATTTAGAATTTTTTCGGAAATTTTTAATAATTTTAAGAATTGTTTTCAGATTTTTTAGGAATTTTAGGTTCTTACAAATTTTAGAATTTTATATGAATCTTCTACGGTTTTCTCAGTTGGTTTTGAATTACTCCGACCAACTAGCCTTTTAGCATAGTTCTTACATTTTAACAAATGTCAAATTTCGGAATTTTTGGAACTTTTATGAATTTTCAGGAGTTTAAAGAATATTAGGAATTTTTGAGAATTACAGTGAACGACATCTCAAATGTCTCACTGTCAAATTTTTCTGAGAATTTTATTGTGTCATTGCAAATTCACAATGACATTCTCTGAAAAAAATGACAGTGAGACATTTGAGATGTCGTTCACTGTAATTTTTAAAATTTCTAAAATTCTCAAATTTAAGAACTTTCAGAATTTTGAAAAATTTAAGATTGAAAATTCCGAGTAATTAGCCCTGTAGGCAGGCCTTACTTTAAGGAATTCATTTCCCAAAAATCCTAAAAATCCTCAAAAATTCCGAAATTTAATTTTATTGTTAAGACATATGATACGAGGTTAGTTGGTTGGTTCGTGGACTTCAAAAACAAGTGAGAAAGTCGTAAAGGGAACATGGGTATTTCGATGCGATTGTACTAGTAAAAAAGGGAAAATCGCTGACAAGGTGTAAGAATTTAATTTACTTAAAATAGGCCTTGAAATAAGGGCCACAGCGTTGTAACTACAAGGAATTGAAAGAGGGCAAGAAATTTTGAAAAACTTACTCAGAACCACATATGGAATGATGATTGGCACCTGTAGAATTTAATTGAATTTAGAAATGTTCGCTAGCTTTTAGTCGTGCTACATACTTTGTAAGGCCTTGGATAATTGGGTTTTGTATATCTCATTACGATCAAAGCGAACATGGAACCGCCGTAAAAAATCCACGCTGTAAAACTGAAGAAGTCAATCAACGAATCGATTGTACCATACGAAACCATAGCTGCGGCTATCAAAGACTGCAGGAAAAAGTCAAATCATTTCAAGCCCTTTCAAACTAAAGCTAAATTTACGAACGTGGAATATTAATCCCGGTGATGGGGTTAAGCGTCGTACATGTACATATGATAGAATGTCAAGCAGATGACCTTCTCGACTGGCGGCAAAGCACAATCTAAAAAGAGATTAAGAATTTAATTTTCACATTTGATGATGGCCGCATTATACGAGATATTGAAATATAAAATTGTGATTTTGCATCACATTCGTCGCAGCATATTTAAATGCCATCCAATTAAGTTTCCGCCACATTACGTTAAATAAGCCGTTAAAAATTTTATTGCCACATCTCATTCTCTCGCATCTACGACAATAACAAGAATTTTATTGCAAATCTGCGCGATGCACAATTTATGGCGTTTCTAATTATCACTACTCATAGTTCAAGGAAAAATGTAAAATGATGAATTGAAAGGATCTTTTCGAATATTTGGACGAATTTACAAGTCCGAAACTTTTGAAAGTGTATGTGGCAGTGTATCTATGAGTGTGATGAGGACACTCACCTTCCCGCTGCAAATAGAGTTCCATTTGCGCTACCGAACGTGCTGATTGTCACGCTCAATGGCATCAGCCACGCCAACGCACCGAGTATTCTGTGACCAAATGTAACCGCCACAGCTTCCGATTCAATCATTTCGGTAGGTGACATTGCAGCCAGATATGAAATGTTGATCAATGCATAGCACAGTGTCACCAATGGTATTCCAATCATTATCGACAACGGCAGATTCCTAACGTTTCGGTGTGGAAGTGAGTCAATGCAAAGGCGTTTGATGTACAATCAATTTTTCCCTTACTTGGATGGATTTTGAATCTCTTCGGTCACGTAATTTAAGTTATTCCAGCCGTCATAGGCCCACAACCCTGTGTAAAATGCGGCTGCGATCGCTCCAAACGGCGGTGCAGGATTATTAAATGCATTTTGTAGATGTTGAACGTTTCCCTGACATAGTTTATAGGCACCGCCGCCTATAACTATCAGCACTGCTACCATCTTAGCTGACGCAAAAACATTTTGGACAGCCATGCCTAAATTGACGCTATAGCAGTTCACACACAATATACTCACTGAAATTATGGAAAAAAGAAACAAAGACATTTTATCAATGATATTCCCACATGAAAGTTGACTTAAAAGAATACCTTCGGTCTAACACAACACAACATCATCTTACGACTTAATCATCTATGAATTAACAACCCGGTTTTTTTATCACTAAAAAAAAGTTCGCTTTGGATATACATACCAATAGCCAACATTGCAACCATTTTCACAACAGCCACTGGCGGATCGCATTCTGAAACAAAAGCTTCAACTGCATATTGGGCAAATGAAAGGCATATAATAGCCATCTGAGATGGTTTAAGTACCAATGTTGAAACCCATGAAAACAGAAAGGCAGGAGGCGCTCCAAACGCGTCCATAAAATATGCCCACTCTGCACCAGATGATGTATTCATGGTGCCCAATTCAGCGTAAGCTAGAGCACCTAAAAATAGAAGTGAAGTCGTTGGATGTTATGCGAAACGGTTTCGAGCGCTCAATTGAATTTTGGTAAAGTTTTCTGCGAATTTTTGAAGCAATGACAAAAGATGTTTTAAGAGATTACCTGAGGCGAGACCTGTGGCACATAACTTTTTCCCAGGTAACTTTTTTTTTGCATGAGAAAAAAGATCACCTGGGGAAAGGATATCTGCCACCGGCAGTCTTTTAAAATCTTTTTTGTCAGTGGAGTACGATGGGCGATCCGAAAGTTCTTAGAATTGTGTACTTATTTCTGATGCAGGAAATTAAATAACTCAGATGTTTCAGGAAAGATAAAGAAAAGTAATAGTCGTTAAGACATAGCCTGAACTGCAGCCCTACCAAATAAGTTTATTTTACCACAAAATTTTGGGTGAGACTTAATAGATTTTACAGTAAAATTAAGGCTTGAGTTGACATGGTTCGAAGTTTCTTGCGAGATACAAAATCTCGTAGCTCCAAAATTTATGACACTAAAGTTTAAATCAGCGATACGATCAGTTTCAAAGGTGTTGAAATCGAGATCGCTTTGGCTGAGGGAATTAGTAACTGAAAAATTATGTAAGGTTGGAAAAAGAAGTTGTCCCTGTTGTGGATCTGTAGGGGACCGGAGATTTTCGTTTTATTGTAGGACATTAAATACCCTGCATTATAGCGAAAAAATAAAAATAAAAATTCCATTTTTAAACTTTTGAAAGCAATTTAACTTGGAAAATGGTAAAATTTACGAATATTTTAAGTTCAGAGCAAAAACCAATTTAGTTTTAGACATATCAGATTCTAAAAACTTTCTGAGCGCTAATCGTATGAAATTCGGAAAGCAGCAACGCACTTCAAGCAAAGGTGGTCATAGTCGACAGCTACCAAATAAAGTACTTTTTTTGTATGTCTTACAGTTATGTGACACGCTGTCAAGTTACAGTACCTTATTTAGAGTACCACTCATGCTTGAAGTGCTCTGAAATCAGACATATTTTTCCATCAATAAAAAAACGATTTGAAAAAGAAAACCGAAATAAAGAAAATAGGTAAAGGTATGAAGTCAGGAAGACTGGCTGGACGCTGGAATAAATAATTTTGACAATCAATTTCAATGACTTTAAATAACCACTTTTTATTACTTGTCCCATGCGAAACTTTACCATATGATACAATTTGTGCCCTGCGAAAATGATTCACTACATGTGGACTATTTTCGCATAATTTTTCGTGACTTTCTATGTGGTTGTGATATTCAACTTTTGAATTGGACGGGACAGGTAATAAACGAGAATACATTGGATGCTGTCACATTAATTCAAAAACAATTTTAGGATGACAAAATTGTTGCTTCATGTAATGAATGACTTTCGCAGCATCCAATGTAACCTACCATTCCCAAATTTCGATCAACAAAGCGTATTACTATTACAAAAAACCCGAATGGCGTATATTCCGCTTGTAGAATACTCATTCTCAAACATACGTTTTGCATGCCTCACCTTCATTGCTCTGCTTAACAATCAAAAGAAGCACTATTCTAGATACGAACGCGTTTGACCTTTATTGAAAAATGAAATTGCGATTTTTTTACGATTTTAATTAAAAGTAAAAAATCAAAAAGAAAAGGTGATTCATAATGCTATATGGATACAATTTAATCTAAATTAATATCGTCGCATAAAACCATAAAGATATCAAATTTCTGTTTGTCTCATTTTCACAAGTATATATTCCCACCCATAAACTGAATACACATTTTCTGTATCTGTTATTGTTACTGTGCTTTCCCCGAGAACAATATGATGCGAAAAACGTGTGGCAGCAGTTTTCGGAGACTACATTATATATGAACACTTGAAGTAAAGCAAGTGTATTGTTGTTGGTGGTAGTTGGGGGATGTTGTATTCGACCTTGGGAAAGGTTGTTCACTACTCAGCAAGGGACGAAGGAAATATTTGAAATGTTAAGGATCGTTATGTACTGTAACATTATATTTGTGTCGTCGGTTGTGTTAGATAGAATGGATGGATAGATTTTCATTTTTCTTTTGAAATTTGGAAATATAATCATAAATTTATGTAAATTGAACGACTCGTTGATACTCTCTCTATGCTTAAATGTTGGGACTTTCTTCGGGATGTAACTTAATTTTCTGTTGTACTGAAAGTTTGAATGGAATAGGGTTGTTGCACGTTTGGTGTGTGGCATTTTTTTTTTACTTTGCGCTAGATAAAGCTTAATTTGTGTCATAACAATAAAATTTTGATGAGTGAGTGATTGCTCGAATTAATGTAATTTTCAGCAAATGGTTCGTTTTAACTGTATGCACTGCAGCATTGTTGAGTTGGCATTAATTTTTCGTTGATCCATATAGATAAGGAAGGCCGCGTACAGCAATTGTGTTTCGTTAAGTGACAGCTGTCAAAGTTCACTATCACGACAGAGTAAAAGTAACCCAGGCAGGAGCGCTTGTTTGACTAGTGACCTGAATAATCTAGTAGCCCTATGTTTTTTGCGAATTAAATTTTTCAACTTATGTCAGTGTTCATTTGAGTTCATTTTCATACAGTGTATTAGGTCCCTCATTTGACTTTTCAATAATGAACCGCTCCGGTTTACTTTTACTCTGACGTCTCACTATATATCTCTTTCCTCTACTCATGTCTGCGATATGGGTAGCCTTGTTAGAGCACGTACAGCAATTATTCGTCAACATTCACTAGTGAATTTTTAACAGTTTTAACATATCGCAGACATGGGTTGAGGAGAGAGACAGATAGTCAACTTTTACAATTGTTACTTAAGGCCCGTCATTGGGAAATGACAGTACAGTTTCCCAAAAATGTATGGAAAATTTTATCACAAAAATTCACCGAAAAAATTCAAAGAATCTCACCTCTTATGCTTTCCATTGTATTCGCTACAAGCTACCCTTTGTCAACTGTTTCATGATTTTTATAATATGTCCGACACTTTTTTGAATGAAGATATTTTACCGCCAAAGTGAACACAGCAAACATTCATTCCAGTACTTATAGTAGCGGAGTGTCACAGTTGTGTCGAAATATTTTCTGTGTTTTTGTTGCGACAAAACAAAAAAAAAATTGTTTTTGCATCGAGTAAAAAGTGTTTAGTGTTCAAATATGCCTTGGCGACCTAAAGAGACTATGCCCGAATAAAATGGAAAGTATCAGAGGTGAGCTTCTTTGAATTTTTTCGGTGAATTTTTGTGATAAATTTTTGCATACATTTTCGGGAAACTGTCCTGTCATTTCCTAATGACGGGCCTTAACGAAAAACAATTGCTGTTCGCTAGTGAATGCTGGCGAATAATTGATGTATGTGCTCTAAAAATTAAATTAATTTCTCTGGTTGAACGAAAAGTTCAAAGACATTGAAAATTGAACGTAAAAGGTTCAAGATCCGTTGTGAATGAATAATCTTGCTTCTTGAACATGATTCAGAAGCTACTGGTTTCATTGTCCTATCATGCAACTATTTTCAACAGAAAATTCACTCAATATAATGCTTATCACAATCCTCATTCACATAAACTTCCAATTCGCATCGAATAAACATGCGGTCTTCACGAAAACAAAAGCGAGAGTACGACAACAACTACGTCAATTACATTTCAATTCTGATTCATAAAACATTTAAAGTTCTGTGTAGACAAATCCCATGTTCAATGTTTCAGAAGCGTTGACATGTTGCCAAGAGAATCGAGCATCATTCAATTGAGGTCAATATTTATGTAATTGAATTCACTTCAAAATACGTAAATCTCGAGTTGATTTGTTCGATTTTCTGTTGGTGCTTTTTTTTCTCTGAAATTTTATTGCAAAGTTGTAGACAGAAAATGTGGAGCCGCTTTAAATTGTGCATTCAGTGTTAAAGAAGAGTGTTTGGGGATTAGACTAATGTTTATACTGTTTGTGCATTCAATAGAAAATCATGTTGAAAAACATTGTTAACATAGGGTGTAACGTTTCCATATTTTTCATTTTGTTATCGTCGCTGAAATATTGAGGTTCATCTGATCATTTTTCGGAAAATTGTTTTTTGACTTATAGTTAACGGCAAGCGTATATCAATACAGTCTACAAATCTATTACTTCGTTCGCTTGAAATATCCCAAATGTTCTGCACAAGTTCTTTTACTTCATTCGTGTTATCATACATTTTCCTATAGAATAAGAGAACTGTGTGTCTTGTGGCCATGGAATCCATTCTAGGGCCAAAATAGCTATTTTCGCAACATTTTCCCAAACTGGAATAGATGTGAAAATTGTCAACCCGAAACCAAGGTTGAATACGCATCGTGTGGAATCAGATACTTGATTACATGGTGTGTATTTTGGTCCGCAGGCTAGTACCACAATTACACATCTAGTACCTAATAAAGCACATTGCACTCGATGTCATAAATAATCATTTTGCCATCGAGTGATAATAGTTATTTATAAAACAACAAGAATCGTATAAAGGTATTTTATCGCACTAGATGCATATTGTTGATCCGAGGCAAAGCCGAGCTTAATAAGGTACTTCGCACCGAGATTCATACAACGAATAAATTTTGCACAGAACGATGCTGAGTTCCATAAAATTCACATAAATGCATTCAAGTTCTAAACTAAACACACACGCAAAGATAAATAGCATCTCAGTTACTCATAATAGAAAAAATGAGTAACTTGTGTGCATTAATTTAAAAAGAAAATGAGCCAGAAATATACGACAAATTATTATCCTGAAAAATATGTGTTTTATAACACCTATCCAAAGTTAACATTCTTTCGCACCAGTTATTATTTTCGTTCATTTTTCAAGTCTTGTCTTCTGACTATCATCACGGGATGCTTGGACGTGGACTGTATATCACGAATGTAGTACGTGTCCAACCGTGTTTAAAAAAAAAGTAAATTATTCTTCATTCGACTTTGTATTCCATATGAAATATAGCGAATACAGAGGAAAGTATGTGAAAAGATGTACGTACAATAGACAGTTTATATGTAGGTATTGCTTGTTCTAAATATTTTATTTTCGAACGTCACAGACAATTTCGTCAGCGCAGTTTTCACAAAAAAAAAATCGGAAATTGATCACCGATGGTACGTATAGTCACATGCTCGCTACTAAAAGAAAAACAATTTTCCATTCGTTTTTAATTAACCGTTCGACATGAACCGTGCGAACAAAAAAAAAATCGTTAGGAAATGTTTTGTTGAACGATTGATGGAGAGTGAGTTACTTAAGCCACTCAAATTATTCTTTATTATTACTTTTCATTGATCGTTTTCGTTGTCACATGGAATGTTTAGGAATGAAAGAAAAATCCGTTGCAGACATGGAAAATGAAATTCACCAAAATTTCTGTTTGCGTATAATAATGTGGGTTGTGAGTTTTACCGTTCTTCTTAATGTGTAACATCCACAACCCGCACATTATCCACTGAACAGTAGTTGTACTAAACTTTTGATTATTCTATTTCCCATTTAATGTTTGCTTTTACTCCCAAAGATAAACATAAACTTACCCAGTAGTGAGAGTAAGCCACATGCCAGCCATATCAAAAAGCTTATACCGACAGAACCTGTTCGCACAAGTAAACCTGAAGGCGATACGAAAATTCCAGATCCTATTGCAAGCGATAAAATCACACAATTAGACTTATCGTAACTTGTGATCGTTTTTGTAAATTTTACTTACCAATCATAGTTCCAACAATTAAAGCCACCCCACTGAAGAGTCCCACCCGTCTCTGGAGGTGAACAGCGTCGTTCTGGCCAGATTATTTTATGTTATTGTCTTTCTGTTCCAAATGTTTGTGTTTTTTTGCTACATTACCTTCTTTGCGCCCGACCCCTCCAACGAGTCCCGCATCCCCCCGGTCCCTGTGTAAAAATAGAGAAATTAAATAAAGCTTTTAAGTACCTAAGTGACTGCTTTTTCTACAGAAAGATAGTAAATTCTTCACTAAAGTGGCAATAGCATTTTACATGACTATGGATGAAAAGATGAAAAGTAGAGTTTTCATGTGAATTTTGTTGATCCGAGGCGAAGCCGAGGTCAATAAACACACGAAAATGAGACTTTTCATTTTTATCCCGAGTTATGTAATGGATGAGGGCGTCGAAAGAAGTGATGAAAAGTACGGTTTTCGACGCATGTAGCGTGTAAAGGATTTTGGCATCGGCTCTAAAGTCAGGACAATAAAACGTTTTTATTTGACATTTTACTTTTCAGTTGATTTGGCTTCATAATCATTTGACAGAGATGGAATAACCTCTTGCTACATTTATGTATTTGAAACCTTTTTCCTTCCCTTTGGGGAAATATGTAAATAAGTTTCATGTGGAAGCGGAACAAGGTGATGTGATAAATCTTTTAAGGTTGAATATTTCTTTTATTGTTGGCACGTCTACGATGTACACAAAAATATGTTCCGATTGAGAAAGTCCTTTTTTTCGAACAATGTGGAGATAAATTTACGTTTAATCTTATGATGGGTCTAAAGTTTTACACTTTGTCGTATTAAGTGTAATTTTGAAGCCTGAACAACCATCAATACCATCAGCGCCATTAGAGTTAACTCTATACTACGTTGTTGTCTTCAATTCTGCTAACTCCGGTATTTACACATTAGGATGGTACATATATTTGAAGCATCCACTTCGAGAGAAGTTACGAGCTCAGACATTCTTAATTTTTTTTTATGATCGTCGATCTACTCAGGATGTAGGGGCTTCCAGTGAGTGTCAATAATAATTATGCCTTCGAGTCATCAATGCAGCAAGCTGTTCTTCGTTTCGCTGACTTTTTTTTTCAACGTTGTTTCAAACCGCAAATCAGAGACACGAAGTAGAAACAAAAATGTATAACTTTACACAATTTTCGTCAAGCTTGGTTTTCTTGTAAGTAAACAAAACGTCCTAGACGTTGACATGTCCGCTGTATACAACGTTTTTCGTTAAATAACCAACGAAAATTTTACTTTACTTTACGTCACTGAGTTGAGACAAAGTATCTGACTCCAGTGTGTCGATTCTCGTGAATTTGAGAATTCGTAACTTGACAGTTGTCACCATAATGCTAAGAGTGGTCCATACGATTCCTAACTTTTAAGGTAATAACTGTCAAGTTACGAATTCTTAAATTCACGAGAATCGGCGCCCAGAGGTGGATAGCGTTATTAGCGTAAAAATTTGGGCTGGTTTCGATGTTTTTCGACAATATCTCGACCTTTTTTGGTCCAGATAACTCAAGTAAAAATGCTGTCATATTATACTCTGGCAAACTTTGTCTCGGAAGGCTTTTCATGAAAATCTATTTTCTACGAAATAAAGGCAAAAATGTTCACAAATGGTCATTTTGGCGCTAATTGTGTACATTCGTAGACAATACACGGTGTGCCTAAACCAATTTTAATTTAAAAAAAATGCTTTTGGGTTCGACGACAGCATTTTTACTTGAGTAATCTGTGTCTCAATTTCTGCCCATTATTCCAAATGACAATTGAAACAAGCAAAAAATTGAAATAGAATGATTTACCTGATGAGTCGGTCTCTGTCGCTTCGGGGTCCCCTGTCCCAAGATACCCGTTGGTATGCGTTGTCCTTGTTGTCCCATCTTCGAAGTGTTTAAATGTGTCTTTAATTGGCACATTATGTCCTACATGGCACAAACATAACGGTATTACATTAATAATTTTTGTATATTCAAATTTCGCACTTAAATGTAAACGTTTTCTTTTGGGATTTGATTTTTTTTCTGATCATTTTCTTTCGTTTTCAAATATTTTAAGTTTCGCTAGTATATTTTCTTAACTTGAGCGGCGTGGGTATTTTCATCTTGAGTTTTTTTTTGTTGCAAAAAATTAAATAAATAAATTTCACTTCAAGCACATTTCAATGTATCATTTAGCGTTGAGAACATAAATTCAATGAACGTATATAATAGGGTTAGAACTTATTTTTATATCTTTCAGTATAAGATCACTGACGACGGTACAAACCATTTATCTATTTTAAACTTTTCATTTTTATTCAACCGACCCACAAATTTATTGACCATTTTGTCTACAAAATTACGACATTTTTTTTCTCTCATACACTCGACGTAGTTATTTTAAATCGAAAACTTAAATTCAAATATTCATCGATCATTTAACAACCTTTTATGATAGTTGAGTCGATTTTGCATACGCTCTTTTGCGGGCAAAATAGTTGAGCAAGTTTATCGCGCATGGCATGGACACGAAAAAATCAAATAAATTATCCACCGGCCTGGTTTTATGAAATCACTATTATCGATGCGGCCAATAAAACTCTTATATTCTGAATGAATTTTGGCTCCGAAAACTAAAAGAAAATCGTTATCCAACATATGAATCGAAAATTGTTTTTTGGATCGTCGATTTTTCCTCAATGAAAATTATTAATTCAATTTTTCTGATTTGTTTTATAAATTCTGTTCTCGGCCAGAGTTTGCGACCAGTCTCGTCAAGATCCAAATTACTAAAAAATTAAATTTCACACGATCATGCTCGATATAACGAAAAATCTTCTGTGTCCGTATACGTTCTCAAATTGAGTCCGAATCGACCGAATGCAAATGGTACATTTAGTTTAAAAATATCTTTGAACGAGTCAGATATTTGTAGGTTTTATGAATTGTTTATTATAATGTGCGGGTATAGTTGCCGAGCGCTTTTTATTGTGTTGAATATTATGCAGAGAGAAATTTATTTTTCCAATTTTTCGTTTGTTTCATACATTCAACGCAAACCTCCGATGGTAGTTTTCATATAAAATTACAAAAGAAACCATTTTAATTCAGAAAATAACGATTGTCGTTAAAAGAAATTTATGATTTTGATTACGTGTGAGACAGAAATGAACTTTTACTTTTCGTAAAAAAGGATGAAAAAAATAGAAATGGGAGGTTACATTAGATGTTACGAAAGTAATTCATTACCGGAGGTAGCCAGTTTGTGATAAAAGCAAACTCACAAGTGTGATTGTTTTTGAACAAGAAGCTTCAGTAACTGTCTCGCCTGCGAAGAGTACTCGGAAGAGTACTTAGCAGCATCCATTGTATTTTTCCTTACTACCTGCCCCATGCAAAAGTTGATTTCCACATAGAAAAACGAAACAAATGAACCGAAAATTGTTCATATGTAATGGATCATTTTCACACGGGGCACATTGCTACGTAATCGTCAACTTTCGCATGGGACAGGCGGTAAAACTAAATTACCAAAGCAGTAGGGTAGAAATTATTTTTCATAGAATTTCGGCATTGATAGGGAACGACACCTGTTACGAGCTCACTTTCTAGTTGCGCTGAAAGAAAAAAAACTAATGGTACAACTCTGTACTTGAGAGAGACGAAACAGGAGCTCGTAATAGAAATAAAGGGAGTTGTAATTGGTGTCATTACCCTAATTAATTTCCATTGACAAAGAATAAAATGTTGCCCGACGACGAAGAAAAACTCTTACTCCACAAATCCATTTCCACTTTTCCAATGCAAAAACTAATTGCTAAAGGTCAAGTACAAATCAATTACATTCATTTGCCGAGTGTGTTGCAATATTGAGCATTGTGGTAAATATTTACATTAAGCTCGTCAGTACTATGTTTTCATTTTATTATCTAGCTCTGCAAACACACAGCAAATATAATCCACCCATTAAGAGGAGCAATACATTTATACTTAAAATTGCATGTTTTCGTGCTGAATGATTAGTCAATTTCATTAACATTGGATATCAAATTTCAATTTGTACGAGTAATTGGATGTAATTAGATTAATGTTTGTTTGTACATTGTAGTAAGAGCATACTCTGCACACGAAAAAAAGCAATATCGGCGCGTAATTAAAAAGGAAAACCAACAATTTGCTATCGTAATTAAATTGATTAAAAATTTGAATGCCAGTTAAATTTCATTAAGCCGGCATGCAACAAATTGAAAAATAAAATTTTCTGGATGTATCATAACATAACCGCAGCGATAGCGGAGGATGTGACGCCGGTTACTCCCTCTAAAAAACAACAACAAGTAACCTATAAGTATAGTAGAAATTGCTATCCACGTTACCCAGATTTTTCTCGGTTCCTTCGCTTCCTAGAGCTTTTTCATCTGCTAAGATGTTGTTTATATATGTGTGTGTTGCATGAAAAACGTTGGATAATCTCTGAAGGAGCTGTTTTTGGGATTCAAAGATATCAAAGTTTGAAAATAATGTAATTTAGATAGCAAACAGTGAAAATTCTGAAGTAGTACATATGCTATCCTCCGGAAGTCATTACACCAGGCTTCGATAGATGTTCAACGAGCTGTGTTTCATCAAAATCGGTCCACTGAAGCCGGAGAATTTGTATCCTTCTTACTTTCATACAAATTACTCCTAGAGAAATGAAAACAGATAACGTTCGGGCGCAGAATTTGTCACCAAAACGGATATCGGTTTTATTGAAGTAACTGACGTCACATATTTCTCTTTTGAGGTTTTTGTGGTATGCTATTATTTGTCGAATAAAAGATTGAATTTATTCCGGTACATCAAACTATAAAAGATTAGAAATTCTATACAGAGATTGTAGGACCAGGTCTATTGAAAAGAAAATAGATAAAGGTAAAGGTAAAGGACAAGTAACATCAATATTCAAACAAAGTTGAGGGAAACCGAGGATTTTCCATTTCTTTAAATTGATCAACACTCAGACGATAGTCAAAATTTTGCAAATATTCAAACATTTGGTCAGTTTAATAGTTCCTTATTTTGAATTAGTTATATTCCTCATTTCTTGTAAATATGCAAAGCAATGGTGAAGTTCCCACGAATTCTTCCCATGTCTCGCAGCGAACACGTGGAAACATTCTTCAATAATTGATACCAAAAACCCGACTATTCGGTTATCTCTCCCTAACCTACGCGTCTAGTCGTATAATCATTCCATTTCAGGATCGACAATATTTATCGTGATGAAACCGCTCTATATGTATTCCAAGTGTAGCTATCTCTCGTCTGTTACCAAATATTTATGCTTTTTCGGAAAACGGTTTCTTTTGCATTCTCTATGCATAGCTTTCCTCCTTATTTCGATCAATGACTTAACGCTTGCGTACTGAGTCGTTAATTCTGGTTCAATGTCATTTTATCCGAATAAATGGTGAATTGGCCGGTTGAGAAAGGTTGTTTGCCGGGAAAACGCATTTACTGAATGGATTTCGTATTAGACAGTTGTTTAGATTTTTTTTCGAAAATCTATTTACTGAAAACACTGCAAAGTGTTATTCTACCCACTCGGCTAATGAAATTTACATTCAAAACAATAAACAGTAAAAGAAAAACAGAAATATAAAATAATTGGATATAACCCAGTCTTTCCTTTGATAACAAAAAAAGAACGTACAGAAAATAGGAACGCACAATATTTCAAAAATAAATTAGAAAAATAACGAATTCCTTGCACGAGGCAAGATTTAACGCGAAAAATTTCTATTTTCTGAGCAATGTTTTCTCTTCTTCTTCGGTCCCCGGCGTTTATCCATGTATCATGGTATTATACAGCTCTACACACTCCAAGCGACGGAGTAACAAAAGCTACACGATGTAATTTCTTGTATATAAAATATCTGAAATCCTTGTTCAAGGACACGATTGAAAATTTTTGGCAAACTACGTCATTTATTTCTCTACGCCAGGGGGGCTCGTATATGATTTTATGTGCAAGTGGGATTTCCATTGCTCGTTCATACATGCCAGCCAGATCACTGTTATGTGTATCTTACGTGTATTTATGTAAAGTGTAACTATAATTCAAAAATCAGAGTTACATTGCGTGCCTTGTCGTCATTAAATATATTTCTTATGCATACTTTGTGGTTGATAGTATTTTCTCCGTTGAATTTCTATATATCGCTGTGATAGCAATCGTTTTCAAATGATAAGCAGGGGGACGCATAATATATTGGTTACATGTATGACAATCGTAACATCTATTTTCATTCACAAATCGACTGTTATCTATATGGAGAAAAGTGTAAAAGAAAATAGTTCACAGAAAATGGTGTAGGCTTGGAATCCATAATGGAATTGAACACATTTTGTATACAAATGGGTGTGGGTGTCGCGGTGTATAGTTTCGGTTATGTTCTTTTCATCAACTCCGAATCGTATAGATATTTCGTTTGGTAATATTGTGATTATATCGGAAAATGCTTGTTAAATGGACGAATAAGTGGAAAATATTGACCATTTTTCAGATATTTATGTGTTAGATTTATGGGTGTTGTTTTAGGTGAGGTGGCTATTGTCAACAAATTCTGTGACTGTAGTACAGTTACTGTACCTAAACCTTATATTAAAGTCCTGGTCTTTGTGTCAAGAAAAATGGGTCGGTGCGCCTCAAGTTCTTTAAGATTTTTCTTTGTTCCATGGTTTTTGCCAATTTTCTTATCTCCAGAAAATGCAAAATTGTTTTTCCAGCCGGAAAAGCCATTTCTATAAACAAAAATCTGTTCTGGAAAGTTACCGATTTTTTATGGAACAACTTTTTTTGTAGGTTTCGAAACAGAGTCAGTGCTAGAGTTTCCCACAAAAAATCGTAACGGAAAATTCATCAATTTTGAAGACATTTTTCCGGGCCATTTTCCCTGGTCAAATACATTTTTCATAAAAGTGGTGTCATTCGAAAGCTATACAATCATGTGCATTTCTGATTTCAGCCGGCCCAAAATTATCCATGTATGTCATATTTTTTAAAAAGTATTTTCTGGACTCCTCTCCTTCATTTTTGTTCAAGGATTATGGAAAGATCCGTTTTTGGAATGTTATTGACGATTGTCAGTGTGAAAATGGCAATTTATTTTTACGAAAGCATCAGTCCCGTTCCTCCATGAATTTTTTTTGGTGATTATTACCTTCTTAGACACTAGACATTTCTCATTTTATTGACCATTTTTTCGGATATTTGGAAATAGTCACCAGAGGTAAGTCCCTAAGTGATGTGTTCATAAGCCACTGTTTTCCCTATCCTTTTCACATCAACTGACCTGCTATTACTTTAACAATCACTAGCATTCTGTCATACTTTCCATAACAGAAGAAATAATTCAAAAAAATGTTGTAGTTTCGAAGATATGAGACTTTATTGCTAGAAATAATCTCAATTGGAAGGCCGCTTGGGATTTTATTAAACACCCCAGAAATTTGATCCATCCAATGGAACGAGCCAGTTAAAAAGTCATCTTAAAATCATCGTCATTTTGCAAAATGAATTGCCAAGATGTAGAACAAGCTCGTTAATTCTAATTCGACGAGTGTATAAATGGTTGAACTGCATTCATAAATCACAATCAACTTATTTAAATATGTGAATGAGTTTATCGTTTACTACACAAATTGCTTAGTCCAACGTTGTCGCTAATTTTAAATGTTTCCACTTTTCCTAGACATAAAATAAATTCACCTTCAAAAACATTATTACGACTTTCGTCAACACAGAAACTTTTTACTGTTTTGTGTTTTGCAGGAATTTAGCTTAATTAAAAGCTTTCAACAATTAAAATTTTGTGTTCGATTAAAACAATTACGTTACCCAATTCAAGGAAACACTAAACAGGGACAAAGAATTATGAAGATAGAAGCTTCTTTTCAAACCACAATTTTACACTTTGTTGAAAAGTAGCGACGCGAGTTAGTTTTCAGAAAAATTCAAACAATTTTTAATGTTGAACAAATGAATAGCTTTTTTGGCGCCACTTTTACAACAATCTAAAATATTTATAAAATTTAATTATTTTGGTCGGAAAATGTTTTAATGTCGAAAAATGTGTGGGTGAACTCATTATGCAGTGATGCATGACCGTGTGTACACAAACAAAACAAAAACTATTTTTTTTGAATTTTCAACAGAAAGGATACATAGTGGTTTATCAAAAAAAGTTAAGTCCAATATTCTCTTTACTCTTCTAACACTAATAGTTGAAAATGCATCTGTCTCACTCTCTCTCACGTTATACATGAAAATTGGACTTAACTAGTTTTGATAAAACCCTCTTACATGTGTAAGCTGAAGCAGATTTTTAGGTTTTCATATCCATACCTGTCACTCGAAGTACTTTTGCTTGAAGTGTGTAATTTCGATAATTTTTTGTTACCTTAACATGTCGCCCTCGCAGTATAAATATTTGAGAAAAGCTACACTCACCTCAAAATAGTTAGCAAGAAACCAATACTCTGTCTAGCCAACAAACTACTTTTATTAAGGTTGTGAAAGTAGTCAGCATAGTCAGTCAAAATGTAGAATAGTGGTTGTAGAATACGAATAAATAAGGTGTGAATTTGACACAGAGATCTGAGAGTTTGTTTGCTAGAGAGACTATTGAAGAATGTTTTTCTTAAATTCCAACATTTCCACTTATCACAATATGTTACACACATACACCCACTTCGCACACTAAGCCAGTTAGTCAGTATCCCAGTTGTCTCACTCTATACTATGATTGCGCGTGTAAGTAGTAAATCCGAGTACTTCATTCTCACTGTACTATTTTTTTGTGTAATAACTTCACATTCGTTCATTTCCATGAAATGTCACTGCAGTGAAGTTTGTTCATTAAAAAATAATTCAGTGACAGCAGACTTTTGATGAAGAAAAGTACTAAATTGTAATAGATTTTACACTTAGTTTCTAAACTCCATTCTCCTATAGAGGGAATCATACTAACATATGAAAAGTGTGGGACTGAGTAAAATGAAAAGTCGCATGAATATTGGTAAGTATTTTGCGGTGAGTGTAACTTAGGCGCTGATTAATGAATCATTTCTTAAACAGCTACATCAAACATTGTAATTGTTTGTTTTATTTATTTGGCAAGGTCAATACGTATGGTCGTGTATGGTATGAGAAAAGTTACACTATGATGGTCGATTCGATCGATTGTCTTATTTTATGTCATTGACCGTCACGAACAGAGTAATTTAAAATATAAATTTCGTGAAAGACAATGTGGTTGTATTCAATACTTTACTAAAAATCGAAACTACACCGCCGTTCGTGTTCAATTAAAACAATAAAGAACGCAACGTTAGGGCGTAAGGAAGGTAATTGACTAAATAAGAGTTACCTCTCGTAATTCAGGTTATATCAATACAAGCCAACAGAAGAACAACCGCTTGATGACTTATTGTTAGCAAAAAAAAAAAGAAGGAAAAGTTGTCATGGAACTTATAATACACGTCGCGTCTTATATACTGTAGCATTGCACTGCTCCTAGCATGAACATAGAAGACATTTGGATGCAGTACAATAGATCATCTTCAAGTAGAGGTACTTTCAAACGTAACCTTACTTTCATTTCGTTCAATGTTTCGTTCCTTCATTCATTTGTATAAGTTTTTTTTAACTTCCACAGCATCTCAAGGGTGTGTACATCAATTGTTTTTCGTCAAGTGACATCTGTCAAAGTTCAATATCCATCCCTATCCTCTAGCTATGTCTGCGATATGGACAGCCTTATTAAAAGTGTCAAAAATAGCTGGTGAATGTTGACGAATAATTGCTGTACGTTCTTCAAACGTACTTGAGGATGATCTCAAGGGGTTATTTTTGTCTTGAATTATATTTAAGCTAAGATTTTTGTCAATTATAAGTAATGCTAGGAGTATTGCTATGGTACAAGATACCAAACTGAGTCGTACGAAAATTGGTAGAAATCGAAGTTATAATTACTTTAGAAATTTCCATTCATAAAATTTTTTCTCTCAAAGCCAGAGTCACTGTGGTAAATGTTTATACCAATTTAAAAGAAAATAAAATTGCTGTCGTCAACAGATTATTCATAAAAAATATTCCACCAATTTATTAACACTTCAGCGAAATATATTTTGAATTAATGCGACATTCTAAAATTGACAAATTGCTAAATGAAAAATACGATAAAAGATATTAATAAGAAAATGGTTTAACGCAACGATAAAAGTCGAAAAATAGAATGGGAACGCATTGGAAACCACTGTGAAAACTTTCTCTTCACTGTAAACGTTCCCGGCAAATAATTGTTTTCAGGAGACTATCGTTAACGAATACATTTCTTCAGTTAACGATTGACGCTGCCCTCCCACACTAAAATTAATCAAATCATTCATTTAGTGGAATCTAATAATAGTTCAGCCGAACAGAAATAGTTCTGACGTTGTGCGAGGCGCTATCTTTTCCACGCATATCCCATCACATTTTCTGATGAAACTTTAAAATCAAAATCAAGTCAGACATGGGTCATCATCAGTGTTTGCTCAATAAAATTTAAATTTATTATTCTGATGATCACTTAATTTGAAATTAAATCGAAATTTTGGTATACTATTAATAAATCATTTATGGTGTCACTTCTTTCTATCGAAATGATATGATAGAATTGAAGTGTGGCAGGCAAAAAAAATGTTTCGACCAATCCATTCAAATGTATCTTTATATGCATTTCAATTCGGCTTTGTTCGTTTAATTTTTAATTAATTGAATTCAGATTCAGATTTCTTTTTATCACACGGACAACCGTTTGTATTGAAAAATCATTTTCGTTTCATGTTTAAATATTAAAAGTTTGTCACATGTTTGTAGTCACACCAAATATTTCTGTTTTGAAAATAATTTATTTTTAGGTTGCTGACCCATCAATTGGTTATTTATTACAGTATAGTAATGTGTACGGTACGCGTTGCTATAAATTTAATTTTTAAATATTCATAAGTAGTGTTAAAAGGGAGTAGTCTAGTACGTATTGATTTAGGAGTCACATTTTATCACTAATTTTGGCACGTTGTTCATCAATGACGATATGTGGTTAAGCCTTCTCTTTGCTGTGTTACTTTTACCAGATTATGTAACCACATAATCTGCCCAGAATGATTATCTCGATGTTGTCCCTCAAGGTCAGTTTATCTCGATATATCTCTTACTCTTCTCAGCAGATCAAAAAGCGCATGCACCTCTGTCCTAAATGTTTACATTGACGATTTGGATTGTGTACCATAATCTACTATAATGGGCCTTGGCTTTTAGGTACCAAAACCTCTCTAGGCACATAAAAAAAGTCGACTCGAAAATGCGTCCGATTTCGGTAAGCTGTTTTTCAGAAGAATCCATCCTGATTCTAACCAACGCCCTTCAAGCACAAGTGATCATAGTCGACAACTGACAAAGAGATTACTATTTTGCATTAAATGGTTTTATAGAAAATACTAGAGTAGCAGTCATGCTTGAAGTGTGTTGTTCTAATCAAAAATTTATTTTATTTGTTTAAACACTCCCTGGGGTCGAAAACGGCTTATTACACACCTAGGGAAAACAAAAAAAAAGGTAGGGACGCACAGAATAGTCAAAAAAAGGCTAATCACACGAATTGCGACATAATAACATCTGTAAGCATTTTGTAGAGATAGGATCACTCTCTTCTTTATAGGGAGGGCCACAATTCACATAAAATCCATTACACAACTCGGTATAAAAGTTGAAAAGTCTCGCTTTGTGTGGTTATTGACCTCGGCTTCGCCTCGAATCTACAAAATTCACACGAAAACGGTAATTTTTAACTTTTTGTCCCTTGTTATGTAATAGTATTTTACATAACTAGGTATGAAAAGTAGAATTTTCGTGTGAATTTTGTATATCCGAGGCGAAGCCGAGGTCAATAACAACACAAAAATGAGACTTCTCAACTTTTATATCGAGTTTTATAATATAATGGATTTTACATGCTTTTGATTTTACATGCTGAGGGCGTCGAAAGAAGTGCCTGAAACATGAAAAGTACGATTTTCCACGTAAGTAGCATGTAATAGTTATGCAGGCGAAGCTGAAAATTCACACGAAAACTCTACTTTTCATCATTTTATTTGAAATCTTTCCAATTGATATTGAAGAAGACAGAGTAACTTAATTTAAGTAGAATTGGTAACTTTGAAACTTTACTTTGAAGAAGATCATTTGACGCTATTTTATTTTACTTAATTCGCAACTTTCCTTGAAGTTGTTGCTGCTTCAAACTTTTCAATTATATAAAATAAGTCGACCAAAAACATGTCTTATACCTACGTCGAAATTGTAACATTTTACTTTGTTCCCACAATAGGGACACTTACAGTACAAAGTTTTAGGAATGTATCAAGTTTTCTTCTCGTTATCGTCTTCAAGATCCAATACAAACTTATCAGAAAAGTGCACTCCATACAAATATTTTATCAAGATGAACGAACACCGCTAAAAATGGCTTCAGTACCACTTGTAAAATGCATTTATGTTCATAAATTCATTGAAAATGTCTTGAAACAAAATTGAAGAGACCTTTATATATACAACCCCTACCACCCGAACCGAATACAATCATTTTATCAACAAAAATTACTTTCGCAGCCTTACACATACACAATTCACTTGAATTATTGCGTCATTTTTTTCTGCTATACTTCGATTCTGTGCATATATGCTCGCATCATTTTTCATCATTTTCATCGTGTACACACGTTTCATCACGTCTACATTTTCAACTTACAGAAAAAAGTTCAATCTAAAAACTATTGAATTATGCAAGTAGATGTGTACCGGATATGGACAATTCGTTTGCCGAATTTCGCAAGACAACAAAAAATATTAAATTTATTGTATGCCCCCTCTTGGTGTTCACACATTGTACAGTTTAAGTTACTCACCATTTGCGATATAATGTGAATTTGCTGTTGTTGTATGAAAAGCATGTTGATACATGACTTGCAAGCTTGGCAACCACTAGATCTATCCACTTTCATGTCACTGAAACCACTGAAGGAAAATCCATTTCGGGTGGAAATTATATTTGTACAATTTTCCGATGATTTTACCTCTCGTTCTAGTCGATATTGTTGTCTCGTTTCGGTTAACCACAATTTGAATTGCGTTTGGTTATGGCATTCGGAAAGCTTTTTAGGTAAATTTTTGCTTATGTAAAGCTTTTACATGACACTTCTCTGGTGAATAATTACCTTTCACGTGGTTGTTTTTTATTAGATGCTTTGATTACACCACCGCACCGGCACCAAAATGAAAGGGGATGTAGAGAATCAGTGATAATAACAGCAATAGAACAGTTAAAAGTTAGATTCTAAATTTTGTTTTCTTTTATGAAGCCGATCTGATAGTAGAATGTCACTTTCTCTTCTTTGTCCTCTTCGCTAATGAAAAATATAGAAAATTTCGTTCAAAATAACTATTTGTGATTTTCTCTATTCCTTTTTAGAAAATCGATTTCACTATACATGTAAGGTCAAGCCACAAGAGACATACTGAAAAACAAGGGGCGTGAATTTGAGTGAGGAAGGATTTTGTTTAAACAAAACAAGAATTGTAAAAGGACTCACAGAGGATTTTCTTGAAATGTTAGAAGATTTTCTTTATCATTAATTCGGGATTTCCAACAGCGAAAATCAACAAAAAACGGAGAAATAATTATTTTTAAGGAAAGTTCCTTTGTTTGTGTCCTTTTACGGCTTGGGATTCAACTTGAGGCTTAGTGCCTCATATATTTGAAAATCATCCATACATGCTTGTTCCGCTGCCGATAAGGCTGTTTTGGACAAAGGAAGAGACTACAGTACGGTCGTTAACTTGTACCATTTCGTTGCATTTGCGGTGGACTGTCTGGGTGGTTGGTCGGATGAAGCGAGAATTTTTGCGTAGGAATTGGGGAGACGAATTCAGAGAGGAAATGTGGCCATCCTTGAGACTAATTCCGTCTCAATTGGATTTTAACGAAGTTTATTATATTCGTCAAATGATTTTCGGTATTGTAAAAGGATTTGCTCAATATTTTGTTGGAATAAATTTGAATTGAAAGACCTGAACCTGGTACATTAGATTAATAGAATTTGCTAGTAAAATTGATGCGTTAGTATCCAAAGTATATCGTTTACATGCTTTTGTTTTCTCTAGGGTCGAAAGTGGCTTACACATAAAAAGACGAAAAGTAGAGTTTTCGTGTGAATATTGTTGTTGTGAATAAACACGTGCAACTCTAGGATTGTTTGCAAGAGTGAAATTATGGAAAGACTGAATGACGACAGATTGTGATATTTTTTGACTGATTTTAATGTAAAACGTTTTTAAAAAATTGTTTTTTGTCTAGTTTCAAGTTTTTATATAAATTATCAATTATTCAGCCAGCCTTGGCGGTGGAAATAAATTCAATTCAATTGCAATTCAGTGTTGCCTCAACCTGGCCATGAGCGATTCCAATTTCGTCCCCTGCTCGGTGTGTTGAGCGAAGAATTTCAAGTCGGAACCGATTTCGGTGACCAGCATCTTTTCTTTGTTAACCTTTCGTTTAGTCACTTTGTCTTCCTTTTCGTCGTGTTGCTCTTCCGTTTTCTCCTCTTCCAAATAGGTGCTCCAAATCTTCTTCGGCTGTTTTTAGTTGGCGAGCGTATTCGAATTTTTCTGCACTGAAGTGAACGGGGGCGAGACCCTCCTCGACCAATGCCAAGGGCAGATTAACATTGCTGTCAATCCAGAGCCAGCCGATGACGGCTGGACCATTTTGATCCGTTCCTTCGATGTGAATGCTAACATCTCGTTGTAGAATCTGGGGAAATTGAATGGGGGAAAATGTTAAAATGAATTGTGGTCACCGGGGACGTGAGCTAGCTGTTGGTAAGTTTGAGTTGGACTATCTGCAGTTCAACTATGACCGGTAATTACATTGAGGTAATGCGATCAGCTCTTCTCGAAAATAAAGAGCACGTTGGCGAACATCTTATCCATGAATACCTGTAGGCAGAAAATAATGAAACAAAGGTTTTTTCCTTTTTTAACGGAACTCAATTTCAGATTGATTACATTGGGTTGAAAAGTCAATAAAATGTCTAAGATTCTAAAATCAAAGTGAAAAAATCATAATTCAGTATTGGAGAAAGTCAAAAGACCAAATTTTCTACTGTGAAATAAAAGCAACTCACGTATTCGGTGGAACTGTGTACAAAATGTCTAATTCACGGTCGAAATGTTCATTGTCGTCATCGTCATCATCAGCGACCAACACACCAGTTACAACAGTATATTTGTTTCGTTGTTCAGAGTCAAACTACGCCGAAAATCCTGCACGCAACTGCACAATTGACAGCCGTAGCAAACGAATATACCGTATGACGAAGAATTCTGATTCGGGACTCGTTGTGGATTTCAAATGATTACACACAAAATTTGTTTAACAAATGAGGACCTAGATTTTCTATTTCAGAATTTCCTGTAAAAGAGTCCGTTTTCGAAAGTATACGACGAACATTTCGACCATAGACGTTATAGCTTTGTATAGAAAAGTATTTTGTCTTATATTAGTTTCATCCAGTTTGAAATGACTGAGCAGTTGTCCAAAATATGCCTTAATTGCTCTAGCATTCATCTCAAGGCAGATGAAGCTATGTCAAAACATTCATTTTCCTAACGCATGCTAAAAAGCTTTTTTAGTTAAAGTTAGGAACAACATTTGCCCGAAACGTCGTAGTCGCAATATTTCAACACTAGTTCTTCTTCTTCTTCTTCTTCTTTTTTAGCCTGTTTGTATCCACTGCTGGATGTAGGCCTCCCCTAAATCTTTCCATGCTGTACGATCCATTGCCACTTGTTGCCAATTTGTGTGTCCATATGTATCCTTGATGTAGCTCTCCGTTTGTCCATCTCTGCGGTGGTCTGTCCACAGGTCTTGTTTTGGGTGGTCTCCAGTTCATAATGGCATGTGTCCAGCGGTCATCTGTTCTTCTCGCAATATGTCCTGCCCAACTCCACTTGAGAGACGCAATTCTTTCCATGACATCAACGACGTTTGTTTGCTCTCGAATCCATTGATTTGTCATTTTGTCTCTGAGCGTAATTCCAAGCATACTTCGTTCCGTAGCTCTTTGTGTACACTGTACAAGCTATTCATGAAAATCATCACAAAAAGAAACACCAACAAGTTCGACTTCTATCAACCTGTTGAACAAGCTGGATTCAGATCTGGGTTGAGCACAAACGACCACGATCGATTTTCATCTAACAACTATAATTTTCATAAGACACCGATTGATTGATACGACAGTAACGAACTGCGATGGTAACTTTCGAGAATGTTTCGCAAATTAGACAGGGGTCATTTGCTATATTGATTGAGTGCAGGGGAATATTTTGGCCGAACTATTGATAGTATTGTGAGGGATTCTTTTGAAAAACAGAATCTTGAAATCGGACGCATTTTCCATTGGACTTTTTTATATGTGCCTGAATTGGTATTGGTCCCTAGAACCTAAAACCACTTTCAAAAAAATTCTTCGAATTTTGTGTGGCTAATGGGAGGTGATCGAAAACTGAAAACATGCACTTTTCTTACAAAAATTTCTCCAGTTACACGAGCCGTACAGGGTCGTGTGGGGTGTCATTAGAAAGGTAATTGCATGTGCTAATGGGAAAAATAGGGTCTTGTTGGGTTTAAAATTCATCCACACTGAGATATGTGCAGTTGAAGTTTTCAACCGAAAAAAGACTGACAACTTACACTTTTCTTACAGAAATTTCTCGAGGTACACGAAACGTACATGGTCGTGTGGGGTGTCATTTGAAAGGTAATTGCATGTACTTTTAGGAAAAATAGAGCTTACAGTAGTTTGGTTTTTTCGGCTGAAAACTTCAACTGCACATATCTCAGTGTGGATGAATTTTAAACCCAACAAGACCCTATTTTTCCCATTAGTACATGCAATTACCTTTCTAATGACACCCCACACGACCCTGTACGGCTCGTGTAACTGGAGAAATTTTTGTAAGAAAAGTGCATGTTTTCAGTTTTCGATCACCTCCCACTAGCCACACAAGATTCGAAGAATTTTTTTTAAAGTGGTTTTAGGTTCTAGGGACCAATACAATTCAGGCACATATAAAAAAGTTCAATGGAAAATGCGTCCGATTTCAAGATTCTAATTTTCAAAAGAATCCCTCTGTACGCAAAAAAAAATCGAGATTCATATTCAATAGGTTGTGCGATGGTTCGGGGATCGGAATGGAAGTGGTCCACATACAATTGGTATCATCCCAAGATTTCAAAAATCGATTTTTAAATTTTTGAAATAATCATTAACCACCTGCTATGCAATGTAACAGTACAGAGCTTTTTTTTCTCCTTCGAATCTTGGAATTCTTGGAATCATTCTAAGCGTATCATCAAACTCCACAAGAATATCAAGTCCATGCATCACTCAATCTAATTTACTCGACGAAATTAAACAAGGCTTCTACCATCTAAATTTGAGAGCAGAAGGTATGATTTTCGAAGCGATAGAGACAATTATAGTTCTGCAGTGGTCTAGTAATCAAATTTGGAAGATTTAAAGCTTATTTAAAGGGCTGTCACTTTTGTCGTCTTACGTTAGTAATTTCGCCTTCTAACTTTGCGAATCGAGAGGCTGCACTTCAATCGATTAAAAAATGTTTTGCTTGTTTGTTTTAATATAAGAAATTTATTTATAATATTGACAGCACGTTTAATGTCACTGTGTCACAAATATGGTTTGTTTGTTTGTTTGTTTGTTTTTTTATGTTAAATTACATTACGTATGTTACCTTAAGGATCGGTGTCGGCACCGATTTAAATTTAAAATTCTACATCCTATACTCACTAAAACAACTGCCAGTATTGTGTAAATCTATCACTTTTCGCTTGGAACATTGACTGTGGCCTTTCGAAATTTAGAGCACAAGCCTTCGATCGTTTAACGATTTCTTGATCGAAAATCTGAAAAAGGAAATTCAAAATTGAAATTTCGTAACAAAATGCAAAATGCGCAAATTGATCTGCTGGTAAAAGAATTGTGTTTAATGCAACAGCGTCACTGAAAGCATCAAACTTAAAAACCGACTCACATCATTTTCGTTAACCTCCAACACACTGCTCAAATCCCATTCAATACTCGGCAACGGATTCGTAATGAATTTAGCCGCCTGAGCAATTGACGGCAGCGCATGACTTTGTAAAGTGGCAATTTCCCACAACGAGCTCTCCAACGCAAACGACTTATTCGGTACACGTTCGTCCATAATATATGGATCTTTTGACACTTCGCCACCGCTGGCATGGCAAATGAGTCGTTTCAGGCCCGGATGCCTGATGATTAAGTTGCCTATGAAATACAGTATGATGACAATGTCTTGGGGTGGTGCGACTAGAGCTAAACGGGCTAAACGTTTGATGAATGCGGCGACCAAATTTTCGGGCAATGCAATCGAACTCAAAAATATGTCGGCCAAATAGAACAGTCTGGCCTTAAATTTTGTGTGAAATATTTCCGGCTCGAACATCGAGTACAGCTTTTCGTAGATGTTGGGGTATGATAAATTGTGCTGTTGGATGAGTGTGAACACTCCCTGTAATGCCAGCAAACTTATCGGTCCACCTATTTATGGAGAAAGAAGGAAGTTGTTAGCGTTAGTCATGCAGGACGAATGACACTCTAAAAATGAATCTTATTGCGAGCAGGTTCGGGTGGAAAGAAATCTGTCTAAATTTTGACAGATTTTTATGCCATTGGTTCAGCCATTTCATTGACGAGACAGTTTTTAAGATTCGGCAATCGTATAAGGAATGTGTGATTTTTAGATGCATTAGAGCCACCGTAGTGTATATGTGTAGTACGACTGACTTATCTCTTGATTTTATATTTTAAAGTCAACCAATTTTGTGTCTAGGTTCCTTCAGCTGTCTCACTCATACAAAACATTATCAAGGTCTGTTCCAAGGCCGTTCAAAGTGTCAATTGTCATCCACAGAGAAGCCAACACAACCTCACTTTGAAATTTTAACGAACGATTTTGTTTAAGTGACGGTTATGTGTGCTTCTGTGGATGACGGTCGGTTGTTTTTGGTCTGTCAAAATTCTTTTTTACCGTACGATGGAACAAGCAAGAACTCAGGTCACACGAAATTGCATCAAACACCACGTAGGAAACTCGCCAGTAAGCTCAATGTCGTATGATTTGTAATAAACAGCTTTCACTACCCATTGCACAGGTCTGACTACCCTCTAAACAGGTCAACTTCAGCTTAATCTGCTTAGAGAATTCAGCCTACTAATGGTAAATATGCAATGGAAGGCCGAAATATGACATTGTACTTAATGCCGAGCTTTCGACTCAATTTCTCCTTAGACCTGAATTAGACCTGTTCCGAAATTCAATTTTTCTAAAGAACAAAATCCCCCAGCTGCCGTTTTAAGTCGGCTCAAGCCCAGGGCATATTATTGGAGGATTCATTTACCGAATGTGCTGAAATTTACCAAAAATTTCTGAAATTTAACGAAAAGTAATTTCAGTAATTTCAGTGCCAGTCGTTTTGCAGAATTCCGATATTTTGTGCCAAGATTTCTTGTGACATTCAAAGGCAAAGTTGTTCCTTGCAGCTACACAAACATTTTTTCGTAACTGGTACATAGCGACGTATGTACCTATTAAATTTCTTTTGTTCTAAATGTCATATTCGAAATAGAACAAAAGACATTCGAAACGTACGTTACTGTGTGAAGCTACGGTAAGACGTCGACATCTAAACATTGCCCAGTGAAACAGAAACTTAGGTTGACACCGCACTAATCATAATTTTACCGTTAGCGCGGGTTCAATCGAAACTACTGGTTTATAGAGGAATTTTAAGGTGTTGTCGTCTTAGGAAAAAATGTTAGTGGAGTTGCAATGAACAATTTTGCCTTTGAATCTCAAAGCAAATTGTGATCCAAAACATAGAAAATTTGCAAAACGAAAAGTGTAGCGCTCGACTAGCGTAGGTCGAACGAGTGAAGCTTGACACTATATCACACACAAAAACTGTTGGATCTTTTTTAACCAATTTAGACTCTTTAGACACTTTGGACTATCTGAAGAAGAGGAAATTTTGTTCCATCAATTCTGGGGAGATTTACTGATCAAATTGTGTTTTGCAGTATGAAGAGTGACAGGTCCGTCAATAGGAAAACTTAATGACTAAGCTGGGCTCAGTAACTCTAACATACCAAACTGAAGTTTCGAACGAAAAAAAAACGAAACCAAAAAATCAACTCAACTCACCAACATCCAATGAGTCCATAAGAAAATCTGTCAACAAAACCGGTTTGTCCAGATGCGGCAATATCTTTTCCAGTAAAACAATTAACAATTGCTTGTGCGTAGTTTCAGTCAGATCCCATAACACTGCGCAATTCCACACTTTGTTCAGATTCCGTCGCATCACCGCATAATCGTATCCGGGATGATCGCCCGTTCCGCACAGATACTGCGGTGGTTCGTTTACATCGGCAGCCAGCGGTATGGATCCCAGTAAATCTAAGTAGTTCTGCACGTAAACGTCACTGGCCGGTTTTCCCTTTGGCGTTAAGCCCGGTAACAATTTCCATGCGTAAAACAGTACGTCCGCGTACGCCGAATATTCTTTGAATCGCATGATCAGCTGATGGTTCAATTTTTCGGATGACAACAGTCGCAGCAATATGTTGCGGAATCGATTGATTGGAAAAAAGTTTGCGTCCGTTGTGTGTTCGATGGGGTGTTTACCCTCATGACTCAGCAGATGCATAGCGGTTACCAGCGCCTGACTACTTTCACTGGGCTTGTCGGAGTTAAAACATTGTAAAATCGATTTCATAACGTCACGGTACCGTTCTTGCAACCATTCTTTGTACTGCAGATCTTGATTCGAATCTGTACGGAGAGAGACAGGTGATCATTAGCAGCGAAGACTCTTTGGACGATAATAACACAAAAACCCGAAAAGGGAAAGCGTGTGAAACTGTCTCATTCTGACATTTCACTTCTTTTGAGGTCAATCATTGACGGAGACATTTTTGCTCTTACCCATTGCGGATTTCAAAGGCTGTATGTCGATATACATATCCCTACGGCTAATTATCTCCATAAATATCTGTTCCAATGTCAGCAGACATGGTGTAACCGATGATTTTCGTACGATGCATTCCTTCGGAAAAATGGAAAAATCGTAAATTCAAACAAAGCGAACATAACCTCAACAATGTTTCATCGTGTTTATTGGCGAAGCACTCACATTAAAATGTTCTATGATGTCCAGCAGCTCGTTGGTAGATTTTCTATTGTTTATAAATTCACTTGCTTTAGATTTCAGTTGTTTTAAATGCATTTTGAAATGGTAATGCGACTTTCCACACCTTCTTTGAGTCTTTGACAACACAACGTCACAAAACTCAGTGAAAAATAGTCCCAGAGCGACTTGACAGTTACTTGACATATCTAAAAGCATTTTTGAGACATATGATCGGATGATATATATTGGCTGGGAATATTTCAAATTTTAGGCACGGGATGTAAGAACAAAGTTCTGAAAGCACACCCACGAAGGCGGGTGACTGCGGACGACACACAAATTTTGACAAATAGATGCTTTTTATTGAACACACTCATTGCAGATTGTTTGAAATGTCAACTTGAAGAAAAAAAAAGTTTTTATCAAGTTGACATTTCAAACAATCTGTTTTGGGTGTGCTCAATAAAAACCATCTATTTGTCAAAATTTGTGTGTCACCACCTTTGTGATCAACTCAGATGTGTCTTAACTTGTTCTTTCAGAATCTTGGGCAAGAATTCGTTTTTTTATCACTCACATTGAGTCAGAATGGTCACAATACATCACGAAAGTGTTTGAGTAACAAGTTTTCTATATCGGTTGTCACAAACTCCTTGCATACAAACAAATAAAAGGGATCTTTTAAGTATTCTTTTATTTTAAACTTTACAATATAAATGATTTGACAGTACAGTGTACAGTACAGTTTGATAATACTTTATATGAAAACAGTATAATGTCCGAAAGAATAAGTCTCGAAGGAGGCATCATAGGAATCTGCTAGTGGCTCCTTTACGAAATGAGAATAGACTTTTTGTTTATAACAAATTTTCTGTTACGTTGTTCTACGTTGACAGATCTGACAACTTCAAGTTTTTTTTTTCAAATAAAAGGAAAAAGGAAGGTAAAGCATATTTCTAGTGAAAAAAGACTTCACCTAGCACAAATTAAAGACCTTGGACACATATGACAATGTATACAATGTGTGCAACACACAGAAACTTAAATTCAAAATCTACAAATACCCGATGCTTACCGTGCTTTCACCTTGCTATGGGCTATGACATTGAAGGCCATTAGTAAAAAAAACTGTCACTACCGATGGGGTAATCACTTTCTCATATAATCCCATATAATCACCAAATAATCCCATATAATCCCATAAAATCCTTGTCATAAAATCAGTGATTTACCCCTCGGTCACGAATCAATAATATCAGGTGGATCGTCATATGTAAATTAAAAAATTGTATTTTAACTTCAACCGCCTTCGGGATTGTCATTATATATTACGTTTTAGGCGTTTCCCGCATGACACCTTCATATTCTGAGTCCCTGAAATTAAAAAATAGGAATGAAAGTCGGCTGGGTCGCAAGTGTCATAATTTGACTGTTCTCTCTCTCTTTCTTTTAGTCTGGTTTTTCGATTTATTTATTATTTTTCGTGCGTGCTGTGCATGCTGCTGTTGAATTTGATCGTAGAAATGGCTTTAAATGAATTAAATTTAATTCCAACGAAGGCAGCATTGGCCAAAAAATCACAATCACTGGACCAATTCAAGTGCACCACATTTGAGTCTTATAAACCAAAGCAAAAATCGCTGACAGACAAGAAATTGGAAAATATCGACAAGACGCTGAAAAACATCTTCGATATCAAACGAGCCAAACATGAAGTGATTACATTTGGCACGTCCGGATTGGAATCGAAAGACAAGGAAGTGGCAAAAATAGCGTTCGCTGTGAAATTGGGAGCAAAACCCGCGAAGAATAAGTACAAAAATTACAAAGAATTGCTGGCGGAGAAGAAAGTGTTGCAGGAGAAGGAACGGGAAAGTGATGCATTGTCCAAAGTGGGGAAAAATGCACAAGGTGGAGCGTCAGTGACCTATAAACAAATCAAAAATGCGAATAGAAAACGGAAATTGAATGCACCGATTAACCAACATTACGGTGTAGTGAATCCGAAAATTGTCAAACGGAAAAAGAAGTGATTCATCCAACCAGAACAGGTCAGCCGTATCATATAAAACCAGCTGTGTCAATTTACAATAAATTATATTTTACAATAAAAAAGGTTCAAATAAAAAATACAAAATAAGAGCAAAACACGTCCATTTGTTGATTTATCGCAAACAAAAATTCTGTGGAAATGACGAAAGCATGGAATATCTTCGGTATACAAATTTTCAAGAGGTAGAAAGAAAACCGATTTCGATCATTAAGTTGATGTCACACCTCTTCGGGCAACCAACAAATTGAGAATGGGATTCTTACGAATGTAGCTCACTGCCTTCTTGTGTGTGACCATCGTAAAATCGTATCCGTTGCATTGCAATATTTTGTCGTGAATCCTTAATCCAGCTTTGGCAGCCGCACTGTCCGTGTGCACTTCCGTCACATAGATACCCTGATGACATAACACAACGTCATTTACAAACATATCGGTCGTCTCCCTCTCTATTTACTCACATAATCAGTGTACCCTTGTGGACTTTTCTTGTAGTCTTGATCGATGCCACCACCGATTTTGAAACCACATTTTAGTACTTCTCGACCTTCACTATCACAGTCCACCTCTTTATGCAGTGTTATCGGAATCTGAAACATAGAATTCACCGGATCAATCATTTTTGTTGAGTGCACTGATTATCTACAGGCTTATCTTACACTCAAACACTCCATTGCGGTGCCGGCCTGAAACAGTCATCCAGAAGTTATTTTTGCTCGAATGCACAAAAGGACAGTACGAAATGTCTTACCTGGTGCTGGAAAGCCATTTTTGCCATGATTGATAAGTTTGTTTGGTGGAGTTTGGCGGAAGAGTGTCGAGTAGTTGCGAAATCTGATCGAAAAGCAGGTTCTAAACCGTGGAAAAGTAATTTTATTCTTATTTTGAACACTTTTATGTAAACGTAAACACCCAAAACGAACAGGGGAAATCGTACTGGTGACAGGTGGGTGATCTTCTTCAGACATACGAATTGTTGTATCGAATGAATAGCAGTCCATATGGTCTGACATTTTATTCGTCTTACTTTGTACACTACGATAGAGCAGTGACCCACGGCAATTTAAGTCCGTCATCAGCTCACGGCTTGGAACCTTTGCCATTTGTTCTATGTCATTCACTTTCTAGCCCTAGAAGGGGTTTAACTAGGTATATCTCGGCAGTCACACATCGTAGAGATTCCAAATAAAGAAAATGGAATTGAAAAATAAAATTTTGATTTGAGGGTGAGTTAAATTCTCGAATTTTCATCTTGTCAATGCAAGCCCATCACGCCAACCGAAATTTTATTTTTCAATTCTGTTCTTCGTTTGGCTTCGATACCTTCACTTTGACCCCAATTTGGATTTTATGTGACGTGTGGATGAAGAGAGATGCACTGGGGCTATAAAAGTCCTAGAAAAGTCCTATGCAGGGCTTATTCTTGGGAATTTGATTTACTGAAACCATGGCCTAATGAGACATTCAAAGTGTCGTGGAGCACTGGTCTACGATGCTTCAGGGCTGCAAAAAAGGCAATTATAAATCACTTCCTAAGTACCTAAGTTAGAAAGTAAGATTCTCGCTCTCCTATTTTTGACATTAGATGTACACTTGTTTGAAATGATAGTCATAACTTCCTTACAACGCAACGCATGAAAATATTAGTGCAAAAAAGATGTAAGATTTTAAGAGAGTAAACGAATGAAATTCTCTCACAAAATCGTGCATCTCTTTCGCACTAATTTTTTGATGTGTTGTAGTAGGGGCAGATAATCTACTGAATTTATTTGCAGATTGTTGTTCTATAGGCCATTTACTAAATTTGTACGTTTTCCAAAAATGTAAGGTCTTCTCTATAATGAGGGCTTTACAGACGGCTGTCATCTGCTATCGACACGACAGCAATAATAAACGACAAGCTTCAACTCATGAGGTCTTATAAAGCAAAAAGCGTGTCCAAAATAAACGAAGTAAAAGATTTCCGAAATAAATCTTCGAAAATATTTGATCAAATGAAGTAATAGATAAGATAGTAAAACTGTTAATATGCTTGCCGTCTGTGACAGGTTAAGTTGGCCAAAGCCAAAGCAAAGCCATGAAATACTAGGGAAAAACCATTGTGGTTCTTAAAGTTCATCAGAATGGCAATTTCGTGAAATTTTGACATTTCTTCCATATATTTTATGTCAAAATTTAGGAAATCGCCAAAATGACGAACTTTACGAACCATAATGGTTAGGAATTTTATTTACTTGTGAAAATTGCCGTTAAATTTCGGTAATTTTCAATAATTTTAGTAAATGAATTCCCACTTCAAGGACCTTTCTCTTAAGACTAATTTGTCAAATCAATTTGTGCGACCATTAATATTTATTTGAGTGGACTACCCATTATTTCGTCAGCTGCAATCGCTTAATTCGACGCCAGAAAGGGGTGAATGCAATACAGATTCTATGAGCTAAAGTTAAATTGAAAAACTAATGGTTGATATATTTGTAAAATCTTCATCTTTTATTCACTTCTCATGATATTTTTCCATAAAATGGAAAACATTTTTCGTTCATCATTCATCAAAATCAAACACAATTCTAACGTCTAGTTGAATACATTTAACATTTTTCAAACACCCACAAACAAATTTCCCATTTCTTTTATCTACGGAAAGACGTTTTAACCACATTTTGTAAATTTTTTTATTTTAATTTTTAATATGCATGCCCATTATAAGTGATAATTTGATTCGCATATTGATGATGACACCAAAAACAAAAGTCTCACCTGGAAATTATAAAGTGAAATGATTTTGTGAATACAGAAACTGGGACTCAGAACAAAAACACATTTTTTTTTGATCGTTTCAATTTGATTAATAACAACAAAAAAGCCATTCAGTCTACAGCTTTTACTTAAGGAACATTAATGAGCTTTTGGTGCAGCATATAATTGGCAAAGAAAATTTGCTAAACAAAATGCCACTTCGTAGAAGATTGCAATAAAACGAAACTCGATTTTATATTGATTGTTATCACATAACTAACATAATTCCAAAAATAATTTTAAATTGAAGAAAATCACAGAATGTCTGAACGTGTTAACAAATGAGACAAATGTGCTTTAAGATTGTAGCGTTGGTAAACAAATATTTAACCTGTTCCAGACGGCAAGCATCTGACCTGTTTTATTATCGGGTCTATCACTTCCATCAATCAAAGTAGTAATCAGTTGATTTCAAATCTTGTACTTCAATTTTTTAAACATGCATTCTAACTTATAAAGGACCATATTGACCAGAGCTTGTCATTATTTTTGTCGTCGTTAACGATAACAGATGAATAGCCGTAAGTGACAGGTTTCGACAGTCCGTTTTTCTTTTTTATGAAATTTTCATTTTCATTTGCATTCGATTCCATTCACTATCAACTATTAACTTGAATTTGCTGTATAATGGTCAAACTTTCTGACCTATTTCTATTTTGATAACCACTGTAAGACTTCCGACATATCCCGAAAGTTTCATTATTTTTCTGAAAATGTCTGATCCATGGTCATTACGTTGAAAATTGATTTCTAAAATATCTGCCGACACAAGCGTTTATCAATCAAATTTAGGCATCGTACCAACTGTACAAAGACCTAATAGCCAGCAGTAAACCAGATCAGACATTGGCAGCGAAGGTGACAGCGTGAGGAACTGTGGTCACCAAAAAGTATATCTAAAAGACGTTCGATCAGAATATGACACAATACGTATGTGAAGGCGGTATAAGAAGTGAAAGACAGTGTACGGAAAGAACAGGTTATAATGCTTGATTTCCTCTTACTCCGTGTGAGAGACAAAATTGAATTTTTAAATTTTATTTGCTTTGTTTATTTGACTGCTCGCTCTCTCACGGCCCTGGCACAGCGTACTTTTGTTGGAGCATAATTTTTTAGGATTTTTTTAGGAGTTTTCAGAGGTAAATTTCCCAATCATAAACGTTGATTCGTGTTGTTTTAACTGACACAGTTTAAATCGGAAAGTGTTGACTTTGAGCTGAACTTGATTTACTGAATCAGCTTCAACTTACACTCCTAAACACGTCTGGTTATGTAAACGTGAAACCCGGCCTGAACTGATTGTGTTCATTCATAATAATATTCTGGTGAACCTGAACTCAAAATATACCTCCAAACGTGTGAATACCTCCAAAAATTCCTAAATTTAAGCATTCAAAATATCTAGGAGTTTTAAGGATTTGTTCAAAGAATTTTTAGGAATTTTATGTAACTAAGTTCTAAAAGATAGGCCCTGAAACAGTCCTTTTTACGAAAAATGCAAGAATTTTCTATTTATTTCCCATTGTTCAGTGTACCAATAATTTTCTAATCTGAAAATAAGGTAATGGTTGAAAGGGTTGAAAGGGTACAACAATCAATGTCCTGGTTTTTTTTTGTTTCGCAATCAAACAGAGTTCAAATAAAATATATTTTGACGGCAAAAATAATGGTTTCTACATAATATATACGTCCACCACATTGTATGCTCGTTCATCATTTATTAATCGATTAAAACTGATTGGATAGGATGACTGGGATAAAAAAACAAAATAATTTTAACATTTTGAAATGTCTGACAACAATGACAAATAAAATTTTCAATTTGTTTGTTTTCACAAAAAAAATAAAACTAGTTTTTGGTTGCATTCGCTATTTAAATTTAAAAACAAAAAAAATCTATAAAATTATCTAACCATTAAAAACAAACGATAAATACAAAATAAATGTAACAACAGAAATATCACCATCTTAAGTCTAATTTAAAAATAAAAAACCTTAAATGTATTGACTTTAAAAAACAAACATTTCCTACTTATTCCTTCTATAACTTTCTAAGTTTCCATTGCATTTTTATATCTGAGAAGAATCACTATTCCTCTTGGGTTATACGTTCCGATCTAAAATAAATAAGTTTTGAGTTTTTCTTTCTTTTTTTATCATTTAAATTAGTTTTCCATCATTCTTCATGCCCTTAACTTAATAACTTATCACGATTCGTCATCGGCCATTTTTTTGATTACAATAGATGCACATTACATGTTACGTTGAATTTTATCTCCTCTTCTTCTTTGTTTTATATAAATATATAATTCCTTATATGATGGATACTTGTCGAAACTAATCAATAAGTCTAACCTGGATGTCCTAATTAGTTAATTGCAATGTATAATGCTTTTGAATGATTTAAGTAACATTCCACATATATATGTATGTATGACTCTTAGCCCAATGACTCTCAGTGAGCCGCAATGTCGAGCGCCAGCGCAGCTGCCAATTCGTCTCCGATATATTTTCCCCGTAAATAATTCAGAAATTTTATACCTTACTTCGGTCGAATGTTGTACCATCCAATGGTTCATCCTGACCGCCGGCCATATAGCTGTAGTCAGTTAAGCTGGGCGCATCTTTATTGTGTATCAACACCGATAACGTTTCAAGACTTTTGCGCACCTGGAATGAGAAATTAGAAGGAATTGTTAGGAAAGTTAATGAGTGGGGAGTCGGTCGGTATCGATAGTTGTAACGATGATGAAATGTCGCGACGGATACAGTTAGAGAGAGTGAAATTTCAGCATTAAGCTGTTTTTCAGGTGATCTACACAAACAAAATCAAAACTGTTTATACCACGTGCGTGTAGCAGCCGTTTAAACAGCTTTGATTGTATGTTTGGATCACTTAAAAAACCACTGAAGCCACTGCCTCTTGACTGTATGACGTATTACATTCAGATGTGATATTCGAAACAAATTGATAGACCAGTGCCCCACGTCCTTTGAGTCCCTCATATGGCCACGGTTTGAAACCTATGCCGAATTGTAACCTCACCCAATACGAAAAACAATTGCTCTACGACTTTTGTTATCTAGCGCTTAAAGGGCTAGAAGGGTAATTAGAATGGAAGGCCGCATGAGTCTCACTCAAAGAACCGTTCTTTAGATTCAATGCACAGCTGTTAATTTTACCATTTCATTGAATGACACGGATACCGTGAAGAAGGGTGATAAGTGAGAGATGTCGGCTCAGTTAAAAGCTAACTGGTCTTGTGGGAAATGTTAAAATGTGAGAGGATACACATATAGTCTTAAGAAAGAGCGAGGACCAATTAAATTTGACTGGTCTCGAGGGCAATGTCAAAAATTTCTCAATGGAAAATAAATCGAAATTCAAAGTTTGAATTTTAGGAACTTGAATTTCGTTTGATTTTCATCTCTTTTTGACCAGTTTGACCAGTTGAAATCTGTCTACGCCAGTTAACTTAAACTGAACTTCGCTCAATTTCGAATTAGTGGAATAAGGTGAAAGAAAATTTGGTCTTACCCTGGCTATTTTCTCCAAGTTTGAGTTAAGTACAATTTGAGCTTCATCAACACTTTTAGATTGCATCTCCTTTTGCCATTTCAACACCTCTGTGTAAACATCAATGTCCTTGTTGGTGGGATTCTGAAAATTCGTACAAATTCCGTGAACAATGAGCTGAATTTCGGATTAACTGTCAACCAATGCACATACCCACTTAAAATCTAAAGGATCATAATGACTAGATTTCTCCTGGATATTGACTATGCGATACAATAAAAATCCAGACAGCAACGCTAACAAAATAGTGAGCACCAATCCAACGTACAACCAATTTGTTGGCAAGGGGAATGACAAAAACTTTCGTGGTATCACAATTTTTGGTGGGGGTGATGTAGACCGTGACGCCATCGGTAATATATTCGGCGATAATAAATCACCGGCTCCATCGCCGCCTGCACCACCATCAACTGCGTCCGCAACTAATGTGCGTAGACCGTTTGGTGTTCCTTCGATTAAACTAGGCGCACTACGATGACGCAGCGTTTGACTTGCGTCGGAAGTTGTCGATTCTTGTAACCGGGGTGGACTTTCGTTTCCGCTTATCGCTGAACTGCTGTCATCTTCGATGGAACATTCGGATATTTCCACATCGGGAATTTTCGGTGCTACTTCTGGTTCAACGGGTGCAACTGGTCTCCATACGCTAAGCATCAATCTGTATGCGGCTTCACGGCTCATAAAACTGCCAAACACATGACGTTCATCGGCGGTCGCCACACCCACAGCATTTGGGATGATTTTTGCAGTTTTTTCTTTCGATATTTTCACAACAGATACCGTTGGTATGAGCAGCTAATTGGATTGAAAATGTAAAATTTTCGATTAGTCAAATGTGCAACGGTCAACTGTTGAATGGCTTACCTTGGTAACGAATCCAAATACATTTGAATAAAATGCAAAATAATTGTCGGTTATGTATAGGTGACCTTGCAGTAATATATCACTAACTAGCGCACAGGAAAAATCTGAAAGAAAATTGTTCAACATTACAAAGCTGAATCTCCGGCTTAACACAAAGTAAAATCACATACAATTGATAACATGCTCATCAGCATCCACTTGCAAAAAGTGACGATGGAATTTCTTCTGTCGACCGCTGCTCAGCTCCTTTCTTTTCTTTTCTTTTTCTGGAATATCATTTTTTGATGATGATTTGGTGGGATGGGGACTAGGACTTCTGGTGTTCGATGGCGTCGCCGGTGGTACCGTTGACAAATGCCTTATTGATCTGAAAGCAGACAATTGATATAAATGAATGAAATGCGAATTGGAGGAAGAACGTCGTATACAGAGTTGACGACTTTGAAATGAGTGCGTCCCTTATTTTACAGTCGCCGACTGTGTTAGTAGAGAACGAAATTCATCTCAATATAGAGAGAGAGAGAGACAGAGAGCGATAGTCTAAATATCAGTGTAAATACAAAATCAATTTCAACGCATTAAATGATCATAAATACAGTCAGTTGTAAGTGCTTTGGCATTTTTTGTAAACAGTTCTTTGATTAATGAAAATTTCGTTTAAAGCACAGACAGCAACATATATTTATACTTTAATTACTTTCGTTAGATACCTATTTTCTGTTTAATCTATAAATGCGTCGCTTATGTCTCAAAGGAGTAATAATAACCATTCATTTCCATCATTACAATAAAATCAGATATTCCAAAATTTATTTTCGTCCAACAGTCAGCATAAAAACTCTATTAAATTGCTAATTAAAATTGACGCATAAATTATAGTATTTTCCGTCTATAATCAATATGCTCGTCCGACAACTGGTTGATCGGTTATAAATACGCGGCGTGAAAAGGTATTTCCATTTCCCAAATGATTGTTAGATGATAGGCTATTTTGTGCCCGACCACATTTACAACGACAAATTGTCGACGTGCATGATAATGTTATTGGTGACAATCGAATTTCTTTTTGATGTATACTCCAAACACAACGAAATTTATGTGAAATTTTCATAATCTCGTCATTAGGTAGTTCTTACGGAATTTTGGAATTTTATCGACTTTACGAGGGGTGCTTCGAAAGTCTTTCGAATCGGGTATTTTGCGTAGATGAAATCCTTTGGAATGATTATATTCATAAGCTAGACAATTTTCTGAAGTACTTCGCTTCACCGGAGCCTTCAATTTTTTTTTCAAAAACAATCACACGAAGGTCATCTCTGAATTTTAACCAAAGTCAATTTTACCTAAAGTCAATTTTACCTAAAGTCGATTTTACCGAAGTGAAAATGTTATGAATGACAAAAATTGAACTTACATCGATGAAACAGTGTATGCTGCAAATACAGTCAACTGCACTAGTAAGACATACAATAAACGAATTGATTGATTGATTAATTAGGACAAGGATATGTTTTATAGAGATGTATTGAGTAGAAAAGTTACCAAGAAATTTCATATCAAATTTAGATGGTAATTTAGTGAGCAGTGGCCTATGAGGAGGATATCCGTGAGTCTTTAATGTTTAATGACACATGATGACACATGAACATTGTTTTGTGTAATCTGAATGTTTGAAATGAGTTCAACTACAGTATCACAACCCATGACTAGACTTTATGTTCTTTTCGAAAATTTACACGAGCAACACACTGTCATTAACAGGTAATTTGACATTATTGACTCCCATATCAAATGGGATGCCATGAATTGATAATAATAAAAAATGATTTTTTTTCATAAAATCTAATAATCGAAGTCATTTTATGAGTGCTAGTACACTACACCCAAATAGTCATTTTCAAACCTCAATTAATGTGTTAATTTAACAAAGTCGTGTGTATTCTTGTGGGTGTCACATAAATTAATTTTAAATGTGGACCAGCAATTAGAGTAATCGGAGTTCATAATCGTATACGTAATTTGACTTTCAACGAAATTACCTGTCGCATCTAACCAATTTCGTTAACATACCATTTCGATCGATTCTATCCGTAAATACTGTCAATGAACGCGGTCACCTGTAGAATATATAAATATACCCCTATGCCCCGGCATGTACCGTAATAAATTACCCTTCGAATAATGAATGGAAACTATTGCTTTGACGTTATGACCTTTTGCCTGATGGAAATGTGTTGATTTTACCTTGATCCGAACTTGGTGAGGTTTCATATTGTTAATCGAACCTTCACATCGCCTTTAATATAATTGGAAAATAAATATGTTGCTGGCCGTTGAAAATATTAATTAGATTGAGCCTAGAAATTCCTATTTGATGATTGACAACCGAATTGATCATCTATTAACAGGATATATGAAAAAATAACTGCAATTAGAGCAATGACACTATCCACTGCAGACATCACTGATTGAAAGAGCTTGATTCCATACAGTGGATGTACTTTGCCACGATAATAGAGCTATAAAATTGTATTAGTCGATTGATCATCTACCTTCGAAAGGAACTCGGCGTTGAATGCTTTTTATGGCAAAATAAATTGATTTCCCTTGCACATTAAGTGGTTCGGGACGGTTGTATGAGAGGCATTAGTTCGAACATAAATAGAATTAAAAAAACCCGGTTGAGTAGAGTTGTTTTGTACATCCATTCTCTTCTTTCTCTTGCGTATTCATTATTGATTCAAGACATTATATGTACGAAATTTAATCAAACAATTAATTATTCTTTATCACCAATGTTTTACACCTACTACCATTGTCAATCATTACAATTACAAAAACAACGACCACACTCTTACGAAAAATGTTATCGAAATTGAACCAACAGGATTTAAATCCACCGCTTTCCATATATATTTCTTTTATCAACATTCGATGTCTCTCGTTCGATGCTCAACACTTTGATAAAAACAAATATTTCAAAGTCATTGCAGAAAAGTCCCCATGAAAATTCGCTCAGTCATATCGGATATAAAAGTTATAATATCGAATCGTTGTTGTTGTTGTTATTCATGCACGCAAAAGTGATTAGTAGTATAAAGCCAGCGAAACTGGTATAAACAAGATTGTGAATCAATAAACTGATGAAAAAAATGAAAAATTTCATTAAAATTGTCATTTTGGAATCATCTACATTTTTATCGATACGAAAATATAATTCCAGTCGTGTACACATGGCGAAATGTTCTTAAATTATCTCAAACAGTAAACATTTTGCATGCGCGCGTTGTGTTTTGCGGTCTCACCTTAATAGACCATGAGAACATTGAGTTTTCTTCACGACTGGTCGAATGACATTATGCACTTTATTTCCCGTGGGGAGAAAATAGAACTTTTCTCATTCGAACTGTCACTTTGTTTATGTTTTCGAAAATAGAATGGCGAATCGATGTTTTCGTTTCGTGGAGAAAAGTGACAGCAAAGAAAAATTTGAACCACACATCGCAGATGAGCGAGTGGTGATGAGGTAGACGAAATTCGGAAAATTCGAAAACTAAATCTAGAAAGCTTCGATTAGAAAATAGATATCGTTTCGCCGTTGTTGTCTTTCTTCCCGCTATCGATTTTTGTTAAAACTGTTAAAGAATAGCAGGAAGTAGGTTATCGTAATCGATAGATCGTCCGAGTTTCAACACCAACAACGATTATTGTATCAATAAACCTAAAACAAATAATTTGCCCAGACTTCAATCAATGATAAGCAATACTGAAATATCGATGGCTGGTGTTGCGTAAACGGTCGCTAAGAAATGAGTGTTAAACTGTAGAAATATATCATATCATTTCGTGCTGTCGATAAGCAATTAAATAGAAATAATAATAAATTTACTGCATGTGGATGCAGTTCGTAGGTCGAACTAAATGAAGCAAATTTAATAACAGTTTAAGCTAATTTCCATATATATGTTTTATGACCATTATGGCAACGATGTCGAGTTAATTTTATTCGCAAATTGAGAGAGGTGCTGAACATTTGTCAAATTTCGAGTTCAATAGCCTCAAAAATATTGCAGTCGTTCTTCAAACAAATTTCATAAAACATTAGCGAACATTATTCTTTACGATAATTATATGACCTGTACAGTCTCACGTAAATAAATTGCAAAAAACGTTTTTTGCACCAATCCTTTAATCTTTTACGCGCGAATTTTTCCCCAAGTTAATTTCGTCCTAAACAGACGTCATTCGAAATTGACAGGTAAATTAATCGTCTGTTTTCAATAAAATAGTGTATTATTGACATATGCGGGGGAAGCATCAAGGCTTGCTGATTAGAAATAGGGAAAATGAATAACACTAAGGAAAAAGAGTTGAAAATCTCACCTGTAGTTGGTAATTTTGGCTCCAGGTCAATAGCTGCTACAGCTGTAGCACCGCATACAAAAAATACAGCTGCAGATGACCAGGAGCCAAAATTACCAGCTACAGGTGAGCTTTTTACCTTTTTTCCTCAGTGAAAGGGTAAATCCAGAGACTCTTTTTGGGAAAACATTTTCCGATATTTTTTTAATTATCCGAGATTTTTCCATAATCTCCATAATTTTCCAAAAAAAATCCGGAAAATTTGGAAAAATTCCGAAAAACTTAGGAAAATTCCGGAAAACTTAGGAAAATTCCGGAAAACTTAGGAAAATTCCGGAAAATGTAGTAAAAAATGTTCACAACAATAGTCTCTGGAAACCTGTTGATTCAAGAAAGTTCAATGTTCGCACCAAGAAGTAAATTCCATCAAATCCCCCATAGGGTGCCATAAAGCACACTAAAAAAGCAATTTTCCACTTGTCTTTCCAAACTTACTCATTATTGACATTGTAAACCACAGCGTCGGTAATAGAACTGTAATCCGGCGGTGAATCTTCATCTTTGCTCGAAGAAAACGAATATCGTTTCGATATTCGATTCTCGATTATTTCTCGATTAGCGTGCACAAATTTGAATGTTGCTCCACCCAAATTGGACATAATTGCTTACTTTTGCTCACGTAATTTTGATTTTTTTTTTCTTTTATCACTAATTTTCAGAATTCATTTATCTATTTACATTTTACGAGTCTCATATCTGCGCAATTTAAGACGTTATTTCAAATCTTCGCTTATTTTTTTGTTGCTATAATTTTAAGTCATAAACAATATTCTAATGCTTTTCGTAGTGTTGATTGTAATTGGTATCATGTTTCAAATCGAAATTACAAAAAAAAAATGAAAATAAGAAATCATTATTTCCGAGAGCGATTATATCGAGTGACGTTCATTTGCTGAATAATTCATTGGCTGTATCACAATACCGTATAATTTAGCTGTGAGTTTTATCATTCGAAATCTACAAACGAGCAAATTAAAAAAAAATCAACAAACAGCAGACTTGACTAATTTAACCGCTTTTTGTACTTTATTAACTTCTGATACACGTTTAACTTTATATTGCTCAAGCCTTTTAATTGATTGTGGTTTTGCGTAGAGCAAAGAAAACGAAAAAAAAGCTCATCGAAATAAAAAGTAATTAACTAACCAATTCGAAGCGGTTGATAATTTATTCGACACGATGATAACCTTTTCCGATTAAAATGAAACAGAACTTACGGCTTTGTTTGTTTACTTTTTCGGAAGAAGCAAAAAAAAAACTTTTATGAACATCAACACATCAACAAGGAAGTTTAAAAATAAACGAAATTTTTGTGTGATATTTTCGGGCTGAAATTTATTTCGAACAGAAATTCCATTTTTCGTTTCTTATTTTCACCGAGTGGACGCGGATGGACTGAATCGCTTTTCAACAATTTCGAATAGATTTATTGATCGGATAATGCTTGAAGAAGGTATATTCGTACACAAATAACTCACGTAACGAACGTGCCAAAAAATTATTTTTCAGATGAAAAATTTATAAATTAAAATTACAGCAAAAAATTCCTATATTTCCCATGTGATCGTTAAAAACACTAAATAAACACATTTTCATTACACCAGAAACCATTATATGTATCTAAACAGCACATACTCCCATTTAAATTAAATATTTTACGGCTTTGAAAACTGTGCCAAACGAGAAGTCAAAATGATTTTTTTCTTTTCTTTTCTTATTTCGTTGTGAAAATTCAGTTTTTATTTTTCACGAGCTTACATTTCTATATCACATCTCGTTAACAATTTGTGTAAAATTTGATTTTCATTCCGTGTGTCCCGTAACCGTTTTCTTTTATTGCTACGCGTGTACTGTGTGTACTACAATTTCTTCAACCGAACGCTGGATTTATATTTATTTATTTTTAATTAATTGAACAACACACACCGTTCGACTCGAAGATCAGTCGATGACAAAAATACTCGGAGAAATCAAACAATATTATTTGGTGTAAAAATGGATAGATAAAATTCGTTATATGAAAGCAAAGTGAAACTGATAAGATTATTGAGTGTAGTACACACCACTGTACAAAAACAAATTATGATTTGATGTGATGGTACTGAATGAAATTTACGTAGTTGATGAGACAATCATATATATACATTTGTCGTTGGAAAACAGAGTCATGAGCTGTGTAGCGATTCACATGACTAAGGCAGCTGAGATGCGCACTGCATGTACTTCAGTTCGATTGGAGACTTATGATTTAGTTGTTCGAAAGAAAAATATCCATTGGAAAATTGACTGCACTCATCACGTGTGAGAAGATTGCCTTGTGAAAACATAGATTGAGAACGGGATAGTAGAGTATGATGATTTCATGCATTGAGTCATTTAGAAAATTGACGAAAATATAAAATTGCTACAAATCAGTTACGAGAAATCCTGACAGGATTATCCTGTGACGCTCAGCACACACTATAAAAAAATCACGAATTTTCTCGAAATAAGGAAAAACTGATTCTCTTCACGTGCCTCACAAAACCGATGAAAAAATTGTCGCTTGAATTTGCACTGGTAATAACATCAGAAATTCAATCCCAGAGATGATTCTCAGCCTTATTTTTGATGACCCACAACGAGAGAATATACTGACAAAAACGAAAACGGGTCGGAAAAAACAAACAAAAAGTATTTAAGAGTATTATATCAAACTGCGATACGGCACTGCAGCATCGATAGGAATCTTAGTTAATTATTTTTTTATTTTTCTGTTTACATTTTGATTATTGATATTGAATCATTACTTCAATAGATAAAAATACAAAATACGTTCACCGAATTGCTGATGGCAATAGCCTGAAGTAAGCGATAATAGAAATGGGAATATTCAGTTCAACGCAGTTTTATTAGTTCATAACAAGCGGTAAAAAGATGAAAAAATAGAGTTTTCGTGCGTATTTTGTTGATGCGAGCCGAAGCCGAGGTAAAGAAACACACGAAAACGCGACTTTTAATTATTATCCCGAGTCAAATAATGGATTTTAAATGTTTTTGAGCTTAAAGTCAATTTACTTTTCATCCACAGGGTTGAAATAAGCCTCTTTCGACCCTAGGAAAAATAGATTATATTTTAGCAGGTTCGACGGTTTCTAAATGATCCTGAAACTGATGTCATATTCCTACTAAATTTCTACATTTGTACAATCTCCAGTCTAAACTGAGTTAACCGTTGTTGAATTTAAATCAACAAAGAAAAAAAGAATTATCAAATCAATGATAAGTTCCATCCATCTGTTGAAAATAGCACGCATCAGGTGGCAGAAAAAGTGAATTATCTTTTTGTCATTATCTTGAGAGACCACGTAAACAATACAACTTCTTAACAGATAACTCGAATATCCCGGTCCGACATTGTTTTCACTTGACTTTATCTTGTCTTTACGACCTTTCTAAACTTTCCTAGGAAATCTCTTTTATCTTACGTCTCGAGTCTCGAACACAGTATTATCGCGAAAATAGTGATGCGTGATGCTTCGCACTGTAGGCTGTTATTTGGAATATTTTAAGTATATTTCTATGGTGGAACGGATACAGGAATATCTTTTTTATCCACAAAAAATCGGACCTTGGTTGATGTATGGATGGTAATATTAGAAGGGTGTTTTACTTGGGCTTCCCACTACATTTGTTGGAGTTACCGATATATTTTGCCTACATTTGTAGATATTGGTCAAAATTGAGTGAAATAACGGTAAAGGGTCTAAAACTTTTGTTGCGCTGCAATATAGTTTCCCATCGATGTATTCTTACAAGAATATTAACGAAAGAAGTACAGTTCGATTTACAATTAAAGAGCTCCACTTTCACCATGTACGAGATGTACATTTTATCTCTACTGAACACTCCTACCCACTTTACATTTCAAATGTTTGATGCTAATAGAACCCATACTAAAATAAATCAAAATAGATTTTCGGTTTGTATAACCACAGAAAGTGGTTCATTCAAGAATTACTATACAATTAATGATTCAACCAACATCTGGCTGAATGAATACTATTCATACACTCCACGCGACAAAATAAATTAAAAAAAGAACCGAAAAACTCAATCATTAGCTGAATACACATCGTCAACTTTTGTAATTTTATTTACAAAAAAAAAGTTTGAGTCATAAGCGCGTATTATATCGCCATTGATATCTTGATACAACAAACATATTTTTGTTTATGAAAATTGCATAAAATATACTTCGATTACGTGTACGGTAAACCACCGATTAGGAAGCATGAGTAAAACCAAATTTGTAATTTGAACTTTATTGAACTAAGTCATACTTGAAGACAGAATGTCTGCCAGTTTTTTTTTTTTAATTAAGAAATGTGTGACCTACATTGGTTGTGCATTACTCACTAATTCTTCAACAGTGGTCCTTAAGGATGGGGCCATTTACAAAGTTTTCACGCTTATACACTGACAAATCAGAGTCGAAAATGTTAACTGTTGCGGGTAAGTCTGTCTTCAGATAATCTATGTTATCTGCTACAGCTGCATTTTTCGTACAGCTGTGACAGCTATTTTAGGTTACCTCTAGACAAAGTTACCTGTAACAGGTAAGATTTTCAACTCTTTTTAGTCAGCCTAAGAGGTTCATTTTTACAGTGTGCACTTTATGAATGGCCCCTAAAGAAAAATAAACGAAGAATTGTGAAAAGCTTTGAATCTATTTTTATAAGTACTTATCGACGACACTTCAGATCATAAGCGATGTAAATAGTAGATTGTCTTTGAGTAACTGCTTTGTTTAAAGAAATGACCGTTAGTCATTTCTGATAACAATCACCACCTGGGTGCTTTATTTTTCCCATTTCTTCTTCAATAAAATAAATAATTTTTTACTCACTTTGAATCAATTTTTGCTGATAAATGACTCGGACTGCGAGATAAACTATTTAAATTAACTGTACTCTGACCGTGTCCATCACTTTGGCTTTGCAATGGTGCCATAGGTGTTGTTGGCGCTGATCGAAAACCCAACGAAATGCTATTTGTGGATCTGAAACGCAAAAATTAAAAAAAAAATGTGAAAATTGAAACATCTGTTCGGTTCATTTATCACAATGGCTATGTCTATTGAGCAGATTTCTAAGCACCAATTGACTTCAATGATAAGATAAATTTGTGACTGAATGGTACAATCAATACGAAATCGATTCTTTGTTGTCACACAATTCAAACTATCAGTTAGTTGAGTTTATCGACATGGTCTCAATTTATGCAAGGTATCTCTGAATTACCAGATGTGCAAGTTGTTTTATATTTGAAATGACAGAGTGTGCGATAAGAAGACTAACGGAGATCTACTTACAAGTTACAGTGCAAGTTGTGGATTGTTACCTTCGAAATATTGTCTAAAAATTGTTAGCATCTTCACGGTGACATCTTGTACAGGGCTTATTATTGGGAATTTTAATTCTGACAACTCCGAAAAATTCGGAAAAAAATCTGGAATATTTTTAGTAATTTTTCTGAACTTTCTCCGAATTTTTCGGAGTTCTTCGAAGTTAAAATTTTCAAAAATTGGCCCTGTGTTGTGATGAGATGTTGATATACTCCTGTCAATTCGAAAATATTTAAATAAAAGCTCGTTTCCTTAAGACTCTTTGAGGCTGTTTTTTTTTCTGCCAGAAAAACTGACCTCATCGACACAAATGGCACTGACTTTGAAACAAAAAAATTACACCAAGGCTATCATACAATGGTTATGTCATTAGACAAACATTATGGTAAATGTCACAGCGTCAATTATAAATGGTTATTTTAAGTGAGAAATAAACATAAAAAAAACCAACTGAGTAGGAAATCACATATTAGATATTTATGTGTACGCGACCGTATACTGATTACATTTTTAGCAATGATAACATTTTTGATGATCAAAGTTGATGTGTTTCCGTGGTACAGAATAAACTCTTCCATGCCACAGAACACTTTTTCACTTTGACTGTGGAAAAAAGCAACAACGAGTTTGATTGAGTTAATATTTTCGCTGTATTGGCATGAGGTATTTACCATAAATCTTTCATTTGAGTGCCATTTCAAATTATATTTCGTAACACGTTGAGTGTACGAAAATCTGATATGAACGTCGGAAATGCTGCTGAGATTAAAGCAAGTTTATTTATGTAACTGAACTAGAAGTTAATTTATTTCTCAACGTAAAATGCAACAGTAAACCGAAAACGATACACGAGTACACGTATATGCAAGAAGCACATATATGAGCGCTGTTTTAGTCTATTATCAATGTACGTTCAGGTGTTCTTAGGTGAAAAAGGTCAAAGGTTTTTCTTTTGAAGCTGAAGTGAACGACGGATTGAAGAAAAGCTCTGGATGTAACGACAAACTTTGCATTTAACTGGAAATAAGAACTTCAACTTTTAGAGTAGAGAAGCCAGAAAAAAAACGAAATCGAATGCCGTGGAGGGTTACACAGGAAATTGTTTTGACTCAAAACCAATGAAGAAAATTTTTATAAATTTTTTACGAGACGAAGCGGTTTTATTTGACATAACTGGGAGCTTTCAAATGATACCAATCTTGAGTTTTGATTCGAAAAAAATGTAATTTTAGTAACGGTAAAAGTGCTCTGCTGTGATTGAATGAATCAAAACTATCAAAATATTAAATTTTGGTGTCATTTTCTAGGTATGGGGTTACGCTTTGTAGGCTTTATTGTCGTTAGAACTACATTTCTTAGGTTCAATTAGACATAGACACGGGCCGTAAAACCTAACTCCATCCCAAGAAAATGACTCCAAAATTAATTTTTCGATTTTTTTTGGTTCTTTCCACCGTTTAGTTGCCCCGAATCACCTCACCCTAACCTTTCCCACATTTATTAGTTTACGAATGAAAACTTAGGATTATAATCCTCCCACTCACACTGCCAAAAAGAGTTGAAAATCCTACCTGTTGCAGGTAACTTTGTCTCCAGGTAAAGATAATTTGTCTGTGCACGGCCAAAAAATACTTTCAGGTCGATGAGGGTGAGTCAGGTCAATGAAAATAAATCAATATCGACCCAAAAAATAAGGGTTTCAAACTCTACTTCATCGAGTTTGTCGCGAAAAAATGTCTAAAAAAATTTGTTCAGTGGTTTTAAGAGCGCTCACCCCTTGGTAACATTCTAGCCTACATTTGTGCGCAAAAATATTCGTTTTTTTTGATGATTTCTCTGATCGAAAATCTTTTTTTGAAAAAGTAAAACCATTAAAGCACGCAAAAATGTGTTACTTTTAAAGGAAAAATGGGTTTGTAGGTGATAAGTTATCCCACTCGGAGAAACCTTTGCAAAATGTATAAATTACAAACCAATTTTTCTTTAATTACTAGCTTGAAGGTCATGTCAATTTTAATAAATTTTTTAAATTGAATGCGCCGCTTTGTGACGATTCCTTTAATTTTAATTTTCTAAAAACAATCTAATACGTGATCACAGTGTTTTGATAGAAACCAGTTAAAATTGCACATAGTATTACATTATCAGCGTCAGCGTCACACTTAATTATCTCACAATAAGCTAAATGCCAAGCCGATGGAAACTTATACAAAAAAAATTAATTTAGATGACTGCGGGAAACATTAGAGCAACATGCGAATTAATAGAAATTTTCTAATGAAATCATAGAAAGAGGTTACCAGTACGGTTTTGTTTTAAATGCGAATTGTCGTTAGTAATCACAGAGACGCATGAGTATACTCAAGCGAACAATTTATACAATTTTAGTTTCATGATTAAAGATCGTTTAAAAATTCAGGCATTTGAACTTTTGCAAATTACAATCGTGCTGTACGAATGTTATCCATTTGGACGATATATTATACATAACTTTTACTAAAGGCGCATTTCAACAGCAACACTATGAGTTTATTGAACTGTAGCTACATAATAACATATCGTGCTCATAAATAACATCATTTTTCCATGTGTAAGAGTTAGAGTTCAAGCAAATACCTAATGGACGCAGCTTTAATTGCATAAGAACAATCAATGTATATGTAACAGCGAAACTATTACATAAAAATTTGAAATTTTCTCTGCTTAAATAAAAAGTGGAATATCGATTTCGGATTTCAGTGTCATTTGTATCATATCGTTATAAATGAATAGTCAGCGAAAATCAATTCATCGATATAATATGGGGGGGGAAATGATTTCAATGTCAGTTTGCGCCAGTGAAACCAATTGTTTGTACGTAAATTGCATGATAAATTATTCAACATTTTTCAGTTATGCTTCAATGGAAAAGAGAATTCCAATTGAAATTGTCAATGAATTCTAATGATAATGAAAAAGTAATGAAAAAACATTTTCCATTCCACAATATTAAAACTTCCAACAGACAGAGAATTCATAATTCAACAGTTTCGATATAACTGAAAATGCAACCGGTAAAACAACAGGTACGGCTGGAAACTACGTGCCGGTTATTGCGTTGTTGTCAATGGCATTATGAAGTTTGAATAGTTCGTACCGATTTTCAGATTCTGCCACACGTCATGTGCTCGTATGAGTGAACCAACTGATAAAACAGCTGAAGCAAACGACGATCAAACTCGGTGATAACTGTATATTCATTCAATTAGAAAATGCACTTCTTCAAAGTCTATTGAGCGACGTATGCGCGATATCATCTTAAGAGTAATAACGTGAAAACTTCAGATCAATTTATTACTTTGGGAACGAAATTGTAACGAGTGATAGATCGTCTTTCTATTCTGGGTACTGCGTTTCTCTCATTTCTTGTTTTCGGTGTAAAGCATAGAGGCTCCCGAAACCAGTCTTTTGACAATAACTCAAGAAATAATGATTTTAAATCATTGGAGTCTTGTACCAATATTGGCCTAGAAACGATCTGAAAGTGCCAGTACTCCGGTTGGTGCAAGTGCATCCACGGAAGTCATGACCAATAATAAAAGCAAATGTTTGGAGAGTTCGCCTTCCCTAACATCAACATCATGACTTGTTTCGCAGAAGTGAGTATGGGTTGTTGTAGCTGAGCTTAACTACCATCGTTCTTTATCCATATGTCAACCCAGTACTATTGAATGGAAAAAATTGCCTGTGTACTACACAGTGTGTAGGCTTACCATGGTTGACCTAAAGCATCTGAAGAATAATCACCGATAAAAAGGAGTGGTTGGGAAGCTACTCGTTGCTAAAAGAATTCTATTCTTAGACATTATTTCATGGCTGAGAAACCTTTTTGACCTTTATAGATCTGTAAGTCGATCACGGAAAAACCTTTAACAATTTCGAACTGACTGCAACCGTTCCGACTAGTTGCAGCTTTCCAACGATACCAGACATGTGTTGGTAATGATTCGATGAATGGAGTTTTCTGTTATCACTCTTTGACGGAAAATTGTTGAGAGATTACAGTGTTCAGAACATCAATTTCGTCTTAATTGATATTGTTATTCTGAGTAATACCCCCAGACGCGTCCACAACGCTCTCCTCGATATTGATTATATTTATCAGGTTATTAGCATATTAACTTGTATTTATTGCGTTCGTTCAATTAAAAAAGGAGATTAAATTCTAAAATAAACAATTTGTATGCTGTACAAATAAATCCAAAACATTTGTGTTATATTTGAGAATGTTAAACCGCGAAGTGTATTGAGTAATACAAAAAAACAAAACAATAACAATTCTAACATGGAAACAAGTTCAAGTAGCTGGTATAGTAAAAGTGGCATACTAGATGTTTTCATGAAATTATCATTTTGAAGTTGGTTAATTTCTTGGCAATTTATTTGAATATATATTCACAAACCGATAAATTACACGATTGAAAATTGTTGAATTTTTAAATGGGTGTTAAGATACTTTTAATTCGGTCTTGGAAACGATTCAAAGTACCGGAAATATTTATCTGCAAGAACACGAAACAGATTGGCGGAAATGTCGTCAAAAATAATCTAAACGATTCGATAATGACATGTGTATTCGTAGCATTCATAGCATCTACAGCTGAAAAACGAGATAAATCCCAACAGGAAGAAAATAAAGAAAGGAGTCTTGAACGAGAATATTAAATCAAAAATACTACAAATAGGGGATGTAGAACATTTCCAAAACCCTTAGAGTAATGAGCTTCACTCGGCAAATGAAATCTTTGTTTCACACACTATTTCGCCTCTAACTGCGGATGCTAAATTCATTCTCATAAACTCTATCTATCCCAATAAAAACGCTTTTTCTTAATCTTTTTAGCTAATTTCAGAGTCAAGCGTCAACAATCGGAAATCATTATCGTCGATGGTATAAACATCTTTTCGGAAATTTCTATTTTTATTTTTTTTAGAGATAATCGCGTGTTTGTTACTGTAATGGACATTGTACCGGTTTAATGGATTAACTACGCAAAACTAGGAAAGACGTCATCATTTTTTTTGTTAGAGACTTATCTGAGTCTTCTCAGAAATTGTGATTTGTCCCACTACACCACGTGAGCAAACTAAAAATAAAGTGAAATTCATTGAATATTAAAAATGGAGTGCATTAGGCCATTACTTAGAAATTCTCGTTGATGCGTGGGAGTTAAGCATCACGAGTCAAAAATGAGTTGGCAAATAGGTACATCTTTTAACATTACGTGAGTGAGGAATAGAAGGTAAACATTTATCACTGGGATAAGTAAACATGTAGCATTACATCATGTGGTAAGCGGTGTAATGCGAGCCTTAGTCAAAGTATTTAAAATAGAACAATTCAGTCGATCAAAACATTAATGTTCACAGTATCAATTTTCGTAACTGGACGACAGACATTCTACGCAAACTGCACGCAATGTTATCTAATACCTTCATTGATAAAAAAAAATCGTCAACATATGTCCAGTATGTATGAAATGGCTGGCAGATATCTGCCTTACTTCGGATATGTATATCGTCACGAGCAGTATTTATGATTCACTACTCTACAGATGGTAAATAAAAATTTGCTACAGTTTCGAGCTCGAAAACCTATGGGTATTTTCCCTCCTGATTCTAAATCCAAGGACGTCTGGATCATGAGATAGACCCGATTCTAGGTTCAATAAGAATACCTTTAGTGTGAGAGAGACAACAATATATTTGTCTCGCTCACACCAGTTGAATTCCCATTTTACTTAAAATAGGTCTAGCTCCTGATCCAGACGTCCTAGAATTTTTTTTTGATTTATAATCAGGAGGGAAAAGTACCCATAGGTTTTCGAACTCGTAACTGCAACAGACGGGTTGTCGAGTGGGATATCAGTGTTTATATTACACATTGTATAATCGTACATTACGCACCAACGGGACAAATTGTGAAAATAGCACTTCTTGTGTGTGAAATGTGCCGATCGAGGCGTAGCCGAGGTCGGTCAACACACCATTTGCCCCATTGTCAATTTTACATTTACATTTTACTAAAGAAATTTGCTTTTTCCTGAAGTAAAGTTAACTTTACCTAACGTCTTGACGAAGAAGTTGAAGATCGGTCGAACAAGTGTAAGACTTTAAAAGAAGCAATTTTCGCCATTTATTAAAAAATAAATTTTACTCCGGGAAATGAATCATTACTTCATTGGCATTAAAAAAAATAGTACATTACTTCACCATCATTACGACGAGTAAAAGAACCTCGGGCTGAAGCTCATCTTTTACTCATCTGGATACGAGATATCAAATTATTTCACGTGTAAAGTATAACGTTTTACTTTACGAGCGATTGAAAAGGTTTTCACTAGTGAGGGAATAGCCACATTACCTCATTAGTAAAGTAATAAATTGTCCTGCTTAAAGGATCATTGTTTTGAGGACATACGTTGCAAGCATTTTCTTTCATTTTATTTTTACCTCAATTAATTATTATTTTACGTGTGCAACGGCTACCACATAGAATAATAATTTTGTAGTCGTGGATGTTTTACCATCTGTTTAAACTTAACAAACATTGATGTCATCGTTATCATAATCTTGTTTGAGTGTATTTTTGTCTCGTAAGGCTTTCACGTAAGCAATTTGTTTTTTTTTTATTCAAACAATCCACAGAAACGCTTCCTGCATTAAAATGTTAATTGATCTCAGAAAAAAATAATTTTGCTTTTCATCTTTACATCGGTTTTTGTTGCTGTTGAATTTTAAGTTATGTACCTCGATTTTATTAAAATGTTGCGCTTATGTACTGTGTTTTTGATGACATCCGTTCTTTTCTCAGCTGCTATACCAGTCATTCCTGTTGATGTCTTAGACGAAATTTTCAACAGACACACGTTGATGATGTGTTCAAGCTAAAACATTTTCTTTGCGTTGAAATTAGATCGCGATATGCCTCGCGTTTAGCATGTATTTTTAATCAAATTAACCGATAATCTGGTGCTGGGTGACACAAAATGTCTCATTTCTCGCGAAAATTATTAAATTCTCGGCAGAAAACCTTGGGTCGTTTGTATGCACGTAAAATTACACTCTTTTCTGTTATTCACCTTTTTCTTGTTGTTTCGAAAATACAAAAATTTATTTACAAACATTTTCACCTTGATTCTTTATTACGTTAATTTCGCGCGCACATTCGTTTCAGCTTCAGCACATATATAATGTGTAGTTGGATTAAATGTGTGACTATATTTCCAAATTAATTAATTCTTTCTATCGTATGTTCAAATTTACGTAGGTTACAATGTCATTAAATACAAATTGAGAATATAATTCGAGTCGTTTTTTTGTTAAACATTCATTAAGAGAATAAATCGATTACGTGTCTGTTAGCTGCTAACAGTAATTAATGAAAATTCCGAATGCATTTCCATGCTATAAGAAAACCATCACAGAAAATAAAAACGATTTTGTTTACGTGGTTCTGTTCTATTATTACTCTTACTCTGTTGAACAATGAAAACGTAATAAACACACCGAAAACTGGCTTTCAAAATAAATATTCTCATAAAACCGATATGGTTGCCACTACGGCACACAGCGCCGGCTCAATATTCATTTAAAAGTGCACTATACAATTGCTCAGACACAGAATCAATCTTGTTCCCAGTATATTGCACTTTTGAACTGGGTAATAAAATGGTAACATTCATGCAATACACAGTTTAAGGAAAACAGGAACCGTTCAGTCAAAACGCTCCACTCTTTCACATTTTTATTAATAAACTAACATCATCGCTATGCGACTTCATTCTGTACACCACGACGATTAATATCCGCACTGAACAAAATATGGCTGAGAGTCTGGTTTGACTCCTCAGTGTATACATATTGTTATTGTGTATGCGCTACACATGTTATATACTCCAGTGTTATGTATATACAATCATATGTGATGTTTGTTAGTATGTTGACTGGTATTTTCGATTGTGTATATGGTGGTGTAAGTGCTCGGTTACATGGTAGGGAAATATATTTTTTGTTGGTTCATTTACATTCTGAACTCTTGATTGAAGATGTATTGGACTAACGTGTTCAGAGGGTATACCGGACGCGCTACAACCATTAATTTGTCTTATGAACAAGAGTACACGTGAATCAAGAAAGAATCAATTCAACTGCAACAAGTGCATTTAATAAGCAGTGTGAGCATCGTGTGAGAATTCTCTGTGAAAAACCATTGAAGAATAAAAATCGTTCTAAAAAAATTTACATTTTATTTTATATAAAAAAGTGGCATTCAGGATGGTTCGCATGCCTCAAGGTTCAAGAGCGGTGTTTGATTTTCGGGGTAATAGTGTGAGATTTAACGTATCGCTGAATGATGACATGCGTGAGGTGTAACCCTTACTATTGATGGGAGTTAATAGCTGAATAATGTAGCTATTTAAAATGGCACTAGCGTGTTAGGAGATCTCAATATGGACAGTGTCTTCGACATCTCGTCAAAAACCTTCGACTTTACTTGCTGATAAAATCAACAAATAAATCAAAATTCGACCCAGTCTAGTTAATACACAGGGATGATATTGCATATATTGTTGGTATCCTGATAGGTAGTAATCCGAACCATTGATGCGTCTTGATTAATTGTAAAGCTTTCCTGAAACCACGCTCAAACTGGAAGATGGCGCTTAATGAAAACGTTAGCTTCCGAACAATGAAAGCCCATACGTGATTTTCGCTTCCCAACAATGAAAGCTCATTTTTGTGTTAACTGATAACAAAGTTATCTTCATTGTATTTCGTAAATGTACACAAAAATACAGAACACCTGATTTTAGGTATAACCGCACTATTTGTTAATCGGGACTTATCATCTATATACAGTGCATGCGTATATATTACATTCAATGAACTGCAACGTTATGTACCATATGTTTACCGATACACCATGTATGTATATAATATGCACATTCGTATGCACATTTATTTAATTAAAATGCATTTGTTATTATAATCGAGCACAACACATGAGTGCTGCATAGTGCATATGCACCTCTATACATTGCAAAGAAGTTTGCAGTTATGCATATTATACTGATGTTATTGCTGGTCAAGTGCATTAGCTTTGAACTCTATGAGTAATTCGTACACCTATTAAAGCAATTAAAGCAATTTGCATAAACAAATGCGAAAGATGGTAAGAGAAGTGAAACGTTTTTATCATTCGGAGAGATAACATAAGGTAATTGCAGCTGATGGGTAACGTCAAGTTTGGTTGGATAATAATTAACTGTTTCCACACTGCGTAATGTCATAAGAACAGTAAGATTTTATTGGAGAATTGATTGGGCAAGAAGAGGTAATCGCAATGTGCTTGACTGATATAACAGACCAAAAGACGTTACAGTGACAGAGTTAATCGCCAGATATTTAAGGCGACATTTCTGTATTATTAGATCAAATAGGTTGTGCAAAATATTTCTTGAGGCGTAGTAGAAGAATCCGGAGCACTTTTTTTACGTCAAAAGCACAGATGTTAATTTATAAAAACATTTTGCTAATAATATTTTTCAGAGTCAAAAATAGGTTGACGCACAATGTACCTTCCTATACACATAGGTGACAAAATTAATATTTTATTTTTGGAAAAATGATGCAAAAATCTTTAAAATTGACACTATTGACGTGAGCTTATGCTATTGGCATACCCATTTTCGTCATTCAGAAGGTATTAAGAGGAATGAATGCTTTGTTGAAAAGCCTACATTAAGGCGTTTCTTAAGTACTGTATTTCCGTTGATATCTCATACAGTAGGACTTGAAAAGTTGAAATAAACTCGCAGACTTCCATTTTTGTTTTATAATAGCTTAGTTTAGTGACACGAGTACTCTTCAAATCAACAAATTTTAACCGGTTTTGAGAAATAGAAAAATCGTGCCCGGCTCAGCGAGAGTCGCCGGACATGTGCTTGAAATTGGAGTTGGTAGAGGGACAAATTGTAAGATCTACCCTGTAAAAATACGTTTATTTTGGATAGATCTTAGTAGCTTCGCTAAAGGAGTCACTAGAAGTAGACGGATTTCGTAAATTCGTCTATTTTGGATCACCTAGTCGCCGAGTGATGCAATATGAAGTCAAAATTCACCATCTTCCAAGGATTATGCATCCATGACTAAGTGACAAACACTTCGAGACTGTCGACAGCTTTATTTACCTTGGGTCGCTGGTCAATAGTGATAATAGCATCGGCGAGGAAATACGTAGAAGGGTAACGCTTGGTAACAGGAGTTACTACAGTCTTCAAAAACTCATCCGGTCAAAAACACTCAACCGCAATCTTAAGTGCGAATTGTACAGATCGCTGATTCGACCAGTTAAGCTTGGTGCATGGCACAAAGTGACGAACAGACACTTTTGGTTTTTGAAAGGAGAATTCTTCGATCAATTTTTGGAGGTGTCAATGTGAACGGCAACTGTGGAAGAAGATACAACCATGAGCTGTATCAGCTTTACAAGGAGCCTGATATAGTCAAATTCATCAAAATCAATCGATTAAGATGGCTCGGTCATGTACAAAGAATGAACGAGGAACGTGTACCACTGAGACTGCTAAATACAAATCCCGATGGAAGACGCAGACCAGGAAGACCAAGAGTGAGATTGAAAGATGCAATTGAGTCTGATCTAAAAGTATACTAAGAGTGAGCGACTGGAGAACGTTGGCGCGGAATAGGTCCGATTGGAGAAGATTGCTGGAAGAGGTCAAAACCAATAGTAGGTTGTAGTGCCCACCTAAGTAAGTAAGTAGTAAGACTAAGTGACAAAGAAAGCCTAACAATTGTGAATCTACACGAAGTTAATGTGACCTTTCGAATAAAAAAGCTTTGAAAGTATTCGTTTATGTCACATTTTCAGAAAGGTCCCTTTTTAGCTTGAGTGTAAGCTTCACAACGACACCAAACTTATCATGCTTGGTTCTGGTTCACTCTCTTTATGGTAGCGTTTTCGCTATTTGTAGTGGTAATTGTCGTCTTACATTTTTCGAAAAGGATTTTTGTAGAAAGATATCAACGAATATACAACACGAAACGCCCAAATGTAGCCACTTAAGAAGCACAGATGCTTTGCTGAAAACTATACATTTGGGCGTTTTTTTAACACTGGATTTTAATTTACGTTTGATATCTTTCCATCAGAATCTTTTTTGAGAAATGTGCGGCCGAAATAACGACCACGAATGTGTTGGCTTCCAACAGAAAATGGATTTGGTTGTAGCAGTTTGACCAGCTATGAGGAAACTGAGCACTGCTCAGTGAGCAGTTTATGAAAATTTCGTTAAACTGCTCACGTTTCGCAGAGCTGGTCAAACGACTATACAACCAAAATTAATTTATATTTAAAGCTAACACATTCGTGGTCGTTATTGCGGTCGTACATTTTTCTAAAAAGGGTTCTTGTGGAAATATATCAACGAAAATACAATACGAAACTCCCGAATGTATACTATAGTTTTAGCTAAACATCGATGCTTCTTAAATGAGTTATTATGATGTTGGAAGATTTCACCGCTAATTCCTCATTCAATTTTTGTTTTATTCGTTGAAGCACTAAGATATGTTTCTGAAGGCTAAAGGTTATCTATTATGTAATATACTGAACTTACCGATTACTTGTTAAACTTGAACTGGAACTATTCCGACTATGGCCAACTTTTATTTTTTGTTGCGATATGCTTTCAACCGCTCGATCACTTTTATTACCACTTTTATCACTGTTGGTACTGTTGTCGTTGTTAATATTATTATTTCGATCCTCAATATCATTTAGGCTCCGCTTCACACCATTCTTCTTACGAATACTTTTGCTGAAACTGTTTCGTATCGACTTAAAACTTTGTCGTATAAACGAGTCCCGTTTGAATGTCGCATCGTTTGGCACGGATACTGGACGTGGATGTGGATAATCACTGGCATTCTTCAGGGCCAACAGCTTCTCGTTATAGCTTCGATGTATGAATGAATCTCTCTGGAAATGCCAAAATTCGTCTGGGAAATCATCTGCATCCAACAATGTTTCAAGTTGTTCGATACCCTCACCATCACTGAAACATCGACCGTTCACTGCAAGGAATTTTTGCCGTTTTATTTCTGGAACAGATGTGTTCTTTACGCGAAGCGTAACATTCTCATCATCAACATCGGATTTAGAGGTGTGTTGAGATCCATCGTTACACTTATCGGTGGACAATTTAATTTTCATGGTGTTGTCGTTGTCTGTAATGGCGATGCTTGTAGTCCTTTTCGATTGTACCTTTTCATGAATTGGATTTTCCACTGTCACACCGACCATTTTCCGAAACGATTCATGTATTCGATTTTTTTTAATCCGGTAACTTTCCACCAATATTCAATTTACATCAATCCCGACACACTCGACATTTACAAAATAGGTTAAGGCAATGATGCGTGTCGAATATCAACCTTTTTTGTTCACTTTAATTTTTCCACTGGAAATTGTATCACTTTGTTCTACTTCGTCCTATTTTGAAGTCATTAAACTATTTTTGAATCGTTATTATGTTTGGAACTACATTTAATGATCGAATTACCACATAATCATAATACCAAGTATGGCATTTGTTGAAGAGGCGTGTACTTTTGGAATGTAAAAATTTATCAACTATTATGAGAGATACGTTTTCTCGTTGAAGTTGTTACGATTCAGAGCTCTATTTTTATGTCGAATAGATATTCAATACAAAACAAATCCAAAAGACCGGGTTCCCTTGAGACAAATAATTTGATTTTGTAATCGGTAATTGTTGAAATGATGACCTCGTCACATTGCACAATGCTTACTTATGCAGTTAATATAGAGGGTAAGTGAATGAGAGGTCACGTTAGGGACCATTCACAAAGTACGCGCACTGAGAAAGACGAATTTTAGACCGCCTCCCACTTGTATGCAAAAATATTTGACGATTTTTCTTCTTTTTAAAGTAGATGGAGTGTATGCTTTCGTCTCTTATCCCCTCTAAAATTCTTACGTGCTGTGTCACTGGACCTCTAAATAACGTCAAGTTTCACGAAATATAAATAGCTAACTCGGAGTTAAATCAACGCACATCAAAAACTTTAGTATATAGTTCCTGGAGTACGTTGCTAAAATGCACCTGCATAGCTATTTTTCAACAGATTGTTTCTTTAAAAACAATGGAGATGTCAACGTTTGAATGTCAATCCACGCCATTAGTCGTATAAATTTATACGTCAGCGAGAGCTTTTTTCTCCTTTGTTACGATCTGTCAGTTTTTCTATTTTGCGATTTAGTATGGAAATGAAAACTAAAATTGAGATATCTTTGCTGTTTTAAGTGGTTTTTCATATTTTTTTGGACCAAAATGTTTTAAAATGTGTTTGGAATCGATTGGCATTAACAGATTGTGTGAAAATATTTTTTTCTATTTTATTATTTTGTTAATATCAATCGATTTCAAACACATTTTAAAACATTTTGGTCCAAAAAAATATGAAAAACCACTTAAAACAGCAAAGATATCTCAATTTTAGTTTTCATTTCCATACTAAATCGCAAAATAGAAAAACTGACAGATCGTAACAAAGGAGAAAAAAGCTCTCTCTGACGTATAAATTTATACGACTAATGGCGTGGATTGACATTCAAACGTTGACATCTCCATTGTTTTTAAAGAATGGGAATTCCAATAGAAAAATTTTAGTATCGGATTCGACCGATTCGACCGCTATGTACCATACCACTAAGTGTGTGGATCACCAATTTATAGCGTGCGCACTATGTGAATGCTCCCTAACAGAAACTACGAAATTCAACCTATTTGAAACTTCTGGTCATCTGCTATCAACAGACTTGTTCAGTAAATCTTATTTGCAGAAAATCGAATTTTGAAAACTCATAAAGTTTTTTATATCAAATTCAAGGCCACAGTCCACATAAATAAATGTAACAAAAATGGTTCTGGTCAGGTCATTCCGTTCGTATGTCATTGTACATTTAGATAAGCTCAAGGAGAGGTAAACTGACAAAAAAATTGACTTTCTCTACACGACTAACCGTTCAGCAAATAAAAATGAACCACACATCACTGACAAGTCATGAATTAGATCTAATTTTTAAAGGTTAGATAATCCAATAACGTTACGTTCATTCCAACCGTACTGAAAGTGTTAGCAATGTGAAACCCTAAAAATGCTAAGTTTTGCATGTTATGAAACGACGAGTTGAAAGTTTAACACTTAGAACAACAAAACTGTACGAGGTCTATTTGTAGCATTCTTTGGAATGGACATAATTGCGTTATGAATGCACTGTATGCTGACCGACAAAACGAATAATTAAATAAGTTGAATTTGAAAATAAGTATTAATGAGATTCAATTCAACGAAGTAAAAGTCTTGTAAAATTCAGAGGCGTGCATTACTATAACAAATATGAAAGTAAACCACAAAATTCATAGTCACTCAATGATTTGTGAGTTAAACAAAAAAAAAATTATTTGCCAAAAAAAATGTTTTGAATGAAATAAAAGAATTCATTCATAAAGGAATTTGAAGGTTTTTCTTATAACTTCAACACATCTGCCTCGTAACAACGAAACGGCGCGGCGGTAAATTAAAAAGTCAATTGCTGGTTGGTCCGTAAATCTATAATGTACATGAGGCGTTATTACGAAATGAATCACTACTGTGCATGCTGACATAAAAGTTCAAGAAGTTAATTTCAGCTAAAATGTTAAAAAATGTAAAAAAAATATTTTCTTGACTTTACACAAGATGTACGTAAAAAAAAAATTATGAACAAACGCGCGTGTACTCCTCTCATCATCTGGTTCTGCTACCGAAAGACTTTGAATAAACAGTTGTTTAATGTACTGTATGTACTGTACACTTCATCATCATGAATGTCTAAAAATAATTACCAACAAAACCGAACGAATATACTAGTTTGATCTGCACAGAAACACCTGTTCGAAGAGAATGTTTAATATTATTAAAGTGGAGAAAAACATTTACCCAGAATTGTATATATGAATTCAAAGAAATTCTTTTTCCGGACATGGAATCAAACGCTTGTTTAATTTATCAGAAATTTTCGGTTAAAAAAAAAACTCGTAATCACGATTATAGAGAACGCCAATTTTATTTTATTTTCGATTCTAAATTTTTGGCGTTTACGCAAATCTGTTGTTTAAATAGAGTCGTATCACTTTAAGACGTCAATGTAATCGTAGACAACACATTAATGTTGAGAGATTGTTAAGAGGCAGAGGCATGGATGATCTGCTGACAAGCATACATTCGGGCGTTTGGATTTTAGTTTAATTTTGATTATATCTTTCCACCAGAATCCGTTCAGAAATGCACGACCGCAATAACGACCACGAAAGTGTTAGCATTCAATAAAAAATTGATTTGGTTGTAGCAGTTTGACCAGGAGAGCAATTACAGCATCAGTTCTCTTTCCTCTATTCTATGTCAACTCGAGTTATAGAATACGATTCACCATGTCACTGAAAGATGTCACTGCAACACAGTCAAATAAAATGAGATCTTGTAGCACAAGCACATGACCTAAGGACACCGTAACAGTAATAGGCTTTATATTTTTTTTGGAATTTTTGGATTTAAAAACTGATTACGGTTCCGGAGGTCATGTGTTGAACAATATCATTTAATTTGACTAAAATCCGTCGAGTAAAAAATTAATTATTTTTCTGTTGACATTGAGTTTGTTGCAGCGACATCTTTCAGTGAAATAGGGAATCATACAATATTGGTAGAGTTGACGTAGAATAGAGGAAATAGAACTACTGCCATAATCCCTCTCCAGCTCTGAAGAGCAGTTTACGAAAACTTCGGTAAACTGCTGACTTTATTCAGAGCTGCTCAAACTGCTGCAACTAAATCTATTTTTATGGAAAGCTAAAACATTCGTCGTCGTTATTGCTGTTGTAAATGTTTCAAAAAGGATTCAGGTGAAAATATGTCATTGGAAATGGAATACGAAACTGACAAATGTGGGCCAAAATTTTAGCTAACCGTCCATATGCCTCTTAAGCTAGAAAACCAGTCTAGAACAGTGCGCATTAAGAAAAATTCACTGGAAGACGAAATTTCTCAGCCAATGTATACACGTACAATGTGAAAAGGTATTTCTAATTTTATATATTTCAAATCTGCGAGCAAATCACTTAGATATGTGCCCTTTTAAACGTTGTAGGTGGTATCCAAAATTAAAATCGAAATATTTTTGTAGAGTAATTTGTTGTGAATAAAAATTGAAAATGGCAAGGGCATTGTATAATGTAAAATTCTATGCTAAGAGTGTACAGTACATTTACAGAAACAAATATAAATCGTCGGCTTTAAAATTAGTCTGCGACATTGGTAGAATTTCCAAGCAGAAATTTATAATTTTTTTCTTACGTTTGTCGGAATACACATCCAAAAGTCAAGACAGTCAAGAGTAGCACACAAGATAATTTATTCATCGTCATCGTCCGACTATACTAAAGTTCATCGTCATTTTTATCTGAACGATGTGTATTATTTTTAACGTGAGTGAGTATAACTATTACGTTAATTTTCTCGTATTATTTGTGTGTACCATTCTACACATCATCAACGAGAATCGTCAACATTAAAATGAAAATTGTACTCTAAATTGATTTCCAAAAACGATGAGTAATTGTGCATTTCTTCTGAGCGTTCGTAGAATTCAGCGAAAACACTTAAAACATTTCTCAGCATTGTTGTGTGAAGATAGACTGATATCTGGATAATTTAAGCATCGATTCACACTCCGATTAGATCACTAATGTATAAATAAAAATATTTTTTTTAAAGTTTTTCGTTGACTGAATTTTACTTTGAAGTCGTGCGATTAAAGGCGTATCATTCGCACTCAATTAGAAAACAAAAATCGATAAGCAGTTGTTTTGTTTTGTCAACCAATTTGAGTTAGAGGTTTGTTATCATTTATGGAACGGGAGTAATTTGTAAGTAAATAATATGCATTGAGCGAATGGTCTGAATTGAAACTATTTTTTATTGGAGTTTGAGAGAAAATGCTATCCGAGTGCGTGTGAATATACAGATTCATAAAAATGCATTAACAGAACATTTAATTGCTTCAGTCGCTTTTGTACAGAACCTATTTCATCAACAGTCTCTCTTTCGTTTTTTATACCAATTAAGTCAATAGAAAATAGAAAAGAAATTCATTTAAAGAAGCACATTCACTACCTGGCAAGTATAAAGTGATTCACCTTCCAAAAACAGTTGATTGGATCCGGTTGAATGAAAGAAAAAATTTTTTGAAATAAAATTTTAATTTCGTTTCATTTCAGTGAAAAGTAATGTAATATGTCGTCATTTCGGTCCCATATGGTACATTCCACGGTGAGTGAGACTTTTTTTTCCATATCTCAGACAACAGAACGCTCTACATCTTCTTAAAAAGTGCACAAAGATCCTAGAAATAGTTTCAATGATATTTTCTGATGGTAACATGAGAAGCCCAGTGCAAGCGTATTCTTCAAGACTATGCTCCTCCAAATTCTTTCCTTGGAAAGTTGACCCTACCATCAGTCGTATGAGTAGACTCACCCCACAAGCTCATCAGTTGGAGACATTTTTCAAAGAAATTTTTTCTTTTAAAGTTAGATTTGACACCCTTAGAGGACAAAATTGAAAAATGTTGCCATAAGCCTATGCCAAAATGTGAAGCAGCCAACCGTCATTTTTAAAACCGATACTACGACTCAATAACTTGCCAAATCATATTCGGCTTGTTAAGATGAATCAAGCAAAAGATTCACTTATTTTCAAAGCGATTTTAACAATTTTGACATCTGTCAAATATGTACCGCAACCAACCATGGAATGACCCATATATACGTGATATGAGATACATTTTACAATGTAGAAAAATTGTTGGTATTGTCGGTTGATTTCTACAAATTTTCCATTATTAATTCATAATTGTCGCGCCACTAAAAAAAAACTATGAGTAGGTAACACGATAAACAATCAAGTGAGAAAATAAAATGTTCCAACATTTTCACAATCACAAAATGTCTGTAGTACTACGTCAATACGACGGTAATTACGAGAAAAGTCGGACGAACATTATAATTGTTTTCCATTGGAATTGTTTGTTTAGAGTTACAGAAATTGTAATTACAGATTTGGTTTTCAGGTTCAATCAATCGGATCAATTTAACACACGCGCCTTTCTACATATAAATCCTTAATCCAACTGTGGTGACTTTTAGGTTTGGATTTTATATAATTTTCGTTGTGTTTCGATGTTTCTTTTTTTTAGAATTTTATTTTATCTTATCGCACTGCAGCGACAAGTAATTTTATAGGAAATGAAATTTTCAATTTTACAAATCCAAAAGTACACATCACGATATTCAGGTAAGATTTCGACGCAGATATGCTTACATTTTTCTGTTAAAGACATCAAAACTGATTGAATCAACAATAAAACGATTCAAAGACAAGCAATTTCGTTTGAAACTTCAATTTGAAATTCAATTTTCCTTTGGCATTTTATTCGTTTGAAAAGTGTAATAATATCACAAAGTGTCTCTTATGCCATTAACGAAAATTGATAAGAATAAAATAACAAATCGCTTTTACGAGATACTCTGTTCATAATATAAAAAAGAATGTTCAGTTGTAGCACACACGTTTGTTTAACACAAAAAAGATTCGTTAACTGAAGTGCGGAACAACAAAAATGAAACATTCAAATCGCGTTTCAAACACCGCGCAACACACTGTTTCGCGAACTAATATATCGAAGAGACTTTATCATTGTAGCGTACAGAGAGCGCATTTGCTAATATTTTTAGCCGCACAATTTATTTTCAAATTTTTTTTAAATTCTTTTTGCTCGTTCAAAGAGTTGTTTTGCGTCTTGTAAGAAATTTTACGCTAATCCATAGCATTATACACATATACATATGTAACGTCTTGTGGTAGAGATATCTCACACAAAATTACGTTAATAAAGACGGTGTACAAAACTCTCAAAATTATATTTTATGCTTTCTAGTAGGTATCCATCTCTTTGGTCGTTCTGCTGGTTCTTATTCGTTAATTCCGAATTTTATTCAGTTGTTGTAAGATCAGTCTTGCTGAACATACAGTCACACTTCTCGATATTAGGTTGAATGTTGAATTGCAAGTTTTTTTTCTCTACAGCACCACAATTATTAATTCAAGTTTTTTTTTTATTATTATTTTAAGTTATGTAAATTTGCTGTTACGTGAATTGCAAAAAAAAGATTACTGTTTTTTAGATGACCTCTCTCATTCGTTAGACTTTGAGAAAAAGTTAAAAAAAAAATTGTTGCACGATGCACATTATACCATTCGCAAGTAACTGACTAAATAACTGAGACAACTTTAAATTACATTTGGCGTTATCTCTTTCACATTTTTGTGGTGCTTTTAGTGAATCGCTTTGTAGACCGACAATGTTTTACTCAACATAAGAGTGTATACGTCTTACGGCGTGCGACAAAAGAACAGAGAGCTCTTTTACATTTATTAGATTTACTGTACACACAAAATATTTTCCAATTATTCAGTGTCAACGACTTAGCTAATGTAAAATATATTTTTGGCTTAACATGACTCAACACGATAGAAAAGATTAATGGGCTATTCATCAGATGACTGTTTGGATATTAATATATTCACGTATCCACCAACAACACTTTATATGTTAGGACATTTAACCTTTAATAAAAATGGTTAGTGTATATGGTCACATAGTGATTTAACATCTACTACTTCTTCGCCAAATCTTTTACTTCGTTAGTATTGTAAACGTGGTTTTATGATAGTTTTGCTCATATCGTTGTCGCTGACAAAGAATTCCTAATCAGTTCTAAATGTTTGGTAAAGAATGAACTGAGACCAAGTTATGTTTCTTTTATGATTTTATTATTCTAAAGAGTAATAGGATTTGCTGTAATTGAGTCGTGAACGTGTATATATACTGTATACATACCTGACATATCTGATAACTGAACTAAGTTCTACAATTGAACTTAATCTTTTTTAAATCTTGTTAGGGCTTTACTTTTACAACATTTTAACTTGAATGTCTTCACTTTAAATGTGTCATTTGTCTAATTGAACAATTTTGTCACTCAGTTTAAAACCGGAGTGACTTAATATAGTCAATATTAGGTCCCACCTTTTGGGTGCGTCAGGTCCCTTGACTGACAATTTTCTCAATGTATTTTTGATCAATTTCATTGTATTTTCATCATTTTCCATTGCTAGTGAAGGCTAGTGAAGTTGCAACGAAAGATTTTGTCTTTAAATGTCGTAAGAAATTTTGGACCTCAATATTGAACTTAACTACTTAACTTAACTTCAAGTTATGGTTTTGATTTAGGCTACAAGATCAAATGCAAAATGCATGAATGCGACTCTAAATAGAGTACTAAAACTGGACAGTGTATCGAACAAACGTTGACACTGCAAAACAATGTGTAAAAATTTTTCATACAAAATAGTACTTTTTTTGGCAGCTGTCATTAAAAGCACTTTTGCTTGGAGTGCGTCGCTCTGACACGGACAAGATTTCAAGATTCAACATGGAATTTTTCTAGCAATTATATCGCATTAGTCCTAAACTAAACTCAAGATTCGTAATTTGGGGAGTTGCGATTGAAAGCTGCAACGATGTATACATACTGAAAACTGAATAACTCGTATGCCATAACCCAAAAATGTACGATGAATTTGTGTGCTTATGTCTAGCCTACATTTAGGCGAGATATAAATTAAGCACCAAACTTTCCTCAGAAAGCATTTGCATACTTCGAGGCGTGGTTCGGAAGTCACGTAAAGCCAGTGGTCCAGACTGTACTGTGTACTTGTTATGGGCCGTAAATGGTTGTTGGTGAGTAACTTAAGAAATCAAATCAAATATAAGAATCGATAGTTCCACTAGCAGTGTATGAGTTGGAAAGCTCGCAGTAATACAAAAGGTTGTTTTTGTGCGTTTTACCTACTACGCTCCTATTTATTTCACATGTACAACGTTCGCATTCAACAACTCTATTGCGTATATATCTTTGTATAAAAATCATATTAGAAAACAAGATCTCTGAGTAGGAAAACTCTAATAAACCACCTCCAATCAACAAAATATAATTCATTCCTTTAGTATTGTCGAAACAACCATTAGTCTACGTGTTTTGTTTAGCAAGTGTAGTGGAACACATAACCAATAAAGTAATTAAAAACAAAGAAAGGAACGTAAAATACCACCGCTTTAGTTGCAGCTGTGCGCATTACATAAAAACGAATTTTTATTATGATAAGACAGTTGGTTATCTGTTATCAAACATTCATTATCGTCGAAAAAAAATTTTGATTAAAGACTGAAACACCTGTGACAAAGGCATATACGTTTTCGGTCGGAGTGGCGTGGTTAGTTATATGATTTCGTCACGAGTTACGAATAAACTGAATGTAATAAAAAGTAAAATTACATATTTGAAATGACTCACCCAATATAGTCTGCGGGAGCATCCTCTGAATCACTTGGTGAAGCAGCCAGTGGCCCTAAATGTTGTGGCGGAGCTCTTGAAATGAAAAGTTTTTCTGATTCTTTCTATATTCTTTGATGCTAAGACTTGTAATGTTCATACCTTGGCATGAATGAGTTGGCTAATTAGTTATGTGGAGTATAGTCTTCGAAGACATATGGAAGATTCTTGCGGATGGTAGTTAAATTAAACCTGGAAAAAGATGAAATTGAGAAAATTATCAAAAAATATTTTTTTAAATCACAAATTGTAGTCCCTACAAACAACTTACTACTTACACTGAGTAGCAGTGTTGCGGGAAACGTTCATAATTAATAGACAGTAGTCTCTAGTAGACTCTAGTAGTCATCTATACACAATTTCGGTCGTTACGTTTGATTTGCGTTCGACACTTTAAAATTTGAATTTTCAGTGGACTTGTGACGTTAATGAACAAATGTACCGGATCTTTTAAATTTCCTAATGTTGACTTTTCGTTTCAACTGTTTGTCAATTATATCGACATTTCCCGCAACTTGAAAGATTATTGAGACTTTAGACCAGTTTTAGCAAAATTTAGGTCAACTTAAATTCGAAAAAGCGCCGAACCACCATTGCCATTATCATTTCCATCCACACCATCAACATAATTACAAATCGTAAATAATAAATCTAAGCGTAGTCCACTCCCAAATACAATAACTTTGTTGAAATTCAAGTGATATAATCAGAGGCTCGCCCGTGCGACCTAATTATGCAAAAATTTACTAATAATCCCATAACACTTATAAGGTCATTTACAACATAATTTTGGTGGACATTGTAAAATGCTTATGGACACACTTGCTGGTCGCGACAAAAATCCAGAGCTTAAAATTATTTGTGTAAAGACTGGATCCGGGAATACTACTTTTCATGGATGAACTTACTCGAAAATATTTTCACCATCCCTTAGATTAATTTTACAATTCATTATCAAGGTCAGATGAGCCTGATAAGAATTGAGGAAATTCACTCGCAGGATCCTCTGCTTTATATTATTTGTTTAGCTCTAAATTGATTAGTTGACAAATTTCAAGTCGTTATTATTAGTAAAGAAATCTCTAATAAACTATTTGCATTGATAAAATCCTGCACTTTACACTGCAAACAACCTATGCATAATAAGATGCGAAGCGGATATAAATGAAACGTAAAATGAAAATGGAACGAATCATATCTGAGTTTATTTTTAGACAATCCCGGAAATGAACACGATGAAAGGTCGGAGTTGAAAAGTAATTGAAAATGATAAAACACGTCTACAACAGCAAATCATTTCACATTTTATACGAATGTGTAAGTATAATTATACGACAACTTCAACGTAGAAATGTAAAAATAAATATAGTGAAATTCCAGTCATTGAGACAAACAAGAGGGAGGAAAAAATATTGATCCGTCGTCGGTCGGTGGTATAAGTTGCTAATGATAAATAACAATGGTTGCTAAAGGGCCGTGCATTTTATCCCAATGATTAATTGAAAAGGAATCATTCACTTGCCTTGGGAAACTTAAAGATGCTGCAATATTCGTACTACCCCGGAAAACCACTTATATTTTCGCACGTATTTACTTGAGAAGTTTGTTAAACTTGACCCCGGTAGGTATTCTTGTACACTTTTCGCCCGATTTTTACTTTGATCCTTGATTGATTTACGTTTCACACTTTGTTTCACCTTTTATTTTGCACATAATAAAGGATTTTTCCTAAATAATTGACACAATTTTGTGGTTTCTGGAAATTGTTTTATTCATTTTCCGTGTGCAATTTCGACGGAGTATTTTCGACGACTATCATAATACCGCACCAAGGACGAAACACATTATTATTCTCTTCCATGAGCCTAGCAATTGCATAAACAAGAGAGTAAGGGAAATTCCTTGACAGTGAGAGCGCGATATTATACCGTCGAAAAGGATTGCGTACGTTGAATTTGATCAGCGTTACAGCTGCGCTATAGCTTTTTCTCTCTAATAAGATTTTTCTTTTGATATATCTCTATGAATACTTTGTTATTTTATAACACATGCGTGCATGTACAATAAAACCAAAAATTTCATAAGGTGATAGGTAAGACTTGAGGCGCATCAAGTTTATATCAGGATTTTATTTAATTTATATGTAGATTTTTCGTTGATTTCGCAGTTCTTCCACTTGCTCCATTTGTTAGAACATTAATTTTGTTTATATGGTGATGATACCAGACTTTATAGGCCGCTTCGTGGAACTGTCACATTCTGGAACACTTGGAAAATTAACTTGAGGCTACCGATTCAACAAATCCTGGTAATTTATGGACGTTCAATAATTCCCAGTTATTTGTGAGAGTTCAGCAAATTCCCATATTAGTAAAGATGTACTCAAACGGTTTTTCTTTCTGATCCTTCGCTCTGTCGAGAAACAGATTTGTATGAAGAACCTCATACGTCCGACTGTATAGTTTTGGGTAGGTGCTTTTTTCCACCATGACTTCAGTCAAATCAAGCGCTACTGCCTGGTTGATTTTACTCTGTCGTGTGTCTTTTGGGAATCCATACAAAAATTTTACCATTAGGAGGAGCCAACAGAAAATTGGTTGTTCAAGTTGTGACCAGTTTAATTTTTCGTAAGAAATCTTTTTTTTACCTCTTTTTCTAGCAGCTTTAAATTATTTACAAACAGCAACTCGAATATATCGGGACATCGACGTTGAATTGTTTAAAAATGAGGATATGCTAGATCAATGTAAGAATTTCTTCATATCAAGATATATTTACTTAAAAAATAACTGATATCGCTGTGGGTGACGCATTGTGCGCCGTACGCAAGTTTTATCAACAAAAAATTGACCCAAAAAATTTGTGAAAGAAAATTTTACAAAAAGAAATTTGCGTCGCAAGTGGCAGATGATTCGGTTTTCATCATCCGTTTAAATTCTTTCAGTACCTTTTTTAACCATTTTCCAAACAATAAGTTCCTCAACATGTACCACTTGTGACGCAAATTTCTTGTTGTAAAATTTTCTTTCAAAAATTTTTTGAGTCAATTTTTTGTTGATAAAACTTTTGCGTACGACGCACAATGCGTCACCCTCAGCAGACATGAGTCGGTTATCCGAAAAACCGAAAATTTCGGATCGGTTTTGACCGAACCGAATATTTCGGTTCGGTTATGACCGATCTGAAATTTTCGGTTCGGTTTTGACCGAACCGAAAACTTCGGTTTTGACACGAAACAAGTTAAAATAAAGCTTAACTCGTCGAAATTAGTTAGTTTCGTCATGAACTAACCGAATTTAAGATAATTAAGTCATTCAATGGGTGGGTGTGCTCTACAAAAAAACTCAGATGTAATTGACTCAATCTTTATTTCAATACCAAACTCTATGCAATGACTCAATTAACTTATTTTCGGTTAGTTTATGACGAAATTAATTTATATCGACGAGTTAAGCTTTATTTTAACTTGTTTAGTGTCAAAACCGAAGTTTTCGGTTCGGTCAAAACCGAACCGGAAGTTTCGGTTCGGTCATAACCGAACCGAAATATTCGGTTCGGTCAAAACCGATCCGAAATATTCGGTTTTTCGGATAACCGACTCATGTCTGACCCTCAGCGATATCAGTTATTTTGTAGGTAAGATAAAGGACTTGCGTCACATTTACCCTTTAACCCTTTGAAATATATTTATAATTGGCAATTCACAATAGTAGTAGTAAGTCACTATTGTGAATTACGTTATGTTGCAATCATCAACGATGGCTTTAATTTATCTGTTTCAAAATATTGAATCTGTCCGTGTATACATTAAATATTCTAAACGTTGAACTATCAGAAATTTCGCTATATAGAACTGTAAAAAATAAAACTCAACAATCGAAGTACGAAATGTTTAATCATGGTCATGGTCTATAACTTCACGTTTGAACAAAATATACGAACGATCAGATAATGCAAACACTATCTGGTGTTGTACACAAACCCGTCTCGTGAGATAAAAGATTAGGACAATAAAACCTAAAACAATGGGAAGATGCTTCATTTGGTCAGCGTACGGATATAAAAGAGCACGATTAAATTGGGATTTTTCATTTATTTTTTGAACGTGGCAAATTACATAGTTTTATAAGTTCAAAGTGTTATTTTTTGTGGTTAGGATTTTACAATTACGAGATCGGTTTTTTACAATTGAATTTTGCGATTTTATCATTGTTTTAGTATAAATACATAATAATAATGAGCCCTCAACTCACTTATATCTTTTTTTTTGTGTGATAATCCTTGAAGCATTTACCTGGATGACATCCAGGTTTACGGGTGCAAGTTTCACAAAAATATGAGGTTTCTTTTCGGCCACCTGGAATATTTCTGTTGCTACATACGGCACAATCTTTCGTACCTTTCTTTGGCTTTTTCGCAATGTGAGGCTTACCATTGAGTCGTTCTTCGTCATCGGTTGTCGATGGGCGGACTCTTTTGCGTGAACGATTTCGGCAACCTTCAACAAGCTGTTCAATCAATTTTCGCCTGTATTGTAAATGATCCATTGGTTGTAACATTTTCTCCGTTCTGTCAATCGTCCAAAGGTGAAAGCTATTGACAATTGCGACTTCAACTAACCAAAAGAACAACTTTCGCCACCACTTCACAGTTTTTCGTGTAAACGCATAGCTACCATAATAATGATCGGCTCTGTCCACGGCACCCATGTTTTTAGTGTAATCAATGATCACCTTTGGTTTTTGGTAAGTTTCAGAAACTCCTTTTTTCAAAGTCCGTTTGACCAATTCGGTGTCTGGATTATGGCATGTGCTAACCATTGACACTATTCTTTTGTCAAAGAAAGACAATGCCATAATTTTTGAACACTTTTGGTACGCCTTGACCTCATACTTTTTGAGTTTGAGCTTTTTAAAATTTGGTGGCAGGTTCTTTCGGTTGGTTTTCACTGTACCAGTTATATGCAGTTTTAGTTTGTGTAGCTCCAGCGCTAAGTCGGGACTTGTGTAAAATCTGTCCGTGGTACCGGCCTGTACCTTTCGCATTCGACAACAACATATCGATAAGGTGTAAAACTATTCGGGACGTGAATGGCTGATCTGATCTAATTAAACCGTCTGTTGTTGTGCTTCCGTAATACACTACGAAGCAATAAATGTAGGTGGTCTCAGAATCACACAAACAATACATTCTCAAGCCCCATTTCGTTGGCTTTTGTGGGTTGTAACATTTCCAGAGCAGTCTTCCCTTGAAGCCGACTGTACTCTCATCAATCGCAATTTTTTGGTTCGGCACGAAATATTCTTGACACTTGTTCATGATTTGATTCGACACGTAACGAGTTTTCGAACCTGGAGTCTTCGTTGAAGTTGTAGTGCCCGTAGGTAGGTGCAACTGCAACATCCAAAAAATTTGTAGAAATCTTTTTCTTGCAAATACATCGGTGAAAAACGGCATCTTGGAAAGCCAATCTTCAGAAAAATAGTCAACTATTTCCGGTTTCGGGTTGATAGCCATATTCAAAATTACTCCTTTGAACGCCTTCATTTCCGGTACCGTAACATCAACCCAATCATGCCAAATCGAGAAGCGTTGCAGAGGTCGTTTACGATTTATTTTTTCAAGTGAATATGCGTTTGTGGCAACAACAATCTCGCTAATCAGTTCGTCTGTGAAGAACAATTGAAAATATCCAAGTGGATCCAATGGCCTCTGTTCGGGTGGTATTTGAAAACCGGGTCGTGGGACGGTAAATTCAAATTTTTTGAATTCAGTGTCATCTACCCTATATGACTTCCAAATACGTGTCGAGAGCGGAGCGTCATCGTCTGAATCTTCATCCCAAATCCGTTTCCCTAGGGGGATATCATCTTCCGAATCCCAATCAGAGTCTGCTTCTTCATCGACATTGCAATCCTCGTCGCTAAATTCATTGGAATTGATTTTTTTTTTTTCAACAAATCAAAAATGTCAAAGCAACAACCATGACCATTACAACATACGCCTTCTAATTTAAATTTAATTTTTCAATAGAAAATTTCAGAAAGTGTTGCTGTCGAACTCGGTTCGACTGAGGACGGCAAAGGGTTAAGGGTTTTTTGACTGATTACACCACTTTTGTAAGTATGTCATTTCGACAAAAAAATAAATTCTTGAGAAATCAATCTGAATCTAAAAATCTAGAAACCAATCTAGGAACACCTCACTTATATCGAAAAAAAACCCCAAATCCATCGAAACAAATGGAAGTTGGAATCATCTGTCATCCCAAGATTTAGGAATCAGCCTTGGACCACCTCACTCATGTCGAAAAGGACCACCTCACTCATGTCGAAAAGGACCTCCTCACTCATGTCGAAAATAGCCCAATTCCGTCAAAAAATCCAATGGAAGTTAGGAAGTGCCAGAGGAATCATCTGCCATCCCAAAATTTAGAAACCAACCTTGGAACACCTCAATTATATCAAAAATAACCCAGATCCATAAAAAAAAACCGGTGGAAGTTAGGTAGTGCCAGAGGAATCATCTCTCATCCCAAAATTTGGGAACCGACCTAGTGGAAGTTAATACTTAATAATCCCAACAATTCCCTACAAGAAATACATCCCAAAACAACACACACCTTTCACTACATTACCATCCATATCATGCATTATATGGCATTTGTATGAAGACTTTTTGGAGAGCTCCAGCTCCCAAGATATGGATTTTTTCCAACTTTTGAAAATTACATTTTTATTTTTGGGTCATTATTATCCTACAACCGAAGTTTCAGGAAAATCTATAGAAACGTTTAGGAGTTGCTGGATCCACTTTTCCATAGGAACTAAGTAACTAACTAACTAACCAACGCAGGCGATTTGCATTATTTGAAAATTCGAAATTTTGCTTACAGTAATCGCAGATTAGATAGCAAGAAATTCATGTGTTTGGTTGTTTTTTTAAGTTCCACACTTCTATCAATATATTGCACACACACACTCTGTGCACATTACGCTAGTCGTCTCATTCTACGTGTGCGCGTATAAGCGGTAAATCCGAGTATATCCCCAATAATACTAACATATGAAATGTGAAGAACGTGTGGAACATAAAAAAAACAGAGAGTCGCATGAATATTTCTAACTATTCTGAGCTGACCATTGGAGGCAAGGGGAGAAGTCAAAAAGTTGCTATAAATATGCTCCGCCGGCCGTCCCCAAAAAAAAAAAAAAAATATTATTGGTGTGGACTTGCGCCACGCCCGCTTAGTGTTACATTACATTAATCTATTATCGATAAGGCATTCGATTGATTTTTTGGAATTAATCGATTCTAATAGACCTGGACCCCACGACACTTTGAGTCCCGCATAAGGCTACGACTTGAAACCTGTGCCATTTTGCTACATTACACAACACGAGAAACATTTGTTCTACGACTTTTAGATTTGGACCCTAGAAGGACCCTAAAGGTTAGACGTAGTGTGTATCTCGGCCATCTCACATCGTAGTAAATCCTTCTAGGGGTCCTTCTAGGTCCCAGATCTAAAAGTCGTAGAACAAATGTTTTTCGTACACAGAGAAAAAAGTCAGATTAAATGTTTAATCTATGGAAAGATTACGAACATTTTAAATTTTTCTAAAGATTTCATTTCAATCTTTTTTCAAAGATTACAAAAATTAAATCTTTCGATAGATTACGTTTCGGATTAAAATGGCTAAAATTGATAGTAGCAGTGAGAAGTGACGTTAACTATAGACAATTTTGCCACAATTTTTTTTTTTTTTTCAAAGAACGTTGTTATGGTACCTAGAGTTTATGATTAGAATCTAGTAGGTGGTAGATGTGTAATTTTTTGTCATATGTTAGCGATTCAAAGTAAAACTAAAAACCGCAGCACAGAAATGTTTGAGACCTTTTTTGCTTTTCTTTAGGAATATTAATTTGAGTTGAAAATCGTTGCAAAATTAAATAAATTCTTCCATGCAAATTGGTCTGTTATACTTCTTAGTCAATTGTACAATTAAATATGGGGCGCAAAATATCGTTTTATTATAATATTTTCCTACTTTTCAATACTTTTGTCAGGCTCAACTTCGTTATCGTTGCTTATCCAGATTTATGAAATATAATAATTAAAAAAATGAAGAAAAAAATGTTGCCTTCGATTAGGATTTGAACTCGTTTACTATGATGGTTACCTCAGTCGGTACAAAGGTTTCGTTCAGAAGATTATTTTTTAATCTTTGAAAGATTAAAATCTCCGTAACAACGGTTCGAAATTAAATCTTGCTAAGATTAAGAACCCAATAGCTCAGTGGTAAAGTACAGGACTGGAGATACGGAGGTACCGAGGTGAAAGAGTTCAAATCCTGATCAAAGTAAGTAAAAAAAAAACATTTAATTTCAACTAAACAAATAAAATTCGATATTCAAATATAAGTTGAAAAAAATTTTTAATTTCAAAATAAAAAAAATTTTAATCTCTTGCAAGATTTCGATCTAATCCATCGAAAGATTAAATGCAAGTAATCTTTCGAAAAATTAGATTTCAATCCAAAAATAAATTTGGTCCTATATGTAATCCGAAAAAGATTTAAGTCTAATCCAGGATTTCTCTCTGTGTATTGTGTAATGTAGCAAAATGGCATAGATTTCAAGCAATGGCCTTATGAGGGACTCAAAGTGTCGTGGGCTCCAGGTCTATAAGGAAATAATCGATATCAATCGAATGAATTATCGAACATGTCTAAAGGTTAGTTGCCGAGGTGAAAATTGTTCTTGGGCGGTCAATCCTTCCTAAATATTTTTTTATTGAATAACCGTTAAACATGCCAAAAGGACAATATTCACACAATAAAAATACATTTATCAGTTCGAACGATTTTATTTTCAATTAGCCACATATTTTTAGTATTTCAAAAATTTCTTCTTTTTTTAAATAATTCTGCCTCGCAGATAAAATGTTAATGCATTTGTTTTATAGTTCAATTTTATACAATTTTTGTTTTTACACTTTCCATTTCATTATCCCAATTTTAATATCAATCGAAATGTTTTTTTAATCCTTTAATTAAATATTATTATTTTCATTTAACTTTATATATTATGAAATGAACTTTAAACAATCGGTTTTTCAATCTGTTAATTTCTTCTTTTTTTATCGATATTCACAATTATATTTGACGAATTCATTCAATTTTTTTTCTTTTTCACGTGTATTTCAACAGGCACTGAAATTTCGAATATAAATTTGTTGTTTTTATTACATTGGTTTATGTTTCTTTCCTTCTATAAAGACTTTCAAATAGGACCATGCACGGAGCTAAAAGTATTAGTTGCTTAGAAGTGGTAACTAATAAAAACAAAAGAAAATTCAGTCGCCAAAAAAGCACGAGATTTGTTTACCTCTTCTGCAACAGATCTTTTTCAATAGCCAAATGAAAAAAAAAGAGTGTCTGCCAATGATTCTTTGTTTCAGAGTTTCTCTTTACGATCCTCTGACAATCAATGGTGATTAACGTGATTCTCTGACATCATTTCTTTTCTTCAATTTTATCCGATATCGGCATGGAAAACTAGAGGACTGGAGTTTGTTAGGAAAAGATTCGACCATTTTGTGAAAAATATTAAAAAAATTGAATGATCAAAATTGTTTTAGTGTGTCATTCACGGACGATCCGGAAGCCTTTTAAGGGTATTAAATTACATCTATGGATGAAAGTTGATTGAGAGTGTTGTGAGTAGATTTATTTCGTTTAATTTGAAATTTTGTTGATTGTAAGACTTTGAGACCTATTTTTGGTCTAGACATTCTCACGGTGAAAAGCCGCTTTAAAGAATCGTCTGGCCAAGAATTAGTAATAGATCTAGGCCTATTATTTGTGGTATTTCATGAAAATTATATTTCGCAAAATTTCATTAAATTTCACAGATTTTCGTTCAATTTATTCAAGTTTTTCGTTAAATTTCACAAATAATATGCCCTGAAGGTGTTACCGTAACACTGTTACGGTTTTTTTTACAGAAGTTTTGTGAGAATGAAATAAATTTAAGAAAGTCTAGGTAAATCATTTCCTCAGAAGTAGGCCCCGAGGCCAAAGAATAGTTATTTATGGAACCGAGTGATAAAAGCTTTTTTTATGCACTAGATGTGTGCTTGTCACTGGAGGCCCGCAGTGTGTCAATACACGTTGTGTTCCTAAAAAAAGTTAGCCTAAAAACATTTTTCTCAATCAACTGGGCGACAGAAGCTTAACTTTTCATCACTTAGTTGAGAAAAAGGATTCAGAAGGTAAATTGAAGGAAGAAGATTCTTCAACAAGTTTAGGTTTTTTTTTCGTACTTCATTTTTCGTTTCGTTCCACACAATGATTCAATCCGTTTAAAGTTAATCATCTAAATTTTAAATTTAATAATAATTTTAATGCTAACAAGATTTCTTTTTAAATATATTTGATTTGGTTGTTAAATATAAATACTTTTTTTTCTTTTCAAATTTATTTTATTATCTTCCTTTTATTTAGTAAACTTCTTTTTATAGTTTAAATATAATTTTAGTGTATGATACATCAACAATAACATGAAATTGTTTTCTTTTACTACAATTTGTTTTCTCTCTTTTTTGCTCCTTTTTTTGATATTTATAATTACTGTAGGTATATGTGCGACACTTATATATTCGTAAGGTATTTTTGAAATGTTAATTTTATTATGAATTCCTTATAAATGTTACAATAAAAATGATATTTTTTTAATTAAAATAATGAGATATGTTAAATACCAAACCATCTCTGGCTATTTTGTTTTTCGAACCTTTTTCTACACAAGGACTTTACTTTTGGTAAAAAAAAGATAATCCAGAACAAGTACATGAGGGGATAGCCATAAAGTAGGGTAACAAAAGTATCTTTAAAGGTTTTTTCGTCGAGTAAGCTTTGCTGAAAAGTATACATTCGGGCGTTTTTTAAATCTGTTTTTAGATTGTTTAAGAGGTTCCAAGCCTACGCTGAAATTGTAGCCTACATTTCTGCGTTTCGAAATTTTTGATCGCTGATATCTTTTTACGAGAGCCCTTTTTGAAAAATGTACGACTAAATTTTCGAGTAAAAATATGTCAGCTTTGAATAAAAAATAAAATTGTCTGTGAAAGTTCCATGTGCTTTGAGAAAAGTGTACCTTTGATGCAAATTTGGGGCATCGGTACAGTTTTCTCAAAGCACATGGAACTCTTTCACAGACAATTTTATTTTTTATTCAAAGCTGACATATTTTTACTCGAAAATGTGGTCGTACATTTTTCAAAAAGGGCTCTCGTAAAAAGATATCAGCGATCAAAAATTTCGAAACGCAGAAATGTAGGCTACAATTTCAGCGTAGGCTCGGAACCTCTTAAAGACCTCACTAACAGCCTTTTTACGGCAAATAACAAGTGACACCGGTCAAGTGCCACTAGACCTCCGGATTAACGTGATTTCCAAACCACTCCTCGAAGTACGCAAAAACTACCTGAGGAAAGTTTTGTGCTTAATTTATATCTCAGCTTAATGCAAACTAGACATATTGCTCATAAATTAATCTTATTTGGGCTACGCCATACAAGTCATTTAGTCATTCAGAGCCGGATACAGATTGCTACGAACACATTTTATTATTGAAAGTTAAACCATTCATTCGTCGTTATTGTGTTCGTACACTTCGTACATTTTGGAAAAAGGATTCTGTTGAAAAGATATCATCGAAAATGAAATACGAAACGCACAAATGTAGGCAAGAATTTCAACTGAACATCCATCAGGGGTGACTTTATCAAAGACAAAAACATTTTTTTTTTTCAACTCAAAAACCATTCTCACATTGGATAATCGAATTTTCGTGCACTTTTTTTCGCCGTGCAATATCAACTTTTCGCTTACGAAAGCAAAATTTCTGCATAGAAATAGGATCGAATAGCACAAAAGAAAATGAGCTCTGTCTTATTTAAAGGACAGTTAACTTTCAACACAATATTTACGTTTAAACAGAGACAGAGATCGCGTTTGACAATTTGTTAGCATCTATTTTCGCATAAAGTTCCTTTGTACTCTTTTATACATCTTTATCTCAACTTTATATAATTTTCAAATTTCAGAATGTTTAAGAGGCATCAATGCTTGGCTGAAATTGATGCCTACATTTGCCAGAATCCTTTTTCAAAAGTGTACGACCGCTATAGCGACCTCGAATGTGTTAGCTTTTGATAGCTTTTCTCAGAGCTGGTCAAACTGTTACAACCAAATAAATTTTTATTAAAATATATTTGTGGTCGTTAATGGGTACACTTTTCAAAATAGATTCTGGTGAAAAGATATCATCAAAATAAGATTGAAATGAAGTATTTAAAAAACGGCCAAATGTATGCCTTTCAGCAAAGCGTCCATGCATTTTAATAGCTTCAATACCAACGATTTTTTTTTTGTGCTTGGCACAGTCCACTACCTTTTTATCTGTGTGCTTTTGATAACTTCGTTATTTTAGCACACTTAACAAAGAATCGATTCTAATATTACCCTGCTAAGTATTTCATATTTGCAGTTTTCGTCATTTCAAACTTTGGCATATTTTGGTCCATACATGTTCGACAAACGCTTTAACATCAAATGTCGTGATCTTAAATAATAACAGAAAAACAGAAAACTCGAAAAGAAAAGGTCACCGATGAAAATGTTCAAGTTCGGTGCTTTTAATTATGCGTGGAGCTTGCGATAAGGTCAATTTATCCTTCAGTAGTCATTAGTCATTGCTGGCGTTTGTCACTCTTTTCTTTTAAATTTATTTAAAGTTTCACAGTTGGATCTTCCTTTAAAATGACTAAATTAACTACAAAGCGTTTAATCCTTCTTAGAAGGTTCTTTTTCGATCTCTGTCCTCTGTTTAAATAAAGAGTTAAAGTAGAATGTTCACATCAAATATTCACTTTTTACAATAGAGACATACAATTTACTGAACGAAAATTTTGAAACAAAATTAATATTTTATCTGCGTCATAACAATTTGCTTGAGAATTTAGTCTCCATAACTTTGAACAAATTTAACAAATAAAAGGCTCTCTTATATTTTAGCTACGATTTTCATTTCAATAACACTGTGTTAAATCAATTTTCTTTTTGTTCACTATTTGCTTCTTCTCCTTCTGGTTTTTAATTATTAAATATTTGTTTTGCTAGTTATTAATGTCCTTTAGTTAATTTTACAATTCTAAATTTTCTCTTTGTCGATATGTATTCAAAACACAGCAATTTTTTTTATTTATTTATTTATTTAACCGTTTAAAGTCAGGTTTTCCTCTGTTCAATTATTACTTTTTTTAAACTCTTTTTTTAAATATGTTTTTAATGATTTAATAAAAACTTTTAATCTTTAAATACAATAATGTCTGTATCCTATCTCCTAGAGTGTCATTTTGGTTATTAGGTTTATTCTCTTTATCAGTATTGCTATAGTTATTATGTGATTTTTTTGTTTGTTTGTATTGTTATTTAAAATGGAACTGTTTTTGTTATTTTTTTTTCCTCTTTTCATTGATTATTTAAATTTGGTTAGACAATAACAGAAGACCATTATAGAGCCATCAAAATGTTACTAAGAATTCTTTTTCATAATCTTATTCTTTTGGAAATGTAACTAAATCAAAAAGGATACCGTCCCAGGCGGAAAGAAAAATTGATTTACACTTAAAATTGTTAAATAATTAATTAGAAATATAACTTTTGGTTTACCTTTCGTTTAATGTGCGACATAGATTTACAGTGTATAATATCCTTATTACGAGATTCAATAAATGGAAAGTTTTTTCTTTATGTTTTTTTTTCCGGCGAAATATAAGAACTTTTTGAGTTAATGTAATACAATGTTTTCTAAAAATGTAATTAATGAATTGTTTGTTTGTAAATAGACATGTAGAAGTTTTTTTTGTTTGTTTTGTTTTATATATTAAATGCCAAAAAATATAGACGAGATTATTATTACAATATAATTTTATGTACTTTATTAAACTTTTGTTTTACTTTTATGTTTAGTTTATTTTGTTAAATATTTTATAAGGTTCTTTTAAAAATATGTTTCACTATTTCTTTTCTCTCATTTTTTTTGCTCTTGTCACTTTAAATATCTATAACTTTGAATTATTAACTCTATAGAACAATCAGATTCAAAAGGAAAAATCATTTTTATTAAAAAATATTTTCTTTCTCTTTTCCTTGTTAATCGTCTGGTGGTTAAATTTGTTATGGAAAAAATACTTCTTTCGGGATAGGGAGATCGTTGTTCGAATATAATAACACATAATATATAGGTGTGCTATAGCTCTTCATATACTAGCATCGACATAGCTGAAAATTTATTATAAAACATTTACATGCTCGTTTTCATGCTTGCGGGTCGAAATCCATTCAATCTATGGAATTCTATGAATTTTCACCAGCCAACATGTAAAATACAACTTCTGTGGGAACAATTATAGACCACATACCACAACGTAGTGACTATTCGCAGGCGCCTGCCAATAGCCAAATTATTGAAGATACTATTGGCAGGCGAATTTGCGTTCAAATTTCCGGGCGAATAGTGTTTTCCCTTTTACAGAGGCTGTTGGCAGGCGCCTGCTAATAGCATTTTCTCTTTTACACAGGCTATTGGCAGGCGCCAATAACGTTGTGTTTTACCTTGTGAAATTGTATTTTTTCGAAATGAAATGTCCAACTTTTCTTCCCTCGTTGAACAAATAACTATTGTACACTAAGGGAAAAAAGTGTGATATTCCATTTCGAGGGTGTTGTTTGTGGCCAGAGCGTAACGAGGGCTATTGTCTCGCCTGCGTTATGAAATGTTTTTTTTTGAATTTTTACAATTTTTCGGAATTAAAGCCGGAGCATTATAATTTGATCGATTCTACTCATTTAATTCATTTTTAAATAATTGTAGTTTTCGAAGAAATCATTTCGAAAACATTACAGTATAAAAGCTTAGACACGTGCATTTGAACGGATTACCCGCAGGTATACCGCGAGTAAACAGCTCTAATGCGCATGTGTAAGCTTTTATACTGGAATGTTTTCGAAATGATTTCTTCGAAAACTACAATTATTTAAAAATTAATAGAATCGATCAAATTATAATGCTTCGACTTTAATACTCTGCACTGTTTTGTGCATAATAAGTAGATATCGTTCATCGGAGAATAGAACACATTTTGGTCGGGGATTTCATGTCCAACAGTTCATTATCAAGTAGGACATTGAAGAAAAAAATTCCAGGGCGCATTTTTTGTGGCCAATTCAATTTTACGATATCCCATACATATACAACGCTTTTCTGCCACCAAATATATTCCATTTTCATTCTAGTATTTTAAAGAGCTATGCACGCACCTGCATCTTTTCATGCAACATTTTCAATTTTATTTAACGTTTATCACAATCCTTTGTGTACTTTTGAATTTCAATTTTGGTAGGGTAGTGTCTATAGTCTAGTATCATTCGAAAATAAAAGTTTGGTATCACTATCGAAATTCGATACTCATTAGAGAGGAAAAGATTAAATAGCACGAAGAGTGTGTAGATAAATATCTTGATAAAATATAAGGAGTTTCTAGACGAATGAAAACTTTTAACTTTTCTGACCATGTTTCCAACTAACACAAAAGGCGGAAATAACATTCGATCTGTCATTGACCTTTAAGATATATACTGATAATCCCGTACAAACAAGCTCGTCTAAGTTATCAGCAATACAAAATTAGACAATGGAATGGGTAGGCCAAATATTTTTATTTGCCATCGTTTCTATCGCCGTCAGCTTTTAATGGAGTAATGACTCATTTCCCAGGTAAAATTATTTATTTCTATCGGTTAGAAAAGTTTCGATTAGAGTTGTGGGAGACTTCAAGAGAGAAGCCGAAACCCAGATCCAAGATAAAACCCACTTGCCTTGTTTCGTTCATCTGGGAAATTTTCCAGACGTTTTTAAGGAGTTTTCCATCTAAAGATGGTAGATTTTCATCTTGTAGTCCATGGTACCCGAAGGTACGAAACCTGAGGCTGGTGAAACGGCAAACTCATTTACATAACACAAGTTTTGCTTGATAAGAGATCAGGAATCACAACGATTGTGTCGAATCACACCTTAAAAACGTTGAATGCTTAAAAACGTTGAATGCTTAAAAACGTTGAATGCTTAAAAACGTTGAATGCTTAAAAACGTTGAATGCTTAAAAACGTTGAATGCTTAAAAACGTTGAATGCTTAAAACCGAATTGTGTCCGCTTGCGTACATTGCGTACGTTTCTTAATCGAAATTATCCAGTCACAAGATTTTGTAGGAATCGGGAAACCAGCAATAATATTAAAATCGGTCAGTGATAGAATTTAGTCGTTAGTCATTTAGGAAAAAACCCATTTTCTTGTAGTTAGGTGATCGAGGGGTGACGCACTTCTTGAATTAATAAAATCAAATGGAATAAATGGGACCAATCGGAATTAATGGGATTAAAAATTGGAACAAATGGAAAGATGTGTCAGCTTACCAAATACGTTATAATAATCCCAATGTCATTTGTTAGTCAGAAGCTGCACTGTAAAGAAATATTGTTTCGTTTTTTCCGGCGCTAGTAACATCTGCCAACAGCTAAGCGCGCATAGAACCAATACTAATCACTGCGATCCTAGTGTGGAAGTTAACTTATTTTTGACGTACCATAAAGCCTCGCAGCTGGATTTTGAACCGGAGTACCTCGCATGGAATTATATCGAACATGGGTAATGACATAGTTCTAAGTATAGATATGGTCTAATGTCAAAATTGGTATGGAGCGGAGGAAATAGCGATTTCATATTTAAAAAAAAACTCAATTTTCAATCCGGTTCGTATGGACAAACCATGCCTGATTTGTACTTTCATTGACATTTATGATATACGTCTATTCAGATTTTGTTCAACCGGAGTTTGAACTCGCATATTCTCGGTGGAAAGACAGTACGTAACCACTGAATTGGACCAGTTACAAGTCTTAAATAGGCTTTATTTCGATGGAACCATAAACCACAGCTCGTAATAAAATGTCGAAAAGCGCTAAATCCCATTTTTATGAGTTTTTGAGGTAAAATTGATTAAATAAATGTCCAAAGTTTTTATCCATCTTCTGAGTGCTGAAACACCTTGGGGATCTTATATTCATAATTAGTCGTCCGATTTTTTTAAGGTCAAAATAATTCGTTAAAATTTTTGAATAAATTAATTAAATGGATCAAATGGAGTGCGTGACCCCTTGCATGTGATCATTCAGATCGGACCAGGTTACATGGAGTTTTAGTAGCATAGCTTAGCAATTTTGTCTTCTTTCAAAAATAATAATTTTGTATTGGAATTGTGCTGGCAGTGTGGCCCGACTATTAATCTAACGACGGTTAATCAACGTAAATGTGGCATTGTTCGCGATTACTTAAATAAATTTTATTGCGATTCGAGAATTTGGCATTAGGTTTTTTTTAGTAAATTTTTTGTTTTTCTTGTTTTTTTTTGTCTCAAATTTTATTATAACTCTATCTAATGTTGCTACTGTAAGTCTTAAATATTTGATAAATGTTCACCATAATTAACCCAGTTAAAGTTAAAGATAAAAACACTTTCTATTTACACAGTTGAATGATATTCTTTTTGCTTTGTTTTTAAATAAGTTTACTAAAATTTAGTGGCGGATCTTATAAAATAGTTTTAAGTGCTTTGAGTTTGGGGGAGCATTTTTGTTGTTCTTTTGGTTGGTTTTTGTGACACTATTTATCACTACTTTGGCCCCTTTCTTATCCGTCACCGCAAAATGATAAATAGATTTCGTGGAATTCACATTCCCAGCTGTGGTTCAGCATGTCTCTAAAAGTTTTCTTTAAAAAATATGTTTTTTTTTCTCAAGAAAATAAAAAGATTTCCGTTGCACAGAGTATCTGGACAGACTTCAGACGTTGTAAAGACGAAAAGATTTGTTTTGTAGAAAATATCCTCATTCTATATAAAAGCATTTCGATGATCATTCACCGCATTCATATCCCAATTTTATAAAAAAAAAGACCAATCGAAACATGAATGGCGAAGAGACCATCTGTGTGTCTTCTGAGCATTAGATATGTCTGAAAATAGATATTTCTTTCCCCTCCATGAAAATCATCCCATCCGACAATAAATTCCAACATTCGAAGGAGGAACGTAAAGTTTTTAGCGTTTTAAATAGAAATCCCAACTCTAGCTGGGTGGAAGAATTAAATCATTTAATCGTCCCATGTGGGAAATTGGGCTTCTTCGACAAATATACCGAATCCACCTTGTGGTTTCGGTGCCGACGATTGCGCATTGCTTTGCGAATTTGATGTTCGATTGTTCGTTCGTTCGTCGCCCCACGTCAACGACGTTTCGTTCGTTTTTGTCGGTTGACTCGTCCAATTCGAACCGAAATTCGATTGGGACCAACTGTCATCAGCCATCTTATTCTCATAGCCGTGGCGATCCCATACGGCAGTCGTTTGATGATGGTCGTTATTCGCCGCTGGTGGTTGCAGATGTGTTTGATCAACGGTCAATTCGATTTCTTCCGATGGATTTTCTAATGTACTGTGCGTGATGCCATAATAGAAATACATTATCAATCCTAATGTCATCCATATTGTGAACCGAACGAGCGTTAGGATGCTGAGCTTAAAAATTAAATAAATATTAACGGTTATTGCAATTGTTGGAATAAATGGAAGTCCAGGAGTTAAGAATGCCAGCGCATATCTGAAATGAAAATAAAGTGGATTTGTTATCGCCAAATAGCTGTAATGTAATAGCTGTAACATGAGAAGTAGTTGCTTTGCATCAATTTCATCAACAGAAACGTAAAGCCGCCAATAAATCTTAACAATGTGTCGAATAGTCTTTAATACATTATTTGCATCCTGTCCAAAAAACGTGTTACATGAAAATTGTTTTTTCCTTCTACAACAAAGGCAACCTACGAAAATATCTTACGTAATTGTTTGAAGACTGCTATTTTGCCACGAGGAATTGTAGCCCTTGCCTTCGGTTCGGGCTACAAACCTCCCTCTCGGCAAAATAAAAATCTCCAAACAAGGTTGTAATGTACTATTTCATGCGCACGTTTTGTTTTGCAATATTTTCTCCCCTCAATAGGCCAGGAGAAACCTGTGTTTTCTTGACGACTGGTCGAATGACATTTCTAATAAGAAAACTGTATCACGGGAGGTAACGTGGGTAGAAAATAGAACTTTTCTCATTCGAACTGTCACTTTTTTATGTTTTCGTAAATTGTATGGCGAGTCGATGTCTTCATTGTGGTAGGTCGCATCTGTGGTAGGCGACATATTTTAAGCAATTTCGTGAGTTCTAGCCTGAACGAAGTAAGGCCGACAAGCGAAAGTGTCTAAAATAAACTGTCCACAACAGATGCGTATACAACAAATTGACTTTTCCTTCTAAAAATTGGAGTAATGATTCGGTCAGTTCGATGATTCCCGAAGGACCTTTTGAAAAAATGATCTTTTTCGAATATTACGGATCTTTCGTCGATTTCGCCGAATGACCTTTTGGTAGCCAGTCCAGCACTGTATTGGGTGTTGCATTGATATTTCATTCTAGAAATTGGCCTGAGAATTAGGTCTCGCACTAGGGGTAAATTGATCTCTACAAATTTGCTTAACTTTGAAACCCCTTATACAGCAGAAAACCGGTTATCCCTGTATGCGAGCGTGGTTTAGTTTTAGAGTGAGACAGACCATACTAGAACAAAAATTCTATTTGAGAAATTCTATTCTCAGAAATTATGAGTTCCACCTGTTGCAAATAGTGTAATAAAGACCCGGCCGCTAATAGCATCTATTTAATCTTATCCGCCGAGGGAAATATTTGCAAACCAAATAATTTCTCGGTAAACGATCATACCTATTTTGAGGTTGACGAGATATTATCAGTAATATCACAAAAATGCCTATCACCAAACTAGTTAAAATCAGTCCAGCAAAGGTGCCACTAACACCGATTGCTGCTAAAAGATCAAGTAGAAATATCAAAAGAAACATTACGCCAACCAATTTTGTGACGTGCATGCCTGTAGCGATCAAAGAAGAGAAAATCAGTGAATTGGTTCAATAATTACATCGCTTTTGTAGCACTTACCACTTTCGTGTGTTGCTGGACCAGGATTAACCCATGGAAAAAATCCAGGACATAGGTACGAATACTCTTCTATTTTACGACCAATAATACCAAATCCAAAACTATCAAACGGAGTTGCGTTGCCGGTCGGTGCACCATGAACACTCCCTGAAGTGAATTTTGTTAAGTTCGATTTATTTTAAGATGTTTGCAAAGTGTTACCGTAAAATTTATTTTCATTCCGATCGGATACAAGGAACTGATCATCACGTCTTCCCAAATATCCGTCGGGGCTTTCATCACAAAATGAATCATCTGAATCGGGTGATCCTCGAGTTACTCGTCGTACGGTAACATTCTTCTTCGTTGCTACCTCTAGAATTTTCAGTGATAAGAAGAATTTTAATTTTATTTTTCATTGAACGACTTTCGAGATTTACAAACGATGAAACGGGTTTTGTCGTAATTTCATTTGAACATAAAATTCTCTCACCTGCACTTAAGTGAGCTGGATCTGGGGTGCTTGGAGGCTGTGGAGTTCTCAGTTGCGCAGGTAATAATTCCACCAATGACGTGCTATGTGGTTGATAACGCAGTACTAGTACACATGTTGAGACTAATGTATACGCTAACAATGTACCAATCGACATCATTTCGACAAGTACTTCTAAACTAACCAACATGGATACAAGAGCAGCAGCCAATCCACTACCTAACGTTGCAATACCTGATGTCGTAGTTAAGGGGACAAATGAATTTCGTTAACTTCGAGTGTGGCTATTTCTCGTTTACCTGGGGCATTGGTTCGTTCCCATAGTTGCGACAATTGCTTAAAAATAAGGCCGTCTTGTGCCATTGCATAGATGACGCGTGGCATTGGGAACATTGAACCGAACATTGCTACAGACAGGCCTGCTGTTGCACCAATGGCTACAATTGCACGACACTTCGTTGCACCAACATACGTCCACATTTGTACCAACGCCGAGCCTTTATCGATGTGATCGAAAGGAACTACAAGTGTCAGTACCAAGCTGCTGCTTACATATGCCACGAGCACAATAAGTAACGATCCTACAATTGCTTTGGGTATGCTCTGAAAATTTGAGAGGGGATTTTGTCAAAGACATCGACTCGTAACGTTGAACAGTAAATATGGCATTACCTTTTGCGGATTGTGAGCTTCTTCGCCAGTTGTGGCAATAATATCAAATCCAATAAAAGCGTAGAAGCATGTCGCGGCACCAGTAAACACCCCACTCCACCCAAACGGTAAGAAACCCTGATGTTCATGCCATGTATCCGTGTCCACATAAAACAGACCAGCTGTCATTATAAATACCCACGTTGCTAAGTTGATTGCATTTAGCGTATTGTTGAATAGAACGGATTTACTAGCTCCCAATGCCAATATGCATGTCATGACAATCGTAATTCCAAATGCTATAAAATCTGGAGAATGACCGAATAACGTACCAACTGATTCGGCTATACTACGACGTATCGATCCGCCAGATAATGAATTGAAACTGGCACTTAGGGCACACGCACATGCACTCGTTCCTACAAGTTAAAAAATGATTCTTCAGTCCTGCATTTTTGCATTTTTAAGCCATGCTTTCGAACAAAAAATCTGCATCTGTAGTAGGAATGTCGGGTCTGCCTTGTTTGGAAGCGGAAGATGTGGGCTTTTATCAGGGTGTGAGGATCAGTTAGTTATCTCGAAACACAGATCTGGTGATTCATTGTTTCTTAGCCGGTCGTTTTAAATCGTGGTCACCCTTAAGAACTGGTAGAAGATGACAGGTCAAGAAAGTGGCAATTTCAGAAGGCTGTACCACATGGTCATCCATGAGCCTGCGCCTTAGTTGACACATATGAGTAGTGTGCCCGTTTCCTTTTCTAGACCACAGGAGCACTCAAAGTCGTTGAGATCCTAATTCCGATAACGCTTGCACGAATTGGGTATAGGTATATACGGTTCTAGACCGTCTACCACGACTGAAGAGCCTGGGAGCGAAAGCTGTTTATCGCTTCACGTTTTACTTTATGTAAAAGCTTATCAGCTGTGCGATGATTCACTAACTAATTTGCTCAATCAAGTCAACGAATCGCAAATTTTTAAAATCATGAAAGACTAATTCTCTCATCTCCAATCCATCCATCTACTTTTTCACACCGATTGTGAATAATTCTGTATACCATAGAGGCCAAATATCAGTGAGCAATAAAAGAGTACACCAGCCCGCACATATCGTTAAATGTAGGAAAATAGAACAACAGTAAATTGTCTACGTGACATCGATATAGTTTTTCTCGATTTTCGACCGTATTTCTTTTCCGTTTATGGATGTACTTGCCTTCCAGTTTAATTTATCTCATTCCGAATGACAATACCCATGGGTGCATGTGGGACTTTTTTTTTTATTTAGTGCTTCCGCAAAGACAGTTCTGGTGTTAGAGAGATATTGATTTTTTTTGGTTAGATATGATATGCATTCATTTCAATTTTTTTTTTCATCATTTTAATGAGACCACTAAAGACGCAAACAGCAAAGATTTTTGCATTTGTGATGAAGGCCATGAGAAAAAGATGTTTTATTGACGATTCGTCTGATGACAGTTCAGTGGAGAAAATATCTATTTTCTACCATCTTGTTTTGACAGAGGAAAAATAGTATATTTCAACATACCCCAATACACACAAGATGTGTGTGCACGCGCGGGCGAAGCCCAAGCAAAAACACACATCGAGTGTGTATTGGGGTATTTTGAAAGATATTTTTCTGTAATAGTGAGAGTGTGTTGGTGCATTCCTTCCCAACCGTTACTTTCCTTCTCGACCGTTTACTTTCCCTACCGACCGATTCATATCATAGCTCACCAATACACTCTCACGTATACAGAAAATGCATTTTCTTCTCCGAACTGTCACATTTGTTTGGAAGAATGGTGCAACAAATTGATGAATTGCCACTTTCATTTTGTTTTTGAATTGATATTTTGAGAAAAACGATTAAAACGGAAAATTATAACTCGAGCGATTTAGAGGGTTTAAACAAATTGTTAATCACATCCGATTTAACAAGGTCACTCACCTATCAAATACTCTAATATCATATTCCATCCTATAACAAACGCTACAAATTCACCAACAGTAACATACGAATACATATATGCAGAACCTGATGTGTGTGGCACTCGAACCCCAAATTCTGCATAGCAAGCACCTGAAATAATTACCCAAGTTTTTACATCCATCGGCAGACACATACATTCAGCTTACCAGAAAAAATGCTAGCAATAGCTGCTATTAAAAAACTAAGCACCACACCTGGTCCTGCAATATTACTTGCCACCATACCGGCAACTAAATACATTCCCGTTCCACAACATGAACCTACGCCTAAGGATGTGAGGTCTAATGTTGTCAAACATTTCTGTAAAATAGAATTGAAGCATTTTAGACGAACGATTATATAAATGAAATTGAAGCGGCTGCACTTACAGTTAGTTTCGGTTTCGTACTGCGTGGATCTTCACCTTGTAATTTACGTAAATCTTTCGTTCGGATTAACTTTGAAAATAGTGTGACTCCTGTTCCACCGCCCGGCATTGGTATAGAAAGCTTCATGTTTACTGAAAGGAATTTAAAAAAAAAATTAATCTCCAGGGAAATAGATAAAATTGATTAGTCAAAATGTAGTTCGAATTCATATAATGCATGATTTATGGTCTATAGAGATTGCTAAGAAATTCTATAGTTTGTTTGCTTAGCATAGAATAGAACATCATAGAAAATTTTATTTCATATTCCATGCCACTCTTCATTTAAAGTTATACACGACTGCAATTCTTATGGGGCTTTTTTTCAAACAACTATATCGATTGTATAGTTTTTGCAGTCGTGTTATTGATGTTTTGTGTTGGATAAATAAAATATTTAAGAAATCGGAATATAGTTGCAAAATATACGTCAGATTTTTGTTGTTGATATAAGCTCTTTTCTATACATTTTTGAAGTAAGTTTGAATATTTAAAACTGTGCAGCGATGCTAAAAAATTCGCAAAATGTACACACACAAAAACGAAGTGACTATTGGCACTTGGGTGCAAATAGTCTTCATGAGTGCTATTAACACTTGGGTGCAATTAGTCTGCATAAAAGCTATTGGTACTTGGGAGTCAAGATCTAATATCAATAGTCTTTATGAATGCTAATAGGAAAAGTCCGCACCGCCATGCAATATTACGTGTATAGCTTACTTGGTAATAAGGATTCTCGCGCCGACCCAGCCGACCTCATCCACAAAGTGACATTTTCCTTATACGAAACGTGAATGTAATAAAAACCAGTATAAATGACTACATACACTATTTTCACGCAAGTACCATGCATATATACACACTTTTTGCTCCCAAGTGCCAACCCCTCCAAAAACGTAGTTTGGCACTCAGTGAAATTTTCATTTTTTGAGTAGATTCTTTTCCGACGTTTCTTCAATATCCCAGTCTTGGATTTGAATGGCTCTTAATGCAAGTTTGGATTACCATAATGGTCCTAATCATTGTAGTGCAAAAAGATAAGATATGAAATGGACGAGCGCTTAGAATAGTTATTTGTGCAACGAATGGGAAAAGTTGAAAATTGCATTTCGAGGGTGTCGCACGCTTTGGTCACAATTCATACGAGAAAATGCAATTTCCAATATTTCCCGAGATAAACGCAACATTTTTCACAACAAAGACCTCCGAAGTTTCAGCGGAGGGGAGAAAATTATTATTTTCTTGCCTGCGTTGTGAAATGGTCCTTTGTTTACCAAGGGAAGAAAATAGAAAATTTTAACAAGAGCGAAGCGACCACAATTTTGAAAAGTAGAATTTTCGTGTGAATTTTGTTGATCTCAGACGTCAATAAACGCACGAAAACGAGACTTTTGATTTGTATCCTGAGTTTTGTAATTGATTTTACATGCTGAGAGCGTGAAAAGTAGTGCTTGAAACATTTAAAGTACGATTTTCGATGCATGTAGTAGTAGTATGTAAGAACTCTTGTTCATGTTACGAGAGAAACAAGAGGTAAGAAAATAAACATTTTCTCATCTAAACTATCAACAAAACGCTATCTTCTCACCGAATTTGAGAGGAGAAAATAAGGTTATTCATGTCACGTCGCACGAATGAAAATACTTATGCAGATCCACTCGTCTTTCGAATACCAACTGTAGAATGCGTTCGATGTTTTAATCGACCAGTTTTGAATTTAGAAATCAATAACTGATGTACTTAGGTATTAATCATCACATATTTTGTCCTTTATTTATCTACGTAAAAGTAGTCATTAACAAACCGACATATAACAGTAATAATGTACGTCATTTGAATAAATCAAAATTTACTGTGTCATACGAATAATGAACAAAATGGCAACTCATATAGGTCGATCCAGAACATAATACCGACGTGGCATAATGCTGGCTGTTAACAAACCATTTCGGAAAAGGAATTTATTAAATACGTGCATCGAATGGAGAATATGTTCCAGAAATAAATAAAATGAAATGAAAAAAAAAACGAACCAACCGAACGACAATTTCAATATATTTTGCAAATGTATAGGAAGTGACCTGGTCTCTCAATTTTTCAGCAAATAAAAAGCCCATATCCATCATGAGGGGGAAAATGTTTGACGAATTCAAAATTTATTCAAATTTGGTTCGGGGAAAAGTGTTTTTAATTTCAATTACTCGATACTACACGAACCATTTTTATCGGGCTCATCAAAATCGAATATTGTCAGACAAGGACCCAAGAAAAAGAAAAGCGATATAATACGAAGTGATGAGTAAGCAAGCACGTAAAGGCAATTATATTTAAATGATGACATCTGTGTTAGCATATATACTTGATGTGTACATAAATTCGAAACCGTACACTTACACAGAGTATATATACACACATTTATTCGTTAAACAAGGTCTCAAGGGAAATGTTGTTTAACATGCGAAGAGAATTTCGAAACCTTGGTGGATGGAAACATAATAACATTATAAGAAGGACTGCTAATGTTGTTGCATATGTAACACAATATAGCCAGAGTTTTAATTAGTCCTACGGTTTGTGTTCAATTAAGCAAATTTTAATTTACATTTTCAATAAAGCTTAAAGCAAAGGCTCTTCGGCTTATCATCGTTGTGATGGTTACAAAATATTACTATCACAACTAAACCATTTGCATATCCTTTGGAGTAAATTGTTCTATTACGACAAAAGTGATTAATGAATAATATTGGTACAAGGATGTTACATTTATCTTTACTATTAAATATTAAATGCTTTGCAAGCATTGAATGTATTTTTGGAAGAGATGAATGAAACGTTTCTAGTGAAAATTTTATTTGAACGATTACTCAGAAATGTATTATGAATTTAAGGCGGATCTAATATACTCTCAGAAACCATTTATGAATTTCGACTCACTCACGACACATTTAAGCCGTTCAAATAAGTACACCTCTCTCGTAATATTCTTCATTGTAAATTGATTATTTTGACTTTAATCACGTTAGGCTGTCTATCATATCGGCGGTAATTTGTATTTGAATAATAAAACTTAATTGCATGGAACAAAAGGAATCAATATTTCATCGTAAGAAACAGCTATATACGAAATAGCACGAAAGAAATATAGATAACTGTATTGTCTCAATATCGGTTAAGTTTTCGTGGCAGAGAATGGTCAAAGCGGGTGATCAAGTCATTTTAAAGTTAATACGGGTAATCGATTTTCCACCCGATGGAAAGATTGATAGGATGTTGACTTGAGAAAGGACCGTTTATTAGTGGATATGAACGGGTTCCATTCCACCAGGCATTTGTTGCCAACATAGCTGATTTTGTGACTTAAGTCTGCTCTTTACTTCGAAATATGTTTTCACTTTTCATCCTTTGTGGTTTTTCTTAGGTAACCATACAATGCTATAGCAGACTACGCTGCTATGCCCAAAGTATACAAACAACTGAAGGCAATGCAAGTCCGCAAATAGGCATGGGCGATAATGAAAATGATTATCGATAATTATCAATTATCGATAATCGATAATTATCGACTTTTTTTTATCGAAAATTATCAAAAAAATATCGATAATCGATAATTATTGATATTTTGATAATTATCAAGATATCGATAATTCGATATAAGGATATTTCGGTCCGAAAATCCGATATTTATCGATATATTCCGATATGTCGATATATTATCATGAATTTTCAGATAAATATCAAAATATCGATATTTTGATAATTATCGAATTTCGATATTTTGATAATTATCGATAATTATTAAATTATCGATAACGATATGATTAATCGATTATCGATAATTTCTTTCGATTGATATTATCGATAATTTTGAACGCCTCCCATCCCTATCCGCAAAAATACACGGAACTCTACTTTCGGGTGAATATATTGTTTTCATGTTGCACACAAATCTTTGTTAGGTTGCAGCACATGCCACAACTCAATACGAAGCAAAGCAGCTCTGACATCACATTTGATGCAAATGGCTTTCGTTTCCAAACAATAAAAATTTAATGAGTAATAAAAGGTACTGGGCCCATAACCTGATAAAGGTTGGAAACTGTTTCATGTTCACTTAAGTGCCACTTTGATTATTCGCATCTGCCTTAGACTTTAAATAATCTGAAAACTTACATTTTGACTAGTTATTTGTAAAATCCTTTCACCATAAACTGGATCAATGGAATAAAGTAGTTCTGGCATGTCAGGTTTCGTAACATAATGATGCCATACCAAAACAATAACAGGAAGCCCCCGAACAACGTCTCATAAAGTTTTCTGTGATGTTCGGAAAAGCGAAATCTTTAGCAAGCTACTCAAGCTAATCATCTATTCCATTGTACAATTTGTGAATGGTATTTTTATTTACATGAAAAGTAAGCAGCTTTACGTTAGACATGAAAGAAATGCTTTTACTTCTAGAATTTCTCGACATATGTTATGATGGCCGGATGCAATAATCGGCTTTTACGGAAAAAAAACTTGTTATTATTACGATGCACTTCTCTGAATTCATCGTTCATAACAAATGCATGAGTGCAACTGGCAATATTGGATGAAGAAAAAAGGTAAAAGTAGATTTTGAAAAGAAAAGAAAAACAGAATTTTTGAACAAACATTTTCCCATCCCACAATTTTCCCGTTTTCCTTCCTTCTTTCTTTTAATATTCTCCGTTTAATAAAACCACATTTAATTTTTTTATAGTTTACCTTTGTTGCCTCTTACATGTGCAATATATACATTTGACAAGATAAGACGAGTAATTTAAAGTGGGAGCCATTAAAGAAAATTTTCTTCCTCGAGGTCATCCCATTATAAATTTATTACCAGCTTGTCCCTATGGGATATTTGAACGCTTTCTTTGAAAAATCGTTTTCTTTTGTGATATACGACTAAGCTAACACCAACTACCATCATTTTTCTGTGGTAATATGAAAAAAAAAAACTAAATTCTCCTAACCATCCCATTCCATAGATTATAATAATAAATATGTAGCGTTAGCCATAATTGGAATTGCTTTTATATCGTTGTAAACATTGCCTTAGCCGTTTATTTTCATTTCGGTTGACATTGAGGAAACAGTGGCGTTCATATTTACCATGAACACAACACCGAATTGTATACGTATACCAATTTTATGTACAGAAAAGAAGGAAAATAGAATTGCCCCCATCTATCGTACTGAAATTGTGCCAGGAGTCGGGGGTATGTACATGGGAAAGTCAATGTTAGACAGATTAAATATTGAGTACTAAGTAAAGCATTTGAATCGTGTCATACCTGATTGCGTTCTTATGACCAAATTTCATGTTTGGTACATAGCGGCCACAACAACACTGCCACCGAAAGTATTTGATGAATCATTTTAAGGATATTTACAAGGTGATGTGAAACAGTTAAAGACGTTGTTATTCGCATATCGCGTGCACACGAAACGAATGAAACAACAAAATATCCGTCGGCGTTGTAAACATAATTGCGTTGTGTTATCTTGTGGTGATTCCAATCACAGCACTCATTTGAATTATATCGAATCATAGTTACCCATTTAGGGGTTTAAATACTGGGCACACTTCGCAAATAAATTCATTCAATATTCATCCTCGAAAGAGGAAACATCTATGAGTTTTCCTTATAGTAGATTGACTGTAGTTAGAATATCATATATGGTCGAGAATAGCTCCCATATAATTGGTGACCCCGACTAAAGTTCACGTTAAAATACCTCTGAACAAAGTCTAACAATTTCAACTAGCAATAGCCCTGAAATTATCTTATGTATGAAAGACCAAATTGGCACAACACCAATTTGCACTGTTCTTGATAAAAGTTCAGTGGACTGTACCAATCAAATAATATAAATAGAAGTGCCCACAAGCATTACAGTCGTCAATAACGAATAATAAAATATAAAATTTGAAATAACGAAGTAATACCATCTATACTTCGGTCGACAACATTTTAAAATTGCGTTTTTAGCAATGAAAACCAATGACTAAATTTAGAAAAAAATTGTAGCATGTAAGCAAACAGAGGCTCTGCCACTAGCTTAAGTTACAAAATTAAAAATTTAGTCGTAAGATATACACATAGTTTTAGCACAAAATACTTTTAGCTAAAATGTTGTCGACAATGTTACCGTAACTTTACCATCTAGTTACGATGAACTACAGTCAACCAAAAATAATCTTTTTTGGCCCAGAAATTTGGTCTCACAACCATTTTCATAAAAATTATCAATCAACATTTAGTGAAACTAAATCGTTCGATCAGAGAAAACCGTTTCCTAAAGAATTATTCACGTAAAACGATACATCGAAACTTATCAACAACACTTTCCACCAATCTCGATAAGACGCGATTGGGATGTCCACCTCAAAATGGGTGCGTTGCATCACTGTGAAGAAGATAAGGTCTTTTCGTTTTTCGTACAAACTCCGAAAGAGTTTAACGAATATTTCCACACTTCAAAATTACAACAATTTTTCGTAAAAGATATCCAAAAAAATCCTCCTGACGAACACCAAAAGTCAAGTATTCCCTCTTTACAATTTAGAAACGATTTGCAACAATCGCTAATTCTAAATTAGTCCAATCACCCGGCTCAGCGTTTCGTTAATTAAGCTCTACGACCAACCGTCTTGAGAAACGTCTTCAATGACTGAACTCATAAATGACGGAACCGTTTAGCAAAACCGATTCGTGTCGAGGATTGAAACTTCTCGTTTCTTACTATTGTAATTGAAAACACTTGATACATGGAAATTGATCAAATGAGTTATCCACTGTGCGATAACACAACCTTTTTCCATGTAACTTAGTTTCACAAGTTCTTACCATCACAGAACATAACGTAAGTCATCGTGTATCAATTTACCACCCTTGAGATTAGCACATAGCAATTTCAAGTTCACGAATGACCTAAACCTACAAAATCTGATATTATGAACCAAAAACCACTGGCGCCTGGAAGACCAAAATCTTCCGATCGGTTCAAATTAAACTCATTGACCCAAAATCATTGAGTAAAGTAATGTCAGTCGGAATGTACATAAAAATTCTACTGCCTAAAGTCTGCTACCACAGACAAATATCACCATACAAACAAAAGTACATTTCGTGCAGTGCGTATCCCTGCAAAACGAAGGCAGTACGACATGAATTCAAACGTTTCCTACGAATGATTTCAGACAACAAACAACGCTTACGATTATGATTTCAAACAAAATGACAAAGTCATTTCGTGAAATTATGAGGTTGTTCGATCTCTTGATCTGAAATAAATTCAAATTAAATTAAGAGTTGGAAACACAACCTCTCTTCCAACGTCGGAAAAAATCCATCTTCATCCGAAATAAAAGTTCAAAATTTAACCATTTTTGACACACTCTGTTTTACAATTCCTGCCAAATTTAAACAGATCTAAAATTCGAAATAACAAATTCTCGAACCGAATCTTATTAGATTGTTACCAATCTAATCAGACACAAAATTTCAAAATAACAAACTTTCGAAGACAAAGGCAATAAAAATCGAAATTACATCCTTCCGGAATGTGTTGTACTATCAAAAAATCATTTGAAGTATTTCAAACAACATTCCGTGTAAAGTAAAAACAACCTGTCGAATGAATTCTCAACCCAATAACGACATTTCAATTCAAACAAATCAAAGTCGTCATAGAGGCAGAAATCACTCTACCAAGTAAAACGAACTGCTAGATTCAATTGAAAAATTGGTCAAGTAACCAGGTTTTTGCCAATAAATACCATGTTTTTGCACAGAACTATCGCATTCGTTTTGAAGCTCTTGTTGAAGAAACAAGTTAGAATTAAAAATTACAAAAAAGAAAAATTGAAACTTTAAAATGACTTCACATACAAAACCAATAATATCCAACACCCCGTTGGACTCAATATTAACTGAAATCGTAGCAATACGAAATTCCATTCAGTTATCCCAACAAGCCCTCAACCGGATTGAGCATCGTTGCAACAACGATATGATACTCCAAGAATTGATGGCAATAAGGAACTCTCTACAACTATCGCAGCAGAACCTCAATCGTATCGAACATCGTCAATCATCGAAACAGAGGCGTATTGCGGCACCATCAGAAAACACGTTAAATACTCCAAGAGTTCCAGCAAAACGACAATTGCTACAAAAGATATACAATCGTTCCCCACAACGTCGCGTATGTGTTAAACATAAGCTTCATGGTCCTGCAACCCCTGTTGGCGATTGTCCCGGACCTGCAGTTTGCTCATACATACCACCACCATCTGGAAAGAATCGGGCACAACGACGTTTGGAGAAGGCATCAACATCGGCTACAGTAACTTCAAAGTCTTTAAATGGTACATCGACTGAATCCATACAGAATGGACACCCAAGTTCTCATACTACCGAATCAATGATCACAATTCCACCTGTGAATGAACCCACCCAACAATGGTCCGATATGGTCAATTTGGAATTGGAAGCAGACCTTTTGGACATAGCGGTACATGAAGAATTACTCGTAAATCGACAGAAAGAACTCGAGGACGAACTACTCGATGTCTCCGATTAAGTAAAAGAAAAAAAGGGAAAAAAAAAACTTTAAGAGGGAATGTGTGTGGTGATTCCAATCACAGCACTCATTTGAATTATATCGAATCATAGTTACCCATTTAGGGGTTTAAATACTGGGCACACTTCGCAAATAAATTCATTCAATATTCATCCTCGAAAGAGGAAACATCTATGAGTTTTCCTTATAGTAGATTGACTGTAGTTAGAATATCATATATGGTCGAGAATAGCTCCCATAATCTCTACTAATGAAACGAGTTAATGTCTAATATTTGTAAAGGAATTTGTCCGACAATTTCAGTTTATATTTGAAGTAAATTTCCTAGAATTTATTGAGGCTGAATAGAATCACAAAGCAAGGAGAGTAGCAGATCTCTGGGTAGCTAAATGTAATAACGAAACTCTTGCATAAATGCGTCGAATGCACAAAGGCCTTTCTGTGGTGTTTACCGAATGTTTAGTATGCTTCGGATCATCCTAACACGTCAGCAACATTTTTGCATTATACATCAGTTCAAATTTACTTCCATTGTACACAATGAACGTACACCAGCAATTTTCGTTGCAAAGCAATCACAATAATTATGGTTTGATGGCTAAAACAAACCAGGTGTACAAGGGTACAAGCAAAACATTGTCGAACTTTCCTGTTCATACTAAATGTAACAGAGGCTCATTACTTTGCGACGCAGGAAGAGTTGGGGGAAACTTTTTTGTGATTTTTGTTTTCCCTCTTTTGTCGTGATTAATTGCTGAACAAACTGTTGGCTCGATGTTACTGTCACGCACTGAATATATTTCGAAAAGCAAGGACATTGACTTTATGTAGTCACATACTCAAATACTGATCGTAACTGGTTGTGAGTCTTAATTAGCAGAAGGGAATGAAGCTTTTGACTCTATAGGATAACATAATTTGAGCACGAAATGCTGTCTATCATGTATTGCCTAAAGACATGTTCCGTTTCCTTTCGACGTTTTTCCACATTTTGTTTCTTTGTGATGGGTTTTTTTCACTATTCTGATCAATACCGCCGATAACCGCAATATGAAGCATTTCAGACTATATTCAAAAGACGGTTATCGACGGTGGAGATCAGAAAAGTGAAAAACTATGCGGAAAAAACAAAATACGGGACAGCACAATACCGCCGTCCTTTTATTATTCTCTTGACTGAAAGGATCATCAGGGTCAGTATCTTACGGATGAAAATCACTCAATCAGGGATTTCCAAAAACTTTTTTAAAATCGACGGGATATGAAATTTCTGAGGTTCAGACTAAACCGTTTAGTTCGAGGATGGGCAGAAGTCTTGCTACAGAAGTCTTATGAAATAGAGATTTTCAACTAGTGTGAACTTTGAGGCCAGAGCGAAGCGAGGACCTTAAGTCAGACGATTTTCATTTTTATTCAAAATGTTAGCTCCTTATTAGCAGATAATATGACTTAGGGGTCTTTTTTGAGGAGTGCTGTCGCTGTCTTTTTGTGTGTGTGTGGGGAGAAGAAGGAGGTGTTTAAAATCGTCTTTTTTGACGTGCGCACTATCGAAATGTGGGAATGATATAATCGGTAACGTCAATTATATTCTGGAATTATGTTATCCAACGATATCATCGATTGTGTTGAGAGAGAATCGATTCGTTTCTGAGAATCATTCGTAGGCGAACTGTTTGTGAATCATGTTTATGAAACAAAAGTTGTTCATTAGCAAGGAAAGTCGGATGTTTTATTCTTTGGAAAGCACAATGGTTTCTACTACGTTTCTACAGAAATTTCCCCTTAAGCATCGCTCGTTTGAAAATGTTCCAAAAGGAAACTGCTTTATTCTGAATATTTGTTTTGAACTTAATGAAAGGAATGAACAGTTTATGAGAAAGCAAGAACATTTTATGCTGTTTCTGTAACAATTGCAAAAATCGATTGAGAAAATGAGCCAAGCAACCTGTTACATATTTCAACTATTTAGTACTCATAGAAGCAAGTAACAAATTAAACTCAACAGATTCTAATAGCTAAACAATGCTACAATTTATCAAAGCAGCAAAATGAAATCAACTGATGCAAACGATGCACAAAGTAAATTTCCACATCACTGACTCCAAGATAAAGTAAATAAAATGGAGCATCCCATGGTGCTACAGGAACGTTGGTTCAGTAGAATTTCTGTATGTAAAATAAGTCAAAAGTTCGCAAAAAAAAATACCAACAACACAACACATCCCGAACACAAGTCGAATGATGATACACTGCTCGATGTACACATCAGCTATTCTGAGAATGTTGTGATGAAATACCGTTTACTAATCCTTTCTAAAAAAAGCTGCACTGAATTGTTGCATTTATCACACCTGCAACAAATGATTGGTCAAATTGTACTTTGTGATTAGGATCGTGACCCTGAATGAGAAAGTCTCTTTTATTCAATTAGTGATAAATTGGATACAGAATTAGAAATCTATTTTAAAATTATCGACAATATAAAAAGATCACGTAGCTAATCAATTAATTTAGTTCAAATCAATTACCAGAAACGAGAGGAGATAAATAAAAATTCAATTAAGTGATTTCATTCATAAGTGAGAATTGTTAGACACAATACTGAACGAAAATAAAAGCAGGTCAGTGGTGTTGAGTAAAAATACTTTAGAGATCGGTTGACTTCCAATCAAACGTGCTACAAGCTAATTACTTGCAACCGTTCTACTTCTATGATTATTTCCTTATCTCAAAGCCTCCACTGTCGGATATGTCGGCCGATATTTTAATATTTCTGAGCCACAACATATCTGGCAGAGTATATAGGAAATAATCAAACGAGTAGGACAGTTGTGTGAGACATTGGCGAACCTTAAAATATTTATTCGTCTCATTGACTGTTTTCCAGAATGGCCAAATACGTGAACGAAATGAATTTGTATCCATTGGACGGACAATATGTAGCCCAAATCAACGTTCCGAATGGTTCGGCCAGCACATCCCACTTTAAAACGGAAACCGTAATCATATTAGATCGTTCTGGTTCTATGGGTGATGCGGTTGAAAGAATAGTACGACAAGTGTTGCCAAAATTTTTCAAGAATTTACAATGCCAAGATAATGATTCATTTCATCTGATTGCGTTCGATGATGAGGTTGAATATTATGAAGTGAAAATCAGCGAATTATCTACCTTTGACATGTATGCTCGGGATGGTACATACATGTACGAAACGGTAAAGAAATTGTCGGAACTTTTCGAAGTTTTCCATCAGAAGCAAGTGGAACTACTTCGAATTTTGACCATTTCTGATGGTGAAATTTCCGACACGGAAGACACAATCCGTGCAGCTGACAGACTAGCAACATTTGTGAAAAAATTTAACATTTCGGTTAATTCGCAAGCGGTTCGTTGGTATGGTAAAGCTGACACAACTGCATTGTGCTGCTTGCTGCAATTGAACAACGTGACCAAATCGAATCTAGTGGAAAGTTGTTATGAAGAGGGAGTCGACGCAACAGCTAAAATTTGGGCTGATCTTTTTGCTGGCGATAAATTGATGACCGATTTGGTTTTGAAAGGCGACAAAGACATTTTCCTCAAAAATCCTTGGGATACAGAAGCCACGAATAACCTAAGATTGCAGTCCGGCGAAAATGTGTTCTGGTGCAAGGAAAAACCGACTGATCTGAAAATCGACACAAAATCAGTGAAGAAAACTGTCAACACATCGATTACATACGAGAAACTTCAACAATTACTCTACGAGCGCATTGACGTCGTCATCGATCATATGAAAATGCTGAAAATAATCGAATCGTCGTCGGCCCAAGAAACTATGAAGTTAATTTTGGATTATTTTAAAAGAATCGAAAAAGAAGTGCCACCGACTGGTGCGGAAGGATTTAAATTTTCCGATATCATTGAATCGATTTTGAAGGATGAAAAGGTGAAGCATCTGAGCGATGCAGAGAAAGCCGAGTATTTGAAAGAATCCGTTTTTGTAAAGAAGGAGTTTAGCTCACACACTAGACAAGCGAGAAGTGTAAATGAATCGGACAATTTAAAGGAATTCGATGATTTGATCAAAGAAATTTCGGATAAATTTCAAAATTTTGGAATATCGTTGGGTGTCGATAATTCAGCACTATCAGTTAGGAATTTATTTCTGTTGGCTTTCCTCGTTATGTTAATGATACTCGTTCTGGTTATCCGAAAAACTCTGCGAACACTTACTGCTGAAGTGAAAAATATGTAAAGAAAACGTTTGAACAATAAAATTAGCTAATTCGATACACGATTTTCTACAATTTAATTTAATTCCTGGTGTCACGAACGAGCAACGAGCCTATCTTCATTACCACCGTTCTTATTGAAAATGAGGTATCAATTTGGTAAGCCGACAGCTTTACAGAATTACCATATTTTTTCCCCGTTTACAAAGCAATATTCGCGTAACCGCCAAGTCAACACTACATTTTATCGAACTTTTGATGATTTCCTTTGAATATTCAACAATATGAAAGTTCATTCGTTCACGGAAAGTCATTCATTAGTTCGACTATAATAGGAAAACTTTCGAAGGGATATGTATAAGTAAATTGCTTCGATGCGAACGTACAACTCTCATTTATTATTAGCAAAAACTTTAATTAGTTCCGTTTATAAGAGAAACCGAAAACTCTTTACGTAATTATTAACTTTCAAAATAACGTAATACAGAAAACACCATCGGAAAATTTAATGGAGCTTTGTGAAATTTAAATAGGCTTTCTGGACGATGTGTCACAACAAATTACGGTTTTATATTTTACAACGAAAAAAGCTTCACAAATGCGGATTAGAATTTGATATCGCTTTGTATATAGGATTAGGCTTGTCGTCGAGCACAAATTCAAATTTCGAATGGAATGAAACGCATTTCTGTTTGGTCTTATTTACTTCGTGAATATATATCAAAAAACGAAAATGAATTACTTCGTCAGGTATTATGATATTATCGAGGGCATAGAGAGTTTTTGTCTTTAAAATTTTTCGTCGGCATTAATCGAAGTGTGACGCAAGTCCTTTTTTTTACAAAAGAACTGATGTGAACGCTTACAACTTCGCCACGCCAAAAGAATGTACCACAAATAGCAGTTGGTTTCGGCTTCAAAGCTATGGGATCAGTTGTTTACACTTTTGACTTCATCTGCAATTTGTGACGCCTTTCTTTTTGCGTGTCGAGACTGTAACTATCACCGAAATCAGTTCTTTTGTTAGTTAATTAAAGGACTAGAACTTGCGTCACACTTCGGTTATACGAACCGTACGACTGTATCCACCTCTCAAACTTAGCCGAAAGACACGGGCACCAGGACGGGTACACACTTAAAACTCTCATAGCTCCCAAACTTTAGGGAAAAATTGTGAAACACGGATCAACTAGAATCGAAAACTCTAGAACTTTGTCTTTGAAAGAAACTTCCATCTGACGTATTTTTAGAGATATGCTTCCCATAGCTCAATAGCTAAAAACGTTTCCTATATGGGAAATACTTCTGAAATTTGTCGATATATGCTATATAGTCAACTTGGGGTATCCATTACCAATTGATTGATCTCACTGAACAACTATTTTTTTCTCAGGTGGAATTAAATCCTGACCTTAGTCTGGTTGTTTAGAAGTTCCACAAAACAATAGAGCAGGAGGGTGAAACATTTTTTTTAAAATTCAATTCAATCGGCAAAGAAATGAAATGTTAAAGTGAACAGCTGGGAAAAATGCATTGTAAGCCTCATTGATCCATTTCAATAAAAACAAAATTATTAGAGTTGACAATTCTAACAAATCAAACGAAAGTGCTTTTCCTGATGTAGGCGAATAATTTATTTAAGTGACACATTTGTCTCACTGCCTATCGAATTTAAAATGTGATCAATTTGCTCTGAATTTTTTATTACATTATGTCTGTTTCTTGACTTCAGCTTTACGGAAATTGTAGCTTTAGAACCGTATCAAACTTGTATATGAAAAGTAAATCAATAGTTGTTTACGTATTTTAGGCAATTTTGGAAGTTGTAGTCGAACGAAGGGAGGACGACTAGCGAAAGTGTCTAAAATCAACCGTCGACGAAGGTCCAGAATAGATACGTATACAACTTTTAACACCGAATTTCTGAAAAATACTTAAAAAAAAACATATATGATGTCTTAGCTAATTAATGCAAAATTATTGTACTCGCTCAGGACTGGCCATACAACTGGCATCTTCACTCAAATGCTGTGATGGCGTTTTGTTGACACTCTTTCTGATGACAGTTCAGGTGAGAAAATGCTTATTTTCTCAACCCTTATTTCTCCCATGGGATGTACAAGAGTTTTTTGTCTTTGCAACTGTCACTTTGTTTTAACTTTGAAAAATGGTGAAACAAATTGACGAGTTTATGGTTTTATGGTGGATTTTATTTCATCCAAGGACCCTTTGTAAACAATGGTTATTTACGACGTTGACTACAAAGTACTTTATTAGAGTACTTTGCACTGAGATTCATTCAACGATTTATGCTTCGAAATCGAAAATGAGGTCAATTTTGGATTCTGTCTCAAGCTTTCGTCCCTGTGCATAGGTTCTCCTTCAGGCTCTCCCGAAATTGCCTAAAATCAACCGTCCAAGACACATAGGTAAATAATTAGTCTCTTTAGTATCGCTAGGCTTGAGCGTTGCGATAAAGCTTTGACATAACAAGAACCGTTTCTACAAACTGTTGAATCTTTCAGTCGTATATATCTTTTTGCATATAACTCAGGATAAAAATGAAAGGTCTCGTGTTTATGAGTTTATTGACATCGGCTACGTCTCGAATCAGAACAATCAGAAATTGAACACGAACACTCCATTTTGCATCCTTTCCTACCTAGTAAAATTACTATTTCATAATCCAATTTTTTAGTGCGTTCACGACTCAATTATAACTAACAAACGATAAAGGAAACCGTACCTTTAAAATTAACGCAATCTTAAAGTTCCTTGAGCCCATACAATCGTTCTTTTATGTCAAAATCGTCCTTAAATAGATTTAATTTAATTTGATGAAATAAACCGTCTAGCTTCCACCTCCTATCCACTTTTATTATGAAAAGCGTCTCCAATTATATAGAGGTTAGCACAGGGTAGATATTTAAATTGAGTGGATGTACTGAACAACAATGCTCAATTGACTTCTCCCATTAGGAATATTTATTATTTATTAGACCAAGAGCCACTCGAACATACAGAGCTTGATTTGATGATGTACATATATATTCTCGATATTTCAAGTGTATTTGGATTCCTCAGCATTGTGTTGTATGTGTTATGAAGAGCAAACATTTTTGGATGAAAAGGCGTCGCCTATACTCGATTCAATTTATTTTCGAACAACAATATAATTTGTACCAGTGTGGATGGCAGCTTAATAACCAACAACAACAACCAGCAAACCAGCAACTTATCAGCAAATTTAATTACACAATGAAAGGCAATTGATTTTCATGAAAAAGTGAACCATATTTTGTGTATATTATTTTCTGCTGTGATGGGTGGATATTGTTCTAGTGCTTTATTGATACAATGTAATTGATTAGTGGTTTCAAATAAATGGTCAATAAAAGCAATATATATTATTAACGTTGTCACTTTCGGTCATTTAGAGATTATTGTAAGTGTGTTCTGTTCAACAATATCACTTCAATATTTGGTGTAGTTTCATTAAATGGATTAAATGTGTTTCAATGAATTAAAAGAACCATCCAGATTTGATGGACAAATATTAGTATATTGCTAAAGCTAACACAAAATGTACGACATTAGAGTGAAATAATTCAATTTTACTTTGTTGTGGTAGGCACAGGTGCGATTAGTCTTTATTGTGCTATTTGTACTCTGTGCGATTAGAATCTATTTCACTATTCGCACCTTTCTTCTAGGCTCAAAAGCGTTTTGTGACGTAATTAGCATTGAATTAAGATATCGATAAGAGTGATATCGCCAGAACATCGAACAAAATTAGACATTTCGGGACATGGGGTAACGGATATTATTGAGTTATAGAGCTCATTCGATTAGTTGAACGGTTGCTAGTAAAACGTTGTATTAAGTTTGGTGAACTTTTTTTGTTGCCGACGATCGAGGTCATGAAGTAAGGGCCTGCCAAAAGGAACCCAAAATCCAAATCTTACAATTATTCGAGTAAAGCAATTTTGGGAAAACCCTTTTTAAGCTAGCCCTCTAGGCCCTGAAAAGACGCACATTTTGAGTATACACACCACCAGGTCCACCAACAGGTGGTATCAATCATTTTAGGTGAAAAAAATAGGTGATTTTTCCAAGTTCCTGACAGGCTGCAGTGACATAAGTCCGTAACATGGTATGTGTGGTAAGATTGGCAAGCCTCTGTAGTACCATGTCATGAACAAACATCCTTGGACAAGTTTAACAGTAAAGGGTTGAAGCGACTTTAGTGGAAGTCGACCCCAAATCGATGACAATTTATCGCTTTTTTCGCTTTTTTGAGGTTTTTTTGTGCGGTTATTCATTATTTATTGCTGGTAAGAGTGAGATCCACTAAAATAAAGAGTTCCACGATGTATCCACGTGAGTCACATACTCTAAGAACCCGAATTTCGATCTGTTTGCACTATTTTCTATACAAAAGTGGGGTATGAAGAATTTTTGGACTTTTTTTTTCAATATTCAATATTTATTTCCAATAAAATTGTTATATAAAGTGAAATAAACTAAAATAAAGAATTACTCGATATATCAACGTTGTTTACGTGCACTACATCGAAGAACTCTTTATAGTTGATCTCAGTCTTATCAGCAATAAATAATGAATAACCGCACAGAAAACCTCAAAAAAGCGAAAACAAGCGATAAAATTTCGTCGATTTGGGGTCGACATCCACTAAAGTCGCTTCAACCCTTTGCAGTCAAACTTATCCATGGATGATTTGCCATGACATGGTACTACATGGGCTAGTCTCTCTCACCATACATACTCGGACTTATGTCACTGCAGCCGGTCAGGGACTTGGGAAAATCACCTATTTTTTCATCTAAAATGATTGATATCACCAACAAGTCAACATGGACCTGGTGGTGTGTATACTAAAAATGTGCGTCTCTTCAAGGTCTACAGGGCTACAGGGCTAGAAAAAGTTTTTTCACACAATTGTTTTACTAGACTAATCGCAAGAAAACGATTTTGGGTACCTTTCGGCAGGCCCTTACTTTATGACCTCGATCGTCGACAGCAAAATAAAGTTCACCAAACGTAGTACTACGTTTTAGTCGCAACCGTTCAACGAATCGAATGAACTATAAGTCAATAATATACGTGACCCATTGTTCCAAAGTTATTCGAAGATTTCGCGATATCACCCTTAAGTCATTTAATTGTTTCACATTGCACGAAGTGCAAATAGTTCAATTAAGATACTCCAGTGCCGAACTGGCCCTATGGGCGTTCGGGCGATTACCGAATGGCTTTTTGATTTTTGTATGGATAAGGGGCAACGAAGGGCCTTTTGAACAATTTCTTCATACAACGCTCGAAGGGCTTTTTTGAGCCAGTCCGGCACTGAGATTTTTTTTTTTTTTTTTTATTAAATGCAGCTGTTTTACTAAGTAAAACACGCACGGGGGCCATCGTTTGGGCCCATTGTGCTAGCTGTAACGTTGGGTTAGTCATTTACTGTTGGTTCGAACCGCCCTGTACTTGCAATGAAGTTCAGGATGTCCTTTGGATGTAAGTTTTTAATCAGGTCATACCTGATAGTGTACCCACCTAAGTGAATCCTTCTTTTTGTTATAAAAGCCGGACATTCGCAGAGGAAGTGCTCAGCTGTATCCGTGTGATGGCCACACAGATCGCAGCTTGGATCAGTTCTCTTTCCTATTGTAGTTAAGTGCTTGTTAAAACCGAAGTGTCCCGTGGTTACGCCAGTAAATATTTTTAGTCTCGTTCGGCTGACGTTCAGTAGAAATTTAGAGTTTCTTATACTGATCCTTATACAGCTCTTTGCCTGACGACAAGTGGGGATAGTAAGCCAGTGGCTTCTAAACTTGTTTGCTCTTATTGTGTTTACGATATTTCTGGAATGCGAGTGTGGCGTGCCGCTGGCTGGTTCAGGGCCGACCAATATGTTTGTTGCTCCTATTTTGGCAAGTTTGTCTGCGATTTCGTTACCCTCGATATTGCTGTGGCCGGGTACCCAAATGAGATCGATGTATTTTGTTGTGGATAAACTATTCAGGATTTGTAAGCATTCTACTGTTAGAGCTGATGTGAAACGATGAGATGATAGGGCCTTTATTGCGCTTTGGCTGTCTGTGCATATTGCTATTATTTGTTCGTTTGTCATATCATTAGTGATGAAGTGACAACTTTCTATTATAGCTCTTACCTCTGCTAAGAAGATAGATGAGTATTGTCCCAAAGGGATGGATATTTCAGTTTTAGGTTCGTTGCAGTACACTCCCGCTCCTGCTGATTTCTTAATAAGAGAACCATCTGTGTATATCACCTTACCCTCTATTTTTAGGCTACCGTCTTGCCATTCTTCCCTAGATGGGATCCTGATGTTAAACTTCCTTTCGAAAATGTATTTGGTTATTATCTTGTCAGACGGCATAGCTAATGACGGCTCCATTATCAGAGTTACAAACCAGATTTTAGAATGCTCAGTTTCTCTGATTCTCTGCTGTCTAGTTATTCTACTTAAGGTGCATAATGCTTCTGTTTCGATGTATATATTTAACGGGGTGAGGTTGATAATTGCCTCTAGTGCTGCGGTTGGTGTTGATTTCCAAGATCCTGTTATGGCTCTACATGCCATTCTTTGGAATTTGTTGAGTTTTTTTAAGACCTGTTGATTGTTGCAAATATGGTTCCAGAGGAAGGAGGCGTACGTTAGGGATGGTCTGATTACGGTTGTGTAAATCCAAAACATTACTTTAGGAGATAGGCCCCATGATTTTCCATATGCTTTCCTACATTGCCATAGGGCGATAGTTGCTTTTTGTAGTCTTTCATCTAAGTTATCGATCCATAGCAACCTGTAGTCTAAGATAATGCCTAGATACTTCACTTTGAATACATGTAGGATAGGTACCCCTTTTATTGTTGGTACTTTGATTCCTGAAATTTTTTGTTTTCTGGTGAATAGAATCATCTTTGTCTTATTGGGGTTAATCGATAGTTCGTTCCTATCGCACCAATCGCTAACTATGTTCAATACATCTTGAAGTAGATCACATAGGACGCTGACAAATTTTCCCCTTAGAAGGGTGGCAAGATCATCGGAGAATCCTTCCGTTTGATAATTTGTGTTGTTCAAAATTTTTAGTAGTTCGTTGATGACTAGGCACCATAGTAATGGTGGTAAGACCCCTCCTTGAGGACAGCCTTTTAATACCGCGACAATGATTGTAGATGTGCCATAGTTTACAAAAATTAGCCTACTGTGTAGCATCGCTTGAATCCAAGCTGATAATCCTGGATCTATCCCGTGTACCCGACATGCGTTTTTTATTGCTATGTATGTGAGATGATTGAATGCACCCGATACGTCTATGAAGCAACCTAGAGCAAATTCATCGTGTAATAGGGACAGTTCTATATTTTGCACGATATTCTGCAAAGCATTTTCTGTTGATTTGCCGCTTTGATAGGCATGTTGCTTTTCGTGTATTTTAAAATGTTTCAGTGGTTCGTCTCTGAGGTATCTGTCGATCAGTTTTTCTATGGTTTTTAGCATGAAAGATGTTAGACTTATTGGTCTGTAGTTTTCTGCAAGAGAGTAGTTGGTTTTTCCCGGTTTCAATATAAAGATCACTTTACCGTACCTCCAGTTTTTTGGTATGTATTTTGGTCTCAGCGAAGATTTGAAAAGCTTGCACATTATCTTAAGAACGTCGCTAGTGGCGTGTTGTAACATTGCTGGGAATATTTTGTCGGGACCGGGTGATTTCAGTGGAAGGAACGATTTTACGGCCCAGCTTATTCTATCCACGGTTACTATTCTCTCAATTAATTCCTCATTAATTATTCCATCGAAAGAGAATTGTTTGCTGTTGTGTTCATTTATGCTAGTTACCTTACAGTTGGGAAAGTGGACTTTTAATAGATGCTTGTAGGTTTCTTCCTGGTTTTTTGTGTACTCTCCGTTAGGTAAGAGGAGGGAGCCTACACATTGTGATGGGTCTTTTGATAGAATTTTGTAGAGTTTCGATGCGTCGTGGATCTTATTTATTGCGCTGCACTGGTTTCTCCATCCTGTTCTTTCTCTTTCTCTGAGTTTTTTGTTATAGATACCCAATTCTTTGTAGTAGGGAGCCCAGTCGCCAGTGCGTTTACATACGTTAAATTGTCTTCGCACTATTTGCCTTTGATTTTTGTCTTCCGTCGTATAGTATGGTACCGATTTGCCGGCTTTATGCTTGTGGATCGGGCACGACTTTTCGTACGCCTCTATTAAAATTTTTTGTAAGTAATCTGTAACACTGTCCAACTCCTGCTCGGACGCGCAGGCTGAGGCTAAATCATTGGTTACTATTGTGTTCGTTAGAGTTTCAGAGAAAAGTACCCAGTTAGTCGCGGCCGGATTCCTGAATAACAGGGGAGGTATAGGGTCCAGATTTAACTTGTAATTAATACATTTGTGGTCTGAAGTTAGAATATGCTTCGTCACATGCCAGTCCGTGATGTGTGGGAATAAGCTTACAGAGCATAGGGTAATGTCAAGTACTTCTTCTCTCAACTTGTTCTTGAAGGTCGGTTCGCTACCGATGTTCAGTATGCAGAGCTCTGTTGCTATAATAAATTCGAATAGGTCACTTCCGCGAGAATTTATGTTGGTACTGCCCCATGCATAGTGGTGAGCGTTCGCATCAGTTCCTGATAACAGCGGTACGTTGTTTGTTTTGGAGTAATCCACTAATGCAGCAAAATCCGTGCTTGGTGGTCCGTCAACTGATTCATATGGGAAATAGCTTGAGCACATTAGGATGTTTTTGTCGCTACCGTTTATTTTGACTGTGAGCATAGCTACCATTTGGTCTAACGAGCTGAGATTGTATAGTGGGTGCACTGAAAGATTTTTGGAGTGATATATTGCAGCCCTTGGTCTACCATTGCCCCCTGAATGTAACATGTTACCTAATTTCCTATCTATTCCGTTAATTCTACCTGATCTAACCGGGGGTTCCTGAATAAATACCACGAAATTTGTTATGTTTTTAATTAGACTGTTAAGTTCCGATGCAGGTGCGTATGCTTTGTGCAGATTAATTTGAAAGATTTCGAGTTCCTTATTCATTGCACGACGGTAGTCCGTTCAATTTGTTGAGCCAGAAGGCATAAAACAATTCATATTGAGTAGGCTCGCAGGTGCGTGTTTTACTGCTTACAAAACGATAAACTAGAAGGGAAAACCCTACTGTAAGTCGGCGGCTGATTATTGATGAAGCAAACTTGTTTGTACGAGTAGCTATGGGGTTGGTTACCTTAACTGATAATAACTGCGCTGCTGCAAACAATTCCGTTTTGTGGCTGTAGCTTACCTTTGGAGTTATCATTATACTTACATTAAGACGCCAGGGCACTCTGAGTCGAATGGGTTTGTCATCGTAGTGTTGAGTGAACAGAGAGCTGATACTGGAGGTCTTGAGTTGAAATGTTTCCACCAAAAGTAATTTATTTCTCAAATTTAAGTTTACACTTTTATACACACGAGAACTCTTTACGTATGATATGCCCAAAGAAATCATTTTTATTTGTTACGATTGGCTTCTTCGATTGAGATTCGGATGCGGCTGCTATCAAAGTAAGGCCGGTATGCAATGGCCTTCAGGTCATCGACTGACTTTTCATCTATACCAATGAATGCGATCGTCTGTGTGTCGCCGTTGATTTTCCTTTTATTGAATGGGCGCCAATTGTTCGTATCAATTGTCTCGTTTTTTCGTTGAATTTCGTCGAAAAAATCGAGCATATCCGGTGCTGGGTTATCGAAAATAACTTTAGCTCTCAACAGGCGTGGTAGCTCACCACAATCAATGGCTTTAATCTTGGGGTCTTTCCAAAGGTCGGTTAATTTCGGTACCACACTTAGCGCCCAATCTTTCGCCGTTTCATTCGGACAAATGAATTTATACCGTCCGCGTTCGAAGTCGCAGAAGTCGAACTTAACGTCTGGATCTTGTTCTTTTCTCAGTTGATTTCTGACGCTAATATGGATGAGATCTCCGTGGCCCTTAGTAAACAGGTGCACGCCCTCGATGTTAGGGACGAGTTTCACCACGAACTTTACGGGACGAACTGGTGCTTCGTCTAACTCCAGCGGTTCCATCATCGTGTTGTTTCTAAGTTTTTTCGTTGGCGGGATGATTGAGTCTTCAGTTGATGTATCCCCGTTACCACGTTGTCTCTTCTGAGTTTCCGCTTTCTCCGAGATATCCAGGCCTGCTGCAATGTCGCTTATATCGTTAATGTCGCTATTCGACACGTTAATTTGTAGTTCCGTATCCAGTTCACCGTCCAAAATATCACTCTCCTCCGGATCCACTTCAATTGGTTCGGTCGAATCGATTTCCTCTTCGAGTTCCGTATTTCTGGTCGAATTGAACAGTTTGCTGAATGGAGTTCTGGACATCCCTATTGCGAAAATTCTATCGTCTGCAGACCCGCCCTTGATGTATGTTAGTGCTGGTCGATTTCCAAGCGAGATGGTCGCAGCTGTTACTGTAATGAAGGCATTATTGAGGTTATGTTCGTGATGCTTCTTAAGTTTATCGATTTTAGGTCCAGAAAATTTTGTTACCTTATCGGTTGTACTGCCAGAAACGCCAAGCCAAGCTATTTCGCTACCGGGGAATTCCGCAGATGAGTAGAACAAACCAGATGGGGTCAGCGTACGCAGCACGTGGCTCCAATGATTGATGTTGATAGAGTAGTCGGAGCGCTTCTGGAGGATGCGTATAATATTCACCGTTGAAGTTCTGAAACTCTGCCGCAACCTCAGCTGTACCTTATACTTTATTGTCGAAATCGGCTCGACGATAATCGAAATTTGTAGTTTTCTTGTCCTCCGTTTTTGCGATGCGAAATGGTTGAGAATCAGAGACAAAATGGTAGATGTGTGATGAACTGCTACAAGTGACGTCACGACTTTAGAGTATGACAATAACCTTAGTAGCGCGTCGGTGTTTGTGAGCGAATACGTTCGCTTTTTCCGGAGCATATGAAGAAGATAAGTTTTAGAGCCTCGCGGCGAGAGTAAATCAAGAGAACTTGAAGTCGTCAAGTCTAAAGAGCCTAATGGCAAGAGAGTAATAAAATTACAAGTGTTGATGATGTTTGTGGTATCCAAATTGTTTCCGTGTTTTTTTGTATTCGGTGAGAAGTTCGTAGCCATTTTGAATCGCTGGAAATTTACTTGTTTTTTCTTGAATTTGGGTAGATTCGCTGTAAATTTCATAGTTATGATGCGACCAATACGTGTCTTACGCTTTAGCTAGTCACTGATACTAATTACACCGTTTAGGATACACTTTTACCTATTTTATAATGAAAACTATCGGAGCCGATGTAATACGTGTTTGCTGTTTCGAACTACTCTGTACTCTGTTTAAGAACCAAGACCTTTTAATTTACGTTTTTATGCTCAAATCCGTACTTGATATGAGCCGAAAATTTTGATATGACCGTTTACTTTCAGGTTAGATCGTATAATCAGGTCAAATTCGAGTTACCCGAAATTTTTCGGGAAAAGTTGTGGTTTCCGGTGTAAAAATTTCGGGTTCCAATTTATTGAAAATTTATTATTCAGAAGTTTAGGTTCGTGTCATATTCCAACTCCCTATCAAGAAGGCGGATTCAAGTTGAATCCGAAATCTTTGTATCTATCAATCATAAATAACACGATAAATAGGAAAGACTACATATCCAAATACATTTAGTGCACTTTTTATGTATAATGGGACTGAGACGGAGATTTTCAGACGAAACTTTACAAACTTTGTTGTAGATTACATTTGTTTGGAACTTTTAACTTAGACAAGTGTAATGGCCAGTTCATCTCGCCTATGCATATGCGACATATGCGAGCATGAACTGGCCATAAGGGTTGCTGTTCGAGCTTGAGTATAAGGGTTGAAGCAATGGCTGCAATCAAACAAGCAAAATGAGTTTTATTGCTCATCTTAATGAAGTATTACGACATTTTACAAGGTCGCAATGTGCACAACCGAAAAATTAATCATTAGAACTTAGAAGTTAAAAGAAGTTCTGCTCAGTTTTGTCATTGTCTGATACTGTTATAGAACATAATGTCAGGATGAATCATGTAATTGATTGTCGGTGTTTTCATTTACTATTAAACGCAAAGGGTTTATGTGATGTATATCGACTGTGCTTTCCTTCCACAAATATTTACCTTCTCGCCTCAAAATATTTTTTTAACAATTTTTCCACCTACGCGTCTGTTTTCAGCGAGCTGTCGTAATTTCTGTACAAAAAAAAATTGTTTTCACAATAATTCGTCTAAGAATATTTTCTATGGAAATGAAAATTCTTTTGAATTATTTTCTTTGTTGTTCACAAGCAAGCTTTTGATCCATTTAACAGGAAATTTGCATTAATTTTTTTGTACTTATTTTTAGACTTTTGTGTCAAGTAATACTGTAATTGATTAATGATTCGGTTAATGAAAGCACTCCCACTGTGAACATATTGTACAGATTTCATTACGTTATGTAGGTAATTCAGGTCTGTTTGTTTGTTTCATAAATTCTATTATGAGCAAAAGTCAAGGACGAGACCGTTCGCAATTATGAATTCATTAGTCATGATCACAAAAATACGCTTTGAAAGGGAACCATGGACAACATATTTTTTGTAGACAATTCTATAAATTCGGTATTTGGTTATCATGGTTATCATGGTTACCTTCAAAAGATCGTATGATGTCACGTTGGAAGCACGGGCCTGACACTATTCACGCTATTTCTATTTTTTTTTTAAATGCTATTCACAGAGTGTCCAGCCCGTGGTTGGAAGTGTTTTTATTGCCTGCCCCATGCGAAAGTTGATCATTTCAAATCAATTTGCCCCCTGCGAGAATTATCCATTATATGCGGACTGTATTCAGTTCATTTTATTGTTCATTTTTCAATGAGGAGATCAAGTTTTACACATGCAAGTAGTAAAGCAGAAAACATTGGATGCTGCTACGTACTTTATTACTTCGGAAACAAATTTCTGATACTCTCGATTTCACTCGTGTGTTTTTGAACAAATTTCTTCGGTAACTGTATTTCGACAAGTGTAGCTGTGTACCTCGCCCTCGGCTCGAATATACAAACTCTACACTTGTGAGTTTGCTTTTAGCACAATATTGTTATGTAATGAATTACTCTTGCAGCATCCAATGTAACATACTGTTTCTGAATATTCCATCAATAAAACAAACTTTACTCGTTGTTTCATTGTTGATGTCATTTTATGCGCACCCATAAGTTATTTTGCAATTCATGCATAATCAATGAGAATCATAAATTCGATCCATGGTAACCCACCTGTGAATTACTCAAACGGTTTTTTTTTCGCATCAACGTTTAACGGTTCAATAACTAAAAAAAATAAACCTGAAACGCGCCGTTATTTTATTCATAAAGTCAATAACAATAACCGTTACCATCATTGGCACCATTGGCATCATACTTGACTTTTGAAGACGTATCAACGTATCGTGTTCGTATACACAACACACACACATCACCGTTGTACAAACATCTGCAAAACTAATATCAGGAAAAACAGGAAATTCTTTACACCAACTTTTATTTGAAAGAAAAAATCCATCCCACCCACAACATGTAATAGTTCTTGAATGGAAAATTCTCGGCAGATCCCATAAAAGACGGAAAATGGATATTTTGCGAATACATTTTTTAGAAGCCAGCCTGGTTTGTGTTACACAATTTTAAAGTATATGATAACAAGACGCTATACGAAGATGTTGCATCATATTATATTATATCATATTGACTATATACGCACGCTATACTTGCTATGTTGACTAATATGATACAGTCCTTTTTGGTATATGAAAACGAACATGACAATGCCGATATAACAAGCCAAGACAAAGTTTGAATTTTGAAGAGCATCTCAAAAACTTTTTTTTTTTAAGTTTACCTTTATTGAGTTGTGAATGTGAAAACACTCTGTACGCCATGCCATAGCACTACGGTTTCATTTGAAGTATCAAATTGTTGTTCTTGAAGAAGTTTTCTGTTTTCCCAACCATATCGAGGACCGAAACAAACTAGTGAGAGATTTAAAAGATTGTTTTTAAACAACGAACAGAGTTTCCTTAAAAATTTTCCAAGATTGTTTAAGAAATTGTGTGTATGGTACCGTTACAAGCCAACTTTTATGAACGGAGGAAGGTGAATTATGAGTATACAACACGCTTTGGTGTGCAATAGTTATTTGTTTACCGGGAGGGAAGAAAATAGGAAATTCCAACAAGAGCGAAGACACAATGTTTTTGAGATGAGCGAAGTGTGATTACCCCGATAGCCCGATTACACATTTTTCTCCATGAAACAAAAAACATCAATTTTGTACACAATTTTACAAACCAAAAACTAAGATGACAGTTCGGGGCGAAAATCCGCTGTCAAAATAAGAGGGGAGAAAATATATCGCCTAAACTAGACAAAGTGTCAAAAAACGTCATTTTCTCACATTTTCTCATATATGAAAAACGATGTCTGTTCCTGTTGTCGAGCGTAATGCTCGTTTATTCATGCTTATTAGGGAACGTCAGATTGTTCGAACAGAAACGGAATGTCCAACACAAAAGGAAACACAAACAATTTTTCTTTGGGACAATGCAGCTTTGTTAAAGAAAAATCATTTGTGTTTCCGTTTGTGTTGGACATTCTGTTTCTGTTCCAACAATCTGACGTTTCCTGTTAGCCTAATAGTGTTAGGGAACGTCAGATTTTCTAAACAGAAAATCCAAACGAAAACACAAACGGAAATGCAAAAGGAAAGGGCGAGTTTGACAGATTCACTGAAAAATAATTAATTAGTTCGGTATCAAAGTCTTATCGTTCGGAAAATATTGGCCTGATTGAGTAAACAATTAGTTTATGGGACTCCCGAGTTCATGCGCTACACAATGACATGTTGTTTAATTAAAATCCTTGCAGTTGGAATTTAATTATTTTTCAGTGAATCTGTCAAATTTGCGCGTTCCGTCTGTGTTTTCGTTTGGATTTTCTGTTCAGAAAATCTGACGTTCCCTATTTTCTATTATTGTACAACAAAAAACGTTTCACGTGAATCAAACCATTTTTAATTATTGTTATCCGTAGCACAGCATGGGATATTGTATGTACCGTACCTATTCAAATAATAAATAAATAAAATTTTATGTAAACCAAATGCTACAAAAAAATCATTCACATCGGTAAACAAATAACAACTCTAAAAATTATTCATGCCATTCACCATTTTCGGAAACATATAAGGGATATTTTTGGAGCTTTTTGTATCGGGGTAGATATGTAAAAGCTATATATGGAATCACAAACGAGAAACGATTTTTTTTTCGTATTTGAATGCGAGGTAAAATGTAAACGACGAGTTTTTATGGTTTTCATATAATACATTCGAATTTATAAATCGGCTTAGAGCCTCCTGACATTCACACTATTTCTTTCTATTTGGGAACTTTGGGACTTGGGACGAATTCAACATAAAACAGATGATTTCGTAAGCAAATAAAGGCCATTTCGGTGTTTATCAGCGTATCCTTTCGTATATAATTCTTTTATTTTAATACCACTCACAGTCCATTAACTGTTTTTATATTTATCCCAACTATACATATTCATAAGCACGTACACATCCTTAAATAAACTAAAAATGGAAATTAAAGACGCTGAAGGCATTTTAAAGGATATCTGAACATATATACGATGGAAAGATAAGATATGCCGTTGGGAAACAATGTAAATGTTTCTCCTTGCGCACCTCCTCGTACTTTCTGGCGCCCAATGTAAATAAATACAAGAAAATTGTCATTATAAATATAACGTCGTTTCTATCTGCTTAAGAACAAGCAACGAAAATATTTAACGAATTGTGAAATGTATGTAATTTTTTCTACTTCGTAAAATGAAGAAATAAAATGAATTAAAATTGTTGTCTTTTTATTCGCAAAGCAAATACACTTAGGAAACATTTTTCAAGCTTAGAAAAACAAAAAGAAAAATAATTTTGTGATCATTTATAACATAATGATAAATTAATACACGGATGAATACACACCGTTGGAAATGATTTTTGAGAACAAAAGCTATGTCATACATACAAATTATAGCTAGGGATTTTATTTGCCTGTTGTGCAAACGGAGAATGATAATTTTTACTCATCCAGTGTTTCGAGTAGGAAAGAAATTTCGTTTGTAGGACTGCTTTTTCATGAGCAAAATGGATGCTTTTATAAATTGGATTGAGTTGATTGAATGTTTACTAAAAAGGAAGTTGACACGAGTTAGATAGGTCCCAAAGAAGAATGGAAACAGTTCGATAATGACTCGTTATGTGAGCCAAAAAACATCCGTATAATTTAATATCTAATTACAGTCTGAAATTACCATAAGTAAGCACAGTACTATTTGTAGCAAACAAGCTACAATTGTTACAGTGTGTTCATCTTTAGAAAACACAATTTTAGATTTATCAAAGCTGAGAAAGTCATCGATGTTCCCATTCAATTATGAGCTTCAAACTCTATTTGGCAGACAATTCAAATTCGTCAAGGTGTATATTCAAGTTTTGCGCCAAAAAATCATAACCTGGAAACACTTAAGTATAGTTTCCACTTAAAAAGAGCACTCCGTTTAGCCTCCGTCTATATGACAGTTGTAAAATAGAACAAAAGAACTGTCACGCAAACGTAGTGGAAATTGAATTTATTTCAATTTTTTACTCCGTTTACGTGACAGGTCCTTTGTTCTATTTTACAACTGTCATGTAAACGGAGGCTAAACGGAGTGCTCTTTTTAAGTGGAAACTATACTTTAATTGACTGGGAACTGACAAATGTGTCTTTTTAGAATGAACGGAATGAACTAAGGTGGTAATGACGTTTGTGTTTGTGAATGAAAATTTCTGGTTTTTCTGGGTTCTAAAAGTTTTCTGGATAATATAATGGTCGACCCTTCTAAAAACAAACGCTCCAATATTACCTTTCATTTTTGAATCTCCGCTACTTTGTTCACACTCAACAAAAATTAGTTAGCAATTTTTATACGTTTTAAGCGCTTTTTAACCCAATAGTATTTCATCTAGATTGAAATATATTCATTAACGGCACTGTCTGTTACGTCTCTCGTGTTACACGAGTTAATGCAAGCGTATCGTGTACAAAACGTTTGCATGACATGTACGAAATCTCCTACAGTGGATCTCCAATATGGGCCAGTGGATTTTGTGGGTTTGGTAATATATGCTATCTAAGTAAAGAGAAACAGAGTTATTTTCGGTTATAGTAAGCCTTACTAAGAAGCAGAGTTGATCAAACTTGTTTTGCCCCTAATTCGATTTATTCAGAGAGTTTGTTTGCTAGAGAGAGTATTGGTAAGCATCATTATCAAAAAAATCTTTAAGACACAAGAAACTATCAGAAACCACTTTGATACACTTCCATACTAAATATGATTAAAGAAATTCAATTTTAGTGAGCGTTTAGGCCTGCGTTTGTTCAAAAGATTTAATTGAACTGGAATTAATCAGACTCCAATTATCCGAGAGTTTAATGGTATCAGTCCATGTCCCTAGTGTAAGAAAAAATTGCTACATTCGCCAAAAATGTACCGAAAAAGTCGATTTTCGAAATAGAAAATTTATTCCACAACTTTTCCTTCCCAATCATGTATGATAACTGAAAATCTCGAAAAACATAAAGCGAGCGGATTGACACATAGATTAAGGATTAAATCCTCAGAATTTTGTTAATCGATTTTCGTATTTGTAAATTTTGAAAATAAAAACGTTGGGAGATGCGACAAGAGTTATTTTGAATTAAGATGACTTAGACGAATTAAATATGTTTTTTAATAGACTGTGTTTTCCATGACCGTGGAAACAATGAATTAGTGTTTTGGTTTTCCTTGATTTTCCGGTCGCCAAATAAAAAACGTTAAAATTTCAAGTTTATGGGAACGAATTACGCTAATGGCTCGGCTAATAGCGAAAACCATTTCCAAACAAAACACTTACCAAGCAAAGAATATTTTTAAAAAGTCTGAAGTTGAATAAATTTAAAATTGCAATTAGGCCCAAAAAGGTTAAAAATTAAAATTATTCGTTTTTGCTAATTTTGCTTGGTCTAGCGCAGCTCAGATCCTTTTCTAAATTGAATGTATTTCGCTTGTAAGAACTCGGTTGCTTATTATTGGCGTTTTTGTCGATAAAATAGAGATAGTCGTTTATAGCTTTTATTAACAAGTAATGAGTATAACTGTAACTATAAGTAGGAACGGAATTGTTCTACACTGAAAAATGTCAAGTCTATGCACGTACTTCTGTTCACAGCCCATAAAACCGTAGAGATTCCTAATTATCCGTTTTTCTTTCTGTTATGTAACCTTTTATTGATTTACTTTTTGTAGCAATCTAAATCACATGTGTTGAGTTTCTTTTTGTTGTTATATAAATCCGAAAGAGATTTGCTCGCCCACACATAATCATCTATCATTCATTCGATCATTCATCCAACCAACACTTACAAAAATTACCTTATGCTATACAACAATCAATTCATCACCATCGGTTCTGAAGATACACGTTTTGCTCTAATTTTCATCGAATGTATAGGCAACTTCCCTGCAAAAGATGTTACGTCAAGGTGTCACGAATGTTTGTTGAACGAAAGGTGAATACCTACACATAAAAAGCAATACTAAAACATTCATTTGCAAATAGAATTGGGATATCCACATTGAAATATCTCACATATTTAAATCTCAGAAAATTTCCGATCGGAATCGGTGTTCCGCAACACTAGGGAAATGGGAAATCGACTAGAAAGAATTACAATGTCGCCCGTATACTTCGGCATCGATGGTGAATATATGATGATGTAGTTGACATTGTGTAACGCATAAAAAAAAATGCCGACATATACACTTTCAACATGTTTATATTATACACAATGTTCGCATGTACACGGATACAACATAAATTGAATTGACGAACCAGAGAAAAGTGTTACTACTAACCTTACCCAGTGTCGACAAGAATTCACTTGCCATTTTGATGTATTTTGTATCGAACTCAAGTTTAAAAAAAAATAGTGAAAGTTATACCGAACTCGAAATTTCCTGTTTATTCGTCGTTTCTCGTGGAACAGGAAGGACCATCAGGAAAAACATACTAAAAAAAGTGGAATAAGGAATCGAACACAAATGGTTGAATTAAAATCGAAGTGAAATGCAGTGACTATTCGACGAAATGCCTGTTGATTTCAATCTATTTTACCATGACAGAGTAAAATAAACCAGGCAGGGAGCGGTTCAATTCTGAAAAATCAAATAAGGGCTCTAATACACTGCATGAAAATGAACTCAAATGAACACTGACATAAATTGAATTCGCAAACTATAAGGTCCGTAGTCAAATCAAGCGCTAATGTCTGATTTATTCTACTCTGCCGTGGCTCTTCGCAAAACTGAGGTATAAAATTCCAAGATATGAATACCTTTGCCATAACAGTTTTTTAAGCTCACAGCACCGACAATCTGATTCAAAGTAATAAAGTCGTCGTATATGCCTAACTTCTGCTTGTCTTAATTTAGGGTTTCATTGTTTACGTAGAAAGCTTGTTTATTGAGTCTCTAGGCTCGGTATGTGGGTTGGAATTAATGTAAAGTTTTATCATTTCTCTGAAATTGAACTAGATCATGCACAAAAAGCACTTCCTACGAAGTTGGTTGGTGGCAACTTATGTTGAAAATACTCCAGTTTCAAGTTTCCTGTCGGTCTGATTTTTTAAAATCAAATTTGGTTAATTTCAGTCGGTCGCATTTCATGAACAGTTTCTAGATATAAAATGTTTAGATTGCCCTAAATGGAAGTTATGGAATTAATTTTAACGAAAATTATGGCGACAGCATTTATAACGATTCACTCATTATGTCTTTCCGTAAAATAATCGATTACATTTTACAACAATAATAAAACGAATCACGTAAACCGCATTTAATTTGATTGCTTTTGTTCGGTTAGTTAATAGAACATTACGTCCGTGGTGCCAATTTTTTTTTTTTTTAGAGTGTAGACGTTATAGCCCGTCCCGAAGGGACCTACTCGTCAAAATCAAAATTTGGAACCACGTACGTACTGGTGCTTTACGTGATTAGGCAATGGTATAATTTGTATGAGCGAAGCGCCATTTTCATTGCCCTAGCACGTAAAATATTTTCTGCATTTATTATGATTTAAAATCGAGGTTGTCCCGCACTCTTTCAGATTTATAGTTAACTGTAACCCAACCAAATTAATGACGCAATTTACATCAGCTGTTATTCAGCTGATCCAATCATACAAACTCACTGCCTTATACGAGTTAAATAGTCAGATGGGAGAGTGGTAGTTGCGAAACCGTATAAATACGTATAAGACGATGAGGTTGGAATAGTGGATCAGCTGAAAAACAGCTGAAGCAAATAACGTCATAGATTTGGTTGGGGTTAACTGTGTTTATCGACTGTATTTATCTGGATTTCTGTTTTTAGATTAACTGGATTATGTGGCAGTCTTTGCGTCGCTCATATACAGTTTTAATCAATTTATACTTTGACAAACTTCTCAATCCCAACCCTTCCTTTAAAATTTTCAAATTGTAATGCAATTGTCTTCAATGGGTAATATATAGTAACAAAACTCTGTCCATACATAGGGGGCTAAATCCGCTGTATATACAAGTAATAAGTTTTCTTACCTACTTTCGTTTAACCAAGGGTCGAAAAAGATTCATTATAACCCTCTAGGGTTGAAAAGTGAATTGATCTTAATTTCTTTGATTGTCAGCAATAGTATTTTGTTCACCAAAGGAAAAAAAGTTCGAAAATTCATTTCGATGGTATTCTTCATGGCTAGAACGTAGCGAGGTCAACGCAACGTTTTTCACAACAAAAACTACCGAAATTTCAGTTGAGGTGTGAAAATTACATACCTCGAAATAAAATTGAAAAGTTAAATTTTACTGTGTTTATTGACCTCGGTTTCGCATCGGATCAACAAAATACGCACGAAAACTCTACATTTTATCCCTTGTTATGTAAAAGAACGGTGCGGTAAAAAGCGGTGCGAAGCGATGCAGATTGTTATCTGTTCACCGAATAAAATGAACTGCCTTATATTATGCTTATGTAAATGCAAATCCTTCTTTTCGTTGAGATTTTCGGTGAAGTAAAAGGCCTTTATTGAGTGAGAAATATTTAAATAAATTGAATTCGTCGATACACTGCAAAAAGTTTAGCCTCGAAACGTCCCTCGAAGTCATTACAAATTCATAATGATTAAATTAACTGACATCTCTTAAATTCATCAACTCTGACTGGAATACATAATAATATTCTCTCCCTATCGTCCTTGCCTAAATGTTATGATTCCTATTTCTTCGCATGCTTTTTGTCATGGAAACTCATTCCCGTTCACAAAAGAAATGGTTAAGGACACTCATTTAAAATGAGTCATTTTACAACGTTTAGTCTCAAAGTCAAGGGAAAAATGAGATTGCAATTGACTGTTTTTCTGAACATACCAGTTAGCTTTGTCCTATAACATCTGTTTTCACTCTAACAATGAATGGAGTAACGATTTTTCATATTTCCATACATTCAGGCAGATTAAAAAAATGAAAAAAGTTTTAATCAGCAAAAGCGAACTAATTTTTTTTTTATGAATAGTAGTTTTCCGCTACATATTTTCGAATTAGCATTCGATTTCTATCGTAGCCATCGTAATCTAAAAATTCTACCTACTTTAGGAAAGGGATCGATTGTATCAATTTGCGTATTGAATCCTCTTACAAAGGTTCTTTTTTAATTGTATTGGAATGAAATGAAGTGAAGTCTTCAGATTGAAGTTTGAAGGACCTTTTTTGTGTGTAGGCATGATGTAGGCATGTAAAGGTCTTCGAGTGCCGAGTGGAGTACAATAGATTATTCAATAATTTCGCCATTTCATAAATATATACAAATTCAAAAATTCTCATCCATCCAGACAAAACTATACAAAATAGACTATACTGAAATAGCAAAAAATCTCTACCAGGTCAGTAACGATGTAGCACAACAGTTGGTTGAAGAGCACAGTATGAACATTATTACGTGTCGTATTATGGTAGTAATTGGAAGTTATGTTGATGCAGTCTTTGTTCCCATTCAAAATGAAATTTCAATATTTTTTGTATCCTTATATTCTATTCATCGCTCGGTAAATTATTTGCAATCATAATATTTTTCACCCAGAGGATGTGTGCAATTTGTATGGAGGTTATTTAGAAATTTCAATTTTCCGTCATTTTAAAATAAACGAAGAGATTGTGTCAAAATAGTGTTCTGTATGCGATTGGGAAACATGTAGTTATTTAGTTGGGGACGGCACCAATGGAGTATTTCACCGAGCCCTGTCTAACCCACATGTCACCATCAGTAAAACAAATACTTGTGATAGTGTGGACAGTGTTAATTTTGGGGATAATGAGAATTTTATCAATTGGTAGAATAATGGTTTTTATGACTAGGCCTTAACCCTTTTTTAATTCAAATAATTCCTGTGGGACACTAAAAATATTCCATTCTATGTAGCTGGGGTACTGACTAATAGGCTATTGGGTTTCACCGGTTTTCTTCAATTTTTCAATACCATTTCTTTACCGGCTGACTGCCTGCTTGTATACATCAGGTCGGTTCATGAAAAATTTCTAATTTGATCTTCCTCAATCAGTCATCAGAGCAAATATATCATCAACTCTATTTGCAAAATTCATTTAATCGAATTTCGTTAATAAGTCAACTAAACGAGAAAAAAACAGCAAAAAAAAGTTAAGCTAATCCAATATTTGAACACAACCTGTCGCGTCGATGTTCAAACGTTCAACCTAACAACACTGTCATCAATTATACTCACAAAGAAAAGTTATAGCTTCGCCTCGCATCAACAAATATCACTACTGTTGAAATATCGCGACCCAGCATACGTTAGGATGTTAGGATAATAACTATTACCTTACTAGGGAGGTAAAGTTTGTAAGGTAAAGCAGTATACTGCACTCGGGAAATAATTTGATATCTTGTATGAGTAAAAGTACCTCTCAAATATTGTGTCTCGCTTCTCTCGAGGGGAAAACCACTTTTTTTTATTGACGTGATTAACATGATTAACCAGTGATTAACATGATGATGAATTGGTGATTTACCAGCATTTGACCGGGGAAATCGTCGCAAAACTACAAATAAACGTGAAATACAGCGGTTAATCAATGTTAATCACCGATTAACCGTTTGGATTCACGAAACTTATGTTTCTGATTAACAGATTAACCATGTTAATCACAAAATAGTGATTTCCCTCTCGGCTTCTCTATGGCTTGCAAACTTTGCGCTTAATGTAATCGATCATTTACATGGTCTCTGCTCTGTAATTTACTAACGTTCTGCGCGTGTTGAACTGAAATGAAATGCATATCTTTCTCGAATGCCATGGAGTACGTCAGTTACTGCACTAAATAGGAGGAGTAGGTAGACTTGAACAAAGCTGAAACCGATCCCCATGTGAAATTGGTCTGCCCACAAAACGTGATTGAAACGTGATTTTATAATATTTTTGGAATGCAAAATTGTTTCATTAACCTTTAAACAAAAGTCCTGTAACAGGGAGAGAAAATCATCGTTGATGGTCTTGTCATGTAAGATCTTAGAAATTTTATGTTATTTAACGCAACAGCGAAATGAACCACCATCTAGTTTATCTAAATATACCACAAAGCCTACACAATCTCTTTTGTGCTATGGTGCTGTAATCCATAATCCAGAAAGTATCACTAAGTCGTCATATTTTACTTTTTTCAGGATATCGGTAGATGTATTTTAATACGGTCGGTTGAAGGCGTAAAAACGATAAATATGTTTCGTAAAAGTCGCAATACATCGACATTTCCATTCACTCTTCTCATCTAGAAAGTTGTTCAGCTACTTACATTTAATAAGATAATGAAACATGAAGTATAAGGTAGATATTTCACATTCCTCACTTACAGATTAAAATAATATCGCACATTATTCAACTTAGTCAGTATATTTGAATGACATACCCATTTATGACGAGGGATTCTTTTGAAGATCGACATTCCAAAATCGGACCCATTTTCGCGGGAGATGGTTTATATTCGTCAACATGTTGATACTGGTAAAGCTCCCACACCATCGCTCAAAATAAGAATTATTGAAGTTACCTGTCGGAGCTTTCGGAGATCTCATCGAAATGGATTTTTTTACAAATGAAAGATTCAAAGTGGAGACGGACGGGCGTTTCCTCGTATGGAAAGAAGTGAGTGCTATGGCGAAAGAGAAGTACTTGATTTTAGCTCTTCAATGAACCCATGGTCATGCAAGCCACTCACATCTATCGGTCACAAAATCCATACGCGGAAACGTCATTTTTCGACTTGTAGAGGCCTACCAGTACATTCTAACAAAAAAAAAAAAAATTGAAAGTGGTTTCGGCGCCTATGAGTCAAAACTTCTCCAGGTAAATATAAACTCTTTCCCAGTAAAATGTGTCCGATTTTTGTAAGTCGATTTTCAAAATAATCCCTCGATTGAGATACACTCTCTTTCAAGTTTTGCTACCGTTCCAACAATTTGTTTGCGAACGTGAAACAATCTTACACAAACAATTAATAAAGTAAGAGCCCGACTGATGCTTTATAGTCGGTAAAACAAATGCCAGCGCAAACTTTTTACCACCCCTCCAAATGTGTTCAGCAAATCACTGCAAGCTGTTCGCATCCACATTTTCATTTATTTTATGTAATCGAATAAACTGGAATAGGAAAATTAGATTTTCCCATTTTGCTTATAACGGTAGTTCTTTTCTTAATTCGGAGAAATTATTTTTTGACGTTGAAGTGAGCTGATGTACAATTAATTGAATTTCGAAAGCACCAGACGTTTCTTAGAGATTTGCATGAGATTCTAGGAAATTACCGGAAACGCAACAATATTTTTTCGCTCCTCGAATCTATTTTTAATTCAATGAATAAACTAAACACTAAAAATGGTTTTCTGCAGATTGAGGTTTTAAAAGTAGTAAGTTGTGTCTGTTAATTATTCAAAAATGGAATGAGAATCTGAGGAAAGTTAAATTCTGTTTTCTGGTTCATGAAATCCAACTTCATTTTTCAATTAATTCTTCATCAAGTTATTATAAACTCAAATCCATTTCGTTTTATATTGAAAGGTAAAAAATGTAAAAATTTATTGAGATGGTACCTGCCTGTTTCATCTCGTTAAATTTACTGTTCTTTTTATATCATACACTCCACCCAAAGGGCACATAAGAATGTCATACGAAATTCGTTTATAATAAAATTTGAAAAAAAAGAGAGAAAAACAACAAATTTTCCGTTCGTAAAATGGTTAAAGTTTTTCTCGTTTCGAAGGCACACAAACATGAACACATTGAAGAAAACTGTTATCGTAAAATATAAATTTATAAAAAAGGATGGTCCTCATAAGCGACGAAAATATGTTTTTCTGATTTTATGGGCATATCTCTTTCATTATTATTCAATAAAAAGACAAAACATTTAAAAAGGGTTGAGTTTATATATCGCACATTTAAGTGCCATTAAAGTTGAATATAATACGATCTATGTGTTTTACATTTCGGTCATATTGTCGTTAACGGCATTCAATTACAACGAGATATTATCAAAAAGACAAAGTTTAAATTTTTTTTCAATTATTAGTTATCAGTTGTTAACAATACACCGAGAGACAGTTACCGAAAACCGAAGTAAGTTGCTCAAAAACACGAGTATTTTATGAGTATCACAAAGTGGTTTCCGTATTAATGAACTACGTACCAGAATCCAATGTATTCTAGTTTATTGTATGTTACCTATGTTACCATGCGAAAGTAGAATATCACTAAAAAGAATTCACAGTGAACCAAAAACATTCTTCATGTAATGGATCGTGTGTAAGTAGTTAGCCTCATACCGAATTATTGTCTTGGAAGTTCGTGAGTTCAAAATCACTGACACATTAATAATATATCACATAAGCGAAAACGAGACAACAACATAGATCTGAAGTGTAATTTTTGAATTATTCTTCTAGTTAAGTAATTCTGACATCCGAACACCGCACGTACGTAATAAAAAATTATGAATGCTAGGTGATATATGCAACGAACGAGCGAATATATCAGACACCAATCGTAATCTATCAAATGGTGGGAACAAAGGCGGTTCAGTCTGCAGTCAGCAAGCGCTTCAGTAAGGTGCTTGGCTACGTCGTAGAAGACATTCTCAAAGAAGTTCTTAGGTCTGGGTTCGGCTGGTTGTCAAAAATGTCATCAATAGTAATAGATTAACATATAAGTTAACAAAAATTAATGGATCATTTCAGAAGGGGAAACTACTATGTAATGGTCGACTTTCGCTTGGGGCAGGCAATAAAATCAAATGTTTTTCACAACAAAGACTTCCGAAGTTTCAGCGGAGGGGAAAAATGTCTATTTTCTCGCCTGCGTTGTGAAAACCTTATTTGCTTCACTCACATTGTCCTAACAAAATGGCATTTATTCTGATGACAACACAGGTGAGAAAATGTTAGTTTTTCAAGTCTTTATCCATAGTGTTACGTATTATGGTCTCGAAAACACTGGATCCTAGTTATAACTCATGCATTCATCAACGATCAAGTGTGCTATATGAATGAACCGAATCGAAGTGCACACGGGATTCATTCATGTAAAACGAGAGAAAATAAAGGGATTATTAGCGAACAGTTCGCGGGGACAACATCCCCAATTTGAGATCGTTTTCATTCGTAGAATATAGAAGCGTAGAATTCCCAACAAGTGGCGCAGTTGGAAAACAAAGGAAATAATCCTGTTCGTGAAGCTCCGAAGGCCATTATTTTTGCTCGTTTTATTTGGTGCAGCAATTGGTGACGTCAATATTACAAAGAAGAAATTGGTCATCTGGAAACGGATCCGAAACTGGAAACTTGAAAGAATTACCGAAATTTCTGAAGAATAACGAAAAGTGTGCCAACATCGTATCGATGGGGCCGATGGAAATCGGTAATGTGAGAAAGGAAAAAAGGATCAAATTTTTCGACCGAAATGTTGTACAATCCATATTTTCGTGGAATTTGTTTGAACTCATTCATCTGGACTACACTGTCACATATATGGAAAAATGTGAACGTGAAAGTTTATATCGGCGAACCATCTTTTTCTTCAACCGGTGTACTGCGTCATTCATGGACGAAGTTGCAGCATTCGTTTGAAGAGGCAGTCCTATTGGCTAGTGCGTGTAGTGATTCGCATTAGTAAATTCAAACCAGTCGTTCAGTTGGACCAGTGAAGCCGACTGTTAGTGGAATCTGAACAAGCTTCTTGAAATTCATACTTGCTTGGAGTTGACCGGAAAAATTATAAAGAGTAGAAGTGCTGTCGTATAACAAAAGATTCAAATCGTTGGTTTACGTAGAAGTTGGTTGATCGTCGTTCCATTCAGTAGATTTGCATTGGCTGTTCAAATCAACAGTTGATCCAGAAGTTGATCGTCATTTGATTCAGTTCATTAGCATTGGTTGATTGGTCGACGGAAGAGACATTGTCATTGGTCGGTAGAATCCAGTCGTTGGACGACGGAAACCAGTAGCGCAGTTGCCTTGGACCAGTGGAAGGAGTGAAACAAGCAAGATTGGTTCCACGAGTGCGTTCGGGCCAAATGATTTGGCGAATCGTTCGTTGCAGTTCATTTTCGACTAGGTGAGTGAAATAGAAATAGCTATTTTGCTACCATGTGCCTAAATGGAAATTTTGCGCAATAGATGTGGCAATTGCCAACCCGAGGCGAAGCCGAGGTTGACAACACATCGTATGCGCAAAATTCCAGTGTATGCACAAGTCAGCAACAAGATTTCATGTACTGTACACTTTCATCGAATGAATATTTACGCACGCAAAATGAATATATGCGCACTACAGTACATAAAGAGACATTTTTTCACCTGAATCGTCTGGTTTTTAAAAAATGTATAACAAATTGATGTTTCATTGAGAAAAAAAAGTTCCTCATACCGCAAGAACATGAAAAACGCCTGAGTTAATCTCGGGGAAAAATAAGAAGTTCCAAATCTAGCGATTTGGTGCCCTCACTCTGGTCACAAACTTCGCCCGATTTTGGTAAATTTTCACGAATTTTCTTGATTTTTGTGAATTTTTGCGAATATTCGCTATTTTCTCAAAACGTTGTCACGAATGCAGTACGAAAATTCACAAAAATCGAGAAAATTAACGAGAAAATTCAGGAAAATTGAGAAAATTTATGAAAATAGGAAAAACTCACTAAAATCGAGAAAATTCGTCAAAATCAAAAAAAAAAGTTTTGTGATCCATTTGGTAACCAAATGCGTAACTTATTATCATTTACTCATTTGCATTACACAGTCTCATTCCAGGTTGCTTCATTTGCATATACATAACAACAAGCAACAACTCCATTTGAATGTTTGCGTCCAACCATTTTATAACTTATAAAAACAATGAAATGTATATTAAAGGATGTTGCAGAGCCTAAAACTTGATTCTCTGAAACCCATTATTGTCGTCGAATATTCCATTCAACAAATTTCAACATAATTCCGTATATTTTGAAAGAATTGAATATCGTTTCATTTTCTACGAACATCTGTTTCACGAAAATTCAAAACGCTAATCTTAAGATTTCTACATTATTAAATGAGAAACAAAAATGTGGCTAAAGTCATCTATAAATATGTGCAGAAGCTTTATTAAGTGAACATCATTTTGTATATAAAAAAAAATAAGTTTATCATCCTATATCTATATACTTAGTGGAGAGAAAAAGGTCGCAGGGCTCGAAATGCTTTCTTCACTCCCTTTTGTTATGCTTGGTGGAGGTGGATGTTTTATATACAAATTTTGTATGCATAATATACAAGATACAATTTGCCTTTATATGGCTTGGAATTATACGTAGAAAAAGCTCAAAGTTAAAGGGGTTAACATTGAATTTATTGGGTCGCTTTGAACAAAAAAAAATGTTTTTTTTGCCACGTACTCGGTTTTTTTTTGTATAATTAAAAAATCAAATTACACTCAAAAGAGAAAAAAAAAATGAATTTGTAATTGGAAGTTTCATGAAAGAGTTACCTTTGTTTGGTAAATCCCTTAACACACGCAGCAGGATACAGCAACTTTATATCAAACTTTTTTTGTTTTGTTTTTCCTGTATGGTAATATACGGTTTTTTTTTTTCGTGTTTGGATAATAATTAAAAAGCAATTTTCACTTTGATATTTAACAGCCCGCAACGATGGAATTCCACATTAAAACAAAATGCTCGCAATTATTCCCTTCTTTTTTGCTTTGAGTTTACTGATTGCAGCTTAATTATTTTATTTTTTGCTTTTTCAACTCACTCTCTCAGTGTATTTAGACTTTAATTGTTTATTCTTTTGAAATGCTTGAAATTTGTTACACGAAATAATTTTCACATTAAAATTTTTCCAAAGCAAAAAATGAAATTGAATATTTTCACACACCACACACTACCACAAACGTGTTAAATCAAAACAAAAAAAAATTTTTTTTTTGGTAAATTTTTCTTTCTTTTTGTATGTTGTAATACAAATCGAAGTCAAAGACGAATATCCTTCACCAATTACCAGCATGCAAAAGACGTAATTCTGGAAGTTTTAAATGGAAACACAATTTTTTTTGCTAACACTCAGATGTTAATTCGGATATGCATTGATTTTTCAATTTTATTTTTGGATAAACGAAAAATATACAGAGGACACGACTTCAGTCAACCGGCGCCATTTTACTAAGTCACTTTATGCGATATACAAGGAATGAAAATGAATAGAATGAATGGTCGTCGCGATGTCGAGGAAAATTGTTTTGGATATATATGTGTGTGTGTTGAGTGCTTAGGTAGGGATGTTCAGCTTTCATGTGGTCGTGCGTTTGTGCTATGTATATTTGTGTTAGTTACAGGATGAAAATATTGAATAGGATGGATTGTGGATTTCACATGTAACGTTACACCATTTCAATTTTACGAATATTTTTTAGCAATCAAGCATAAAGCTAAGAGGACGTTAGGTCGTGAGCGTAACTGTAGGTACCCACAGCAACGCAAAGTAGACCTAATTACATTTTTTTACTGTACTTTGACAAGAGAACAAAAGAAAAATTTGAAATTGAGGTCTCCTTCGCGCAAATGAAAAATTGGAATTAGGTAAACTTCGTGCATAACGTTTTGATTAAATTTTGGTTCAGGCACACCGTGGCTTTGTTAATTTCTTACGGGTAAACATGTGTGTTAATCTTTCAAAGTTGGGAATGCTACTTGAAGATACTAACACTTCGAGACGCTCTATCGTCTATCCAAAGAAACATTAGAAACCACTTTTTATCGTTTAAATAGTGATCTATTTATAATTAATTAAATTTGTGCGCTGCCTACAAAACACAAAAGGGAAAGAAATAGTACACAGACTAAGTTCGTATCTGCTCACTGTTCATATAATATTAATAGCCACAGTCAATGTGAAACCTTGGTTGGCCTGTAGAGGCGCCACAATATTTTTAGTACTTCATTCTTTGAGCTCTGTTTTCAGGTGACATAACTTTGCGCTGGTAAAATATACATGAAATAGCAGTGAAGTTGGTTAAAGAAATGCAATTGAAATATACATAATGAAAATCTATTACGTCATGTCAAAGTGGAAGAGCATTAGTATAAACACGGCAGAGTAAAATAAACCAGGCAGGAGCAGTTCATTTTCGAAACGTCAAATAAGGGACCTAATACACTGGATGAAAATGAACTCAGATGAACACTGACATAAATTGAAAAATTTTGTTCGCAAAAAATACAGGGCTACTAGATTATTCACGTCCCTTGTCAAATCAGCGCTCCTGTTTGTTTAACTTTACTCTGTCGTGGTATAAAGTACAAAGTAGAAAAGCGTTTAAATCGAAAACTTCTGACTTAATGGTTGCACCCTGTTTTTGAGGGGGCGTCTTGGAATGTAGTGGGTGGATGACCGTCATAACATATAATACTATAAAGGCATTACTATTATATATTGAAACTTTATTAGGCTATGACGTAAAAAATATCAGCTCAGTAACATTTACTGGAGGATCGTTATTATCGCTGAACATCTCTTTTAATTTCAAATCGATGATGGAAATGGAACGGAAATCATTGCTTTAGGTGTCGACAGAAATCATCTGAATTTGTATTTTGATTAGTATCGTTAGAGCTGTGTATGGCTAATGGATATTAAGTTGGGGCTCAAGTAGCAGTTTAGATCAGGCATCAGGGACGAACTTTGGAGGCACATAAAAAATGCTCTCTCGTAAAGAATTTGTAAAAGGGTCTCGATTTGAGGCCCATACATGAGTTACCATTATTATCCATGATAATAGCACATATTTGTCAGAGACGAAACTAATAAAGTAAAAGATTTTGTATCAATTTATTGAACATACTTGTTTACTAGTTAGCATGCGTGCCGTTTGTCAACAATACAGCTTCATATCTAATGACAACGCTAATAGATCATATTTAAGATTCGACCGTAACTCACTTTAGTTTCGTTAAATGTTTCGTTCATTTAGTCATTTGTATGAGTTTTTGTTTACTTGGATGGCATGCCAAACGCCCTTGAACATGATCTATAGAGCTGTTCCAGAGTACTGTAAAAACGATTTTTGACAAGCCGAAAACGAACGAGAGCATCCACAGGACTAATACTCTCTCCAGCAAAAAAACTAATTTTATTAAGAATCCTTTGGAATTTACATGTAAATTACGGCGTAGTCAGTTAAAATGTAGAATAGTGTTTGTAGAATACAAAGAAATAAGGTGTGAAATTGACACAGAGAACTGAGAGTTTGTTTGCTAGAGAGAGTATTGACAGAACCAAAACCTCAACGTTTTTGCGAACATTTCGTCAACAATTGTTCTGGTTATGGCTCTACGGATGACGATTTGACAGATCAAATAACGTTGGAACACTATAACCTATGCACTTGGGTACAAATTTCGCACTTCTCAATGGGGCCATCCATTAACGACGTCGCCTTTTTTCAGTGCTGCCAGCATTATTAAATCATTAATAGCTCGACCAATATGCGTTTTCGTTAGTGATATGTGTGTTCAACACCCCCAGATAGGGCGTAAAAAACACATTTATCGGGCTATTAATGATTTGATGATGCTGACAACACTGAAAAAATGTGACATTATTTATGGATGACCCCCAAAATAAGGGACATAACTAATACCCCTTTGCAGCCGTGGTGTTCGTTTAGAACTTATGACAAAAAAAGGTCATCGAATTCAAAGTTTGGAAAGTGTACTGGCGATTCCACATTTATTTGGAAAACCGCCGTACCAGTGGCGCCAGTACATTTTGTCTGTAACACTTTTCCATTTTGAATTTTAAGTCATTTTCTAAAATAACATCATCTGATTGTGTGATTTATATAAAGAAGAAGATGAAGGACCCAAAGGTTAGCTTTTAGGCAATGTACATGTAAAGGCCAGACCATTCCATCATTCCTCATTTATCGAAGTGGAATGTCCAGAAATTCACAAAAAAAAGATTGCTGCTAATTGATGTGAGAGAATGTACCGAAATCAGAACTAACTGTTGATGGCAGTAAAACCAGAAATGTGTTGAAGCTAAAATAATAGCCGAGTCATGGGTTACTATACACTTTCTTACCTCTTGTTATATAACCAACGAATATTTAGTTTACTCTGTGTACATGCATTGAATATCGAATATATGCATTGAACGGCGCAGGATTCGTATTTCGTTTCGTTGTGTGTGCGAGCCACCGAAAGCTTTTCTTCCAACAATAATGAAATAAATTGGAATGAGAAACCATTCCGTGTAGACTTGGTGTGTAAAAGCAACAGATTTTTTCGAACATGCGCCGTAACGACCAAGTAGTGTACATTCATAGATCTTATTCATGGTTTTTTGAATGACAATAATTTAAATGGAAATTTAATTGAAGACAATCGACAATACCAAGCTATGCTCTATGCATAGCAGCATGTCATAAGCACCACATGATCTTTATACACATTTCTGTTTGAATTCGAGTCGTTTCCATTTTTCAGAGCATTGTAGGTTGCGCCATAAAACTCAATGAATCGGTGTCAAACAGCAGGATTACTGTCTCTGTGATTGCAATTTCAATTCAGGAATGAGGGTTTAATGTGTGTTCATTAGTGCAACGAAACTATTTACTGTTAGAGTAGCTGAATGAAACAATTCTTTATTTTCACAAAAATAGTGACACAACACCCGACCAAGCGATTCGAATTCCGTGCTATCACGGAGAATTAGAGATGTCCATATTGTCCGACTTCTCGGGACTCGTTGACTTTTCCGGCGGTGGTTCCGGTGGTCGGAAACTCTCGTCCAATTCCATCCCAATTTTTTCTTCCTCATCATAGTCCCGTGTCACTCGTTCCTCGGACACGCGACGCAGCTTAGACGATCGTTCCGGTGTACGGCTGCGTCGTTTCGATGATCTTGATGATTCCTTCGGTCGACTCGAACGACTTTTTGAATGTGAACGACGATGCTTGCTGCGAGAGCGTGATCTGCGATGACGGTCCTGTTTGCGAGACCTGTGATGGTCGCGTGAGCCGCGAGATGGAGATCGAGAGCGTCGAGAGGATCCTTCGGAAGAAATGAATGAGTCATTATAATGGACAGTTTAAACGATTCAAAATGACTTACTTTCTTCGCGTAACGAGTTCTTTCGATGGTCACGGGAAGATGACTTTTGACGAGAACGGGATCGTTTACGACGATCTTTCGGTGAGCGTGAACGTTTACTTCGGGAACGAGAATCCTTAGGTGAGCGGGAACGTTTGCTCCGTGAGCGTGACCGCTTTGGCGAACGTTTCCTGGATGATCTGAAAAATGAATTCAAAATAGAGAGACGAAATATGGTCGGGATTATCGTAAACGGAAGTGCAACTAAAGTACCTAGAACGATTTCGCTCACGCTTGCTCCTGGAACCTTTGCTCCTTGAACGTCTGCTTCTTGAGCGCTTGCTTCTGGAGCGCCTACTCCTTGAACGTCTGCTCCTTGAACGTCTGCTGCTTGTGCCACGTGATCTAGATCTTGTTCGCCGTGATGACGAACTCTTGTCCTTTGACAACATTCCAATAACTGGATCGATTGCGGCTGAAATCATGTTTTGGGCTTCTTTTACGATTGACATTGCTTCTTCGATCTCCCGTTGCGCAGCCTCGTTGCTCTTTGCTTCAGGCTTATTTATTGCCTGAGTAGAATGATACACATTCAACAGATCGCCTTTGTACTCTGTCCCTTGCATCATCAGAGCGGCAATAACACTCTTCTGCTCACAAAACTCAATCATAACGAATCGATCCCGTCCCTTATCAGCCCGCGTGGCATACTTTATCTCACCAGCCAATGCAAAATGATCCATTAGGTCATCCAAGTGCCAATCGGAACGCACGTCCAAAACGATGATGGTTCGACGAATTTCTTCAATTTTCTTCGCGTTTACAGGTAATGGCGGATACTCCGGCAAATTGTGTTCGACCAATTTCGGATCAACTGTTCTTATCACCTGGTTGGGATGAACACCATCGATTCGATTCACAACCTCGGCCGGTAGACTCGCATCCGAATCGCTCCAAGTGCCAGGAACTGAATTTCCATTGTTTGTCATTTCCAGTGCCTTAAATTCATCCGGTATCGACAGTACCGGGGAAACAATTAGTGCTCGATCGATGAACACCGTATTGGTTAAATGTTGGGCGATGACAACGCTTGATGCTTCCATAAATTTTATGTAACAAACACGCGAGAATACGGGACACGAAACGTCACGAATCGTTGGATATAAACGAATTTCATCAATTTTGCCAATGCTTCCGAAGAGTGACATCCTATTGATTGGACAAAACATAGAAAAATGGCCAACAAAACGGAAAGTTAATTAAAGAACTTACATCTGATCCTTCGTAGATTGTGGGGCGATGTTTGTTATTTGAACCACCTTTGTGGTCGAAAATCCGCCTCCGGTCATTGTTGCTGACTGTAAAATGAAAAAAAAAGAATTTTACACTGTTGGTTCCCAAGGTTCACGAGGCCTGAGAGATGATGTTTTTTATTTTATTGCGCGGTAAAATTTCTCGTGCATTTCAGGAATGGGGGACAACATTTTTGCATCAGAAACGTTAAAATGCTGAAACAGAGATGCTTCCATTTGGCGTAGTATAATTTGCATTACGACACTTTTAATAAAATTGTTCGCCAAGGTTCTCAAAGAACCTTTTGGCACATACGACAAACTAAAAATTGAAAGCGCTCGAATAAACATTGTTCAAGAGCTTCCTATGAAGCTGAAGCTTTACGCGGAGGAATATATTTTGGTATAAATGGAAAGTAGATTTAAATGCATTTAGACGAGCTGCCATCACAAAACGTACGTTTCCTAACAATTTTCGAAGAAAATGTGCAGATCACTGATGGTAAACAAATGTCCCTGATGTTGTCATCATTTAGCATATCGTGTACTTAATAATGTGCTGAGGAACTAAATATTAATAAAATGTCAGCTTTATTGTGGAGCGGTCAATGGAAACACTATGATTATCCTGGAAAAATTGTAACTTTCTATTACTATTTACAATAAAAATCATCGAAATGTGACAAAAACTTGTAATAAAAACGTATCGCAGAAATGGCTTTAGAATGGGCAAAAATTGTGGAGCAAAGTTTGTTATTTGAAATACCTTCGAAAATCCGCTGCTGGTTTATTGTTGATTGTTGCTATTTTAAAAACGATGTACGATATGCACGTATTTCACTTAAATCGAAATATCAGAATCATTTCGAGATGCATCAGAGTCAATTACAAAAATTGCAAGCGAGATGCCGGTCTTGCTCTGTCCAAAACTTTTGCTACAGACAGAAACGTCAAAATTGTCCCAACCGATTTTTTTAAATTGCCAATGTTCGTGCGGTACATTCCCAATGATAAAAAGATATGAATTGCTTTGAAAAAGTGAGGGATTTTGCGAAGTCTAAAAACACGAAAAACACTCATGTAAACCGCAAACCTTCAGGGGATTACAAAAAATAAGGAACACAAGTTTCGGGTGACGTTAAGTTCATCATATTTCGTTTGGTGTATTTCTGACGATTTCTATTGAATTGATGGAATGTGGTAAATGGGGGAAATATGATAGCATGAATGTTGTAAAAATATTTCAACACAACACTAAAATAGCCATTCCGTGAGGTTTGATATTTTTCGCAATTCCGGTCCATAATCATCACCTTTCCATGCATCCATTTAATGTCATTTTGAAGGTATTTATTTCACTGTATTCCCCGGACACAGCGCAATATGAACTTTTTTTTCGCACGCAGTGCGTTATCAACTTTTTTTTCGCACGCTAAAGAACCTATTACCTTCAACGAAGGCTAAATTTTTATAAATAAAAATCTTGCATTGACCAGAAATCGAACCCCCGACATCAAAAGGTTTTTGAGCACAAAGCAGCGACTTTAGACATTCGGCTATAGAGTCACACAATTATACCGAACGTATTGTTGAAGCGTATATACTAAGCATTGACTACTCGATTTCATTCAACGCGTCTCTTTACATCACATTGCAATGTGTATTATAATGCAGCCTTCTTGATCGTTCAAATGAATTTCTGTATACACAAGAATTTTAGAACAAAATGTAGGACATGTTTTGCATTGGAAAGGTGATTATGGCCCGAAATTGCGAAAAACGTTGTATCTACCACGGTAGGTATGCCGGTATTTTTATAAAAATACCTTCATACCTACCTTGGTAGATAAATAACTATTTATCAAAGTAAACACTGAAGGTAATGCAAACGCTCAGCGGATCATAAACTTTACGGAGCCCAAGTTTCGGGTTAATATGTTGTAATGTTGTAACGTTTGGCGTTATAATGTTGTTGTAACTGCGATAGTTAGCATTGCGGTTTGGCAATAGTGTTGCAACCAAAGGTAGTGACTATTCGCAGGCGCCTGCCAATAGCCAAATTATTGCTAAAGATGTTATTAGCAGGCGCCTGCGAATAGCATTTTCTCTTTTACACAGGCTATTTGCAGGTGAAATGGCCTGCCAATAGCATCTACGTTTTAACAAAGAGTAGAAAAGGCTTTTTTTGAGAACTACTCACAGATGGTTGAACCGATACAACTCATTTTCGAACGTGACCTGAGGATTTCAATACTCCATCGAATAAAAAAAGTAAGTGGTAATGCTTAGTTTCCTCTTACCAAAAAAGTACTCCGTATGAGAGACAATATTGAATTTTTTCAATTTTTTCTTTGTTTATTTGACAGTTTGCTCTTTCACGGAGTACTTTTTGTTAAGTGGAATGGAAACTTAAGAGGAAATAAAGCGTAATGCTCTCTCTCGACTCTCTCACAGAGTTTTTGTTGAGTGGAATGGATACTTTAGTGTTTAAGGCGAGGTTTAAGGAGGGTGATTTCTGACTAGTTTATTACAACTGGTCTCAGTGTCATAAGTCAAAATGAGTGAAACCGCACACACACTTTATTCATGAATTTTTGACTCCGAGATCAGTAAAATTTAACTGGTTTTCGCTTTCGTTAAACACTCTATTGGCCTGAAACGATAAAACAAGTGCCAGAAGGCAGTTTAGTTATCTTTCGTATGTGGTGTATCACAATAGAGTAAAGTAAACCAGACAGGATCGCTGGTTTTGCATAGGAACCTCAATTATCTAGTAGCCTTATTTTTTGCGAATAAATTATTACATTTTTGTCAGTGTTCATTCGAGTTCATTTTCATACAGTGTTATAAGGTCCCTTATTTGACGTTTCAAAAATGGACCGCTCCTGCCTGGCTTATTTTACACTGCCGTGGGTGTATAGGCGCTTTAAGCATGCACAACAAATTGAAATGTTATTCATTATACATATATGTATATATACATTCCTACATCGATTGTATACAGTATCCACACATAGATAACGTATACCAAGTTTGAATAAACTTACCCACAGACACAATTCAAAATTCTTCTATTTCACAACATTCATAAACCGAAAATCGAGTCATCAGCTGACATCATCAACACAATATTTTCGTCGGATGTATTTTATTTGATTCGAGCAAATAAATTCATTCAGAAAATTGCAACAGGCCGGCACGCAGTGAAAAAAGTAAATAATTTCAACTGGATTAGTTACAACAATTACGAAATATAGTTTCTAATTTTCCGGTTTGTTTTCATTTTGCCGTGTATCAGGAAGAATGTCGTCACAAATCGTAATGGATCTTGGCGGCTTATTGCCGATGGCTGAGAAACGAAAATTGTTGAATCAATTTATGTTAAAAGTCGAAGCGAATCAAGTGGATAACATTTTGCAAAGTTCAAAAAATCTACCGGCAACGCAATACAATTTGCTAAAGTTCTTGTTGGCCGATAAATTTCATCGGTTCGATTTGATCATTGAATTACTGTACGATGGTGACTCGTCGATTATCGGTCCGGCCACATCAAAATTATGGTTGTATGAAGGGGCCGACAGCCCGTTTAGCGATGGTGATTTCCTAATCAACAAACTGTTTCCGAATGTTTCCTATAATTGTCGACAGAAGGTGTTGTATCGAATCGGTCGTCATATTCAGGACGAACAGAAAGCCGACCAAATATGGAATTGTGTGGAACAGAAGTACGGATTTCATGTGGCCTTTCCGCTTCTACAAGCTTGCACAAGGGACAAAATCACTACATTGATTACGAGCAGAAAAGTCGAACTGTTGGGTTATCAATTGGTAAGCATAAAGCTGGAAACACACGAGCAATTTTGCGTTGATGGAATCGACAATTATGCTGGAGGATTTTCCATTGTTTAGTTAGTTAGTCAGTTAGCAGATTACAATGGAAAAGACAGCATAATTGTCGATCCATTGATTCTGTCATTAAACTTTAGAATTCTAAACTGAATTGACATCTGAAACAGGTACAAATACTGAAAAAGTATCCGGACATCGGGCTGGACTACATAAAGCATCACTTCACCAACATTGGCGGCTCTTCCACCAATTCGTATCGATCACCATTGGTTTATTTGTACGACAATCATCGAGACGATTTTCTGGACCTGTGCATCAACCATCCCGACAAAATGAATTCGTTCAAATTCGGTAGAGGTCGATCGACGAAAATAATTCGCGAATACCGGACAAAGTTACTGGAGAAGCCAGCTGAAACGTCTTCGCTTCTGAAATTCGACCGACTTCGACGAGAGTTTAAGCCCAGCGAGTTTCAAATGTTTTTCGAGTTATCATTCGGCAAAGTTCCGTCACTGGCAAGTGTGAATATGACCGATGTCTGGAAATGGGCGAACACGGTTCCGGTTGATCAACGCATTGATATGATCAAGCGAGCATTCATGAACTTGTTTCAAGTGAATTTGGATGAAAGTTTCGAGTATCTGGATGTGCAGTACATTATTCTGCTGCCGAATGAGAAACGGCTGGCGGCCATTGAGTGGAAAAGTGAAAACGATCAAAATTACAGCTGGCAATTCAGAGATTTGTACGTGCATTACTTCAGCGACGATGATAAGAAACGTGCGTATTTGCCACTGAAACCGATCAGTCATTCCGTACCGGAATTACAGAAATTACTTCTCATCGAGCAGGACGTTAGTAAGCGCGCAACTTTGAGTAAATATTTGCTGGAAACGTGTTACATCAACACCGATCTGTCGCAACTATTGAATGTCCTTCTGCTATTGAGCAAACGCTGTCGTAACGATCAGTGCGAGGTCCGAATAATGATCTTCAATGCGCTGGAGCTGATGATAAACAAAATGGAATTTGCTAAGGAGCACTGGGATGTTATCATTGAAATGATTCAGGTCTCACTCGTATTTGCCGACGCGCGCGATTACAGCGATAACAGCAAGGAAAAGTTACTGGAAAAGTGCATTGCATTTCATTTAACGGCCAAACTACCGTTAAACAACTTGGTGGCCATGTACATAAAATTGAAAATTAAGACCGGCTCAACTGCTTGGACAAATAGTTTCGTTAAGAGTGAAACGGACAGACGGAACTTGTTGGTATTGTATGCCAAAGAATTGGAAAATCTGCAAGTAGCAAACGATCTCCGTTCACACGATGGAACTGTTTTGGAAGGAGAACGACTGTCAGAATTCGTCGCTAACCTCATCGAAGAAATTTGCAAATTCAATAAAGTGGCAGCGAATGCCTCTCCAAAAGTCGAACCCATTTTGTTCGCGTCGAATCAATGGTTAAGAACGAGTCTCGAAAGAATTGCAAAAGAAGAAGAGGATCGAATCAACAAAAAGTCAAACGTTCCACAATCGCACTATTCATGGAACTTCGCCAGGCAGTTGGTCAACATCGTGCAAGCATTGCGAAAAGAAGAAAATCTCTCGCTGGATGTTGGACTAAATGATTCGGAGACTTTGTTTTCAAAAATACTTCACACTTCGCCTTGCAGTTCCATTATCAAGTATTTCATTGCCAAAAATCCATCGCTTCTTATGGATAACTGGCCGTCGACCCTGGCAAAAATGCTGAAAAGCGAATCAGGCCTTCAATTTATGAAGAATTTGCAGGCATGGAACTACTCAAATCTCACCGGTCCAGCCATTAAAGTATGTCAAGAGATCATCGATCAAACATTGGACCATGATTTGGACGTTACGATTCAACAGAAGTGCAATGCTGTATCAGTGCTCTCTGTCTTAAGCAAACCTGCTGACTTTCTGTCGTTTGCCGAACGATTTTATCCAGAAGACAGTAAGGTGGACGTATTTGCTGACAATTCAAAGGAGGAATATCAAATCCGACAGGCGATTGCCAAATCTCTGGTCAATGTCAGCGTATCACACTTAGCATTCCCAGCGGTAGAGAAATTCTGTGTCGGCGACTACCTAAAACTAGCTGTTGCCGCTCTGTACTCGCATTCAGGCCGGGCCTCTGAAGTTAAAACGTTAGAGTTTCTGCGACAAAAACTTGTTAAATCACCGGTGAGCCTTAAAAAACACATCATCCGTCTCTACTACGTCATCGGCTCTGTGGAACAGAGAATCGCTGCTTTCAAAGACATCGACAGTTCCAATATCACTATCCGATTCGAGATATTCTGCAGAGCTAATAAGTTGTTCAGATCCAGTCCATCGCAGGAAACGTGGGCAATTTTAAAAAATGCCATGGACACTGTGACCGAAGAAGACGCAACAATCGTTCAACTTTTGTACACAAAACCAAAATTAGAAACCTTTCCAATGGAATACATATCCGAGTTTATCATCGCCTGCGTAACAGCTTTAAGGAAAGTAAAACTGGAACATGTGGCCACGTTTATGGCCCATCTCGAAGTTATAATGGACCAGATACCGGAAAAGACACTGGACGAAATTATCTTGCACAAGCACGCCGAGCAAACATCTTTCAGCTCTTCGTTCTGCGTGAAATATATTCAAAATTCTTCAACTGAATCAATAGCAGAACATCGGCTTACAAACATGTGGCTTTTGCTCGTGAGTGTAATACGAAATGGCTGGGATACAAAAACCCCACGACCTTACGATTCAAATAATTTCGATTACCCGACCCGGCAGTCTGTCTTCGGATTCGTATCGAATTTATGCGAGAGTCGAATGGATGACGCATCAAAAGTGTGGCTGAAGACAAAATCCCTCCAGACTTTAATCGAGAAGTTCAAGGTTGAATCGGCGACTAAGTTCTTTAAAGAGATTTTGTATATTGAGCTTGGATTGTTGATGATGTCAGATGGGGAGAAGCGCGGAATGAGCCGACTAAAACCATTCGGTCAGAACTTGGCCCGTTTTACAGATAATTTTGTAGCGAAATATGGAGGAGAAATCGTGTTGATACTCAAGGATGTTGTCGGTGATTACGTGGAAAAATGTTTCGCCGATGAGTTCGTCCAAAATGTAGGAGCAGTTGTTGAGTTGGTGGATGGTATTCTCGAAACGAGCAAGACAAGGGCAAATCAAATTATTTCGATCTTTTTGCTGCGTAGTGCTAATCCGAAATCGGGCAACTTGGTGGCTACTTTGAAGAAAATCCAAATTGTTCTACAGGAATCAGATGATGTCGTTGCACAAATGTACGCCGGATGGCTAACCAACTAAAATGTTGTACAGTCTTGTGATCTATTGCCTTTTTGTATTAAAATAAATTGTTTTTGCTTTCTATGGAAACATTTGGTTTAGTGAAATTGAAAGGAAATTTCTTGGATGCTGAGCTTGGGACACCAAAGAAACATGGTAATTTAACGTTGCCAAAAAACGGTGGCCTTTTATCTGATTCAGTGCCTTAGCCACAAGACCATGAAGATAGGTATGTATGCGTTCGTTGTGAGTCGCCTCTATAAATTCAAAATCAGTTCTTCTGAACAAAAGAGACCGGTTAATCAACTTCGATAAGATAAAAGTAATTACAAAAAGCAACTCTGGTGAGCTCTGATATCTTCCCACCGCTAAACCATTGATAAGAAATGGAAGATTAGTCGTCTACAACAAATATTTATTGAACAGATTGAATGTCATTAGGTAAGAATCGTCGCGAGCGGTGTGCAGGATCAGTTATTTTTGAATCATTCCTGAATCTGAAAGACTGTTCATCAAAGTCTTAATATTTCATCGCCTTCTGGTATTGAAGTCCATGCATCTTCGGAACTTGGAACTTCTATTCGGACGTACAGTGCTTTACTGGTCGGTAAATGTGAAAAATGTACTCAATGAATTGCATTTACTGTCAGTTTACATTGCATTGTAAAAAATCAAAATTACTTTCCATAGATCAATTTCTGGCTATTCGGCTGTTTTTAGGTTGATCGTTCGGTGTCGGGGAATCTGGCACACGGTGCAGAAAGAATGTACTTTTAAACTACGTGAAAGGTGAACTCACACACGCAAGTTTATTGCTGCAAATGCTTTTTAGCCATGTCATGGACTTAATGACTCCTTTTACAAAATTTTGGTATCGAAAATTTGTGTGCGAGTTAACCTTTAACGTAGTTGAAAAATGCGTTATTTTAGCACCGTGAGCCAAATTACCCCACGCCGATCGTTCATAGTCACGCCAGAATGGTATATTGTACGTTTCGCAACACAACTCGAGATTTTGAAAAGAAAACCTTGTATCGTGTTTCGAAACAGCCATTATGGTGTGACAATGAATGATCAAAAAGAAAATTTCAAAAAAAATTAATTCACGTCGTAACGTGGCGTCATTTTCATACAAGGAAGCGTTGAAATGTATTTTTCGGTTCACTTTTTCAACGAATCGTTCACTTGAAATTCAAATAGGCACTCTTACCAAGGCTGTATACTTTGGGGAGGTCACGCAGATCGCCATTTTATTAGATACGCGGGAACACACCTTTTCCGTACAAACAAATTCACCAAAATTGAATTTGTATGGCGTGGTGAATTTTTTGTATGAAACGTGGTGTGTAACCCGCGTATCTGCATCTGCGTGACCTCCCCAAAGTATACAGCCTTGACTCTTACAGCGTGAATTGTTTGTCAAAATGATCTACGGAATGAATATGTTATTGAATCTTGCCTACTACGTCGTGAACAAATTGCGCTCTACCGTAAATTGGACCCTTTACAGATAAATTTGGGACTCTATCTGTAAACTGAACATTATTCAGTAAACATGCCTAATGTATATCCATTGCACAAAATAAGAAATTCTCAGCATATTTGTGAGCATCTGGTCACAAAAATGCATTCTCATACATACTATACTCTCTCAACTTAGCTTACTCATTGTTGCGTAGTGTCGATTCCACAGCATCCGATGACACCCAGTGTGACACTGACCAACCATTCTCAGTGGTAATTTTGAAGCCAGACACAAAAAAACCAAAGTATATAAACATACTGAAGGTAATGCAAATGCTGAGCGGATCACAAATTTTACGGAACCCAAGTTTCGGGTGAATATAAGACTTGTTATGTTGCTTGCGTGACGTTTGGCGTTTTAATGTTGGTAGAAATGTGTTATTCTGCATACAATTTTTTGTGTTGAGTATAAAGATGCAACCTAACAAAGTGAATTTAACTAGTGGCCAACATTGTAAAAATTATATTCACCCGAAAGTAGGGTTCCGTGAGTTTTTGTGGATTTGCATTACCTTCAGTATGTTTATATACTTTGAAAAAAACGACAAAAATTTTTAATTTGAGTTCCTCTTGAAATTCTGCGCCGGCCTCTAGACCCACACCATATCTATATAGAAAATTGGACAACTAATGGTACTGTAGTTGAGTAACATTTTCAATAATTTATGGTAAGCTTACAAATATACCGAGAATGTTGAATAATCAACTTTGGACCATGGGTTGTGATTTTCGCCATTTTAAGAAGAAGAATAATGACGTTTCAGGTCTATGACGCTCAGTAAATACACAATTTGTGAAACTATTTATGTTTCAGGCATGTGGTATACGTTGAATAAATCAGTTTCAATAGATCATTGAAGTGAAAAATCAAAAAGAAAATGTTGACATTGGCGCTGGCGATCAGTTTCGACGGTCAAACCATGAATTTTCATTACAATCCCATTGCCACCTCTAGCCAAAGTATATAAACATACTGAGTATGTTTATATACTTTGTCTCTAGCCGCCGTAAATTCAAACATTCAAACAGCGATATCGGTTAAAATGTCCCAGCCAGTAAAAGTAAGTTATTTTTTAACGAAAATCGCGAAAAGTCTACACAACGAACCGGTAAATTTAACCGTATCTGTTCAAACCGTTCAAATGAATTTTTGAAGTCTATTCTGGTTATTGTATGCGGCTATTTTGATCCATATGCACAGCCAATGTCAAAATTTAAAAATAAAATAGAAAGAGTTCGAGAGGTTCGAGAGCTTCGTGAGAGAGAGTATTAAAGCGAAAGAAACGAATCATCAGTAGGTGCTGATATGTGGAACTGTGAAGAGTGAAACATTAATTTGAAATTGTTAAAGAAATTCAAATTTTGTTTTCATGTGAATAATTGAAACGGATTTTTTTTTGCAATGAGCAATTAGGTTTAACTGAATTGAAAATTGACTACAAAACCAAAAAATTGTGTGACCGATCCTGTATGCATTCCCGAATTAATTATTAATCAATTGTTGTGTCAAAGAAGTCGGTCATAATAAAAAAGAGTCGTTGTGTCATTGTGTGAGGATAAGCGCGCGGAGTTAAATACACCGATTTCGTCTATTTGATTAGGAAAATTCGCCATCATTTTTACCGACTACATAATCTAATGTGATAATAGGAATTTACAATATAAAAAGAGGAATTGTGTGGCACGGCTTACCGTCATTTCCAGAGCGAGACAATTCGTACGGATTGAATTCAGTCGATTCTAACAATAACTATACTGTAAGTACCTGCAATCAAAATTAATTGGGAGTCTCACAATGATTTCAGTATTATCAAAATACCATTTAACGAACACACGTTATGAATCTCAAATGCATTATAATACAACTTGCGGTCATAAGGTATCTTCACGAAATGCAACGAAATACCTTTCTCCAAATAGCCAACGGATATTGCATTTTTCTTTCCACATTTCATGAATTTATTTTATCGATAAAATCCAGCGTTTGTTTATTTGTTTATTTGATTTTCAAATGAAAATTATTGCTATGGCCTTGAAGTCACATAGCAAACTGTCATCATTTCTTTTTGTCGTTTTTTTTTATTGAATAGAATTTTTACCTCGAAATTGTTCGCGTTTAATGTTTATAATAAATGCTAATTGCAAGCTCTGGAAAATATATTATCAAAACATTCGAATAGAATGTTTACTAAACAACGAAAATAATAAAAGAAACCTGTAATATGTGCAGCAAACACACGACTATGTGTGTACATTATATAAACACGAATTAATACAAGGTGCAAGCGACTAAGATACAGAGGAACAAGTGGATTTTTATAATTTTGAGATAAAAATCAGTGGCAACGTTTTTTCTATTCTTTCCTATAGATGATCGTGTCTTCAGTGGGGGAATATCATTTTGTTTAAATTATTATTATGACGATTTTTATGAAATTAATAGAATAATTTGTGCTTGTGATGATGCTACAAGACATGCTGTTCGTATTCCGAATAAATTGCGTATTTATGGTCGACGCGAAAATTACGACAATTTTTTTCAATTAACCATTGCGTTGATCGAATCAACATTATACTGTTAATGAAATCGTCGCGTTTTAGATCAATATCGAGACGGGGTAGAGCAAAATCAAATTTACAATTGACACGAATTAATTACGGCTTACTGCTCGTTCACGTAGCGACGCAAAAGAGGCCTATTCCAAATTTTTCTTTTCTATTCCTCCAGCCATGTTTGAAAAGAAAAGAAAAATTTGGATAAGGGCTCTTTCGCGTCGCTATGTATACGAGCAGATAGAGTATGACACTTAATTATCCAATAATTACGCCAATGAGTTAATTATAGTTTCCACTTAAAAAGAGCACTACGTTTAGCCTCCGTCTACATGACAGTTGTAAAAGAACTGTCACGCAAACGGATTGGAAATTGAATTTATTTCAATTTTTTACTCCGTTTACGTGACAGTTCCTTTGTTCTATTTTACAACCGTCACACAGTGTTCCAAAACGTTACTGCCACATTCATAAATCTATTTTTGACATCAGTACGTCACTTTGCGACCCCTTTATGTCCGGAATTACCCTACAGTAACAGTAGACTTTCGAAAAACCAAGAAAAAATTTTGTTGGTTTTTTGGGTTTTGGAGCCCATTTTCCCCGTGAGGGGTTTGTAAATTTTCCATGTTAAATATAAAAATCCTAAGGACGTTGCAACTTGCATTGAGACACCTCAAGCATACTCCTTATGGTATTTTCTATGTTCCCCTGCCTCTCGCCTTCACTTACTACTGCAGAAATGTTAGAGACAACGATTTTATTTCATGAGGCTTTTTTGAATTTTTTTGGTTATTGATGAAAATGTGGAATAAGAGATCTGTTTTACAGCGATTGGTGAGCAGGTAGGTTCGGGAACATAGAAAATACCATAAGGAGTATGCTTGAGGTGTCTCAATGCAAGTTGCAACGTCCTTAGGATTTTTATATTTAACATGGAAAATTTACAAACCCCTCACGGGGAAAATGGGCTCCAAAACCCAAAAAACCAACAAAATTTTTTCTTGGTTTTTCGAAAGTCTACTGTTACTGTAGGGTAATTCCGGACATAAAGGGGTCGCAAAGTGACGTATAGATGTCAAAAATAGATTTATGAATGTGGCAGTAACGTTTTGGAACACTGTGCGTCATGTAAACGGAGGCTAAACGGAGTGCTCTTTTTAAGTGGAAACTATACTTTACGGCCTCTTTTAGGACAAAAATAATAATCAAAATACTCACTTTCAATCGTCGGTTTCCAATGTGTCACCAGTATTTTTACGCAACATTTATGCGTAAGATTTTGTTCACATAAGAAAATATTGGAAAGGTTCATCCACCCTAAATATATATTCGCTACGATGATATTGCTATGACGATTGGGTAATTTTAGTGGATGTTATTTACATATTTTGTCATAGGAACGAAGGTCAAAACAAAGAATAAGAATAGCAGTTCCTTCGGTAAATGGAAAATCGTACTGTTATGACGTTAAGTTTTCTTTCCGCTACTCAATTATTGAACGGATTTAAAAATGGAATAGGATATTATGCCACAAGGAACGACAAGACACCTTTTGTTCCTAGTAGCATTGGTAAATTACTATCTTGCTGGGACATATTTTTGAGTTGAGATGTGGGAAGGTTGTATTTCAAAGCCGCGGGCGAGGAATCCATTCTACATGCCTCAACAAAAAATTTCACAGACAGAACGGTACTTTGTTTTCTTGCGATCAGAAAGTACGAAAAATCAGTTTTGAGTAGGGGTGTGCGATGGATAAAAGTTCGAGACTGGCGTAGTCCACAAAATTTTTTTATTGTCCCTAGATGTCAAAAATTCGATTTTCTCAATTAAGCCATTTTGCCCCAATTTTAGGCCAAACAAACACTCACGACACAAACATTTCTCAGAAACTTTTCTGTTCTAAATGGCCTACAACATTCACAAGAATTTAAGCCCACTTGAGCAAAAATTAAATCATTTTCCAGATGAATTTACGAATTTTCAAGACCCACTAAATTTTTCATAGTCGTCGAACTTCGACGACTCACGAAGAAGACTTTTCCGACAAACTTCTTCTGGACTTTATTTTTTTCTGTTGCATTGGACTCCAATTAGTAGAATAGGACTGATACAGCCTGCAAAGATCTCAAAGAAGTTTTTTGGTAGAGGTCGAAATAGGTGGGAGGCCGAAGACTCGAAAATTTAGCTTCTTTGATTTGTAGCAAGTTCTAAATGAATTTTTAAAAATTTTCAAAATCTATTTTTGACATCAGAGACGATTACAAATTTTTGTGGACTACGCCAGTCTCGATCCTTTATCCATCGCACACCCCTAGTTTTGAGCGAGACAGTAATGACGTATTTTGTGGCCTCAAGACTAATACTATTTTATATTCAGGCCCAAACCATAACAAGAAACCTGAACTGAATACTTTGTTTGATATCACGCAATTGCTGATGTGTAGTAGCATGTGGATTCGGTCCGTTTGAATATAAAATGAATGTTCTACGCTCCGTACTTGAAATTTTTCACCACCGGGGTCAAAAAGACACCTTTTTGTTCCTAGTGTCATAAAATACTATTCTTGCATTTTATCGACTCGTAAAGATTTATCACCCCGACTAAGTCGATTTGCGTCAGAGTGTCCATGAGAAAGATTGTGTAGATAGTGCATATCAATCGATAGATTAATTTGTTGATAGACAAAAAGCTCGATTGTAAATTGAAGTTTTTTTTCATTAATACGACAGACGTCACGTAAACCAACCAAACGAAATAAATCAAATGTTTTGTTCTTTATCAGAAGAGTATATTTTGTGTGGATAAGATTGATAAGCTGTATCGACACACGTATGCCATCCTTTTATCGAATGAATCAAAAATTTCACACTAATGGACAAAGTCTCCTTCTTGGCCAAGCGCAGTTGGATACATATTGTACTGGAATTCATTTCAAGCAAGGCCTTTTCAGCTGTTTTTTTAATGTTTTTGAGCTCAATCGATTTCATTCTTCACTTTTACATTAGAAAGCAGAGTTCAGGAAAATTAGGGAATTTTCTGGAATTTAATTCCGCAGAATAGGCCCACATTTTAAATGACATTTCTAAATTTGATCCTAAATCAAAAGCTCTAGGAGATCAGAAGCTTCAATTTGGCAGGTTTCAACTTCCCATCATTCTTACTTGCTCCACTTGATCCACGTGGAATAAGCGGAATATTTTCTTAAGATAATCGCACGCTTCAAACATTTATATTAAGGAAACTAAATACAACGCACATTAGATCGTACCTCATTAGTTGCGTGGAATTTCTGTTGATTACTTTCAGCAAGTTCAACTTTATTATCGAAGTAATTTAGAAGTGAACAAAATCGATCAATTGTTTCGTGTTAACGATTCACGTGGCTACCTAATCAAATTAAAATTGCATGCTTTAAGTCGATAAGCCTCTTTCAAATTGAGCTTAGTACCATCCCTTTCACCTGATCTTGTTTTTGTTTTACTGAACCAGAAACGAAATTCGAGAAGAAACGAAAAAAAAATCTTCCCATTCATATGATGATTATGTGACCGGTCAAACAACAAATTCTCTTTGAAATATCTATACGAACCGCGACTATACATTACAAATTAGAAGCATATTTAAAACAACGGTTACACAGCACAAGTGGTTTTATGCTAGTGTGTGAACTTACAACCATATAATGTATGTAATGCATAGCCTGATACCTATTCAATACTAGGTGTACACGCCGATACAGAGATTCCTAATACAGAAATTATTATTGTGTACGAAAAGTTATTGAACTGTGCAGTCAATGTATATGGCAAGTGATTGATGCGGAAAGCAAAGCGTTTGTCGTTCAAATTGCATAAGTATCCACGGTTTAGAAAAGTATTTCAATTAATTGGAAGTAATTGATGTTGTTCGTTAGTTTTTTTGTTTTTGTTTTTATTGAAGAAAATGTAGACCAGATCAAAGCCGAAGTTAATCAACCAAATACGCTGCTTTTCGGTTAATTTTATTTATTGATGGTTATGGGAGAGTGTAGTGTTTGTCTACCCGGTCACATAATTTTGGGATGTATGTAGGAATAGGGATTACATTGCGATCAGCGCTGATGGAGTTCATACTCATTTACAGTGGTAGGACAAAAATTTTGAGAAGGATTAACTTCTCGTGGTTATTTTAATTTACATTTTCATATTTCTAAAACATTGTAGCGTCGAATTTAACACGTCTAGTAAGACCTCCTAAAACGTGGACACTTTAATGCTTAGACAATCTATGAACGTTCCCTAGAGAATTACGAGACAGCACACAACTTGACGTTCAAATTTTTCTCTGTAATCATTAACTGTAGCTAAATTGAATAGTTCGAGTTATAATCAAAGTTTCATTGAGGTAAAGTCTTCTTATTGCCATCTTTATGGTTGAGGAAACACAAACATTTACAACAATAAATCCTGACAATGAAACAGTTTGTAGATGAAATAAATCGGTGAGCAATCCATGTTTGCTACACGAATTAAATGCAAGAGAAAAGTTCGATTTGGCGCAACGCAAACAGATACTGAAGGTAGTGCAAGACTTTAGCGGATCACATAATTTTCGAGTCCCTACTTACGACTGCAACGTCAGTTATTACTGCTCCGATATGATTACCATTAATGGTATTGATAGAATGTGGTGATCATGATGGTTCGAATGTTGGAATAGTTATTTAAATGACAAGGTGTGTGACCAGTTGTGTCGAAATCCTGGAGTAACAAGCTCCTTAAACTAATGAAAACTAAAATGAGGCGAGTAGTTGTTGCAATCACGAACCGCTGCTGGTTTAACGATTATCTCCACCGAATAGATTGGTCAATCGACCCTATCTGTTCTTGTGGTCTGGTACCTGAGATTGGCGTACACATCCTAAGGGATGGTCCACTCTATACCAATCTCAGGTTTCGCACCTTCGGGTATCATGAACTCCAACGACTTCTTATTGAAAACAAGAAAATTTCCCTCATAGAAGTAGTAAGGTCAGGGAGTAACGAACCAATGATTGTTGATCTGGGTTCCTGCTTACCAATTGAAGAAGCCTCTAAGAAAACTCTAATCTAATCTAATGACAATAGATAAACAGTTGAAAAGTCTAGTCGTGTGATGTGAGAAGTGAACGTTACTATACAAGGGAAGTAATCTGCTATCTCGTATCCAGATGAGTAAAATTATCCGAGTGCTTGATTTTTCACTTCAAAGCAACATTCATCGATACACTTACCTATGCATGTTAGGCGTCACTAGAAAACTAAAACTAGTAGCAATGCGAAGAAAGAGTTTCTTGTTGTTCTTATTGCCTTTCGGATGCAAAGGAACCGTCAGAAGTTCGCCGAAATAATCAAACATTTACCCATACTTTCAAATGCCTATATAAGACTATTTGCTTCGAAAGTACATGGAATTACCCTTCTAATCACATCTCACACGACCTTGTAGCTGGAGAAATTTCCATAAGAAAAGTGCATTTTTTCGGTTTTCGATGACCTCTCCGCTAGCCACACAAGCCTTGACTAATTATTAAAAAAAATATTTGTGGCCTCTAGGACCAATACCTGTCTAGCGGCTAATTCTAGCCACATACAAAAAAGTCCACTGGAAAATGCGTCTGATTTCAGCAGTTCGTTTTTCCCTTTAGTGTTTATTGACACATTCGCCTAACAACAAATTCATACGCAAAATTAACTTTTCAGCTTTTATCCCTTGTTATGTAAATAACTATTAACACTGCGAGAATCCTGGAATTTTATTGAAATTGTTAGTCACGAAAGCATTGCCTTGCGCTCGAACTCACCTACCAATGTGGTATGAGTTTTTGTAGCTTTGCAATTAGTCGGGAAACAGACAAAAATTTTATAATTTTTTTACATTCTTTACACAAAATAGAACAATTCTCCGTTTACAGAATTTCTTTTACGATAATTCAAATATTTTTAAAAATCATTTTAATAATTTTGTATGACTTTCTTCTCAATATTTTTCAATATTCAAAAAGACTGTCGGGAGACTGTCAGGAGGCTGTAAGTTTTTTAGAACAGTTTAGAACTTTCATTTACACACAAACAATAACAAAGGCACATCGGAGCCGTGTTATAACATTGCCGATTGCTGTATAAAGATGTGAGTTTTGTGGATTTTCATTTCAACTTTAAAAATATAAAATTGTCTTTTTTTCATGTGTTGTAGAAGAATTATTTTCTTAAAGTAAGCCTTTTTGTCAAAATAAATTATAAAAAGTCGCTGTTTCCCGACTAATTACCTTCTCTGTTTATACTGCGGAATTGGGTGGAGGTTTTTAATTGAAGTCTGTCGATGATGATTTATCGCATTGTTTTGTCGTATGACCACTTTGATTCTCTTTAAATGTGTGATTTGACTACCAAATCCTTTTTAAAATCATAAATGAATTAAACATTCAATTCAAACGCGTCTCGTCTAAACGAATCGCTAAAAAAGCGCTTATGTAATTTATTCAACATCACGTCGAAATACTAAAATGAAATAAACATAAAGTGAGGCACAAAACAATATCGTTTTCAATCGAAAATAAAAGAACGAACCTTGATAAACTGAAAAAATCATAATAAAAATACAATCAATTTAATATGATGATGTGATGAACGTTGAATACTTAAATACGCAGGTAAAAAAAAACTACTCAACTCTATCTTACAGGTCTAACGACTTTCAACAACTTAGAAACTGTAGAAATCTATATAATATTGTTAGTGATGAGTAACTTAACTCAACCTTATCGATAAGAATTTTATTGCATTTTTTCTTCTCTCCAACACAATCGAACCCAATGTAATATTTTCTACTCACAATTATCGACACAAGGTCACATTGAGTTACAAATAAATTTTTTTAGTTTTAATTTATTTATTTCACATTTTGTTCCATCGCCTGGAGAAATATTAATTTAATTCGAATCATCAATTATAATTTGATTGATTCTAATTACTACCAGCGCCCCGCACAATACAATATTATAATGAAGCTTTGTTGCTACAACCTGGATAATACCTACTATCGACCTTACATGCCGATGCTATTTTGAGAAGAGAAAAAAAAATCCTTCATTGTTTAACGTTCAATTGAGCGCAAACCTGAGAAAATCTGTACCTTTTCAACTTACAAATAGTTTTAGGTCAACTCAATGAATTAAAATGAATTAAAAGTTCATGAACACAATGTGTGTGTGTAAGGAACACTCTTTTTTATCTGAGACATTCCATTTCTAACTGTCGATACTGTTCCATTAACTATCATGTTTTCATTCTAAACTAAATATGTAAATAAAGGTGTTGGCAATTATCATTACCACAGGAAATAACTTAACACTTTTTGTGTCGTCAGAATTGATTTTTATTTCTTTTCTAACGTGAGACATTTTACATAAGCTGTACTTGCTAATTTAACATTCATAAAATTGAGAAGAAATTGATTGCCTTGCAATTGTCGTTTGTTTTGGAGCATTTAAAGCATAGAATTGACCCACCAAAAATCTCCTTAAACACTGAAGTTGACCGAAACTACCGAAAGTCACTTATAAACTGTTTCCATTATGTTTGTATGTAGGGTAAGACTACCAAATACGAGCCCCTGCAGTAATACAAGCTTTTTTGTCTTCGTTCGTATTACAGCAGCAGCTCGTACTTGGTAGCTTTACCCTATCAGACGTGCTTATTATTGAGCTGTTTTATTCCTACTGTCAGGGTTGGGCTGCGCTACTCGTACGCTACTTTTCGTTTTGTAAAATTTCTTGTGACCTTCAAGGACGAAGTTGTTCCTTACACATCCACAAACATTTCTTTCTTAACACGACGACATCTAATAATTCATCTGTGAATCAGGAGTTTCGATTGAACCCGCTTTACAGAGGAATTTTTAGATGTCGACGACTTGGCAAAAAATATTGTTGGAGTTGCAAGGTAAGGCTCGGAACAGGTCAGGTTTACCTGAACCTGACTTGAAAATACCTGAAACCTGATCTGACCTGAACCTGATTTGATAAATTTTGACCTGACCTGAAATGACCTGAAACCTGAAACCTGAAAAACCTGAATCTCGAAAACCTGACCTGACCTGATATTTTAGTTCTCTGGTACAGGTGTTCCAGATATAGTGTACAGCCCCCAGAGATGGGGAATGGGAAAATACCTGACGGTATGACTTTGATACCATGGAGTCATGGAAGATCACTCTTGTACCGTGACTAACAAAGTTTAAAGCAAAATATCCCGAAATCCATTGATCGTTTCTTAGAGCATGTTTGGTTCATTCGAAAGCGGTTCACTAGTATATCATATAAAGTTCCATGTATGTCGCTCTAAGAAAAGCGCTACCGATTCCGAGCTATTTCAAGACCGTTCATCACGAGATAGATCATGGAATTAGCCATATATGTGTCTTGAGTCATGGATAATTTTGTGAAAATTATAAGTCGTTACCAAAATCAAGAGTGAACATATCTGAAGCACGTTGCACATTAAAGAAACCATCTTCCGGGGCTAACACAAATTAAACATTTAACGCTGGCCCTGAAAGTCACAATGACACAATAGTCGTATGCAAAAAAGTGAAGAAGAAGTCGTTACCAAAATTATTCCATGAAACGCAATTTTAGATTTATTAGGTTGGGAAGAATTTTTAAGATTTCGATGGATTAGCCAAAAATATTTTGGGAGTGGCCTTTGCACGTCATAAGAAATTTCGGATCTAATATCGAAATTTTACAAAACAAAAAGTAGTGCAGGACTAGCGAATCACAACACTGAATAATGTTAGAAAGCGTTTGTCAGCTTAACCTTTTTCTTTAATTGGATGAACAGGTTAGTTACTAGATTCGTGCTAGTTATGAGCTCTGAAAGAGAAAATCGAGTCATGCAAAATGTTTGATTGAAAGAGATAAAGTGGCTCGTAACTGACTGCTATTCAAACTTCAAACAGAAACCCGAATGAAAGAAGTCTAAAGCTCATAAAAGCTCAAAGTGTATTCAGAATGTGATAGCATCAAATGAACACTACAGTATTAACGTTTTAAGTCTATAGCAACTGCTTGTTACAGACAAAATTAGCAGACATAGAATGAAAAACCAATCCAGAAACTATAACTTACCATAGTGAACTATACAAACAAGATCTATGATACCATAAATTGAAAGTGTGGTGGAAACAACAGATGTACAACGTTAAATTGATGTCAATTTTATTTAACTCAAGCCAATTCACTACAACAACACTGCGCTTATCAAATCAGTTTTCAGAGCTTTCAGCGCAATAATGAATGAAAAGAGAAAGAGAATAAAATGCAACCTCGTATACACTACACAGTATTCGCAAGCCCCTTACAACGGAAAACCAGACGACGTCGATACTTAGTATGATAAAAAGAATGTGGGTTAACCTGTTTCTCTAAGATAAAGAGACTGAATATTACATAAATCTTGCAATTGTTGATTGTCCCATAAATTTCAGTTGTTCATAAATCGAATAATTTTCAATAGAACGTCGCATCTGATGGCCATAGTAATTAATGTTTTATTCAGTAAGATGGTAATACTCAATCAGCTAAAAAAGAAGAAGAAGATTGGTATGACCAGAGAGGAGAGGCCAAAAAACGCATTTGCAATCGTTCGTTGCGCTTCTTCGTCGATTAACGTGTTTACCGACATAAACAAAATGCAATTTATAATACAAAAAGGAGCAACAAACGAATAAATTAACACAACTAACCGCACATAGCTTCATATAAAAACGACTAAATTGACCTTTCCAAGGGTATTTGAATCAATAAAATTATTTCTTTTTTTAATTTAATTTTTCAAGTTTTTATTTCTTCATCTCCAACAAGCATTATAATACACCGCAGTATCAGTCGATTCAATACAATATTATTCGAGAGAATTAAACTGGTAGAATGAACAGTCTTTCGGAACGGAACCAGCACTTTGTATTTGAATGTTTTTAATTGAAATACGAAACTGGAGATTTAGTGGGAAACAACACAAGCATATGCTAATCGGATTTTTTTAATCAAATTAGTGAATCCAACCTCGTAATAGTTTTATATCTAATGATCAACAAACAACAACCAGCAAGATTTCGTGTGTCGTTGTATCCATTTTAATTACTATAAATTCTTGTTCATTTGGAGGCTGATTGAAAATCCATCGGCTAAGGTGATTATTATGATGGCATCTTAGAAAATATAAATACAAAACCGATCGAGGAAACGATCTGATTTCCCGTTTTACATTTTTTTGCTCTGTCGTACATAATATTTAATTTGCCATCAATCATATCGAGATAATTTGTTTTTGTTCTTGTGGCTTAATCCAATGACCCACTACCATATTTTAATATTATGTACTTATAAATGCACATAACCGACGCATCATAATCGCTGCAAATACAATTTTTTTACCGATTTTTTTATGGCTCATAATGTGTACAGATACGCGAGTCAGGTTCTTTGAAACTACATTTCTCGTTGTATATATGTGTATGAATACACTATGTGCAGTGTAGTGTGTTTATATCACCTTCTCAGTGCTGCACTGACTGCATATTTCTTATTGCTGTGTTATATGTCGATAAAATAAATCGTTTTTTTTCACATTCTTTTAACTTTCAAAAATATTTTCAGCCGCACATTTGTACAGTATTTGTCAGTGGGAATTAAAATGTTTTAAGATCATGACATGGGAGATTATGATTAAGTTTAAGAACATAACATACTTCGAATTTAATCTGATTCGATTCATTTAATATCGTCTGGCATAATATGTGAGAAATGGTACACTTTGCTTTTTGTTAAGTTCGTTGCAGAAGGCATACCGTTGGAATTTTAACAATTTGTGTTGTTTTGAGGTTGTGAAATTTTCAATTCAACTAAATTTCGAATTTGGTGGCAATAAAGTCCGAAAACTGGTTTACTTAATATTTCTCTGTATCGGCCACAAATGAGGGAATCTAAGAGCTTTTTGCTTGTGACCACCAACTTTCAAACATAGATCAATATAAAATAACGAAATTCGGTTCAAAATTATATCTCTGTGTCAATACAATACTATCACTTAGGCCACTGTTGACCCCTCATTCACAAAAATTTAAGAGTCAATTAGCCAATTCATCAGACCAATTTAAATTTTTGAAAGAAACTCACTCCAATATTATTGAGTTATTGCTGGTTGAATTCGTCGTTCAATTTCTTTTTTTCCATATTCGATCCAATTTGTAATGTGTCTAAATGTCATGAGTGATGTCAGGTGGTGATCAAAACTCTTTTTTAGCAATAACTTGAGGAAGGAGCAATCTGAAAAGTTGAAACTTTGGAGGAATGTTGGCCTACTTAAAGCCTTCATTTTGATGCTACCCCGACGTCAGTCAAAATATGATCAAATTTCAAATAGAGCTGTACCTCTGCAACATTGTTGTTCTGATGGGCCGACCACTGGTTATGGTAGCTGACCATCACATACCAAAATATTTCCTCAGAAGTTTTATGTTGATGGAATTGTGGACCTTTTGAAAAAAATTTGACCAAATCCTCTTTCAAAATAGTCCTTTTTCATATTATGTCATCGTAACGTGTGTGGAGTAGGAGGAGGACAGGCACGGAGCAACCGAATGGTTAGGAACGGCTCTTTAAAAAAAAATCTATTTTCATTCAGAATGTACACAGTCTATCTTTGAAGAATGCTATGCACCCCAGAATTGTGTTGTAACTGTTGTAATTCAACAGATTGAAGAGGTTTTGCGATCATGTACATATCGAATATTTTACACAGAGGGATTCTTTTGAATTTCGACTGACCGAAATCGGCTCTATTTATTCCGGGACTTGTTTATATATGCCTGGTTAGACCTTGGTGTCTAGGCCCCAAAACCAGTCTCAGATATTTTTGATCTTCCATACCTGGCTGGTTGTAAGTGGCCAAAAGTTGAAAAATGGGGTTTCGTAGTTCGGATTTCATTTTCGTAAGGTGGCGAGGACACGGGCATGTATGGGTTCGTTGGAAAGCTGAGGTCAAGTACTCCTGGGGCAAATATTAACTTCATAAAATTTGCTGATAATCGGCCGAAAATATGACTTCCGGAAAATTTCTCAGAATCGATGGAACCTCCGTGAACTTTGATGAGTGCTGTGACCTCACTAATGCAATTATTTGATTAAACTATTACTTATTATGAATGTGGAGGACCTCAGCTTTACATCGATACCCATATTTAGTAGTTAGGCACGTGACTACGTAACAGATGAAAACTGTGTGTTTCGCTCTGCCAAACTATTAAATATGCGTATCGCTGTAAAGCTGAGGTCCTAAACATTCATAATAAGTCATAATTTAATCAAATAATTGCATAAGTGAGGTCACAGCTCTCTACAAAGTTCACAGAGATTCACTAAATTCTGTGAAATTTTTCGGAATATAATAATATTATTAATATTTGCCCCAGGAGTACTTGACCTCAGCTTTCCAACGAACTCATACACGACCCTGTCCTTACCACCATACGGAACTGAAATCCGGATTACGAAACCTCATTTTTCGACTTTTGGCCACTTACAACCAGCGAGGTATGGATGATCAAAAATATCTGAGACTGGTTTTGGGGCCTAGGTACCAAGGCCTAACTAGGCATATATAAAAAAGTCCCGGAATAAATAGTGCCGATTTCGGTCAGTCGAAATTCAAAAGAATCCCTCACAATCATTTCACAGATTCGATGGGGGGCATCTGGTCAAAAAAAAACCGTTTGCAGGCACGATAATTTTTCACCCATTTTGGAACCCATTGTTCCCAAAATAATCCGCTGAGATTTCAAACGGAAATCGATCTTGTTAGACACTGTAAATATTGTCTTCCATTCCGCAGAACTATAGAACACAAAGCGTGTTCATAATTAAGTCATTTCCTGCCGTTCTCCTTACTCCTAATCAGAAATCTACAATAAATCGAACGATTAAATCCTTATTAAAAATTCACTAAAATCAGGTTTTTTTAATCAGTAAAATGTTGCAAAATTTTCGATTTCGTAATGGAATAAAATTTAAATGTGAGAATTCATGTATCAGCGGTTGTGGTCCGACATTGTTCGACAATTACGTCTATAACACCGAAAACGAGTTTTGCCAATATAATATTGAGAATGTCAAACAGTCTTTGGACAAAATAAATATTTTCTGCGTTTCAAACTCTTTTTTTTCCATCAATTTTGCATTTCGATTAGTTGGAGCAGACGGATGAAGAGCGAACACAAAATGTTGCTTTGATTTTATTTATGTGAATACGCAGTTTGGCTATTTTTGTGAAACTATTATAGAGATAATCAGGTAATTTAACACTCAAACAAGGTGATAAGATCGATGAAGAATCGATATTGTGTTTATCCAACCGAGTTTGATATAAAACTCAACGGTATAACCATCATAACATAACGTACACTTAGCGCTAAGCATATTACTTCTACTTGTGCGCTAGATGCCATCAATATGTTTGATGGAATTCAACTTTATAAGTAACTATATTGAAATTGTGATTGGTAATGCTGTGGTCGGAGTAAATCCTCATAGTGTAACCGAAACAGAAATAGCATCGGCACTACGTTAAGCACAGCAATAAATCATTATATCCAACGATATTCTTATTCTAAAAATCTCAGCATATTATTATTGCTATACATCAGCGACGTGGCTTTTTTCCATGCATTCAGTCGCTCGTTGTATGTTTTATCAATTTTTATTATGGTGTTTGCTATAAAATATCTACATTAAACATGGAGGTACAAAAAAATATGGTTTTTTACGAAACAGATCGAGCCCAATTCAGTCAAGTTTTACTGTCTTACTTATGAACACACCATTATCTTGAAACTCTGGTTATGCACAGCATATATACATTGTAGAAGCGATCTTCTTATAATATTTTTATTATTACATATTTGAAGACATGCGAAAAATATCTCTCATTGAAGAAAAAATCATTGTGTACGAGTGTGTACAAAACATAGAATACTTACAATATGCACCGTCAGTTTTCAATTGCATCATATCACTGCGGTCATTGTTTATAATAATGAAGACAACATTGTCATTACAAAAAAAACTAACATTTCGTTGTAAATGAAGGGCAAAACACTGGATTGTTTGAAATGTCTTCGTGAAAAAGACAAATATTCTTGAATAGAATTTCTCAGGGAAATTGACGTTGATGTTTTCACTTTTTGCTGTCACGTGCATTTATGCTATAAATATCTATCATCTCTTTCTCAAACTTTTTTGACGACTTAGGCCTAAAATCAATCCCAAAGCGTAGGTCCAGTTCAAAGATGGGTCGGTAATATTACCCAGAGCTCGGTTATATTGGTAATTTTAAGTCTCTGTACGTAGGAGGATCGGAATGGGTTGTTTCGGGCCGAACCTAAGACCCATTGACCTCATTTTTTCAGTTCAGATTCCGGTCGACTAAAATTCAACCTGAACCTGACCTGAAAAATCGGGTTGACCTGTGAATCAACTTCAGGTAAGCTTATTCTTCGACGAAAAGTCAGAAAAACGTCAACCTGAACCGGTTAGCCTTATTAAGCATTTCAGGTTGCTTTCAGGACGAGCCCAAAACATCAAATCAGGTTCGGGTCAACATCCGGTCGTGACCTGACCAGAACCTGATTCAGGTCGACCTGGCCTGTTCACATCCTTACAAAGTTACCCTGATAATTCTTCAATTCAAATCAGTTTCAGTTAAAATTACAGGTCCTTTGCTCGGTTAGAAACTCGTCATTTATCATAATAACACAATCGTGGTTAAATTCTAACCATTTTTCGTTACAAGCGCTTGTAACGAAAAATGGTTTGAAGCGCTTCTAGTACTGGCAATACTAACCAAATATATGTAGCGAAATAGGTCTTTGAATGCAAAATAGCGTTTCTCAGTTCGTTCTTTCTTCCTATCTGATCGGAACAAAATAACTGACAAAAAGGACCAAATCATAAATTTTTTTAGTAAAAATGAGGAGGAACTGTTGATTCTCCCAAAAGACTCTGATTTATGCTAGTGCGTCCATACACGATGTATTTTTTCCTTCGCGGAATTACGTGCTAGGCTTAGAAATAATATTGAATTTGTGGACGTGGAAACTTAGTAAAACTTAGTGGTACTTTTTTGGTTTGGAAGACTTAAGCTGTGTACGAACGCGTCGGGTCGATCGAGTTTTCCATTTTCCATTTGCTATAGTGTCGTCAATCAAATTTGACCTAAAATCAATAACCGAACATTCAATTCTGTCGGTGTTTCATGACTTTTAATTCCAAACACAGAGTAATTGAAGTGTTCACCTAGCTGCCCGTTACACAAAATACTTTTCTGTTTGCATTTTTTGTGAGAGTAAAATTTAAAAAAAAACTCGTCCCGCACAGCTCTACTGAAGAGACAGTTAAACAGCTGGTTGGGAAACGAATTTCAGTTTTTTTTTCTGCAACAACTTAACAAGTATTTCGAGTGCGAACCACTTGGTCCATTACAAAATGCGGTAAAATTCGTCTCTTTTTTCACTTGAAAATATTTTTCTTTTAGTCGAATCAAATAAAAACATGCAGTGAATGACCTATAATATGATGGTCTTGGTCTATCCATTTGCCAATGTCGAACAAAAACAAACCTCACGTTGAGCACATAATTCAAAAATAAACAAACTAAAAATTATAACACACAAAAAAAACCAACAACCGCAATGTTAAATCACATACTTAAAAAAAGTCAGACTTAGAGGTTGCGATTTTTATTCAAATATTTTTCCTGAACGAAATGGGTTTTATGGAACTTATATTGTGCCATAGTGTATTATCAACGCGCGGTTTTATGTAAATAATGTGTTTTTCATTTAAATTTGATAAAAATCCAATGATTTTTTATTTGTCAAGAAAAACTGCGGATATTTTTACAGTTTTCCCATTACATGAACTTCGGCCATTCATACGAAATTGATATCTAAAAGTAACGAAACCATAAAAAAGCAATCGAAAAAAAAGAATTATTTTTATTTCGATGACTGACTGACTTTCTAATCAATTTATAAGGCGAGACAATCATTTTTATATAGAAAATGATTGAAGGTAGTAGCTAGCAATTAGTCGACTCTTGTGGTTATTATAAGAAATTCGTTTTTTTTTTCTTCTAGTTAATTTGAGATCCGATGATGTTACGGTTGTTTTCAATTGACGAATTTTCTAGGCGTCTTTCAGTCACCGCATCAACGATTCATTATTAGAACTTTGACTCTAAAGATCGGAACAGGTCAGATAACTGAAAATACCTGGAGTTGTTTCATCATGATCTAAATTGGCCTGAAACCAGGCAAATATTTATAGAAATCTCAGGTCGGTTCCCTTTTCCCTAAAGTTACCTAACGAGAATATTGTACTCATTTTTTTGTAGGTGAGTAGGACCCATTATTGGTAAATTTATTAACCAAAATGTACCGAAAATTTACCGGTAAATTTCGGTAAATTTCGGTAAATTTCAGTAATACCAATAATAGGAAATTTCATGTTACCTAAACCTGACCTTACAGGTTAAGCGAATAGAATTCGAGGTCAGTTAATTTTACTTATCGAATCATTTATTAGAACTTTATCCGATCTTTAACAAGTCAGGTATCTGAATATACTTGAACTTGTCTGGCTATCATCTAAATTTACCTGAAACCTGATAGGCTAACCGACAAATCTGTATACAAATTTCAGGTTACCTAACCTGACCGGACAGGTTAAGCGAATAGTACTTAGGTCAGTTCACCTTTCACTTAAAATTACTTGACCTGACGTGAATCTGGTGCTGTAAATTTCGTTAAATTTTGGTAAACTTCGGTAAATCTCTGTAAATTATAATAAATTTCAGTCCAGAAAGTAAAATTTTAGATTTACCATAGTTCTAAATGTCATCGGTGTTCCAAGTCAATTAAAAGCTTCACAGTCTATGAAATTTTGGAGGAAAATTTAAATTTGCTAAGGCGTATTCAAATTTTGCGCCAAATTATCGTTGACTGGAAACCCTTAATTGACTGTGTGTGAACATCAATGACTTTTAAATCTCTAAGAAAACTGTCAAATATGTTTTTTTAGAATGATTCAACAATGTTGAATCAACATCCAACTGTTAATTTCAGTAAATTCGGTGTGAATGAAATTACCAATAAAAGGTCCCGGGTGACCGAGCGTCAGATACCTAGAATGAGCCATATTTCGCAAAGTCTGCAAACTGCTAGGAAACGAAATAATGAAACCGGACCAATTACTCACATATGTGCAAGATCACTTATTTAACTCGCTTGTGTTACAAATCAATAATGAAAACTACAGTTCGATATAATAACTAGTTTCACATACAATTACTTATTCAATCAGATAAATTCTATCGAATTCAATTGTTCAACTCACTTTCATTATTACAGAAAAATATCCAATTCCAAGACTATGACTTAATAACGAAAAGGAGTTCATTTCCATTTTTTTAAGAGATTTAAATCAAAAATAATATTTACTCTCCAATATCATTCTATAATTAGATGACACAGTGCCAATCAAAAAATAATAAATGTAAAATTATCTTACGCACCAAAAAATGGTTTATTAGACGTTGGGAGGTGGAGCTAACTTTGGCGTTGAAAGTGTTTTTAAACTTAGGTTATATACTGATATAGTATACGTTCATATCGTACCAACTATGGACTACTTGTTAAGAAACAATGACTTAAAATTATTCACTTAAATTTCGTAGATTTGGCGACAAATTGATGGTTAGGCATAGACGTCATTTTGATCTGGTCTTCCATGCATGGGACTTTCATCTAAAAATTATTTGGAATCGAAAAGTGCTGGTAAATCTCTACTCGTCTCTTCATGTCTTTATGTGAACCTCTTTTTTGGAAAGACATATTTTACCATTACAAAGGCCATACCTTACTTCTTTTCATATTCTTCTTGATCTCATACGCCGAATAAATTTATGCTAATGACAGTAAGCATTTTTCTTTCACTTCACCATCGGTCCTGCCTCAAAATAAATAAACAAACCGAAAAAGTCATTACCATAATAGTACATTTTGGAGAAATATCATTACAATCTATGAATATTTATGATAAACAATAAATGAATAATGATTAGCATTAAATCGAGCACATATTGATACAGTTCAGTAAATTCAAATTTTTATAATTTTTTTCTCTATTCGTAAATTGCTTGTGCCTCTATGGTGACTGGGGATTTTTTTTGCAGAATACTCATTTTTTTGTAGGTGAGTGGTACAAATATTATAATTATTTTACTCTTTTTTTTCTTCCTTCATCCGAACATAATCTGTTTGCCAATCTAAAAATGTACCAAAACACATTTCATTCAATTGAACAGATGTTGGATTTGTCAATATAGCCTTTATACGTAAGTAGTAATTTGGCGGTTATTGAAAATTTATCACGACGTCAACTTTATACAAATGAACCTGCGGCCTATTGTGAATCTTATTTTGTTTGTTGATATAAATTCCTATCAAATTTTAATGCTTTGGAATTTAAATTTCAATGTGTTTCAGAATGTCTCAATTCAAAAGATTGCTAAGTTTTGTTTCTTGATCTTTTCTTCACAAATAAGTTGGTTCTTCAAACTGCGAGATTAAGCTAACAGTCATCTGTCCACGTTTTGTTGCATCACCTCTGATGGGTTCAGTGAACGGTTATTTCTAGGTCAAAGGTTCGTTCGTTAGACGTTACGATGCTGAACGCCAATAAATTTTTTTATTGCATTCAATCTAAACAATTTGAAATTGTTTATGGCTGATGCTTAGGGTGTTACCGCAATTTTTACACGTAAAATGTTCTTGCGGTAGGCTAGCCTCAAAATATTGTTGTTGTAAATGAGGCAGATCTGGAGATTATTTTATTATAAACTATAATGCGACCTTGAAAATTTATTAACTTTGATGGCCTTCGTCGGAGGTATGGGTGTTTTTTTGAGCTTGTAAAAGTACCATCTGGATACGAGATATCAATTTACTTCACTGGTATAGTAATGTACTATTAAATTTCAAAAAAAATTTCTAGAGACAGGCTAGACACAAGAACGGTTAACGTGAAAAATTGCGGGAACACCCTACTGAATCCATGGAATATATTGTTAAATTTTGAAAAATCTATACCAGTAAAGAAGAAATAACAAATGATTGGTTAGAGGTCATTGTGAAAAGATGAGGAAATTGGGCAATAAATTTTAATATTAATTGCAACTGCTTCTATCGAGTGAAAGAAGTTAAAAATCCATCTCATAATTTCCATAGTTTTGTATAGACCATTCCACTTAAAACAAATATAAAAATTCGCTTTAATCTCCCGTCAACCAAGCTATGCATCAACATAAGTTATTACACAAAATACTCCATTGTAACGTCCTTGTTAAGGTCATACAATAATGTAATGCGAATTCCATTTTAAAATGTTAGCATTTTCTTTCGTGCATTTTGCATGTAAGACGTTTCTTTTGCTAAATAAAATATGACGCATGATGGCTTAGCTATTTCTGCATACCGGCCGTGCCATGTGATGCATAAGAAAATGTTTTGTTTGGAAAAAATACCGTGGAAAATGTAATAGAAATATACTTAATCTTAATCGAGTTTTTGCACATAACATGGAAAACGATCAATGTGTGATGATATTGGTCGTGTACATATATTCGATTTGAAAGAGCAACGCAAACGGTTACATCATGAATCTACCATTTTTTTATGTAATCATTTCACTCTAAAATCGACTACTTTGCATTTGAATGGTTTTCAGAGGTTCGCAATTCTATGTAATCTCGAAAATTATTTAAATTTCTTCAACCAATGTGTTTGGCTATTTCTTTCCTCTCGATTTTCGCAAAACACAAAACAGACCAGAGTTAAATACTTTAAACTACAGCAAAACATTCCAAACGAATTCATTGTTAGCACCGTTTATGATTGAATTTTATGGTCATTTTGTGGAGTGCTTTTCGTGTTGTACATATTAAAATAATCAGGAAAAGAATTATGATGTTTGATGAATGATAATGGCACATCAATTTAAATTTAGCAGTTAATTGGATGAGTTGTCCGAAAAGTCTTTTTAAACATTTTTTCGGTAAATCTTTTCAATTTTGAATTAAGAAAAAGTGAATGATATAGAAATTGTTTGATGAGACGCTTGTTGTTATAGTGTTGAAATGAGTGTGTTTACAAGTGTCATAACCATTTTATTGGCAAATCCAATGAACGCGAAATTTAAAGAGTGTCGGTAGTATTAGTCAGTATTTCAGGGGGTAAGATGTAAAAATTCATGTGTGCCAACGTCTGAAAATAACAAATAAAAATCCACTACTGACTCGCTTGACGCACGAATAATACAAGCACAGATTCCTCACCCTATTTTTGTAACTCAGATTATTTTTGTCATAATTCATGTAATGTATTTATGGAGTCAACTACTCCTTTTGTTAAAAGTAGCTCATTTCATGCAAAATCTTTTACTTCATTGGTTTTGCACTCGCATTGATTTATAGGAGACTAACTATACGGTGTTAAAAGATCGAAAAAACAGGCGAAAAACCAGTTAATTTAACTGAGCTCGATGGGTGATATGTCAAAATTTGTACTCTCTTTTAAACACTATACTGTTAACAGAGATAGAGATTTCGGTTCAGTTAAATTTAACTGGGCTTGATAGTAGTTTCGAAATGCGATAAGTTACACATACAAAATTCATGTTTCGAAAACTCCATGAGAGTGTATTACGTATCACCCATCGACTAACTGGTTTTTTCCACTATTTACATATAAATTTTGACATTTCACCCATCGAGCTCAGTTAAATTAACTGGTTTTTTCCCCTGCTGGTTCGCTCTTTTAACATTCTATAGAGTGTTAAAAGAGAGTAGAAATTTTGACGTATCATCCATCGAACTCAGTTAAATTAACTGGTTTTTATACCCTTCTTGTTCGCTCTTTTAACATTCTATACTAAGAATAGCCCATCGCTTCTTCTGTCAACAGTCGATTCCACTTTTTATTAGTAGACTTGTCTGCAACAGAATATATATTGACAGGCGCCCAGATTTGTCTGCATTTCAAAATAAAACCTTAACCCGCTCTCGGCACTCGAAAGACTACATCAGACATAAGACTTCCTTCTTATTGCTTGCAAAACATGCTCATAATTTTAAACGTAAAGTCTTTTGAATCCCTTGTCTATCCGCTTCACGTTAAAGGTAGCTTTTCAACAATTTAATAACAATTTAGACAGGGTGATTGAGCTGTTAACTAGTTTCAGATTATGCATTTTCGCACGGTGAACTGATCTTAAAAGAGATATGCTGTAACTCTCGTTGTTATTATGCATGTCTTCTGTGAGATATTTAAATTACCTTTCAAGACGGTTATTCCATTGTTATACATTCTTTTATCCGTAATAATGGCAACGGATGGATAGTTAAACGAGATTCCAAATCACTACAGTCTACCAACACCAACAAATGGAATTTAATAATAGCAAAAAAGCTATAATTAAATACTGAATAAGTTGTTATTAATGCGCTAATATCAGTTATTTGTCATAGTGCCGTTAAATTTGTATAATGTTCTAATTTAAACATATTTTTTTGCACCGATACGGCCGGCGAAAGTTATGTAGCTAAATCACCTCTCACAGTAAAGTTAACAAATATACAGTGCGTGTGTACATACCTGCATATAATTTTTAAAATGCAAAAAAAATAATTACCAAGCTAAAGTTCATGGTGAAACCATTTAGAAATCTACCGCGAAACGATAGTATTCAGTGTAGGTATGTATATGGTGGACTGGTGACAACGTCAGCTGAAACTTATCCGAAACACAGTTAATTCTCTTTTGATTAATTGATATCGGTTAAAAATGGTAAGGGTAAAAAGTAACGTAACTTACGTTACGTAAGTCTCTTGCATACTTCAATACCCACTGATATCTTTTTATGTGACGCACTCTACGCTTGTACGTAAAACTAAATTTGACCAAAATTGTAGAAAGTGAATTCTACCAAAAAAATATTTGCGTCACAAAGTGGAAGATGATTCGGCCTTTTTCCTTTTGAATGTCTATCTTTTTGGGCAAATTTTTTGTATTTTATAAATTTGCCTCTTGGGACCTAAAATTAATTGGGCCAAATTTTCGTTTTTAAAATGTTGTAGTGACCCATAGATGGGAACACTCTTCAAGTTGTCATAATAACATCCCAAACATCAAGCACAGACGTTTGATGCTAATTACTCTGATTTGCTTATGTTTCAGAAAATATTTTCGCTATCTCATAACAGATGGCTCGATTTTCTTTTTTTTTCAATTTTTTGTTTTTATCGACTCGTCCCTTCGTTCCTGGCGTTTGTATCGAACTTTGGTGATTCCGCACATCTGATTCGGTTATATAGGACATTACCTCCACACTATATCCACACCCTGGCAAACACCTCTAATGTCTGTATACATGTCTGTATACATGTCTGTATACATGTCTGTATACATGTCTGTATACATGTCTGTATACATGCAAGTCATGCAAGTCATGCAAGTCATCTGAGTTAATGTGTGGAGAGTGTTGCGTAGACAGGATTCATTTTTTGCTCAGATATTATACAGTAAAGACAAGTTAGGACCATAGAGGTAGACTACCTAGAGGAATTGTGACCCGAAATTCATTGCAAAATTATATCACACGGTTAGGACAAAGAGTTAACGAGCACAATAAATTTTAACGTTTAACAAAGACACAAAGTTTAAATTAATACATAGCACCGTTACCGCAGTACCACAATATTTACGTACATGCACATAATGCGTTAACGATCAGTAGTTTTGGAAGTATAGGGATATCACTTTTTACTGTTACGGTTTTGTCTGAAACTTTCAGTCTGAAAGTTTTGGAAGACAATGGTTTCACAGCAGGGTTTATTATTCGGAATTTTTCGGGAATTCTAAAAATCTGTAAAGTTTTTGGTTTAGTTTTTAGTAATATCCAAGAATTTTAGTGAATTTTAAGAATCAAATTCTTAAAAATTTAACAATTTAAGAATTTTCAACAATTTTTGAAATTTAGTTCTTGAAAATTCTATAAATTCCTAAAATTCTAAAATTAAAGAATGTTCAGAATTTTTGGGAATTGTTTTATAAAACTTAAGAATTAAGAAAAATTAAAATTCCAGATAATCTTCTTTGTGCCCTGTTCCACAGTCTACGTCGTTTTGTTTTTCTTGTAATTTCACTTGCGCGGGCATGATTAGTACCAACTCCACCACAACAACAAAAGCAGGAAGCTTTTATTGCCCAAATAGTACAATGTCCAAAGAACAAAGAACCTACCGAGCAATAAATTGTTTCTTGATCTACAATGTAATCCATTTAGTGCTGCAATAAAATTTGATTACATTCCATGTCCCGATAAAAACATAAATATTTTCGATAAAATACTTTCAATGGCAACCAACGTCTCTATCTTATTAGCTACGCACACCATAGTCTCATGTCTTAGTCGGAATATTTATCACGTGGATATTAAGATAAATTCCTTAACACTGAATAGTCGCTTCCGTGTTTCAAAGTTGAATTATTTTCCTCAGCTAAAATGCAATTAAAGAGGTCGATCATCGCACATTATGCACTAAAGCGCTAATGGAACAAAATTCTCAGATGTAATGTGTAGTAACGCCGTTAATCATTGTCCATTCATCTAAAAAAAATGTATCGTAAACAGAGTGCGCATTGTAGTCGATACGTACATTATTACCATTGCTAATGGTACACACACTGATTAAACCATTCACTCTTTTCACTTGCGCAGCAAGAGCTGTGTATTTCTATATAAAACCGATTTGAAATGTGTGTGGCCCTTCCGATGTTAATTCGGTGTGCATTGTAATCACTATGTGTAATTATGTGTGCAACCATAGTATAGCAAATTTCATCATTCAGAAAAATACCGTTTTTAGGTGAGGTAATATGAAGTGAATGATTTGGAAATGGTTTAACATTGTTATGATGGTTGGATGACTGTTCAGTGAATGTTCAAGTTATTTAAGAGCAAAACGAAACGCGAGATTCCATAATCAACAGGTTGATATAAATTCACCTGTTTAGTCGTTCGCTTGTGGTCAAATTTTCGGAAGTTAAAAGAGATCGGAATTTGGGGGGAAATATAACTTTGCAAAAAACCAATTCGGCGAAATGATTTCATTGACTTAATTGAATTCGTTTGAATTTATTTATAAAAAAGAATCAAAAGAAATTCGAACAACAAAAAATATGACACCATCAGGTGTATCAGGTTCATCGTTAAATCGCGCACACTTCTTCACATTTTCGTACGTCCGGATATTGCGAAATTTTTCCTTGTGAAGGACGCGTATCATTGTTTCTTTGCATCGGCTCTTGCCCTTGGATCAACGAAGAAGATTATGCTTTGAAGCATGGCTAAAAACATAAATTTATCACCACAGCAGAACACAGCAGAACGTTTGCTACATCTCTCTCATCATTACAACGCACACATCATGTCAGGTATTTTTCAATGCATGTGATCGTGATCATGTTGATGATGATGATGAGCGTTCTTCTTTGAATTTTTTTATTTTATTATTTTTTTGTTACGGAAGAATGAGTCGTCGTATAAGCATATGTTCGAATTATACATTTTTTATAGTGTACAGCCGCGAATAGTGCCTTAAGCTTATTGTATACGTGCATGTGTGTTGTAATACAAGAATTTTATCGCTATTAGTCAATATCGATTTTAAGCTGAGAATTTTTTTATGATTTTTTTCTTCTTCTTTAACAATTCAATTGAAAATCGCAATTTTCTGGACGCTTTGCCACTGTTGATGTCAACGTACACATATTCGTTCGTTATTAAGAATGAGTCATATTAACCTACACGATTAAAAATGAAATGTTTTTGGAAAATAACGAGACAGCCTGATGATGTTTACATGTTGGTAGGAACTAAATAAAAGAAATTCAACTTTTAAGCAGGCCCAAGTCCCGTTTACGGTACCAAAAAGTTTCTTTGAAATATTATGGCACGGTCCGCCTGAACTAAAATGAAGTTTTGCTTGAATGGACCTTAGAGTAATTTAAAATAGAGAGGAAATTTGTACGACGAAATGTGGTCCCAACATCAGTTTGCGTAATATCCACATTTCGTATACTTTTACACCAATACATGTATACGCTGACGCTATTTCGCTTTTAATAGTTCAATTTGCCCTAATACACACATACCAATAAACATTTCGTATTTCATGTTGGGACCACGTATTTTACGTAATTTTGTTCGAAATTTCCTATCTAGGTATAATTACTCTTAGGAATGGACTGAATAAGTAGGTTCGGAATTCAATAGGGGGACTCGATAGGAGTCATTAACAGTGTTCAGTAAAATCGCACCAGATTCTACCCCATACAAAAATCTTTGCTGAATAAAATTTCACCTACCCCGATGATACCACACACATCCCCATAATTCAACAAATTGAAATAGAAAGCTCGAAAGTGGAATCTATCCTGATGTACAACGGTACGTCTTCACAGCTTACAGATGTCAGAATTACAGCTGTTAGAGTTTTCAGAATATTGCAAAATTTCGAGTTTGTCGACTTAACTGCCATTGGAAAGCCCATAAACATATTCTTCTCAAACGGATTGTATCGTGTGCGATGTCATAAGTGAAGGTAGAGTTCAGTTTCGTGCTTTCGATTTTAATACGAATTATTGAAAGTGGGTGATATTATATAAAAGCTCTGATTTCATCCGTCAAGATAGAGTTCAGTTTCGACAATACCCTCTCTAGCAAACAAACTTCGTTTTGACGCTGCCAGAATACCACCTTATTCCTTTGTCTCTACACCGTTGACTAATTGCTAATTTTACATGTAAAATGCACCTAATGAATGTAGTTAGGCTGCTAGAGAGGAAGTTAGTTTCGAGCTTTCGATTTCAACATGTTGAATTATTGTGAGTTGGTGGTGTCAAAAAAAAGCTCTGATTTCATACGTCAAGGTCAAGATAGAGTTCAGTATCTAGCTTTCGATTTCAATGTGTTGAATTATCGATAGTGGGTGGTATTAGTGGTATCACAGGAAAGCTTTAATTTCATCCGTCAAGATAGAGTTCAGTTTCGAGATTTCGATTTCAATTTGTTGAATTTGTTGAATTAAAGAGAGTGTGTGGTAACATAGGAAAGCTTTAATTTCATACGTTAAGGTAGAGTCCATAGGAAAGCTGTGATTTCAATCGTCATAATAGATTTCAGTTTCGGGATTTTGATTTCAATTTGTTGAATTTATTAAATTAAAGAGAGTGTGTGGTAACATAGGAGAGCTTTGATGTCTTACGTCAAGATAGAGTTCAGTTTCGAGCTTTCGATTTCAATTTGTTGAATTGTCGATAGTGGGTGGTATTGGTGGTAACACAGGAGAGCTTTAATTTCATCCGTCAAGATAGAGTTCAGTTTCGAGATTTCGATTTCAATTTGTTGAATTTCTTGAATTAAAGAGAGTGTGTGGTAACATAGGAAAGCTTTGATTTCATACGTCAAGATAGAGTTGATAGGAAAGCTGTGATTTCAATCGTCAAGATAGATGTCAGTTTCGAGCTTTCGATTTCAATTTGTTGAATTGTAGCGGACAAATTTTGTGTATGGTATAGAATCGGTTGCAATTTTACTGTCAACTGGTAATGACTCCTATCCAGTTTGGGCACATTGAAACTAAAATTGGGCACATTGAAACTAAAATTGGTTTTTGCTCAGGCGTACCGTGATGGACAGCCACAATCAATCAAAAAGCCCCTCACAATTGAATCGTATCTCAATCGTTATACGACTTATAATTGATAGGTGTACTTAACATTTATTTACTCACCCGCACTTTATGACTAATATCAAAGTAATTTCTATAATACCCAAATCAGACGTATGATATTATCGCGAAATATTTTACGAAAATCGATAATTTTTTTGTTAACCTATACACACTCGCCGAAATACTCATGTCCAACGCTGACACCTATTTTCATTAAATCTTTCCACAAATTGGCATACACTCATAAAAATAATCATTTTATGGAAATTCGGACAAATAAAAATTGTATTGTTGTGTTCATCGCTGAGGCATGAGTTAAATGTATTCGCAAATAAAAAAAAATCGTAATCTCAAGAATTCGCCTTTATCTCAAAACACACAATAAAATAACGTTTGATAAAGTGAACACCAATTGTATTCTATTTATTTTCTTCGGTTGTTACTGAAAAAAGAAATAATTTTTTTTAGTACAATCGCGTACAATACGTGCAGTCATTGATAAAGACGTAGGTTTTTCTTTAAGTGATTTTCTGAGTTGAAAATTATTATTTTTTTCTTTTAGTAAATTCTTTTTGTTTCGCTTATTTTTCAGACATTTAATAGAGATCCGTATCTCTCGCACCTTGGCATCAATAATTTTTGAGGTTGTATTATGAGCGGCGTCGTACGTAATGGATTCTCAACGCTTAATCGATTGCTGGGAAAGAAAAACAAGGATTGTGAGTAGAACCAACATCTTTTTTGTTATCTCATTCAATACGGTTGAACTTTCGTCTTTCAGCTACACTGTCCAGATCCACATCAAACCTTAGCAAATCAGTTACAAATCTGGATGCATCTAGTCAACACAATAAAATAGTACCATTAGCAGCGAGTACAAACGCACCATTCGAGCAGACATTCCGGATAACAATATGCTTACCTCGTGATCAATTGTATGTCGCCAGAGTTGGGGCCAAAACAAAATTATGGCAACTGTTAGAAATGGTTTGCACGAACAAACTTTTAGACAAAAACAAATTCGAATTCCGGCATCCAAGTAAGTTTTGTTGAGACGACGGTCCCGTCCATACGAACCTAATGCTTAAATCGTTTTATCGTAGGTGATTCGTCGCAGGTGTACAGCAACGATTTAACAATCGGCGAAGTGGGACTGAATGAAATCCGTTTATCACTGAAAACGGACAGCCATCATGAACCCTATCCGAAATTCCACACCGACGAAATTGTCAAATTGCGTCAAAACAGTCGAGAATCGTTGTCATCATCCGAATTCAGCAAAAATTCCAGTCGACAGTACATCAAGACTACATCACCATATAGCTCAACAAATTCGCTCAGCTCAATGGATTCAACTGGATTGAATAGTCGACACCATCCACCCATAGCTCCGAGCCGGAAAAAACGAATCGCACCGCGTCCACCTAGTCAAAGTTCGCTATCCGAACGGTCAGATGTGAACGGTGGTGAGCATGTGTTTAAACAACCGCAGCCAGTAATGCCGCCGAAAAACTTTTTCGTTTCGTCGCCAAATCTAACAAACAACACCGATACCAAAGGAAACAAACAACACGAAGCGTCCGACAAGAAAATCCATCGAATAGAAGAGCAAGAAATTGAAAAGAAACCCACGCCACGACCGACGTCTTTGCACGGTTTAAGGCAGATCAGTGTACAAAGCAATGGCGACAATCGTGCAACGTACGCTGCTCCTTCGCCAACCGTTACTCCTGTCACTCCAGCGATTGTTGATGCTTCAACGACAGTAAACGATTCGCTGGAATTCAAAGACGAACGTCCCGAACCGGTTCCACGGAAGCGCACAGTTTTGGGTGGTGAGTTCGTGTAGTACTCGGTTTTGAAATCGCAATCAAAGCAAGTCTAAATTACAGGAAAGAAAAAAGCTCCATCTCCACCGCCTAGAGGACTTCCACCAGTTGCACCTCCGAGGAGTGTTTCGAAAGTTGATTTAACTGAACCAATCAATGGTAAGTCGGATAACTGTTTATTCACTACAGTGTGATCTAGTCGAAACAAGTAACTGATTCGATGGCTCGTACATACTCTTCCAGACAACAGGAATCATTTTTAGCTTTCAGCAGTTTCTTGAATTAATTTGAACATTGCAAAGAACAGAACTTCGTAATCTCTGACGGAATTTCATTATTTGATAATCTCACTCTAAGGTCTAAGCATACTATCGAATGGTCTTTTTTTAAATTGCCTAACTGATAAAACAGTTACATAAAGCAAAATCGGTTTGTGGGTACGTGTACACATCAATCGACTTTATCGCACAATTAGAATCTACATATGTGCTAGCTACTCAGTTAGATATTGGTCATGATGGTGCACAACTTAGAGTTCGATGCCGATTCTTCTTTCAATTCACTAAAACCTGAAAACAAATTGTTTTGCATTAGGTCAAGTACGTCGAACATTTGTAGCTGGAAAACAGTTTTTGTGCCACAAAATTTGTGGTTTAAGAAGGGTAATCACTAAATGATAATTTTGAATTATCGTAAATCCGTAATAGAGATAGGTGAAATCACAGAACATTGGCAATGAATGGCATCGTCAACTTATATCAACTTAGATACAATCGGACATTCAAATCGAGGACATAAAGACATTGTAGAATAGATAAGTTTACTCCCTGACCATGGACACAACTGAGTAATACAATCTGTGCTGAGTCGATCAGAGGGTAATTAGAATCACAAAAAACTGTCTAAATCGAATGCCGTAGCCTTGCACAAAATATTGCTTTGACTCAAACCACTGGAGACCTAATTGACCAAACTGCCCTGATAGACCTGGAGAGGCATCGCAGCTCCAGTTTTTTTTTTCAATTCTATCTCTACTCTACCGATAGAGTACGATTCACTATTTCACTTAAAGATGTCGCTGCAACATAGGCAATGTCAAGTTGACATTGTCAACTGAAAACTATTTAATTTCTTGACGGATTTTAGTCAGATAAAATGTCATCCTGTAGCCCATGACCTCAGGACTCTGTATCAGTAATTAGTTTTTCAATTGGTTCTACATTAACATGGCAATAAGAGTCTCAAAAAATGATATGATGTGAAATGGTGAATTCTATCGGTAGAGTTGACATAGAAATAGAATAGTGGAAAGAAAACTGATGCCATAACCCCTCTCATGAAAAGATTTTTGTCGCAGTAGCAATGACTGAAAAAGACTGAAAACTTACACTTTTCTTACAGAAATTTTTCGATGTACACAAAACGTACATGGTCGTGTGGGATGTCATTAGAAAGGTAATTGCATATACTTTCAAGGAAAGTAGAGCTTACGGAAATTTGGTAGCATCTACGACGAATTATGAGATGTTGAAAGGTTTAAGTGTTTGTAATGAATCGTACATGCTACCAAACTTCCGTAAGCTCTTCTTTCCCTGAAAGTATATGCAATTACCTTTCTAATGACACCCCACACGACCATGTACATTTAGTGAACCTCGAGAAATGTGTAAGTTTTCAGTCTTTTTCCGGTTGAAAACTTCAACTGCACATGAATGAATTTTAAACCCAATAACACTCTATTTGCCCCGGAATTACATGCAATTACCTTTCTAATGAAATCCCACACGACCATGTACGGCTCGTGTAACTGGAGAAATTTTTGTAAGAAAAGTGCAAGTTTTCGGTTTTTGATCACCTCACACTAGCCACACAAGCTTCGAAGAATTTTCTTGAAAGTAGATTTGGGTTCTGGGGTCGAATACCTTACTGGGCACATATAAAAAATACCAATAGAAAATGCGTTCGATTTTGGTAGGCTGTTTTTCAAAAGAATCCCTCTCTACGGTTTAGCAGCCTAGAACCACCTTACTCTAACCGTTCCCAAAATTATATTTCTTCGAATAAAAACTCAAGATTGATGTCGTTTGAAAGCTAATGCATGTGGTCTCACGACAAAAAACGATTCAGGTGGATAAGTTACAGTTGAGTGAGTCAGGTCGAGGAAAACAACTTCACAATGGCTCAAAAATGAGGAATTTTACTTCATCCATGTTTTAGTTGACTCTGACACTCTGACCAAGATTCTTAACTGTGTGAGATGTAACATTTAATCTACGTCCTATTGAATTGATCTTCTACCAAACTGACCACATTTCAGCAAAATTCTCAATTTATTTTCAACGACAAAATCCTAATTAACCTAATCGAAGCAAATCTACAGACGCCACAGATCTGTCTTAATCGTTTCAAAGGCAAGATTCAAAGAGAGTCTTTCGTCGCATATTGATATGTTGACTTTATTTTACGTTATACTCAAGTTACAAATTCGATTTTTAATATATTACCGCTGTACAATGCTAATCATTTACATTTTTATGTTTTATCTAATGGATCACTGTTTGTCTTACTATAAATTACAATTAGCACAACGTTTTAGTCTTGACTTTAAAAATTATTTGGCGCATAGTTTAAGGGATATGTATTTCACTGTTCTTCATTCAACGGTATCGTATCAGTATTTCGGTGGTACGAAAACGGAACGTCCAATGGAATTTTCCTCAATTTAATGTAAACGAAAAAAATGACCACACCAATGACCAGCAATGTGCCAACGAGTATAATCCAAATTAAAACGACATTACTCGACGTGTTTGATAGGTTCGCCGAACCTTTGTAATAGTCCGTCAACTGGACCAATTGGTCCTCGATTTTCTGAACTTTCCAAGCCGTTTCATTGAGCGTTTGGTTCACCTTGATGAGCTGTGCGTTCAGGTCGGTCGATGACCCATTGAGCGTATTGAACAGAGTCACAATATTATTGTCAACATCCTGAAATCCACTACTCACAATATCTTTCAATTGAATGACCGCTTTTGCTAGCGGATATTCCTGTAATTCATTCAGTGAGCGGTTCAATCCCTTTTTCATTTTTTCCGACTCCAATTCGACGTGGGACAGACAGATTATCTCCTGCATTTTGTGCGGAATGTAGTCCCGTTTCCTCAAATAAATTGAATGGGTGTGATCGATGATCAGAATTTTTTTCGACTGGAATGTGACGATAATTTCGTTTAAACGATCACAATGAAAATTATTGTCATTTATGTAAACGGCTCGGAGACTCGTCAAGTTGCTGACCAAACCTTCGGCATCCAAATCAGTCAGTTCATTTGAGTAAAGATATAAAACTTTCAATTTTTTCAAATTTTTAACCGCCGCCACTGGCAACTCCTGCAATTTGTTTGCACTTATCACCAGTTCAACTAATTCACCCAAATTGCTCAATAAATTATCGTCAATCTGCTCCAACGATCCGCCATGAATGTTTATCTCTTGCAGCTGTTTTGTGTTATCGAAAATTCCTTTACCAAGTGTATGGATATTGTTGAACGGCATCGAAATCAACGTTATTTCAGTGCAATTGTTGAATGCATAGTCCTGAATCACTTGAATACCTTGCTGTACTGCAGTGAATGTTTTTATTTTTGGCAGGGCGGTACATAATTCGGTAGTTATCACCGGAACTGTTGATTTCCTTATTTCAAGGTTTATAATTATGTTTGGATATGTTGCCACTGGTTTGAATGTGAAATTCTGAAGGCTGAGCGTCAGACCACTTATTGTACAGTTTTTAATTGCAGACATTGAGCATCGAACTAGATTTTCACCACGCGCTGTATGCATTTGAGCAACAATTAGCAGGAGAAATATTTTCACTAAATTCTGTCTCTCCTTGAGCTCCATTTTAATTTAATGCAATGAGATTTAAGTACAACACACAACTAGTTCTTTGTTCAAATCATTATGATTCTTGGCAGCGCAAAATTCTTATCAAATTAATACAGTGAGTAAGCCAGCAACAAAAAAAATGCCACAATCACTTATTGAAATTTATGCTTGGCTTTCCACAATTTTGTTTTATTAAACAAAGTCAAAAGTGTATTTCCCTAGCGAGATAAACTCTCAATCGAATATAGGAGAATCACATACACGTACAAGAATCTTCCATTTATCACCATTTAATTTCCTTAAGCGTCTTTGTAACATATCAACTTCTTCAATTCGTTAATTTAGGCCCGTTGCATTAATGTAAATGTCCGTCAACTGGTAATGATAACCAACACATCTCGCATACGATAACAGTCTCGATACGACTGACTTTCACAATGTAGAGCGTAAAAACACACGTCAGAATTTATTCAATTTAGAGGGGAGACTCCGTTCTCTCATTTTATTTTGGGTAGTGACCAACGACAACGTATAATGTTGCTTTCAATGCCAATGGTTCAAAGAATGGAAGACAAATACTGTTTGTTGTCGAGTGATGTATATGTGAATTCTTTTGATAAGATGCAACTAAGATGACAGATGATTTCGAGTCGATGCAACAGTGCGCGCGTGTGTGTGCGTGTAAATTTCACGTTTGGAGAAAATGTTCTTTTTTCGTTGGAGAGTTGACCGTTTCAAAAAAAAATGTGGAGGGTTTCACCGCACACTGAAAGAAAAATGGTTTAGAGACGTATTATCCAGTGGACTTTGTCTAGATATGTATTGGTACCTAGAAGCCAAAATCATTTTCAAAAAAATTCCTCGACACTGATGTAGCTAGTGGAAGCATGCATCATGCTAGTGCATCATGAAAATTTCTCCGGGAAATGAAACGTAAAAGATCGTATAGGCAGTGATTACAGAGGTAATTGCACGTTCTTTCGGGGCATATAGGGCTTATTGGGTTTAAAATTCATCCACACTGAGATATGAGCAGTTGAAAAAATGATTGAAAATTAGGCTATTTCGGTGAACTTCTAGCAGTTCCTTTGCATCCGAAATACAACGATAACGTCGATAACGTTTCTCTGATCAAAACTGCTCTTACCTTCGCAATGACACCAAACCAGTGTGAAGGTTGCAGCAGTAGTTCCTGCATAAAATATATCTTTTCGTGAAGACTTTCCTGTGTTTCCTGTGAATTATTCGAGTACATGAATTGAGTCACAGATTTACACTTCAAAGTTATATTCAACGATCCATCGATCCATGCATGTTTGATGTCATTACAAAGCTGAGACAAGCAGGCAAAACCGCTTTTCGTTGCATTTCAAACGCAGAGGAACCACGAGAAGTTTTTAAACATTTTTTCAACAGCTCATATCTCACCATCAGTTTGGATGCATTTTTAACCCGAAAGTTGTCCCGAAAGTATATGTCATTTAATTACCTCTCTAATGACAACCCTATTCGATCTTTTACGTTTCATGCACTTGGAGAAATCTACACAAAAAAGTACGTACTTTCGGTTTACCTCGCACTAGCCACACAAGCGTCTAAATTTTTTTTAAAAGTGGCTCTGGCTGCTAGGGACCAGTACCTTTCTAGGCACATATGAAAAAGTCCACTTTGTAAAAATCCGTCCGACGTTTTTCAAAAGAATTTCCTCTCTCTGTAACGAATTCCAAAAACAATTTTTTTGTTGTTGTTCCTCCTTTCTCCCAACATTTTGCCATCACATTTTTCCTAATTTTTTTTAAATTTTATTTTTAGACACTCCGGCGACACCAAATCCAAATGTCAGCAAAGTGATGCTAAACGTGAACAGCGACACTGAAGTAGAACCAATTCAAGAACCGAAAGAGACTCTCGTACGCTCAACAGCAAAATCACCTCCACCCCCAACAACACCACTAAAATCATCAGAAACACCAGTCGGTAGTCCACAAACTGAAACGAAACTTATAGCAAATGACGACGATGCATTGAGTCAAGAAATTGAAACCGATCTTAGCAGCACCAATCGAACGGATAGTTCAGACGAAGAGGAAACCAAAGTCTACAATATACAAATGGGTAAATCACTAGTCGTCGAAAAGACGCAAAGACACATCGAGGACGTTGAGGTGGTTGAGAACATCAAGAATGAAAACAAGGAAGTTATTGAGAACACCCAACAACACGTAAAGATAAATGGTACGGAAAATGAAAGCGTTTTGCTGAACAAACATTTGGACAATGCCAGAGAGACCACTCCATCGCCCCGTTCGGAATCACCATTGTGGTCGTATACACTACCAGCTCCATCCACATTTGCTGATGATAAAAATAGCGAAATAAGAGATGATAGTGACCGAAAGGATGGGTCGGATGTGAATGGGGACTTGTCATCAGAAGTGTCGGATGTGTCAGATGTACCAATCAAAGCTTTTATACAGAAACGAGTTCCCGTTGATTTTCATGCACTCGACGACAAATCGAATGCGGAAAGTAGTATGACCTCCGACATTGAGGACGGATATCAGGGCGATAAGGCTCGGTTCAGTCGAGGCGCTTTGCTCCAGAGTTTGGAAAATCATCGTGACGAATTTATTGAAAATGAATTCGAGTTTTTGGAGAAACTGGAAGACGATGACAAGCAGGTGGTGATCAAGAAGGATGTGCCAACGATAAATGGATCCACTAACGATACCGATTATATACCGATTCGAAAGCAGGACGTTATTAGTGAATTGAACAATGTCATCGTCAATAATCAACTGGAAACGGTAATTAGGAGGAGCGAAACACCAGACGATATCGAATCGGCGCAGAAAAGTTCCCTGTCAAATTTTATTATCCAAACGTACACAAACCATGTCGATGTCAAAACCGATTCACCAGTGGAGGAGAAAATTGATCAGCCGATCAAAAGTTCAGTGGACGAAATTAAGAAGCCGGTAGTATTTGATAGCGCGATCAACAAGCCGACAGTATGGGATAGCGAGATCAACAAGTCGGCAGCATCGACTGAGGACATCAATAAAAGTGATGACGAAATCGTATTGCGTCCTAAAACCGAGTACATACAGTCGAAGAGACCGAGCCTATCGAATGGAAATCTATTCAAATCGCCTCGTGTCAGCCGATCGGATTCATTCCATTCCACACGAAATGGGTCCACAGAAAACCTCGGCTTAACATCACGAAGCTCGTCGTACGTTTCTTTGGTGGGAAATCAAAGCAACAAGGCCACACCCAGAAATAGCCTTACCAATGGCTCATTGATCGATTCGAATCGTCGAAAATCGTCTAGTGAGTTGAGCATTGCTGATTCACCATCGTTACAATCACTGCTCGTCATGAAAACCATCTTGAGTAACTCACGAAAGAATAGCTTGAACGTCGACAGTTTGTCGAACGGATCGAAGGAGAATGGTGAATTGGATGGTGATAGTGAGTCGAAGAAGGGTTCTGTCGAAATAGAAGCAAAGAGTCCCGTTCCAGCTCCAGTTTACGACGACAGTTCGAAGGAAAATTCGCCACAAAACAAACTTCCAACAAAGCTAGATGAAGCCGATAATCCGAAATGGAAATATCAAGGGCCACCGGCTATAAATTTGGGTACATGGGGTGAACGACCCAAGTCAATGATTGCCATAAAAAACGACAACGATTACATATTCGGTGGGACAATCAATCCATCAGATACAGTGGCAACACCCTCTGAATCACCGATGGTTTCTGCAAAGACAATTAGTAATCCATTGAGTGTTGTTGTTGAAACTCCCGTTAAAAGTGTCGATGTTACCGATAATGTTGACGTTCCCGATAATCACCTACCAATTGTTCGAGCTGTTGTGAAGAAAGTGCAGCCCGTCGCCAACGTACCAACTGATGCGAGTCGGAACATCGAAATTAGACGACCAAGTTACGAAGTGACAACGATTGTAACCGAAAAAGTAAAGCCAGAGCCACGCGCTCCCCTGCAAAATCGGTTTTCTTGGAAAATACCCGCCACATTCAATCAACCCATATCCGGACACAATAATAATTTCGATAAAAAAGTTCCGACTGTACGTGGTTTCAAAGCTCCAGCAGATGCCATGAGTGACAAAGATCAAAGCATCGATTCCGGATACAAGTCGCTTTCGCCAACGGTCGTACTAATCAATTCGAGTAAAGATCCACCAGCAGAACGTCCAAAAACACAACCACCGCCAACAGTGGCAAAGCGACCCTCATTGCTGCGTCAGCAAAAGTCCGAAGAACCCAGCGCTGTACCATTTTCACAGTTCACGCTTCGCAAAACCGGGTTAAAGGAGAAAATTGTAGCCATGGATGCGGATAACAACGAATCGAAAAGCCAACCAACCGTCATCTCACCGCCAATTCAAACCATTCAATTGAGACAAAAACAAGAAATTAATATTCGACCCGTCACGATCCATGCAACGACAACCAGAATAACAGTTGCTCAGGAACCAATCAAACCGGCTGCTACCGTCGAACCATCCGTTCAACCGACACAAAAACTGGCTGTAGAAAATATTCGTCCGGTTGTATCTAATGGAACGACAGTAACAAAAGCAACGATTCCCATTCCGAATGAGCCTGTCAAACGATCGGTCATAGTTTCTTCACCCATTCAAAACGTTCAATTGAGGCCGAAGCAGGACACTCAAAAAGTTCGTCCGATTACAGTTCACACGACAGTACCTCCGCCGCCACCACCTTCAATCGTAAAACAAGTACCAATCGTCCGTGGTGTAATTAAACAGAAATCCTTGCCGTCCACTGCAGATCCTCGTGATGCGCTACTGGATGCGATAAAGAATTTCAACAAAGGCAATTTGAAGAAGAAGTAGTGAAGGTGAGAAGGGAAAGGGAAAAAAATTATTTTAAACATTTTGTGTGCCAAAAAAATTGGTCGATTGATTTTTTATGGGTCTGCTGCCTCTGCAATCGAAGCAAATTCATTTCTTAAAGCCAATAAAAACCAGAAATTGTCAAACGTTTTTCGCAACTGTGAAAAGAGTAGCGCAACAAAATCATAGTCAAAGCTCAACTATTTTCTTATTTTAATCGACCCGCCAACACGGTTTGTCTAGAGAGAGAGAGAGAGAGAGAGAAAACGCACAACAACACATCAGCTACGTTCAATTGTTTTTATAATTTGTTGCCTCAAATCAATATCACAATTTTTTGAAATTTTATCACATTAATAAAGACCTAGATAGAGAGAGAGAAAGAGAAAGAATTTATAGTCAGTTGTACAATGTACATTTTATACGAGATATTATTTTAGCAAAAAACGAAACATTTCTTACCAATTATTGATAGACGAGTGTGTGGTTTATTATATACTCTATACAATTATTATTACCTTTTCCAATCATATTTTATCCTTTCAAAACCCGACCCGACCGTAAAACGTTCGAGTTCTTTTGTTACTAATTTATTCATTGATAAAATTAACGGAAATAAATTGCACGATATTTGATGCAAATTAATTTTTATTCATTTCGGGTGTTTATTATGTAAATATTGTTTAGGCGGTAATGTATATTTGTTGAACCAATGAGATAAGCTGAACTTATTAAAAATTAATTATGGAAAAATTTTGGACTTTTTGTTTCGACGAAATAGACAAATTCTTTTGCTGGGGCTTTCGTTGGAAGGTTTTTATTTTATTTTACTGATAATAATCATCTTGGAGATGTCCCTTCAGAGAGACCATCGGATGCAAAAAGGGTTATCATTCTACTTTAGAATTTCGAAGTATGATCACAGTCACAGTGTCCCCGCGACTCCAACTTCACTATACTCAGCGAGCGATATATCAATCGATATGCGTCGAAAATTACGCTAGACCAGGTAAGTGGTAAAGGACAATCACTCAAGGAGATGAAGTAAAGTCCGACTAACAACGCCACAAGTTCAAAAGATTCAACGGAAATTATAAGTCACACCTTCATACAAAAAGCTCTGGAAGGTTACTTATGATTTCCAATTTATACCGAGACTTATACGTTGACTTATAAATTATAAGGTCGCTGACCATGATTTGCGGATGCGAAAACCTGATCATGATTTGCTTATGTAAATTTACATGTAAAATAAATTATACCGCAAATCACGATTTTCTTGGACTTTGATTTGCGGTATAATTTGTATGACGCTTTAGATACCTCCAAATATCGGTATCTATTGAATTTCATATGAAATACTGCAAATCACGGACACCATAACACAAATCTCGATCCAATTAAAATTTTAAACTTAATTAAAGAAATTCTTTAAATATTGATTAATTACGAAGCCAAATGTTCAATCTTCACAATAAAGTTAGCCATTACTCCTGGATGTCAAAGGATTTCAAGAAAACGACGTACAAAGTTAAAAATTGTCACAATACCACACATCATGGTCAGCGACCTTATATCATTCGCGCAAACTGTGTACTACCGATAAAAAATAATAAATGACCGATAAACACGCTACATAAAATATAATAAAGTGCCGAATGCGTAATTCCTGCGTACCGATAAAAATCTTAAAAAGTACCGATAAAAGGTACCCATGATTTTGCGCAGCGTTAATATTGACTGTTTTTAGAATTTGTGATTAAAGTTTACCTTTTGTAAAGGAAAGCAAGAGTCCGCAGAATCGCTGTTTGTAATAGGCAGCAACAGTCTTTAATCTGTAATGTCACAGTGTGTAAAAGAAATCGACAGTCTGTAATGTTACAGTTTGTAAAAGGGATCAATAGTCTGCAATGTCACAGTTTGTAAAAGAAATCGACAGTCTGTAATGTTACAGTTTGTTATATGGAGCGACCCTTTGTAAAAAAGTTTGCGAAACGGGTCAACCGTCTGTAATTTCTTAAAAGTCCAACGTGTGTGTTTCTAAAATACCTACTATCGAACGACTATAATTTCAGATAGACCCGTTTCTTAATGTAAGCGGTAGCAATCAAAAACGATTTTGACTATCCAGCATGAAACCGAAATTATTTCAATACAAAATTTGTCGTGTAACTTAGTCAGAAAAGTCCTTAGCATCCCTTTATTGTGGACCGTTGTATGGAAACCGTTTCACAAGAATTTTAGTTAATTCAATTAAAGCCTTTTTTAAGCTCATTGTGGGTCACTCATTTCGTTTTTGTAATAACCGTGTAGGTGCCTTTTGATAAAGCTTTATCTTGATTGAGGAACACTGTGTAATCTCGAATCCACGAAAATCTAAAATTTCCGAAACATCGGTTTTATTGGTAGTTCCGAAACACTTATATACCGATGTCAAAACACCAACTTCTTATGCTGAAGATTTCAGCAATCAACGTTCAAGGATCTAAACATGGAAGAAAACTTCTATTTCCGTCATCAGCTTATTTGAAACGGAGATAAATAAATGAAATTTCATTTTTCCTAAAATTGTGACTAATGTGACTCGTCTTTAAGTGTTCATATATAACATCTATATGAGGTCAATCGAAGGTTTTACTGTTTAATTTCTATTCTGCTTTTAAACCATTTGATGTATATAGTTCGTCAGATGAGGGCTTTTTCGCGATAATATCACCAATTGTGTGCTACAAATATCACTCACCTGAAGTATGAGCTAATAATTTAGACTGAATTACCTAATTTCAAATTTACAACTGTGATAATTAATATTGTATGAAGCTAAACAAATTTAAATAACCGATGCGGCATTTTAAAAACAACTTTTATTGCACAATGCTAAATGATAAGAGTTTTCACCTGCGGTTAAAGACGGTCTACAAAATTCAGTTATAGTATGTTCCGTCACTGGTTGTAAATATTTGTTTAGGCAAGTGTGAGGTTTGCGGAACGAGACGAAGGCGAGTGGAGTAATCACACGTTACACATTTTACATGTTTGTTGACGGTAAGTGCATTTTCCCTCTCACAAACAGTGATGTAAAGTGCACTTTACCGTGCATAAGCATGTAAAAGTAATTTAGACTTCAGTTACATGAGACACATACACAAAGCACCTCATATCAGTTCGTATACTAAGTATACAGCAGCATTTTGCAATAACCATGTTTAAAGACATTTTTTAAATGGAAGAAACTTGGTTATTACAAAATGGTGTCCCTTCACATAAAGCTCGGATTGAATTCATTTCGAAAAGTAAATGCAATGGAACTTCTACAGTATGTAGCAGTGGAATCCACTGAGTGGATATTAGTCAAAACATTATTGCATATTTGCTTAAAATTTCTTACATTTTCTATTTAGGAAAATTCTTGAAAATTTTCTTACAAAAATTGTTCATTTTATCGCAGAGACTATCTGTGTGGCTAAAACTGTGCCGATCAACATCAGGTTAAACTTGAAGTTCCTGAGTTTTGATTTGAAGCCTCACACATCGCTCTAATAGACGCTCTTACCCGTCTATACAACGGAAAGCCACTGATGCCATCAGGTCATTTGAAACAGAAAATTCACGCCGTAAGTGCGGTCGAAATGAATAGTGCGGAGATCTTTGTAACGTAGCGTCATTTTCATACAAGGAAGCGTTGAAACGTATTTTTTGGTTCACTTTTTCATCAAATCGTTCACTTAAAATTCAAATTTTAGGCACACTTACGGCGTGAATTGAGTAGATTTCCATCGTCTGAAAATTGTATTTTGTTCCTTATTAAGTTTTTCATGCTTTGCATCGAAACCCGTTCATTTTATCAATGAAGCACTTTTGACCTGAGCTTGTAAAGTACTGTTCGTAACTTGGCTTCGCCTCTGATCAATAAACTTCACGAAAAAATTCAACTTTACCGTCCTTTTGTGACGTAACGTAAATATCTAATGTCTTCACTAAAGGAATAATTTCTGTGGATGAATAATTCTGCCAATGAGTTGTTTTGTAAGACAAAAACTTCCTAAAATCGTAATAAAGTAACATTTAGTTATTCCCATAGTAGTGTACAATGCTTTCGCTATTCAATTGTTCAAATTCTTTCGATTTCCATAATTTCATAAACGCATTCCCGTGCACTGCTTTCTTATCGTCAACTATTTATGTGAGTCGACCAAAATTGCTTCGTAACTCATACAAAAAAGCCGCTGAATATTTTTTCAAAAAAATAAATTTATTTTGTAAAATGTCTTGCATCCAGTGCAGATAAGAAATCCTCCTTAGAGCTGCTCATTTACAAAATTATTTTTTGTTGAATTATAAGCCAAAAAATAAAGAGAAGAAGAAATAATACACAAAATGTATCAAAATGAATCAATGGTAAATATTCTAATCAGAAGGCATTGTCGATCAGCTTATACGACTTTGTAGTATCGGGTGACTTTAATTCCATCGAGTTCCATGGTCTGAAACAAAGATACATACACAATTATTGGATCTTGTCTCAAACGAATCACAACAGCGCACAAAAAACTTATTGCAAGAGAGATTCAAGATTTTGCCCTAATTTTATGCGCTGTTGGGCAGGCAGCTCATCTTACAGCAATCAATTCCGTATCAGTGAATACGCGATAGATGATGTGGCCCTTTTCGCCTTTCTGGTCATGAATCATTTTATCTCCATCGAATGTGATGACACTCTTAATTTTACGTCCGTCAAGGGTCTCTTCGTCGAATTCTTCGCCCTCCTTGAACTTGATGACAGTGTTCTTGAATGTTGAGCTGGTGGTGAATGAGTATTCGTCACCGTTTTTCGTCAATTCAACTGTTGGGTAAACGGAATTTCCGACTTGGCGGAGCATCATGTTAACGCCTGGAAGTAAACAAAAATATTGTAAAATTGAATGAAAGTCAAATCAAATGAAAACGATCGATTCTGAGGATTTTTAGTGTATCGTGTTTCGAAATGGGGCAGATTATTTGGTAAACTCATTTAACACATTTACAGAAATTTACCAAAATTTTCAGCATTTACCGAAAATTTACTAACCCCATTCCTGTCAACATGTAGGGGAGATGATAAATTTAACTCTATTGTAGCTCTCCGACACTCCTTTTTATGGGAAAAATTTAACTGACAGATTGTAAGATTAGCAGCGCTGACAGCGATTGAGAAACTGAATTTACCATAAAGTAAATTCGGTAAATATTTGCGGTCATTGTACGAATAGCACATTACTTAACAATGGAACAAATAGTAGCAATGGCGATTCTTGTGTGAATCAAGGCGTAGCCGAGGTCGATAAACATACAAGAAGTGCCATTTCCACCATTTGTTCCATTACCAATTTAGGTATTTTACTCAGAAATTTGAGGTAAAGTTTCGCCACCGTGAAGTAAAACTAACTTTACCTCACGTATTTGAGTATGTCTGTCACATGATTCTGACGTAATGTTAGTGTGAATGTGTGTTTAGAGCCTTGGCTCGTAGGTGTTTATTATAGGCTGTGTTCTGAATTGGATTAAAATGTGCAATCTGGAACAACAATTCGGATAATTAGCTGAGTGAACGAAGAAACGAAGAATGATTCAAAGGACAGGTGAATAAACGCACGAGTAGGTAAGAATGACGAGGACGTGCGAACGTTAAAAACGCACAACGGGTAAGGTAAGCCAAGAGTAAAGATAATTTAAATTTGGTTTGGTGACGTCGCATGTATATTGACTACATTGAATTGAATGAAATTGTTGAATGTTAGTTGCTACAGTAAAATATAGTGGCATATAAGCAAGGATCTCGAGAGACAACCAGGGTTTTTATTGAAAAGACAGCTCTGATCAGCTCTACGCTAGTGGAACCTTGAAGTTCGTCAATAATAGGCCCTGATTCGAAAACAAGTTTAGACTTACATTGCGGGCACATTTCAATTGTTGTTATAAGATTGACAGGATTTATTCAGTGTAATATTGAGCTTATGCCATGCCTTTAAGCTTTTACACTGAATAAACACTGCAAATGTAATAAAAACCGTTTAAATGTGTCCACTATGTATGCCTATACTTGTTTTCGAAGAACGACACAATCAAAATACTCAGAGTCGATCGTTTTAATTTGATTCAATTTTATGGAATTTTCCGAGAAACATTTCGTTCCTAGGTGTAAGACATTCACGTTGACAAATAATAATGCAACTGTTATCTTAAAAATTAAAAGAGCTCATATGTTGATCGAAGGAAGACATGCATAAGTGGCTACTAATCTAGACGATATCAGGTAATAGGATCACGGAAAAATAAATAAAATCGATTCCATTCGTCCGTTCACATATATTCAATTTAATCCCAGTGAATTAACTACAATCTGTTTAAAATGTTGTGTAATCTTTGAAATTATCGACGTAGATAAATCAAAATTATTTTAACTTATTTTTCAAATATTTTTTTTTACAGCTTTTCTGATATAAAATACCATTCAGAGAAGCTATATCTATATGGGAGTTTATGTAATGTCTGCGATTGTTTGCCTATTTTCGGATTGGCTGATAACGTTGGACCATAATTGATAAAAAAAAAACTTTTTTATTTTTATGTGAAGATAAAACATTCAACTTGACCATCAAAAATGACAACGATTTGTTTATATTTTCTTCTATTAAAATTGAATGAGAAGTGTAATCACTCGAAGTGTCAAGTAACGCACAATAAACAACCTCAACAACAAAATCATATTTCAAAAAATAATGAGACACGACACCAGATTGCCATTCATCACAATATGAAAGAAATTCATATTTAACACAGACCAACGATTTATTTGTTGAAGAAAATGTCGGTTATCTCATTATGTCGTAACGATGGTACTTCAAATAGAATTAAGTTATTTAAATGGTCAAGTGAAAGATAAAATAAAATGGAATGCTAAATGCTGGACTCAATGCTGAACTCATGCATTTATAACGAGCCGGCGAAGAAAAAAATTGCTTTGCTGGTTGGTTTAAACTAAACTGAAAACTGAATGTTTGTGCTTTGTTAGCCCGTTGAAATTGGTAGATTGAGGAAGATAGGTTAGACCCGAAGTTGACATGATTCTAAAATTTTCGATTTCGGTTTCAACACGAACCTGGCCTGACCCGAATCTGACCGAACCTGAACCGTTACTTTCGAAATTTGAGCTGAGCCTGAAATTTTCAAGTTGGGTCAGTTGGGAGAGTGGAAGATCATCTTCGGATCAAATTCGGATCGAACAAATTCAGGTTCTGGTTCAGTTCAGGTCGAACCAAAAATCGAAAATGGCAGGTTTCGGTCAAGTTCTGATCGAACCTGAAATCTTAGTTCAGGTTCGGGTCGAAATCAGGTTCGCGTCCCGATCAGACCGAGTTCGACTCTTACCTAGCATTACATGCTATGGATGCTCAGTCTGGAAAGTAAGGACACTTTCAGATAATAAAGACAATACGAAAGTGAATTGATGAGTTAGAGTCAGAATGGACGGAAGTCGTACAATAGCTTCTCTAGAGGGCATGGCAAGTGGCATAAGTCAGTGGATTCGCACTTCAATTTTATCCCTGTAATCCCTTTAATTCCACAAGGATCAAATATTAACTGATTAAGGAAGAGATTCCATTTCCTGGAATGGGTGCTATGCTATAAATATAAAGATGACGCATATGAACAAGAAGTGGACAGATCTTACGTTCCACTGACAAAATATTTATAAAAAAAAACTTTGTATCGACATCGACCATTAAAGAACCAAAGATAAATGATTCATTGCAGTTTACAAGGCCATCAAAAGCCATTCGTTTTGACTTCTAATATCAAAACCTAAGCCACGAATCAACCTCAATCTTTATCGCGTATTAACCTTTGTGCATCAATCAAAAAAATTCTTTTCCAATCAAACCCAATTTAAATTAAGAGACGAAAAAACGAATTAAAAAAAAAGAAGAAACTTCCCAAGCAACTGTTGTAATCTCATTCATTCACGGCTTATTGATAAATTGAATAACTTCATTGTCGTTTGACTTGTCGAACTCTATGACCGTCGCGATAACTGCCGGCGGACATGATTAATTTAAAATATATTTTTTGTTCCATGCAATGGCTAAGAACACTGCTCACTAGACACAAGAATGTATGTGATTGTTCTGGGATATGTTTTGCTTGTTTGTTTGAATGGCAAACAAATTATTCTTTACGTTTCTGCGAGCCCATAATATGCTTTGGAGAACACCATCGCAATGTGTTATTATGCCATGTTATGTACATTTTTACAACAATGTACAGTATATGGGCGAGACGTAGTTTTTTCGCTTTTAATTTTTGTGTACCCATTATGTTAGTGGAAGTTGAAAGAAAACAAATAGACTTATTGATAAACCGAAAATGGTAAATAATAAATCTTGTTTCAAATAAACTCTGAACTGAACATTAGCGACGCAACAATGTAGATTACAAAATGAAACAAATATCACCACAAGATAACAGAAATTTCTGTCTCTTGAAACGACAAGCTCGTCAGACGATACCAAATTAATATCAAATTTCATACCGAGCGTAATACAAACAACAAAACCGAAGAAAGTTACAGAAAAAATACATTCACCGGCAGTGCAACGATGCATTTTGTGTATAGAAATTGAATAGAAATTTGTATGACAATGGCGCGAAAAACGTGCTTTTCGACAACCTGTTGCATATACAATGTAAAATACGCTCAACGGGCATACAATTACAATTTTATTTACTGAAATTTACCAACAAAAATGTGGTGAATTTACCAAACTTGATCAAAAAAGAAGTTTGGTAAATTTGGGTAAATTCCCAATATTAGAGTGTTTAAGTGAGAGAGATGACGAAACTACAACCTATTGTTCCATCTCGGGGTCTGATGTCAGATTCTTTTGTATTATCGACAGCAGACCCCGAGTTGATTTTCCATCTCGATCTACTTAAACACCGTATAGGCCCTGCGTTCTCGTGTGATTATTGACAGATTTTACTCGGATACTCAACTATAAGAGCAAATTTGTAGCCCATTTAGGCGGATTTCTTCAAGTGCAATTATTTTCGTGCTTTTATCATTTTACTTTTTGAAACAAAAAAATTTTCGTTCAGAGAGATTATCAAAAAACGAATATTTTTCCGCCTAAATGTAGGCTATAAATTTGCAAAGGATCCATTGCTCTTAAACATTTTCTGACTTACAGGGAAAGAAAATGCTTTCTAGTTTGACAGCGGTTGTGGCTTGTAATTGATTCAACAAGAATTTCGTTGAACAGTCTAACAATGCTAGGAGAACATTTTGGATTTTGCAATTTTTTGGAGATCACTTTTTATGCCTCGGTACTAAATTCGGTGTAATACAAAAATTGGGAACAAGTTTTTTTTTGACAATTTACAAAGGAGAACACTTGAAAAAATTCTGGTCCATGCGGCACGCGCTAGCAGCAAGAATGTCATACCACATCCTAAAACTAAATCGAGCGAGTGGAAGGCGTTTTCTGATGGCATCAAATTGTATAACAAAGGCAAGTAAAAAAAATCAGCGAAGTGCGGCTCGTAGCTCGGATGTCGTAGGCCGTAAGTAATTTAATTACATTGCTTGCTTTTCTGTGAATGTTTAACGGGAACTTTAAATCAAAGCGTCGCTTTATGCCTTTGTCGTTTGACAAGTTACGAGCAAAGCTGCATTTTTACCAAATTAAATTAAGAATACCATAAAATGGACCATATAAAGACTTATTAGATGTGCAGAACAATATTTCAAAATTGCTTTAAATTGACGATGACGACAGATTGAAATATTTTTTGTCAATTAAATTAATAATTGAAATAAAAACGAATCGTGACCAGTAAAAATGCATATTTTTAACCCTTAACCTAACAGTTCTTTCCGGTTTTCGCATTACAATCGACCGATGTATATTATACTGCACATTACAACGAAATCCATCGATTTTCCAAGTAATTTAGGGCATCTGTTGCTCCATATAAAATTTTCGATTGTACAATATGATGACGGAATAATTGCAGTATAATTACAAACTGTAATTATCGGTATGTATTGCAAGAGGTGTAATGACAGCACCTCGATAATTTGAATACATTTTTTTTTAAACTGTGAAAAGTAAACATTTTTGAACCGAAAAATGGTAACGCAATCCACTAAACACTTTTATAATGTGAACCGGCAAAAAAGCCAAACAACCGATACAAACGTAGGTTGATGTGTATCGTGCTATTTACGTATTGAAAGTAGAAGTACACATCATCCACACTGTATGTACCATTGTTGAGAGAGAGAAAAAAAACTGGTGTTCTATTCACGGTTCAGCTAATGTTAGTAACAAAATTAATAATTAAAAATGGAAAAAATATTTTAAATGCGATCGTCAAACTTATTCTACCATAAACTCCTAATAATTATATTGTTGAAATCAACACGAAACATTTTGTATACAGAAAATATGGTTCCAAGTCTGTCTATATGTGACTAGAATATATCGATATATAGATAGTGTGACTACTATCCAAAGAAAAAACGATTCGTGTTACTTTTATTAACTTGGATTGGACAACGCACGAAACAAAAAAAAGTTGCAAAAAAAGCCAAAGAATTTTTGTTTTGCCCATTTAAGATTGCGTTTCGCTTGAAAAGCCGGTGTCCGCATGCGGCTTCTTATGAAGATTTATGAAGGGCGTAGTATATGGTGTGACTCGGCGTGTCTCAAAAATCGTACCATATTTTATAGCGTAACATGTGCAGTATCGAATAAAAAATAATCAAATTTCAATTACCAAGTGCCTTCATGTAGTCTCCGAAGTTTTCGGATTTTTCCAATTTGTATTTTCTTCCAACCCAAGCCATTTCGAATTAAATGTTTATTTCCGTTGGAACTCTTTGAAGAAAAAAAAAGATAATGTCACAGACAACTGTACACCTCGACTCTACCGGCTAAACTGAACGAAAGAAACTAATGTGTTTTGGGACGTCACTTGAAATTTATACACGATTATTCTTTTATATATATATAATAGATATACCATCCACATACATATGTTTTATGCGATGTAGTGAGTATAGCAGGGTTCCAACTCTACACGAATCGATTTCCCTTTTAGGAAGTTATTTTTCAGGAAATTATTCCCAGTATTGTCTGCAATTTTTTCTTTTTCAGTTTTTAGTTACGTTTTCAGCTTGCTTCCAACGAGTTTTCATTACTCAGCTCTTTTGTCCATGAAAATATACTATTTAGTGAGTTGAATATATTCGTTATTTTTCCGAGTCAGTTCTTTCCTGGTATTCCCGGTAAATACATCTACGAACTAAAGTTTCGCTTCGCTATTTTTACCAAGGTTCTGAACTACACCTCACAAAAAGGTAGTGTCCCAACGCACGTCAAGCAAAAGCGCTTCGAGTGACAGCTGTCAAATAGAATACTACTTGGTATGTAAAAATTTCCAAATTTTTTTACAGTAACAAAACTCGTATGACACACTGTCTAGTTTCAGTACTCTATTTTTACCACTCATGCTTGAAGCGCGTTGGGCGATCCAATAAGGACAATACGAATTTTTCTTCGATTTTTATGCATCCTGTCACAAGTCGCATTCGTTACATTTTTACCTTACAAAATGCTATATAGAATAGAAGAGAAACATTATGTCAAATTATGTTTGAATTCGGGTGTCAACCACCGTAGTGAGGGTAGTTACCCGTTCTTTCAGAAACTTAGTTTTTAGAATAAACTATAATGGATTTTAATGAGGTGTGGAACTCCTAAATTATTGCATCCAAGTATCTTATCTCTAACGACACAAAAAAAGGAAAACGAGACAAAAATTGTGAGTTATTGAAATTGTTAGTTATTGTAGCAGCTGGTTCTGTGCATTCTTTATGCACAAGTGTTTAATGAAATATATTCGGAAAGAGTATTGTTGAATTGAAAAATATCATTAACTTTGTGCAGAGCATGGCCTAGGAATTAGAAGTAGAATCTCTTGGCTCCTGGTGATTTCATGATAAATAATCATATAGATCTGTTGAACTTCAATGTAGAGGGTCTATTTTCGGGTATATTGATTTCTGATTTAAAAAAATTAAATCTGGTCGGACTGAGCAGCGATTGGGTTCCGAGAAGGTCTCACGTCCGACTTTAGTCCATATAAGAAGGGGTCATGGAATAACGACACTGACCTTTTTTCAGTGTTGCCAGTAAATTTAAAAACTGCATTGACTGCATATAGAATGCAGTTTTGTCGAGATTACCGATGGTTCAAATTTACCGACAGCACTGAAAAATGTGGACGTCATTATTCATGATAAAGCGAACAAAGTTCACCGAGGCACAGTACTGCTCCTGGCATGAACACTGAATTGACAAGTGTCAAATTTAGATGCTTTAGTGGTAAGAGCTACCGCTTAGGATTGTTTGCATTGTATGTTTCAACTCATACTAGTCCTCTAGTCTGCACAAATGAAACGTTGTGTGATTTCATTATCCTTCGAATATTTTCTATGTTCATGCTAGAAGCGTTGCTGTGACCGAGGTCAACTAGACGGTAAAAGCTTGAATAAACTTGTCGTGTAAGATTTTGTAAGATCGTAGCATTGCACATGAATTTGCATGTCCCACAATCCAACGTTAAACTTTAAATTCCAAATTAAATATGTCCAGAGCATTACTTGAACGATGAAAAGTTTGCTTTGCGATCCTGAAGCATGCATACAATGTATACGATTCAATGAGTCAGGTAACAACTAGTAATGACGATGTAATCCAAGCGAAGCAATCCGCTTCTCTGATAATAAACAAGAGGAGATTATTGCGTTAATTTCCTTTGGCTATTGATAAAAAAAACGCCAAAGTACAAAGATTTTTTTGATTAATTTGAAAATTATACGTGTAACTAACACATAATTTCTATTCGAACATCACCTAAAAGTTTCTTATCGATTTTCGAACGGGATCGGATACATACTATAATATGTGGTAAACGTTATCCCTACAATCTAATCGCAATGGGTATACTGAGTTAATCTTAAGTGCATTATTGATAAAAACTGAAAAAAGTTAAACTAAAGTCCACAGAAAACATTTGCTAAGCTCCCATCCCAAAGAATACTCAAATGGAAGTAATGTATACTATGTAATAAAACATATGAGTAATAATGGGTAATGGTATCAAATCTCGTTTAAGAATGAGCCAAAGAACTTAGTGTTGCAGCAAAAAAATTTCAAAATATCAACCAAGACAAACTTTGAGACAATACTTTCTTTTACTCCACTCCATCTTAAATCTATTATCAAAGTACTACCATTCCCGCGAATTTTGAGTCCTCTGTCGATATATTTGGTTGCATGGCTTAGAGTGGTGACAAGCCCGAGTGCTCGCAATTCTACGGGTAATTGCTGGCCACCGTCAATTGACTCCAAAAGAGTTCACAAAGAACTAAATTAACTTATTTTTTCGGTTAAAAGAGTGAAACAATTTCAAAGTTTTTTCTCCATAAATTTGAGACACACCCAATTCACGCCGTAAATGCCTTAAATTTGAATTTCAAGTGAACGAGTCGATGAAAAAGTGAACCGAAACATTTCAACACTTCACTGTATGAAAAGACGCTGCGTAACCGTGGATTTACATATCAACGTAAAAGTGACAGATGCAATGTTTTTTAAATACTGCAACCCGAAATTTCATTCATAAAATTAAAATTATGAATGAAATTTCGAGTTGCCGTATGAGAAAATTTTTGCATCTGTCACTTTTACGTTGCTATGTAAATCCACAGTAAGAGTCAAACCACATCGAAATTTTCTGTCGTAAAGTGACAGTTTTGACGTTGTCATTTTTGAAGTCTGAAAAATTTCGTCATAACCTTAATTTAAAACGTGAACTGAACACAAAACTTGTCTTAAAACAATTAATTTTGAATAATATTACAGTATTATCGTAAATATTACAATAAGGATACGATAACACTGTAATATTATTCAAAATTAATTGTTTAAAGACAAGCTTTGTGTTCAGTTCACGTTTTGAATTGAGGTTATGACGAAAACTTTCAGATGTCAATAATGACAACGTTAAAAACGTCAATGTCAAAATTGTCACTTCACGACAAAAAGTTTCGATGTGGTTTGACTCTAAAAAAGAGTTGCATGAGAGATATTTTGAATTTCGACTGTACGGCGTGAATTGAGTGTATGTCGAGTCTCTTTGACATCTGACATGGGAGTGGTAATGCTAAGAAAAGTGGTTTGGTAGCAAGCAATAATGCAGGGTATCACAGCACTGCTAGCATGAGCATAGAAAATATTCGGAGGCTGATGAAATCACAGTAGGCACTGCGTTTCTGTTGTACAGATAGATGACTTGTTTTGTTGTATGAGTTAAAACATAAAATACAAACAATCCTAATCAGTAGCTCGTATCACAACACATTGAAATTAATTGCGGCTTGTCAACTTTCGGCACCCTGGACTTTACTTAAATAGTCAAGGTATGCCTCCAAATAAATTTCTAAAAATCCACAACTGAATTCTAGATTTTTAGAAATTTATTTGGAGGCATTCCACGACTATTTAAGTAAAGTTCAGGGTGCCGAAAGTTGACAAGCCGCAATTATTTTGAATGTCCTAGAAATTTGACACTTGTCACAGATATACTTAAGTTGATTTCTTAAAATTTTCATTCGATCTGATGGTAATGATGTCTGAATTGTAGTTGAATACGATGTTAAGTGAAAATAGCAGCAAGGTAACCAAATAACAGAAATAAGGATAGTTATTGATAAATGGGGTTAAATTTTGGCACTTCAAGCATGAGTGGTACTCTAAATAAAGTTCTGTAAAAAATTTGGATATTTTTTTCAAACAAACTAGTACTCTATTTGGCAGCTGTCAATGGAAGCAGTTTTGCTTGAAGTGCGTTGCCTCATGGTAAAAATAGATTTGAAGCTTGTCTCGGCCGAAAATACGTCACTAAATTCTATGGGTTTCCTTTCTCCATTCTCAAAAAATGGTAGATTTTTTTTCGTTTTTTTTTCTTTATCGTTAATTCGCACCATTATCACTCATGATTCACTTTTCTCTTTTGCATAAAAATCATAAATGATTACGATTTTCCGTCTTATTCAATTCATTTGTATTTCATATTCGTACGCATTATTTTCTTCAACTCATTACAACAAGATCTCAGTAAGCGATCCATTGTTAGGATAATTTACATTCAAATTTTTGATTGACCACAGAAATATAAAAGGATAATTTGCTCATTGAAAACGATTTATTCAAAAAGTTTTATTGGTTGAAATATTGGTGAAAGTACTTTTTGCATTGAAACTGTTAAATTTATATTGCTGGTTGCGCTGCAATGTACAATGAAGAGCTTAGCAGTGATAACGATATTGTACTTAAATCTATTGAAACCATAATGTTCGAACATAACCAAAAGATCGTCAAAAACAATTTCGAGGTATGTCTCCTTTTACTGTAATAACTACCATGTCTGTTATTATCCATTTCCATTTATTACAAGAAAATAGAGGTTACGTTATCATTTCCTTTCTCTAATTTACATAAAAGACATGAGAACAAACGTCACCAAAAAGTCAAGACAAAAAAGGAAAAATTGGTCTGCGTAGCTTCAATACGCAATTTTATTGATTCAAAGAAGCTACGAAAACTACCGTGTCTGTGAAATTGAGCGCATTGTTCAGCAAATATTTTGCTATAGTTAATTACATAACAAGGGATAAAAAGTTGGAATGTAGAGTTTTCGTGTGAATTTTGTTGATCCGAGGCGAAGCCGAGGTCAATAAACATACGAAAACGATTCTCATTTTATGTTATTATTATTGACGGGACTGCCCCCTACTAAAATCAAAAAGAAAATTTCATGTGCATGAATTTGTTAAATATTTAGATACTAAATTTCAAAACTTGAAAATTTGTATGAAGAAATGGATTTTAATACGTTTTGAAATTGATGAATTTTACCAACCTTTGTTACTTTGTCACTTTCTTACTCTGTCACTCTATTCAACGAAACTTTTGAATTACTCGGTTAGAATGGAATTCAAACGGAGCAAAGCCGAAACATCTGCCACTTTTTGACGCAAATTTTTGTTGGTATTATTTTCTTTATAAAAATTTTTGGGACTACTTTTCGTCAATAAAACTTTTGTGTACAAGCGCACGCCAGTATTAGATTTTTAATAACCAATTTTTCAATCGTCTGTTTACTTCCTCATTGTCATCCATTTCTGATACTTTTTGCGTATCAAAGATGTAAGCATCATATCCACCGATATCAGTTCTTTTGTAAGTGGATAAAAGGACTTGCGTCACACATCCACTGTAAGTGGTTTTGGGCGATGACTATATTCAAGCTCACCGTGAGATTTTACATACTTTTGAAACCTAAACCAATTTTCTTGTTTTCCCTAGGTATGTAATGAGCCACTTTCAACCCTAGGGAAAACAAAAGCATGTAATAGTCATTTGTGTACCTGTTTTGGACGATTGATTTTAGGCAATTTCGCGGATTGTAGGCCGAACGAAGTGAGGCTTACAAGCGAAAGTGCCTTAAATCAACCGTCCCAAACAGGTGCACATGTGAGTTTTCATGCAGAGGGCCGGAAACCCGAGAAAATTCGAAAAATTGCCCTCATTTTCGGCCCCGAAGCATGAAAATAAGTATTAAGTAATAAGTAATAAGTATAAGATTTTTCTCTGGTTTTCGACCCCTTACATGAAATTTTTTTTGAGTATCTGTTTTAATAACTATTACGTCTCCTCAACTATGAGTTTTACCAATACCTTTCTAGCAACCAAACTTTCTTAAAAAATCGAATTAGGGGGTAAAATAAGTTTGAGAAACTCTACTTTTTCATTAGGCTTAAAGTGAACAGACTCACGAATCGCAAACAAGTAGCAAAGTTTCACAAACGTCTTTATCCCCTTAATAATGTAGTTTGTTTACTAGAGCGGGTATTGGTTTTACTAACTTTCGTTGTTTTTATCGAAAGGAAATAATACATAATAGTAATTCGTAGTAACCTGCCTTGCGCATTCCTCGTCTTTCGACGATTAAAATGCCATCCACGTTAAAAAAATCATACAAATAATGAATGAATGAACAAAACATTCAACGAAACTTAAGTGAGGTTACGTCCGAAAGTAGATGGTCGATATTTTATAACAGAATATACCTTAAGGCCAACACACACTAGCATCGAGTGTCATCGGGAATACGATATTTCTATTGTTTAAATCACCTAAAATCTGTTAAAGCCGGTTTTAACAATAAAAATATCATATTCCCGACTGACACTAGATGCTAGTGTGTGTTGGCCTTAAGTCGTGAATTGAGATTTCAGAAAATTATTTATCTTCAAGCGACAATTATTGATGTATAGAGACACTTTGGAGAAGTTCTTTATATGGTCAGATACAGCAAAAGCTTCCAGTATCACATTAATGGGATCACACCATATCCAAATAAATTATTTTTATTTAATCAATTTAATTTTTCGTATCGTTGTCACGTTACAATTTCCAATGAAACTATACTCATAAGGTATGGCCTAATGTCAAAAGCGAAGGAATAGTAGATTGTTCACCTCTGTCCACATGTTTATTTAGACACTTGGGGAATTATTGCATGAGCCGAAGGCGAATGGTATAACCCCAAGTGTCTAAATAAACATTTGGACAGAGGTGAATACGCTACTTTATCTACCGACAGCGAAATAATAGCCTAGGTAGATAAATAACTATTTCGCTTATTCCATCCTCAGACGAACTCGTTTTTCATTTCACCTGCGAACTAGTAATAACCTCGAAATAAATCCGATAGTAGAAATTGATATTATAATCCACAAAAGAGCTGCGAAACTTCGAATGGGTGGCTTATGGACTTAGGAAAATGATCCCACCAAGTTGATTTTCAAAAAGAAACCACTTCTTGCGGAGACTTCACTGTATATTATGTACGTAGGTACTTCATGCTCTGGTACTATCGAATGTTAATGTCACGAATAACGTCAGAGAGACGTTTTTGTATTCGATCTGTCAATGGAATATGATTCATTATTGTTTGGTTTGCAAAGGTTGGACAGAACAGTAGTTTCATTTTAATGGATTATTCACAGCCTATAAAGCCTCCCCGAGGGCTAAAATATGGCAAAGAGTCGGTAAGTGTTCCCGACAAAGTTGTGCACTAAATTTTAGAAGTGACCGTAGAAGTGGCACTGATTGAAATCGAGGCTATGAACTCCATACTATCTATACATTATCGAAAATCCAAGACAGTTACAGATAATTGCTTGAACTTGAGCACGCCTCCTTATTTTAAACTGCCCACAAATTGAAACAATCGAACGGTACTCAGCGCTATCAATCAATTGAATCATTTTTCCTCTTTCTACGTTCATTTAGAATGGCTGTGGCTTACTGGTGACTGTAATCAAAACATTGGACGCTAGTGAAACCAGTGAAGAACGTCAGAGGGAAAAGAATCGATTCGAGAAGGAGTTCAAAAAGACCGATGCAAAGCTAAACGATCTGGTGTCGAAGCACGATGGCGATCTCAATCAGATTATGCAACTGTTCAGCCAAGTGTCGGCCCAGGTGACAGTAGCGCGAGACAAAATCCATGTCGTTAAAGAGAATCTGCATTCGTGCAAACGTTTGCTACGGTGTCGACGGGAAGAGTTGAAAAAATTGTGGGTCGATGCACTACAGCAGAAACATGTTTTGGAGATGTTGGAACAAATGTAAGTGTATTTGAGGCGTTCGGTTCGGTTGACTTTTAATTAACGGAAAAATCCCCTCCAGTAATGATCTACGCAAAGTACCACAACTGGTTCAAATGTACACATCAAAGAAGCACTACCTGCATGCCACAAAAACGCTAACACAAGCCATCGAATTAAACAACGGCCCGTTAAAAGCTGTCGAAGGCTTGGTCGATCTACGAAGCGAGTTGGAGAACCATCGAACGCAACTGTACAATAAGATGATCGAGGAACTGCACAAACACCTGTACACAACCAGTTCAATGGAAGTGCTGACGAATTTTCAGCGTGACGGATCGGCCCGAAATAGTAATTTCGCTTCGCCGTTTCAACGAAACAACATACGAAGGTCAGCCGAACGAGCAGAAGTGAACACAAAAATCCGGAAAGTTCTGTTCGAAATGGCACAGCGATCCGATACCGACACGACGGAGATACTCACGGAGAATACGGACCTGCTGGATCCCGATCTGAATGCTACATATTTCCTGGGAATAATCATCGAGTGCATTGCATTGCTGAACAAAGTGCCTGAATCGTTAGAAGTAAGTTTACCCATGTTTGTGTAGTCAGGGCAGATGGGGCTCGAAATTGGCCCTCGAGAAAATTTGTAAAAAATTTTCATTGCCCTTCCTGCATACAAAAGTTCGAACAACCATAGTGCCAGTCCTCGCCTGTGTGTCAGAGCAACATTTTAACGAAATTTCTTTCAGACGATCAAATCGCAAATTGAATTGGAATTGTCGGCTGTGGTCACAAGAACAACACAACATCTCGTCACAATGAACAAATCATTGCCGATCGAAACGAACAGTGACAAGACCGCGACGCATCCATTGCTCGAGTTAGTCGAATTGACTTACAAGCAGTTCAAGTTAATTGCTGAAGCCCACGGCATGTTGCTAAAGAATTATTTGAGTGTTACGCAACGCCATTCGATCGTTGTCAAGCCGTACGATATTTCGGATTATTGGACGCAGGCACAAGCTGTGGTAGGTTTTTGATCCACTGATCTTTGGTGTTTTACTCGGTGTGTTGATCGTTCTTGCAGTTCCAATTGCTGTTGACAGACTACGTGGAAATTCAGAATCCAACCAGTGATGAACAACCAGAGCCTAGTTTTATCGAACAAACCAACAACATAAATTCTTACTTCAGCCGTCGCAAGATACCAACGTAAATTGCCATCTCCTCTGTGACCGATGACTCAATGTAACGACAAACATTTCGTTCCAGGAAAAAATCTTTGTTCAAATTTGACAAGGCTTCCGCTTCTCACAATGACACCGGAGCCAGTGTGAAGGAGCACAAACGAAACGCTTCCGATATGTCAAACGATGAAACGCTGTTGCTGATTTCCACCAGCATCACACCGAAAAATCAGCAAAAAGCCCGAGAAAAGACGTTCGTGTGCGATCCGAATCCGTCACTAATCCGAGTGCTGTATCTGCCGCTGATGAACTATATCAGGGAGATGGAAGAGCTGATGAAGAACAAATCGAATCAGGGAAGTGGCCTGAGAACATTCTTAACCGCACACATCAAGGACCAATTTTTGGCAAAAGGTCACAATCGTACGCTGCAGTTGACCGTTGAAGCATTGTCCAAAAATCATGATGCCTGGAGAGCGATTATATCGTCGGAAGAAATCAAAGCCTTAGGTTTAACTCGGCCGTTGTTACAAAGTACCGTTCTGTTTGAGAATCGTAAGAAAATTTTGCGCTTTATCGATGAAGTTCCTTTACGCTCAACCGATTCTTTCCGAAGGCATCACCGAAACACGAAATCTCATTCAGGATCTACCTGATTACTCGGAAGATTTATTGAAAATGGTGTGTTCGCTGCTGAAAACTTATAGGGAAACGTGTCAAGCCGCTTACCGTGGAATCGTTCAACCGGAAACTGAAGACAAACGAATTTATAGTGTTGCTTGGCTCAAGGACGACGACATTACTCGATTTTTAAAGTAAATTTCGTCCGGCACTGCCATATCAGTTGAAGAATGCGAATCAATTTCTCTCTCACACTCTCTATCCGTAGAACTTTACCGAACTGGACCGATTTGAAGACGTACAGTCAAAAGAGCAAATTGGGCGGACGCAAAAATTTAAAGTCGTCCGCTTTCAGCACATCAGAAGAAGAAAGTCCCACACAGATCCAGCAGAGAAATATTCGCGAGGCCGAAATGTTGACCAGTAATCTTGGCGAAGGCGGTATATCGCAGCAGGAAATTTTATCGGACGTCAGTGTGCTGAAGGAATTGGCCATTCTCCAGGAGAGCATGGTGAATTGAGTCGTTGACCGGAGTTTTATGAACGGAATAAATCAGATTTTGCTTTTAGGAATGGTTTGCCAACCGAATTTCCGAGTTCACCAACGATCTACGCAAACCAATTGTAAATTCGATCCAAGCTACTAACGGCGACGATTTCTCAAATACTCAATCGGTGTCGATTAAAGACGGCACCATCAAAGTACTCACCAATTTGGCGTTAGAATTCGAAGATTTGGCAAACACTTGCTTGTTGGTGCTACATTTAGAGGTATGAGCAATGCCCTACAAATCCATTGAACCTATCACCCGAAACTCCCAGCTTGTCGCTTTGTTATCCCTTGTGGATTTTATTGGACAAAGTTGTGTTTTGAAAATGAATCCCATGTCCCATCTCCTCTGTATCTAATGACCAGCATGACATCATGAATTTCACTTGACAGGTGCGTGTTCAATGCTTCCATTACTTGAAAGGCAACCCGTTGGATAAATTCAACAGCAGCCACTCAAACAAAAGCGGGTCCATGGAGCCAGATGTTAAAGTTTTGAAATTCACAAAGGTTTTGTCGGAAATGGACGAAGCCCTAATGTCCACCTTGCATCCACGAAAGACAAAGGTAACGGAGAAAAAGTGAACGTAATCTGTTGGTGGTGTACACTACTGACGCGACATGCATTTTCAGTACATTTTCGAGGGACTCGCTCATTTGGCAGCCAAAATTCTAATCAACGCTGCTAATTACATGGAACGAATCGATGAGGCCGGCGTTCAACGGATGTGTCATAATTCGATGGCGTTGCAACAAACATTAAGTAGCATAACAGCGTCGCGTGAAGTAGCACTGGATCATGCGAGAAATTTTTACGAAATGTTATACATGACCCCGGAGGTAAGTGGAAGAGTTGACGATGGTGGGAACTTTTGTTTATTTACGTTAAATGATTTGTGTACAGGAAATTCTGACAACAATTATTGAACGCGGTGCTCAATACTCCGAGTTGCAGTATTTGAACGCTTTGCAGTTGTCGTGTAAGGCAAAAGGAATCCAAGATTCGAACACATTGGCTACATATCAACAGAAACTGTCTGATATCCTTGGTACTAAAACGGCCGTTGGCATCGTCATATGAATTCGAACGAATCGTTTTCGGTTTTCGGCTTTTTATTGAAATTTTATTTCTATTTTTTACATTAAAATTACGATAGCGCTTCGTTGGTTATTTCTAAAGAATATATATTGAAGAGTTTACAATGGATGTTCCGCAGTTTGTAGCACAATTAAATACAGTGAGAAAAGTAGTTGATTGCAGGAAACAATAAACGTTACAGAACTAAATTGACTAGGACCGTTCTTTCTCTTTATAGACTTAAGTATGTTTTCCACTCAACAAAAAGTACTCATTGAGTGCTTAGGTGATCTTCTCTTTGATTTTTGTTTTTCGTTAGTTCTAATGTTCCTTTTTGTTTTTTCAGATTAGTGGCCATGGCTTTTGTTAGTGTTAGTGTCAGTATTTTCCGTTTGTTTAGTTTTCAGTTTCAGTTTTAATGAAAATGTTTGTGAAGTTTACTGTTGTGAGTTTTTGTGCAAAAGTGAATGAATGGGTGAATGGATCTGTGCGTGCGCCGATGGGTTGAGGTTTCATTAAAATGTTGATTTTTGTTCTTCTTTTTGTTTGCTTGATTTTTTACAAAAAGCTTACCCTCCCTACCGTAGAGCGCACACAATAACAAAACTCTCGACACTGTCGTTCCTGACGAGTCCCCCAGTGTTCTGTTTCCACATAAAATTCACGGGAATTTTATGGAAGTGAACTAGTGAGTTTTGAGATTAGCTGGACGAAACGGTGTCTCTAGGTACTTTCGGGATAACGCGACTTAGACAATTTGATTTTGATCGGTTTAACGTAATTTTGACTTAACGACGACAGAGATTTGGCCTTTTTGCGTTGTTTTCTGAATTGTCGAAATACGTCAGACGAATGGTTCGCGATTAGTATAATAGCTTCGCGCTGTGGGATAGTGCTAATGTTAGAAATAGTCCGTTGCGCAATTGTAACGTTAAAAAGCACTTCGCATATGTCAGAGTCACGGATGTTTGCAAAATTTATGCAATCAACCTTAATATGGTGAATCTGTTCATGATGTGTCTGAAATATTCTTGAAAGAGCGAGCTCTCAAATGAACAAAGGTACGAACCGAAAAATTCATTTTTTTTGTTCAATTTTAACATCCGAAGTCATATTGCAATCTCTTCACCTCTGTAATTACGTAATCTACAATGGTACATTAGAGCAAAATTTCAGGAGTTATTGATCCTGTAGACCATGCGAAAACAGTCACCCTTCCCGTCCCCTTACAAAATTTGAAGAAAGGATAACTTCCTGGAAAAGCGGTGACTTCCTGAAGAAACCTCGACTACTCGCCTTTTCATCAGGAAGTCATGAGTATCGACAACTTTTCTGGGCAATGAAATGTAAACCCTACTACATAGTCATAGTCAATATGGTGCTCAAATTGACAATTTTGTAAAAGTTTCTGAATTTCACGTCGAAATAATAGTTTTCATACCTAGGACCCGAAACAAAACATCGATTCGTAATACCATTTTCGAGAACATAAACAAAGTGACAGTTCGAATGAGAAAAGTTTTATTTTCTCCCCACGGGAGAGAAAATGATGCATATTTCTCACTAGAAATAGTTGTGTGTGTATCTGTTTTGGACGATTGATTTTAGGCAATTTCGCGAGTTGTAGCCCGAGCAAGGCTACATGCGAAAGTGCCTAAAATCAATCGTCCAAAACAGATACTCACAACAATTTTCATGTAAGGCGTCGAAAACCCGAGAAAACTCTCGAAACTCCCTCATTTTCGGCCCCGACACATGAAGTAGTTATTTGTTCAACAAGGGAATTGCATTTCTAGAGTGTTGTTCACCGAAGGCTTCCGAAGTTTCAGCGGAGGGGTGAAAACGCAATTTTCAAGAAAATGTAAAATTGTTTTCGATTATAGGGTTCTTTCAAAAAGTGTTCCAGAAAATTCACCAACTTTAAAGTCATTTTGCCTGGCCGTTGCTAATCCATTTTTCATCAGTAAGGTGTCATTCGAAAGTTACATTCACACGTACTTCTGATTTCAACCGGTCGACTGTGATCCATATTCAGTAGCTTGAGTTATGGGCTGGTAAAGTCATGTTCATCATAAAACGGATTTTTTTAGTATTTTCTGGATCAGTAGAAGATACGTAGCTATAATTTGGGACTAGTATCCCTAATGTTTCTAGTGTTTCTTGTACATGCATTTCATCACTACCTCACCTCTCGGCCTCTCCTTAATTTCATTTCATTGACGATTTTTCTTATGAGAATTGCAATTTACTTTTACGAGTAACATAACTACTTTATCGGTCCAGTTTCTCGAAATAGTACATTTCGTACCTAGGACTAAAAGTCTTTTTTAGCATGTTAGAAGTTTCCAGACAGAGCCGAAGGCGAGGTCTGGAATCGAATACGCTAAAAAAGACTTTTGGGCCGTGGTACGAACAGTATTTTTCATATTGGACGGAGAAAAAGTGCGACGAAGTCACTACTAGGTATGAAATCCGGACTTTTAACAAGTTTGAGGAAACCAGAGGTCAGTTTCCAAACAAAGTGACATCATCATGATCACTGTCTTCGCTATCCAAGAACTGCACACTTGCATGGATTTCAGCCATTTTTTCTGGTTGTGAATAAACTGAGAAAAAAGTGTCATTTTTGAGGCTCGGGAACAGTTCTTCGTGTATGACTTCGGTGGTAAGGGATCGAGAACTTTAATTCCAACGAAATGTGCAATTCAGAATATTTTACAAAATTGTTGGTAAACATTTTCTGTCCGAATTCCATCATGAGACAACAATGTCTCAGAAAAGTACATTAATTGTCTTGCTGGGACCTTTTTCATTGAGGCATCGGGGAAGATTGTGTTTCGACAGCAAATCAGAACATGATGAAGCAGGGCCTATTTTTGGAAAATTTTTCCAAAATTTCCAAAAAAATTGCCAAAAATTTCCAAAAACTATGAAAGTAAAAAAACCGATTTTTTCCATCATTTCGAACGGTTGTGGCAACTACTGAGCTCAGCTTTGTGTTTTAGCCGGCTCTCAATGATTTTGTTTGATTCCTGGCGCTCTCATCTTACATCATGCTTAACTTCATTTGAAAGCTGATAGTCAAGAATGAAACAAAATAATTGACAGTCAGCTAAAACGCAAGGCTGAGTTCAGGAGTGGCCATAACCGTTCAAAATTATGGAAAAATTGGGTTCGCAGTTTTTGAAAAATTTTGTCAATTTTTGGGAAAAAATTCCAAAAATAGGCCCTGTGATGAAGTGATCCGACGAAGTCCTTTTTGTGAGATGAATGTTTACGTAGAACTCATCGGCATAAAGTGCATTCTCATAATGGGGCCCCCATATTCTGAACCGAAATCTTTCAAGTCAAACTCTTTGGATCGTTGAACTAATCATTTTCTTTATTCATTTGATCTGAACAAAATCTTCAAGATGTTTGCCTTCTACTAAAATCGACTTTCGTTTTTTTAATCTACTTCTTAACTGGTTCATCGTCACTACTACTACTACTGCTGCTGTCAGCTGCGTTCTTTTTTTTCTTATCCGGAATTTGGTGTGGAAACTTTTTGCCAGCCGCCTCCAATCCTTCTTTGACCTTTAATAGTGAGGATCGGTTAACATTTTCCAAGCAAACGTCTTTGATCGTATTGTTAACAGCATTCAGCGCTTCATCGTACTTCTGTTGCAAGCAATACACATCAATCAGACAACTGTGTACAGCACCCAAAGCAGTTTCCGATATTTTTGAATTTGCGAGTGACTTGAGCATATTCAAAACAATTGTCTCGTCTTTGCGGTCGCGGGCTGTTTTCAATGTGTTATTGAACATGAGTTTCGGTTGGTCGGCCAAATAGGTTTTCATCAGGCGATCAGCTTGCTCTAAATTTCCAGTTTCGATGGAATTCATCCATAAGATGTTTAGCGGTGCATAAAAGCCTCTTTCTGCTACGTTTTGGGCGAATTTTTCAACTGGAAGTGGAGGGAAAAATCGGTAAATTAGAATTGAAATGATTCATACACAACCAAGGCGTCAGTCTATTTCGGGGCCGAATATCTGGGAAGGAATTCGGCAAGATTCACACAAAAATGTTCCCAGATTTCGTCAAAAAATGATTTCCGGAAAAATTATCCCCAAAAACCTCGACCCCCACCTTATGTTTCTCAATCTCTAAATTTCTTTAACATACTATCGCCAGTAGTGAATCCAATGATTCACTACTAGCGCTTGCACGTTGACCATATTAACAATAGCACACTTACACTTTGAGTGCAGCTCCGGGTGATTTTGCAAAAGTCCACACATTGTGCCTCTGGGAAAAGACGTTTCCAGCTCTTTCAGTTCTTCCACGGTTGTTCCATTATTGAAATTTTGTATTATCTGGTCGAGGAACAGTTCCGATTTTCCAGCAGCAACATAAGCGTTACCAAGTCGATTGTTAAACGAAGTATTTCTCCTCACATCCAACGGTAACAATGGCAACAATTTCTCAAGAACCTCATAGCGTCCGGCCTGCGCCATTTTGTTCAGATAAAATCGAAGTGTTCTGTTTAGCGGATAAGTGTTAGCTTCGAGCATCTTCATAACATGTTGTGTTGCGTCATCAAGTTTATCTTGCTGTACCATTACTTCTATCTCGGCCGTTTCTTTCCTCACACGTAGCTGGGCATCGGTCAGATGACCGACATCCTTAGGTTTCGTCTTAATCGGATCGGCTTTCGGTGGAAGATTCGGCTTTCGGTTTGATTTTTTTACAGCCGGCGTTTCGAAACTCGGCTCGACAAACGGCACTTTAACCCCCTTCTGTCTCAAAAAATTGGCAAGCGTTGTCAAAAACTGATCAGATGCAGCAAAATCTTCCTCTTCTTGAATTTGCAGCCACAAATTTAGCGCTTTTTCCGTGGAGTCCTCTTTGCAGTAGCTCAACAGAAGTTGGTAGAAAATTTCGTGATGGTCGACGTTGTTGAGACCTTTAGTGGTTTGAACTAAATCTTCCAGAACGGCAGTTTTACCTTCCCGTTGGAACCGTTTACAGGCGTCACTGATGCGATTAGAACGGTTAGCTAGTCCCGGTGTTTCAAGAATTTTACGAGCCTGCCGTATGCGACCGCACTCAACGAATGAAAGCACCAAATCGTACAAACAGTTCACCTCGCCGTGAACGTTCGTGCCGAGATCCGTGACCAATTGTAATTTGACGGCATCTTCCATCTGAATCAGTTTGCAGGACAATTCGTTCTTGAGCGGAGTGCATTTGTATTTGGTGGAGATCATCTCAAATGCTTCCAAGGCTTTCGTTAGATCGTTGTTGACCAAATGCACTCTGATGAGAGGTCCTAGCAGCACGTTGCTTACTTCAATGAAATTATTTTCCTCCAAGGCATTGAATACCTTAGTCACATCAGCGTCTCTACCTTTTTCGGCCAGTATATTCAACACATTCCAACACATGTGATTGTATTGCAGGGGACGTTCTTCCATCGATTTTTCGACCAGTTTACTGGAATTTAGAAACTCAATGGATTCGTCGACTCGATCGAGCGCCACAAACGCTTGGACAAGTTTTATTGTTTTGAAGTCGTCGAGTACGAAATCGGGTTCTTTTGACTTGATTTCGGCTAGAATTGCCAATGCTTTGTCCAGACCATTGTTATTGCAATGCAAGTCGATACGTTGCGCATATAAACGGGACGTTAGAATAAAGTCAGTTTTCGACAAGTTTTCGAACAATTCCTCGTATTTCTGGACATCGTTCGCTTTGTAAAGTGCCTGCAACAGAGCCCGCTGCAATCCATTTACATTTTCACCTTGCGCTTCCTTTTGTTGAATCATTCTTTCCAAGTTGTAGACCGGCATGTCAGAAAAATCGAATTTGGTCGAACGCGATCGCGATTCGTAGGGAACTGGTTCCAATTCACCGGCAGTTAATTTTTCCAGCAAAGTTGATATTTCGGGCGTCAATAATGATCCCAAGCGTTTTTGAACGCTCTCTGAGTAGCTTTTCGACATCGATAGTCCTTGTTCAACTAAAGCCGACAAAATTTTCTCCACAGCCACCGCCCGTTTTTCTCCGAAGTGGACGGCCGCGTCCAATACAAACTGGCCAACGACTTCGGATTGCATTTGTTTGTCGTTTACCTGCTCGTCTTCCACAGTGGTATTTTGTATCTTCTGCAAACGCGGCATATTTTCGTACACACTGCGCACAATGCGCTGGTAACTTTGGAAGTCATCGGTTTTGATCAACGCTTCAACCAATGGTCGCCTTAAGACACCTGGCTGGTAATAAATTGGATGAGATAACATTAAATTGGCAGCGGCTTTTAAACGGTGATGAGTGATTGCATGATGGACACAACCCAAAATCGCCGTTGACGATGAGATGCCAGACGTTCGTAATGTCAAAATGATTTTTTCATAGTCCCGTTCCTGCATATTCGGCAAAACATAGTCGCGAATCGTTTCACCATTGGGTGTCATGTTGAATTCAGACTGCATCACACGCAACACATCCAAAATCGCGTTCGTACCGACTTTACCACCTGCACATATTAACGGCCAAAAGTAGTGTTGTCGTAGCGGCAATTCATTTTGTTTCAGTTCCTTGAATAACGGCACCGCAACGTCCAAATTTCCCGATCTGGCCCCCATTTCCACAGCAATGGAAATGGCCCGATGATGTAAGCCTGTCTGTTGGAGTTCACCGCAAATCGATAGAATTTTCTCGGTTGGCCGTCCCGATTTGACCAATTGCCTGATGAAGAAGGACCCGATCTCGTATAGTTCACCGCTCGGTTTTGTTCCACGCGGCATTGTCTTTAGGATTTTGAGGGCGGTGTCCTCTTGGCGAATATTGACGAGACGCAAAATCAAACTCGCAGCATGTTGATTGTAGCCGCTGGATTTTTGAAGGCGCGGTATGATGTTATCTGCAAAGTCCGTGTGACCGTTCTTGGCCAGATGGTAAATGACTTCAAACAGATCCTTGTCCGCCAGGTAAATTTCGTTCGATTCACACTCATCCAATGTGGACAGAATTTCGTCGGTTTTGCCGTGTTTCGCGTAAGCGCACAGCAGACTGGTGTATGTGTCGGCGGTGGGTTTTATTCCCGCTTCCCGCATCACAGGCAAAATGCCGATAGCTGCTTCGATGTCACTGAAAGTGCATAGGGTGTGGAGGGTTTAGTTTAAGGTCGGGATTTTTTTGGCGAAAATTCTAAAACATACCCAGCCTCAGAGTGACCCATTATCAGCGAGCTGAACACATTCTCATTGATGGGAAGTTGTTTCTCTCGCATGAATTCCAAAATTTTTGTTGCTCCGTCCATGTCGCCTTCTTGACAATATCGGGAAATGAGGCGTTGATATGTGACGCTACAAAAACGGTATAAAACGTTGAACTAAGCGTTGAACGTGGGAGTCGTGCGGCACAAAGGCAATTTTCGACATAACTTTCCCTTCCAAACTTACCGATTCGGATCGATGCCCTTCGCTTCTAGATCGGCCAAAAATTCAGTCGGACTAAATGGATGCTCGTTTTCCAAGTACACCCGTAGCAATGCATTGTAATGCGTAATATCCATCGATACATTCAGATTGTTCAACGTCTTCCATATTTCTTGCACAAGAGCTGTCCGAACTGCTGGCAATTCTTCGGGAACGACATTGCCTAGAATAACATCCGTTATGAAACGGTTGCTTTACAGAATTGCTGTACAACGGCTTACCACAACATCGGATAAGCATTAGAGATTGTGAGCTGGATGCAGTTTTAATGCGACGAATCTCGTCGAACACTTCCTCAACATCACGTCGGCTAATTCTTCCAATTCTGCGAACATCTTGATCCAATTTTCTAATGGATTCGTCCAAATTTAGATCAGGACGTTGAACCGCCGATGCAAATGCTCTGGAACTAGTTTTTATTTTATCAATTTAAATTCACAATTTAGACTACCAATTGCGTAAGAAAACTGATTGTACACCGGCTACATGCCTCCCGACAAATTGTTGGAAAAAAACTTTAACATGAAAGTACTCACTGCGTGAATGCGCTACACGACAACCGACCAAATTTGATCAAATTTACGTCGGTATTTCGGTGACTATTGAATACCAGATTACGTGCCAATCCAGTTAAATGTCGAACAAATATTCCAGATTTTATCATCGACGCCATTTCGGAAGAAAATGTCAAACGCCTAGGTTATGTCACAATCCCGATATTAAATCAAAAGAAAAAGAAAAGAAAAAAAACAATCACATGGACCGTAACGTCAAGCAGTAAGGTACGAAGTAGTCAGATGCCGCTGTTTGTATATCTGGATAGAAGCGGTATGAAATGTGAAATTTAAATTGTGTGGAGCGAAAAATAGCAAAGTTCTGAAAGAACAGGTCTGAGAAATCAACTCGTGATCAACTCAGCGTTGTCTTAACCTGTTCTTTCAGAAAATAGTTTAACGCAAAACATAAAAATCCGGTAAATTAAAAATGTTATCGGTACTTTTGTATAGGTACTCAGGAACTCACTGTCTCGTTTATAATTTTTCTGTCGGTACTAAGGTAAAAGCAAAATAAAATGATTGAGTCTGGGAATCCGTCATTTTATTTTGCTTTCATTTTAATTATATCATTTATTATTTTTTATCGCATACACGGTGTGATTCCCCGAAAAAATTATTCACCTAGGATATATGTATAAACAAACATTTTACTTCTGTAAATTGTCAAAGTGTCATTCGCATATCTTGTTGTCTCGTTTTCGCTTATGCGATAATATATATTATGTACCTGTTGCCAAGATTGTTATTTTGACGTGTAGGACATTATTGCCAGAGCCGAAGGCGTGGGCAGTAATGCCTACACGTCAAAATAACAGTCTGGCAATAGGTGCATACCATATTTTATCTGTCGAGAACAGATATATCGAGATAAGTAAAAACTCCCTAGGGAGATAAGCTCGAGATTATCGTTCTAGATAGGTAAAAAAGAATATACACGTATGACAAGCCGTCTCGGCAAGCTTCGACCGCTTTGTCATACATGCAGAATATTTATTATCAGTAAAGTTTAATTTGTTCATCGGTCGAATACAATATCCATTATTTATTTTTTCTGTATACGTGAGAGTGTATTGGTGAGTTATGATATGAATCGGTCGGTAGGGAAAGTAAACGGCCGAGAAGGAAAGTAACGGTTGGGAAGGAATGCACCAACACACTCTCACTATTACAAAAAAATATCCCAATATACACTCGATGTGTGTTTTCGCTGGGGCTTCGCCCGCGCGTGCACACACATCTCGTGTGTATTGGGGTATGTTGAAATATACTAATACATAAAAAGCGGAAAGTGATTTTTTGACGAGTAAGCAACTCTATATTATGTTACAACCCGAGAAGTAGGTCCGAGTGTCTTCTGTCTTGGACATCGAGTTTTAGTCTTTTCGACAATACGCGATAGCCCGAACATCATGACGGTTAACGGCAGTGCCTATGCCTACTCCTGTTTTTCTCCTCGGTAAAGAATTGGTTATTTACGTATCTGTTGTGGACGATCAATTTTAGGCAATTTGGCGAGTGGTACCTAGAAAAAGTGAGGGCGACATGCGAAAATTTCAAACTAAAGTCAACCGTCCACGTATAGAATTGTTCATGCGAAAGGACCTTTTACGTATCTGTTGTGGACGGTAGATTTTAGGCAATTTCTAAATTGGGATTGCTATATTCTTGCTTTTAGTCTGTTACAAAAGTCGTAATGTTAAAACCAGCTCGGTGCATTTTGCTTCCGTTGTTATTAACTTGTAGAAGACACAGCTTCACTGTAAATCAAATAAGTTTCAAACTTTCTAACTTCGTAATGACTCTACCTCTGTTAAAATCAAGTCTTTTACTCTGAAATTTTAAGAAGATAGCAGATCTGAATAACTTATCTCTTCTACAAATTTCAGATCGCAAGACTCGATTTTCAAAGAGCTGCAGTGATTTAAAATTAGTTTTAGTAAAATAATTGGGAAGCTTCAATATTCTTTCATTTATTTGACACTGAAAATGGGACCATTGTCCTTTTATATTGTTATATTGTTATATTGTTATCGCAAAATTACCAACGTAATAGTCAAAATTCGAATGAGCAACATAGCTATTTTCATAATAAGGTAGTAAATGGGAGTGTTTTGCGCACTAGATGTGAGATTGCCGATACGAGCGAAACTCCCATTTACTACCATGTTAGGAACAAGGTTTTATCTACTGTAATGTCATAATCACAATGAAAAAATAATTTAAAAAATCGAACTGGAACATAAACACGCCATGACACCGTCAAATATTCATATTCCCCACAAACAAATCTCAGATCTGGTACACTGTCAAGAACCTGCCAATTTCCAGTGAATAAATGTGAAATTATCGAAGTTCGCCGTGAATAAATGAAAAATTATCGAAGTAAGCCGTGCGCAAATGAAACATTATCGAAATTTTCAGCTCAGAAATTGACGTTCTGAGAATGACGTGTTTAAATCTAGCTCATTTTGATTCTAAAAGTGGCACCAAATTGTGAATATTATGACATTACAGCAGATAAAAGCTTTTATGTAACAGGACCCAAGGTTCTGAAAGAACAGGTTAAGACACTTACGATGGCGGGTGAAGCACAAACCTTGACAATTCAGACATGTATATTGTTTGAAAAGTCAAATTGAAAACATTTTTTTTGTTTTGTTAAGTTCAAATCGTCATATTAAATTTTCCAAGCCTAGTTGGCGCTACAGGAAAATTTTGATGCACCCCCTTCGTGATCAACTCGAAAGTGTCTTACCCTGTTCTTTCAGAACCTTGAAAGGACCAGCCTGTCATTGATTGACGCTATTACTTCATAAGTACAATACTTTCAAAGAAAACTGGATCGGGAATGTTCTTTTTAATTTTTGAAGCTTAGCGAGTCGGGCAATGTCATCTGCGATTTTTGCAGGAGTGATGAGAGCAACTCTAACCAATTATTTTCAGTCGTGTGTCTGTAGAATAATCAGTTTTATATTGTGACATTGTAGCTATATAGAGTGTTCAAAGAGAATGTCAAAAAGAACAATGAAAGTATAAACCAGGTGTGGTCTGTTCATACAAACCGGAGGGCATGCCGATTTCATATAAACAAACTCACCTCTCATGAGAGGTGAGTTTGTTTATATGAAATCGCTATGTCCTCCGCTACATGCAAAGTTTGACATTCGACCATACCTTGTGTTGACGTTCATTGAAAAAGAAGTCAGTTAAATTCGCCTAGTCGGTTGGCCTGTAGAGGCGCCACATTTTTTTATAGTACTTCATTCTCACTGTACTATTTTTTTGTGTAACAACTTCACATTGATTCATTCCCAAGAAATGTCACAGCAGTGAAGTTTGTTCATGAAAAAATAATTCAGTGACAGCAGACTTTTGATGAAGAAAAGTACTAAATTGTAATAGATTTTGCCCTTAGTTTCTAAACTCCATTCTCCTATTAACATACAAGTTTTGACATATCGAAACCAATTGTTTAATTTTCTTTTTTCGATCTTTTAACACTTCATAGCACCAGGAACGAGTGGCATAGCCCCCAAAATGACTGTTTCACTACTTCACTGATTGCAAAAGACTTTATTGTTACAATTAAAGAGGCAAAAGAGAAAAAGCTTATTGATATCTTTGTTTAATGGTTAAAAACACAAATGATTCTAGTACAACAATACATTCATTCAACTCGCTCTTTGTGCGCACTCTCGATTAATGTTTACAGAGAGTAATGATAAGTGAGAGAAGTGTGGCGGAGAGTAGTAATAAATGAGAGAAAATAAGACAGAAAAAACGCAATCTCTTTGTATACAGAATCATAATATGAAAATAACCACGACGCGATATAATAACAATCCATTTCAGTTTAGAACGAACTGTTGAGGATAAGAGGGCCCGTGTTGGATAGGACTGTAGTAAAAATTTGTAGCTGCGTCAAGCAAAATATCATAAATTGTTGAAGCAAAAGGGAAAAAAAGAAATTCGAAAGAAAAAAGAATAAGAAAAAATTCTTAAACTTGTTTCTTCTAAGAAGTTTATATTAATATATACGCTGTGTTCAAGTGCGGATGGTGTTTTTGTGTTATGCTTCATTCTCGTTGTGGATATGTGAAAGGTGAATTTCAATTAGTTTCAATTTAAAACGAAAAATTGTTAAGTATTATATGGAGAAAACGAACACTGGCTTGAACTCTGTGCTCTTGGTGGAAAAATAAAACCGTGTTCTGTTGGAAACGAAACGGATTTAAAATCAAATAAAAAAAAAGAAATTTTTGTATTGTGAAATGGTTTGAAAAGAAATATCTAACAAAATTCGTGTTGATATATTGATTGATGTTAAACACAACATACACAAAAAAAAGTAATAAAAAGTGAATAAATTGCATAAGAACAAGAGCTAGGCTGTCCTGTTAGAATTTTGTAAACAAAATACACATAACAGCCAACATTTCATTATCAAAATACCGTACGTTGTTATACTAACAATTGAATGAAATATAGATAACGCGTCGCTGATCCAGCTGAATTGTTATTGTAATTAGCCGCATAACGAAAGCTTCGATGCTGAGCATGATGGTTCAATTTTAATCCTTTTTCGAGTAAGTATACATAATGTGCAATTAATTCGTACATAATCGTTTTATATGAGATTTTTTGCACTGATTGGTTCGTGGGTTAAAGAGGATTTGTTGTTTTTTATCGAATTTCGAAAATGTTGTCGGACATAATCCTCTTTGCTCTACAACGAGTCGAGTGTATTTCTATAGTTTTTGCTATCTTTTTTTTTGTCTTACTACCAATCCACTGAAGGAGCAGAGTTTCTCTTAAAAACTTAAAGAAAATTTAAATTTATTAGAAGCTGCGAAAACTAGCCACGTACCTACTTATTTAATTTATCATATCGTCGATAACAGTCACATAACAAGGGACCGAAAGTACAGCTTTGCGTGTGAAATTTATTGATCCGAGGCGAAGCCAAGGTCAATAGCAACACGAAAATGTTGTGGAAGGTTGTAGAACCGGTCATTTTTACGGAAAATCCTTTCAAATATTATATTTCCACTCAAAATATCTTAACTCTAATTTAGCACTTAATCTATGATCAGTTGGCTACGGTGCTAGAGAGAGCATTGGCACAATAAAAACTTTGATTTCGTGCGTTGACAATGATAATAAATACCAATAATCCGATAATAACATCAAAATGTCCACAATATAAAAATTTATCAATCGTAACATTCAAAATTCAGATTATCCCGGATCTGATCTACATAACGGAATAACAGGCATATTAAATTCCATTTTTTTAATAATTGGAACTACCACAATATATTTTACGTGGAAATCAATACGTACACCAATTTCATTAAAACCAAAACGACCAAATCTGGTTTTATCGAACGTGTCAGACATCGAAATAAATATTTATATAAAAACACCGATGCAACGCAATGTACGTTTAGGACAATTACGATTTTCGTATACGACCAACGCACTTCAAACGAAAGTGCTTAGAGTGACAGCTGTCAAACTGAGTAGTATTTGAATGAAAAAGTTTTTACCAATTTTTTTACACCAATTTGTTTGATACACTGTTCAGTGTCCGTTTTATATTTAGAGTTTCCACTCATGCTTGAAATGCGTTGATAAGACTCAAACAGCTCAAACGCTATATTTTGTATATGTCAGTTGGCCTGTAGAGACGTCAATATTTTTCTTTAGTACTTCATTTTTTAAGCTTTATTTTCAGGTGATATAACATCACTCTGCTAAAATAACTATGAAATGTCATTAGCTGTGAAGTTGGTGTTTTATGTTAAGAATAAATAGAGTGCTGACATTAGTAATTTTATGACGAAATGTACTACAAATGTAATAGAATTTTACGAAAATCTGTTACATTTGAGCTGTAGTTTTAATACAACATTTCACTAGTCAATTCACTATATTGATCTGCAATATTCAAAAAAAAACTCAATTAATAGGACATGGGACGGCGTACTAGTTTACCCTGAAAACTACAAAAGCGCCATTCTTGTTTTTATAGCTGAATACGATCGTTCCGTGAAGTTTTACCCTGAAAACTACAAAAGCGCCATATTCAGCTAAAGAAAATTTGCTGACAAGTGGTAAAAACGTCAACAAGATCCATGCCCTATTGGTCTTGCTGTCGTTAGGCGATAAGACAAATCTCACACGTGAATCCACTTTTTACGATTTTTACACTTGTCAGAAATATAGCTAAGTATTTTCTATACTTTCCCTAAATTCATTTTCATTATACGTGTCGGTTAAATTTATTGATGCCATTTACTGATGGCGCTTTCCTCAAAAGTAGAAGACAGAAATTTTTTCCATTTACAACAGTCGTCGTCATATTGCAGTGTTACACAAAAGAAATCAGCAATATTGCAGTCTTCGCTTAAGGACCGTAATTCGGACTATTGCCAAGTGTTTGGAAGGTAAAAAGAAATTTCTTTAATTTGAAATGAAGCAAACTTTTATATAACTACAGAACAATGTCTCACACTTATGTTTATCGTGTTTCGTCTGTCGTAACGTGGAATGACTTGGCATGAGAATTGACTCGTTCTCATGGTGTTACGCCCGTCTGTTGCCTACTGTGGGTAGTATGTAGCGATTCATAGCAATGAATCTGTTACTTCTTTTGTTTATACATTTCGTAAGAGAACAGTATCATGAGCTCGACAGCTATTTTTGTACTCGACTTTTGAGTTTTAATAATAAATTAGTGAACGTAAAAGGTGGTTGGCCCACCGAAAATCGAAACTTCAACCAGACATTTACATTTACTAGGTATTTACACAGATTTAAGACAATTTGTGTAATTGCCCATTGAAAATGACATTTACTTAACACTGTCACGGCACTTCCTCGAGTCGTTTCGTCTCTATCGAGATCACTTTACCTTATCAAATAGTCGTCATATAATCCCGAACCTCTGACGAAACCTGATTAAAATTTGTCGCATTCCATTCAAATTATCACACAAAAGCCGAACGAAATATGAACTCCTGCTTGTTTTATTCCATCTAAGAAATTAAACCTAAAGTGCGAATGATAAATAAACGCTCTCTTTGCATCGTTTTTCACTCAACATTCTACATCGTTTTGATTATTAACTGCTGATTGTGTAGTTCTTCCGAAAGAATTTCCACTTCTCACTTACAATAATTTGCTTTGCGTCATGATTTTAAACACCGTTCCCTCCCGCATAGCATACCATTCATCAAATGAAATTCCGAAATAAAATTTATTTCATCTGATGAATTTTCGAGAAGAAATTCTCAATTCAATTGAATTACAAAAATTTGGTCTAGTTAATTAAGAAAGAACAGATTTCGACATAAATAATGAAACATCTATCTGTATACACACCATGAATATTATGGCTTTAAAGTCTACGTTGTCAAGCAATTTGTACAACGCTTCCACAGAACACAATTGCGCAACATCTAGTCGTGTATAGTATAAAGTATGGCATTATATACATTCACAATTGTAGCCATCAAGATACAACAAACATTATAATCAACAAGCCCTGCAGCAAATGATAATTCAAATTAAATAAATCATTTTCCATAATGGTAAAAGGGTTACTTTATCAATCGTATAGCAAGTCCATAGACCATAGAGCAAGAGTTTAACCGAGTTTCACGTTGTTTGATGTAGTGTAGTGTTGTGGTCATACTCTCATATCTGCTCGATTCTCCTATTTCATGTTGTGCATGTAAGGAATTTCCGAACTTTATTATGCAATGCTTGACCAATGCTGGGTTGGGTGTGGGTATGGACAAGGTGTGAACAACCAAAATTTCGATTAATTTTTATTTATTGAGCAATGATATATAGTCGTAGCAACAGGGCCTAATTATTGGCAAAACCATTCACCAAGTTTACTCAAATAAAATCGGGTAAGTTCGATAAATTCTCGGTAAATTTTGGTAAATTCTCGGTAAATATTGGTAAATTTCGGTAAACGAATTTACCAATAATAGGCCCTGCAATGCAAGAAATTGCATGCAACATAAATAAAGCAATAAGCACCATATCGGAGCGTCGCTGAACAATGCTAATCTCATTAATAGTACATTACTATGCAAGGGAAGTAAAGTGATATCTCGTATCCAGATGAGTAAAAGTAACCGAGGGCTTTAGCCCGAGGTACATTTACTCATCGTGATACGAGATATCACTTTATTTCCCGTGTGTAGTATAACGTTTTCCTATGCGAGTGATGTAAAGGCTATTGCCTATACATGTAATAGCCTTATTACATGCACCAGCATAGGAAAATCTGTACCATTCATGGAATCGTTCTCTCCCAATTCGTGTGAGGTTTAAATATGTTGGTAACTCAGCTGGTTATCCCCATAGATTAAGCGAGTGTATATTAAAATCAGCAGACTATCTCTTTAATTTCCACGAACAATGCAATCGTATAAAATATAAGATTTCTCGAATAAAATGGTCGGAAAGTTATTTGCGGAAAATTAGTGGCTTACAGAAGTGGAAACACATATAAGTTTTAATCTTAGTTACATTTTACCATCGGAGTGCTGGGATGGAAATTGTACAATTTACGCCATTTAAGGGGGTGCGTTATAGCATGAATATACAATTATAGGGTGAAACGTATTTAATCCTCTTCATTACCTACTCGGCATGCGGGTATAAAAATTAAACAATAAATCACATATAAACCTTACTCATAAAATGCGGGGGTTTAAATATTACTTTCGAAGTCACCATCACCAAAAAACAGATAAAGGATTTACAACATTTCCAAAAACAAAAGGAGAATTAAATTAAACTGAATTTTATTGGTAGATTTGTATTATTTGACATTACAACCGAGCATTCTGGTGTGGATTTAATGGACGCGTGTATAATATTCAACACGGGATTCGTAAAACATCACATTTTCGAAATCCATTTTAGAATAATCATTAAATTAAAGCAACATTTTGAAACAGATAAGAAAACATCTAAAAAGAGATGAACTTTTAAGTATATTTTGGTGATTATGCTGAATTTTTTAGATGACTTAAGTGATGGCAACCGTTGAAACGGTCAGCATTTTATTTGTGTAACAGGAGAACCGTTTCGTAAACAGTTGCCATCAAATAAAAAAAAGAACGAAGCGAATACGGTAAACTGAACGATAAAAAAAGACATAAACCGGCGAACAAACAGCCACTTAAACCAGCGGACCTCGGTAATCAAATGGCTGTAAAATTAATTGCTACATAAACGGCAAATGTTCGAGCCTACAATCTTTGTTTTTGAGGATATAAAAGGATTTATATCTCAATAAGTCAACATTCTCTACGTTACAATGTTACACATCATGCCATTTATATTCACACTGGAATGTTGTGTTCGTTCTGTAGAGTAAAAATGGAAAACGGAATACACTTCTTGATTAATTGTTTGCCCAGGTATTTTACGGTAGAATACGTAGCAATAATTAGAATCGGTCTCAGCGTATATAAACGAACTGCAGAGTATTTATATGCAATTAAATGTTACCCATAACGCTTCCCTGTCACTGAAGTTTAATGACCTACTAAATCGGGTATACTACTCCTCACATTCCCCATTCCACATTTTTATTTTGCTGCATATTCGACTCATAGCCATTGAGTAACGAACGTAAAATTTTACCAATGGTTTTATTGTTTAAGAGTTTTGTTTATTTTCGTGTTTGAATTGATAGCATTTTTGACCTTTTCTCCATTTCGTTTTCATTCAGATTATATTCATGCGGTAAAAGAAGGGTGACAAGCATGGAATGTATATATATGTACACATATAGACTCCCAGTGTCGCCAGATAAAGTGTGTATAGAAAAGAAAACCGAAATTAAATTAATTTTATAGTTCTTTAACATACCATTCAAACAAAATGGAACTGATAAGCTCGAACTTTTTTTTACAATTTTGTATGTTAACAATGAATTTGATTAAGATTTGGAAAAGTGATAGAAGAGACGAAGACGAAATTGGAAAATGTAATGTTTTGCAAGTATTCCAAGTTCAATGAAACGTGATTAAGTACAATGGAAAATGTCTTGACATTTTTTTTTCTTCTCTGCTGCTGCTGCTGCTGCTTTTGTAACAAGTAAAAACGAGAAGAGTTTTTCGTTCGTTCTGTCGCCTATTAATAAATGAGAATGTTTTCGATTTTATCGGGGACTTTCAAGTACATGGAAGGAGGGAATGTTTGGCTTGGATTGTGACTTTTCAAGTAATATTGACATTAATATTAAAAATTTCTTATTCGAAGTTGAGTTATCTCAATTTTACGTTCGAAAAATTTTGGTCTCTAGTGCTATATATACATCGGTAAAGCATGTTATTGGATTGTTTTGACACTTTCAGATGGGACTGAGTAGATCAGGGCATATTTTTGGTAAATTCATTTAGAAAAATCTGCTAAAATTCAATAAAAGTTGCCAAAATTTCCAAATTTTACCGAAAAAATACGGTAAATTTTGGTAAACGTCGGTAAATTTCGGTTTGTAAAGTTTGGCAAATGTCTGTCAACTTTGGCAGATTTCGTCAAATTTCGGTAAATTTTTACCAAAAAGAGGTCTTGGAGTAGACGAATTTGTTGGCAGAACTATCAATTTTAGTTGTATCGCCACCATCAGAAAATTTTTTATAAAATCCTTTAACTTATTTAAAACGTTTAAAACGTATTTTCGGGCTAAATTCACATATTATCGTAGTGATCCACTCGGTCACTCGGTTCCAATACAGTAGGTCTCTTGAATGAATCATTAAAGAGCTCATCGCTAAATAGACCTTGTAGATTTCCATTGGGTTCGTTAATGATTCTCTAGAACAAGCTTTGGCATAAAGATGTTGATCATCTACAACTGCATACCCTTTCACTGTAGCATGTTTTGTCAATGTAAAAGTAGTGAATGGTCGTTTCAACGGAAGTTTGATTCAGAGTTGACATCAACACAAAAAAGTTTTGAAATGGTTTTAGAACGACTCTTTGATTTCTAGCCCAAACGATGTAGGCAGCGAATCAGATACACGTTTATGAAAAAGTTTTCTGTTTGAAGTCTAAATGCAGCTTTTGTTAAATCATCGCAAATCTTGTGTAATTGGCCGCATTCATCGAAATCAAAAACATAAATACATCCGTAAATTACAACCAGTATGGATGGTACACAACATACAAACACCACTAACCGCCCCCAATTCTGTGTTCATTTTACGCCATATGAATCACAATACTCGTTCTCCTTTGCCAATCATTATAATACATAGCCACACACACACACTCACCATATAAATGTTGAATGCAACGTATATCATTATCTTATCCTTGGACGGCTTTCGCCTTTATGAATAGTGTAAGTGTAAACGAAACGTAGTCCACAAAATGACCCTTCGGAATATTTGATGGACTTGCTGCGAACTTGCTGCTAACAACCAATTTATGTATTCCCCTATGGATACCAAGTTTCCATTGATTGTCTGGTGAAAGAATGTAAAAGGTAATATCCTTACATTATGTATGGGATTGTTGAGTGAATCTGTTCGGTTGCACTTTTACTTGTTTGAGATGTATTGTGTTGCCGGGATAGATTGTGCTGCTGAAGGGTTGTAAATCAAACCGGGTAGAAGTGATGAACAGAAAGTCAAGTGGTGAAAAATAGATTTGTAGTGATTTTAGTTTACGCTTTCTTTCCATTTAATGGAACAAAACCGGCGTATCGTTCCTGAGTGTAAATAATGAATTGTGTTATCATTGAGTAATGAAATTAGACGGAGAATGTTCTTCTGTTCTAACCACATCTCTTAGAATATTAACATGGGAAAATTACTTTCTATTCAATGACCAGAAGTAATTAATTGATGTATCCCATTGTGCAGTGAAGTGCGTCATTATAAATTCTCTCACATTCGCTTAAAATGTGGTACGTTCAACATCGGCAATGCTGCTACCCTAGAAAAAATTAAACTCATTCGACAGTATAAAGGGCAAAATCCTGATAAATTTTCCTTTTGACTAAACTATGCTTATTACTACTTCATCATACTTTTACAGCCAGAAAATGCAGTTAAAACGTGAGATAATATCCTTTAACCGACCCATAAAAAGTTAAAACTCGAATTTTCTATTTAATTCAATTATTTTCAACAATGCATGGAGCTCTGGCACTGTTGTAACATTATTTTAACATCAAAAGTAAATGTTTCTACCAGTCACTCACCGTTCAATAATTTATTGTTGTAATGCCGAGGTAATGGATAGAGAGAGAGCGAGAGAACAAATCTAACTCCAGGTGGGAAAAATTTGCGTTTCTATGTTGGTTTATGTAAAATTGAATAAAATTCCGACTAAAGTTTTATATACGAATGGAAAAAGGCATAATAGAAGGTCTGGCTGTACCGAATGCAATTTCTTCGTTGGTTTATTTCAAGTTGCATCCATAAAAATTTCGATTATGGCATGATTCTGATACAGTTGGATTTTAATCAAACGTGGAATATTCATTGCATTTCTCTCGTGGTTAACGATTAAATGCCGTTGCTTTTTGATTATTTTACATAAATTGTATCCCCGCAGCTGACGGATGCAATAGTTGTATGCATTATGCTTGGTTGTGAGCGCAATGAGTTAGGGTAAAATGCTTTACTCAGCTTGAGTTTTGTTAAATAGTATGTTCAGTTACACATAATGTCGATGGGCGGTTTAACATAAAATATAACAAAAAAAAACATTTGTAGAGCTTCTGTATTCACTTAAATTGTCTTAAGTTAAGTGTATTTATTATGAGTGACCTGTTGGGAATTCTATGACTTCTCAAGTTACTCCAACAATAATTGTGTGTGAATGAATTATGTTTCTGTTAGATAAATTTTCAATAAGCCAGCATAGCTGGAGGAGGTATAGTATTAGATTATTGCACCTCATGACCTTAAAATTGTTCAAATAGAATTGGAGAGTCAGCTTTGTCAGAGGTTTGTTTAAGGTAGTCAGAAATAAAGAAATTTTCGAATTCGACTTAACTCACCCAAAAAATTGCTGTGAACACTGGAGAAAATTTTAATAATTTTTTTTCCGAGACGGACTCGATGTAAAGCTTCTTTTATCGACCTGACTGGCCCAACTCGCCTCATCGGCCTGAAATAGTGGATTTGCGCCTCGTTTGGACAAGGTTACGACTAGTACCGAAAAATTCAACTTTTCATCACTCGTAACAAAATGTACTATTTCGTTACGACTGATGAAAAGTTACAAGCTTGTTCTACCGATGCGAATCCTAAAAAATTCCCCATTTTCTTCACGAGTGACAATCGACGTTTTTTGCGCCTCAGTAACATAATAAGACGAAGCCACTACAACATAAACAAAGAAATTACTCTCCACCTACAACCATTTCAATTTCTTGTCGTAAGGCCACATGTGACATGTAGTAGCTTTCAAACAACGCCAATCGTGAGGTTTAATTTGAAAAAATTGATTTTAGTTTACAACAGCTGATCAGCCAAAAATCAACGCACCCGAACCGTTCCCAAAATTCAATATTTTTACCAAATCTCAAGATTAGTGTCGCTTGAAAGCTAATACAGGCTTTTTGTGGCTTCTTATTTATCGATAAGGGAGTCGATGAAAGCAGCTGCACAATGTCCCAAAAATAAGGTTTTCGAATTTTACTTCATCGATTTTGTCTCAAGTTGCTTTGAGTCAAAACAATGTTTTGTGTGGGGTTACGGCATACGATTTCGAAATTTTTTCTTATTTTGCTACCTTTTATAGCAAAGCGTACCCTGTACCATTTTTCGAAGTTCATGAAAAATTTAAGTACGATTCTAAACTGTCATAGTATTACTACGAAGAACTGTTACATGTTGGAACGATTTAATTATACCAATTTGATTTGCAAACAATTCAAGTTAAATAACGTGCCACCCCTTTCAAATTAATGAATATTTAAAACAAAATGAAAATGTTGATTGATATTTCAGTTGCAATATCCAAACCCTCCCACCGCACACTCTAGCACGCACAATACACAATTTATACCAGAAGTGGGCTGATTAGCTCATTTCATATCAAAATAACAGCTCATTAAATTCTATTTATTGACGCCAATAATTGTAGTTGAAAGGGATAAAATTAAATCAATTTCTTATTAAATTATGCATTAAAAGACAAAATGTTTGATTGTACATGTGTGTACGTGGTGTGTATACGTCATCCATAAACAATAGGTTGAAAACAGTCACGCAATAAATCACTATCAACAAATAACAACCCAGCGATATGATTGGATGAGTTTTGACTATAAATTAGTTTTAATAAGCATATTGAAATCAATACACGCTATCCAATCCACATAGATAGCAGTCAACAAAATCATAAATTTATTACATATCCTGTAACACAGACTTTCACTTATCAAGCAAAATCGGTTTCGAATTTGATTGGTAAAATATTTTGTGCTTGGTATTCGCTGACCCAATTTAATATTCTTTGATGAGATTTACATAACCGAAGGGGTAACCGGATTGTAAATTTATAAATAATGTTTGCTTGACCTTTTGACATTCTGTTTGGAATCGAAAAAAACGATCATTTTGAATGGAAGACACAGTGCGTTGACCGTGTGTATCCCTTTTCCTGTGAAATATGTTCACCTGATTCGCTTCTCATTTATTTCTGTTGCTAAAAGACACATCGTTATGTTAAAGCTAACAATTTAAATGATAAAGTACCACTCACGATTTATTTATGAGAGTTGCAAATTTCCCAGAATAGACAGTGCTGTAGAAAAAGCAGTCCGTTCCTATTTCATCATGTGCGCACAATTTTATGCACCAAGACCAAAATAAATTTACTGCAGCAGACATTAACCGTTACATGCACGTAGGTGTTCGAAATTAATTGTCTTATCGAATCGGTATAGTCGGTCTGGACTCTAAATTGGGATCTATCTCTTCAACGTTTTTTTTTTAAATGTACAACATAGTCACTGCTCCTGTGCAGATTGACAAAAACGTTAAAACAATTAAAATTTCCTGGAAAAGTTGGATTTCTATTTTCTCTACCGATAACGAACTCAACTCTATACTCTATAAACAGCCTTCATTTTTGCCGATTCAAAAAGTTAATTATGAGAAAGAATTTCAAATAAAATATTTTGCTAACATTTTGTCTATACTTTCCCTCTTCTGAACTTGTCGATCTTCATTTCAATTCAAATCAATCTTATTAACATTTTAAGTGATGATCATATGATGTAAATTCGAGATAATCACGCATGAATTGTTCGTTTACTCGATTTTATTTATGTCTCGATTTTCGCTTTTCAAGTAGTAGAGAAACACAAGGCTTGTTTGTTACGGTGAACGTAGTCTACCTCTATGGCTTTTCCTTTTGGTATACATACAGTTAATTAATATTGTATTCAAGCCATGCGTTACAGCACTTGAATATGAGACATGAGACACATTACAAAAAAGTAAAATTATTTCAGAATAGTCAACCGGTTGGACATGGACATGTTGGGTAAAAAAATATAATCAATACACTCAATTAAGTGTTCGTGTTAGAAACACATTCTGTGAGCTTCCATAACCATTTAGAACTAAATTGAAAGTGAAATAATGTTTTACATAACGGACTGTGGAAGTACCCGAATCGTTTGAATATTCATCAGTAATTAAACGAAATGATAAAAGAGTTTATATGACCCAATATTTCCACTGGTTAAAAATAATAAAAATACTTTTATATTCAAGCGGACCAAAAACGTCGCAATCTCTCACCAGATAAGCCAAAACGAAAACGGTTTATCACAGAATTTTCACTTAAATATCAGCTTCGAAATTTGACATTTTGGTGTATTTGATCATAAAATTGTTTATTATGACCCAGGTCAAAAATTACACCTTTTTGGTCCTCTTGACCTAGCCTAGCAACCTTCTCTCAGAAGACACCACATTTTATTTGTATTTTTTTATATATTCAAATAAAGATCTTTCTTCTTCTTTGAAGCCTCTTCATCCAAACCGTTGGCCCTAAAATAAATTTAATTTCTATTTCTCAACTCAGACGAAAGGGTAAACTTTCGTTGAGAAAAACTCGTTGACACATCTAGTGCCGAAAAAAGCATTTTTGTGCTTGAAGACTGAAATTCGACTGATTTCGACACGCATTCTACGATCGAAAAGTTCAATTTTTCTGTACTTTCTCGGACGCTCTCTCCGGCCGAAAATGGATTTTCATATATATTTTTCCGGCCGCGATTAAGTGTGCATACTTTGTTGTTGAAATCTTAGACGAATTATATAATTTCCAGTCTTTATAATTTCGTAAAAATTGTGTCCCCGACATGAAAAACAAAATATTTGGTAGTGTGAGAATTGGTGGGCAAATTAGCGCGAAGGTTTCGAAATTTTTTGCTACACAAATCTTTTGAATTAAAAAAATAATAAAATATTGAAACGATTACCTTTTCCGTGAAAAATATTTTCGAATTAGCACAATTTTGACACAATTCATTAAAAAAAACACTTGAAAGTTGAGAAGTTTTTCCTTCTCCTGATATAAGCCACACTCGAAAAAATGCGTCTACACAATATTTTCACAGTAAATTAAAGATAAATTGTCCCGAATATTAAATAAAAACAAAAATTTACATTCGCGATACTGGATTTTCAAAATACTAAACTGACAACTACCAAAAATGTCATCGCCTGCATGTGTTGGTGTAAAATTCTACGTAAAATCGTACGAAATATTCATCTTATACAAACTGATTTTGGGGACATAATTTACCGTACGAAATACCATTCTAGGTATGATTACTCTACGGTTGACATGGCTGTAGAGTGATTTCAATGTTAATGGCGTTGTGGTTTCGTCTCATTTCAGTTTTCAAGAACAAAAATCGTCGTTTGTGACTCGGGATGAAAGTTGAATTTTTCGGTACACGTCGGTACGACTAGTACCGAAAAATTCAATTCTTCATCACTCGTAACAAAATGTACTATCAACTCCTCAACATAATGTTCGAAAACTGCGAACCTTAGTTGCCTCTGTTGCACAAATCGCTGTTTGAATCTCTGTGCAAAGTGCGTTATTAGGGTACACATCTAGAGGCAAATGAAGTACTTAGCACTCGATGTGACATAGTGTCATAAATAACTGTCATCACTCTGTGGCATAAATAACTATCTCTAGTCTACGTACCGTCTACATCCTTGACTATCAAAATGGGAAACTGGCCTAACTTCTCGTGAAAAATCTCCAGACCTCTGTTTTCTCTCAATTTAAATTCTACCCTCGCATGGAAAACAATAATTATAGCATACACAAGCTAAGGACATGAGTGTTTTCTTCTAGGGAAAAATCAGATATTTCTAATTTGGGAAATCGGCTCAAGTGGCTTTATTTTATTTGCTTTTTTTTAAATGCAAATGTAACGAAAAGTCATAGCAACATGAATTATTAAATTAATTAAAAAGTAAAGATTGAATAAGTAGATACAAATTGAAAAAGGTTCCGCATGAATAAAAATGAGCATTTTTTGCCCGGCTGTGCGTTGCTGTTTATTCGCCAAAAAAAAAAATCGGAACATACAATGAAGATTGTAAAAAATAAAAATTCTTCCTAAACTCATTTATAAAAATGGATCAAAACTTCTGTTTATTAAGTAGCATCATTTTTGCTTCTTCCTGCCGAGAAATGAATAATCCACCTTATCAAATTTTCCACAAAAAAAATTCGCTACGAAAATATTGTTCCATATCTCTACACCAAAAACATCCCTCATCATAAATCTAATCATCCGAAAGGCAAAACAACAAAAACAACTGAATTAATATGAAGAAAAAAAAATTGTCATGACTTTATAAACACTGTCGTTTCCTACGAAAGGCGTATATCTATATACACACACTTTACCCATACCCATATACATACCCAAAAGGTATATAACATTTAATTTAAAGCTAAGCAAAGCAAAAAAAACCATAATTCCTCAAAGGATCATTCTGAACTTCATTAGCATATTTTAGCATATCTTTTTTCGTCCCTATCAAACTGTTTTTTTTTATGTCTTGGTTAGGTATAGTGTGTTAGAGTAAAGAGAAAACCTTAATGCTTATAAAACAGCCCCTAACATAAAAAGCAAACAGTATAATTTATCTAAGGCGGATGTAACCTTAATCACTTGTAAAAGAAATATTGGAAAGAAATACCACCACATCAAGCAAACATGATTTTACCACTTGGTTAGGAGATATATCCTCGGAAAGTAAGAAAAAAAGGATAATATCGTTCAATTTGTGCATAAGCGTTACTTCAATTTCGTTTTATATTATGGACGAATTTATAATGCTTATCAAGATTTGCCATTCTTATATTACCGAAAAGTTGATGGAGCTATTCGTAAATTTGAATTTATATATTTGAATATTCAAAAATAAATAAACTTTTATCCAAACAAATCTTTTCACAACATTTTCCCCGAAAAAGAAAACGAGAAGACGAAAACTTTATGAAAAAGTATTTCCCTTATATTATCAAAATTTATTGTATGTGACAAAATTGATGCGTTATTTGCTACGATTGTTACTTTACAATCGTGTACGTGCCAAGAGAAACGATGAACGCTCCAATGGCTAAAGGGCCATGATGTACAGAAATGCTATTTCATCGTTCGTCTTCATTTTCAATTATAAAGTCAATCGATTCGTATCACAACTAGCCAATTTATGTAGCTTGCTGTTCGTTGGAAAGGTGTTTCAAATCTTTCGCTTTTATCATCTACAGTGAAATAAAAAGACGCATTTCTGATTTTCTGTAGCTTGTACTTGTCCACATGTCCACATACTTTGTTTAACAAATGAGAACCTAGATTTTTTCTTTTTTTCTTGGATGTGCACACTCTACTTGGAACGAAATGACGAAACATAAGAATCTAGGTTTTCATTTACTAAACAAAGCTATGCGGATTGAAAATATAAACCAGAACAACTCCAAAATAAGAAAACTCAAACCACAAAATCCACTCTCCCATTTCAGTGATTGGATTCATGACCTTTTCTGACGATATATTATAATGTGCAAGACCCCATGGTTTTCTTTCAGCATTTGCTTGCCGGCAAAGTTATTTGGATCCTTAAACGCAACTCTTTTGAAAAAAGTAAAAAAAAAACTTTCTCATTTGATTAAGTTTCGTTCGGATAGTTTGTTCGACCGTTTTTCATTCTTTTTTCCTTTATGAAAGACTGAAATTTTGAAGGAAAAATCGATATTGGTACGGAGCTGAAGCATTGTTATGAGGAATGTTTTTGGTGAGTACATCGAACTATAGTAACGACTTCGTTATTTTTGATGTTAAAAATGAAGTGGCTAATCGAAACTTACAAAGTTTAAATTGTAATTTGAATTGTTACTTAAATTACGAGTAGTGTTCGTCCTCTCGGAATTGTTTCAAAATATTGATTGTCCGTCGACGTAACGATGAGGTGGTTCATATTCAAACGATATAGAGAGCAATGTTCTATGAACTTCAAAGTTCAATTTAAGTAAGGGACTTGTGTAGTTAATGATTTTTGAATGATTTTTGTGTAGTTAATGGTGAATTAGGAACATTCAACTGTCATCGCAACCCATCGGATGAAAAGCTTTATGCATAACTCGGAAAAAGGTTTTTTATGTGGCAAGTTTGCATGTAACCCTTTCCTTCGGCTCGAGTAGCCTTACTTGACGAAAAAAATCACTTCCTCTTTGGTATGCAAATTCAGGCCGAATTCGGAAAATTTGTTTGCGATTTGAAGTGAAGGGATTACAGTCGGCGTCAGTGAAATTTACTTCAGCTGTTTTTCAGATGATCATACAAACAAAAGTGGTGCCTTCACACGGCTGTTTGTGTGAGTGGACCCGCAGAAAAACAGCCTAAGCAATTCATGGCCAAATTTCACTGATTTCGACTACACTGCATGTTAAAATTAAAGGTAATTTTTAGTCTTGGGCATAGTGCAAAAATGTACTATAAATGTAAGTTACAACACATGGATGTCTATCGTACTAAATATTCGTTGTTGCGACCATCATTTTACCAAATTTGTGAACCACCCTCCACATAGCCGGTGTACCATGTGGTTAATGAATTTATTGCAAATCGTAAATCATGTACAAATTCAAATAAATTTTTCCAATTGTTTGTTCGCTCGAATTTTTTCCAAACGATAAATTCCGTACACCACAACGTTGTGGCTGTTGCATTTTTACTCCGTAGAATGTATTGCGCTTGATTTAATTAAAACATCTTTTACCATCGACTGATACCGATATAACCGATTTTGTATATGAATATTTTTGTACCCATCAAGTGGATGGGTTCGCTTTACCAACAGCACACAAACGACTTTGTTTATCGAGTAGATTTCAATGACTTTTTTTTCAAAATTTTATTTGTTTCGATAATCGGTTTTAGTGCTTCAACCACAGAGTTCGAAATTGATTGTTCGATTTCAATGGTTGTATGTGTGTAAAGTGAGTCTATCTGCCCTTACACATCATCTAACAATTTGAGATAGGTATATTCGGATAATAAAATTAATTTTTATCTTTTCGTCGCTGTGTACAATATACAATATCTTTATACAGTCACATTTCTTGCACTGAATCCATTTGTAACATTAGAAATCCCGTCATAATCCGTTTATGAAAATGTAGATATTATACTCCGCTCTTCAGTCTCTCTTGTATCGATCGATAGAACCCCACAACGAATTAATATTATCGTTTTTTTGTTGTTTATTGTTATTATTGTTATCCAGTTTGATATGCCCTCTCTTCCCATTTCGATACGACGATGCGTCATTGAAAGATGAATGAGGCATGTACGGTAGAATGATGGATTAATGATTGAATAACATTGAAAAAGGGGAGTATTTTATAAGAGAATATCGTGAAAAGCGTCACAGTATAATACACAAAGCATGTCACAACTATGGAAGAAAAAACTATTTATCACTGTGGGTTGTGTATAGTGTGTGCAGCTTATAAATAAAAAGCCAGACTACAGCGAAATAATATTTTATTCGACAGACAGGACCGATTCGTTATGTATTGTGATTGGTGTTCGTATTAATAGAAATTGGAGACATAGTAACTCACATCATTACGGTCGCAAATTCTTCCACAAGCTAATTGATACCAATTAAATCGACACATTCTTATCTACTTTTCCTAGTCTCTGTTGTTTCACTGATTTTATCTAAAAAGCAGGATAGTCAAACAAGCAACGAACAAGTACATAGACTTGGCGACGATGGCTGCATCGTCAGGATATGGAGTAGTTGTAGGTATTGTAGTCGTAGGTACAGGTGTTGTAGTGCTAGTTATTGACGTTGGAGTCGGCACAATTTCATGTTCTCCTTCGTTCCAATTTATTATCGAATCGATCCAAGTGTTGTAAACCGCTACATCCGTATAGATGGTGGGAAAATTTGCTACAGCACAGCCTTGAGCCCTTGACACCACTCCAAATACTGCATTGTTGCAAATCAATCCACCGCCTTCATCATTCTAAAATGTAAATTTTGCTTTGTTGTTTCAAACTGAATCACTGAATATTATCGGGAGAACATTTTCTCACATTTTCTTGAATTTTCAAACATTTTTCTAACTCTTCCCAAAAATATTTTTATAAAAATTGGGAGAAATATAGGAAAATGTGGGAAAACACTTTCCCGAAAAGAGTATCTGCTAGCAAGTTCACCTGACAAGTGCCCTGTCCACCAGCAATATTTCCTGCGCAAAACATACCACCACGAACTGATCCAGCATAAGAAGTATTAGAATTGCAAACAGCTCGAGATATAACGACTGCATTAACTCGCATCAAAGTGAAAGAATTCCCAGCGCTCTGTCGTGAAACAGTTTCGAAGTCAAGTAAGTTTTCGAAAAAACACTAAATTTAAAAACCTGTGCCGTTGATCCCCATCCTGCAACACTGCATTGTGTATTTACTCCCGGTGAATCCTGTCCCCGTGGAACCGGATTAAATGTTATTGACGGAGTGAATGTCTCGTTAACTCTGATAACAGCAATATCGTGCTCCGTTCTGTTCAGATTGAATTCAGGATGAACAAAAACGTGTGTCGCTAGACGAATTTGTCGATTCGCATTTCCCGATATTACGCTAATCGTAAGATCGTCCCCCATCAGTCGATACTTCATAAACAATTACATTAAGAACATGCCTGCTGCAAAACCATTCGACATTTTCATTACCTCACTGGGATGAAGTACGTCGCCCCATTGATTCGTTACACATGTTGCTGATGTTAGGACATGTCCCGGGTCTATTAACGTTCCTCCGCAAATATGTGTGCCATCGGTGTATTGGAGGGAAATCTAAAATGTTTCAATTGGTGTACGATCGATTTTTGCAATTTTGCAAAGTTCTTTTGATTTAACTTCACATTTGTCACTCACTTTTCCTTGAAATTCACCAGCTGCAGCAGGAGTTCCGCCAACAATTAACGGAACAATTTGTTCATCATTTTCTATTATAACATTACCACTGACTCCGTACGCAATAAATGCTAAAGATTTCAATTTATTATTTTAAGAAATTATTTGGAAAATATTTGTTAAACTTTGAATACCGCATAAAATAATCTGTAGCCTCATCCTGGCGCTATTCGTGAACAGACTGAGGTCGGCACAATTTTTTGAGCCATGAAATACGTTTATGTTGTCGGTGGAAATGTTTCATTAATCCCAAGATTTAGTGGATTTCGTATAAGAATATACGGTTTGGATCAATATGGCTGACTAAATTGGATTGTTATCTCTGATTTACCGATTAGTTTTGACAAAGATAAGTTGTGTTTTAGTGTTCTTTTTTAAGTGATTATGGGTGACTCACCGAACAAAAACCACAACAGCAGAAATCATGGTACATCGAATCCAGTGACGCACGCAACCTAAGACATTTGAACGAGAACTCATGCACCAAGCAAAACATAATACGTATAACATTTAACAATGCTGCAATTCGTACAAATTGAGTCCGCTACCCTTCATTTACAGCTTTTTTGCAGCAGCTGTAAAATTTAGATTAATAGAGTCAATAAAATCAATTCGATGCTTTAGGCTTGAGCCAAACCAAACAGCAGTGATGCTTCCACTCCGTCTAAAACTGTTTAAAATTATAAAACTTTAATAAACAATCCTAAAACTCCAAAAGTGGAGCTGTAGACTTAAAAAATAATTACTGTACTCAAGTTTCGCCTGCGACGCAGAGGTCTTCTCGTTGAGCCGGTGAAATGAAATTTTGACAGAAATTGTATGGGTCATCTGTCAAAGTTTTCATCTCGTGTGGAAAAATGCATGAAAATTTCATTTCACCGACTGGTTGTATACTCTTTGGTTAAAATTTGCGCTTATACTTTGTTGCATAAATCAAAGAAATGATAACAGATGGCGTTGCTGCCGCCTCACCAGCGCCATCTGTTTTCATTTCTCTGGCATAAATGAAACAAGTACAAAATTGCACGGTATGTTAAGTTAGACTATTAATTTGTGGTTCGTGAGTTGTCAGTTGTCAAATGAAAACACGATCTATTAATTGCCTCTACCGGAAAATGTATCTTTCGAAATTTTGCTTCTGCAGATCTGATCAGGGCCATATTTTTGGTATTATAAATTAACGGAAGATCCCTAAGTTTTCCGTCACATTTTATCTGTTTCTCTAAAAAAACAACAGTAGATCGAAGTTCCTTAGTTGCTTTTATGGCTTTTTCAGTTGTTTTTCTTAATTTAAGAGTGATATCGCCAAAACATCGAACAAAATCAGACATTTTGGGACAAGGTGTCACGGATTTTATTGAGTTATAGCTCATTCGATTCGTTGAACTGATGCGAGTAAAACGTAGTACCACGTTTGGTTATAGTATTTTTCGTACCAAGACAGGAAATGACGATTTTTTCATCACCAGTCCTAAGTTTTCCTTACGAGCGAAGCGAGTAAGGCAAATTAGGACGTGTGCTGAAAAAATCCATTTCCTGCCGAGGTACGAACAACGTTTTGTGCATCGGACAACTGAAATAGACAAAACACATCAATTTACTTGAAAACATACACACTTCACATTCACCATATTAAATTTAATCAATCGTATAGTCATAGAAAAATTCAAGTAATTCTTTTCCCGCACTATAAATCGTAAAAAAATGAAGTTTTTTCCCGCACGATAAATAGTTCGGGAAAAACTGACATTTCTTGATGAAAAATCATGGCAAAATAGGTCGTATTTCAGTTGTCGGATGCACAAAATTTATTTTGTTGTCGACGATCGAGGTAGTGAAGTAAGAGTCTGCCAAAAGGTGCCCAAAATCGTTTTTTTGCAATTAGTCGAGTGAAACAATTTCGGGAAAAAACTTTTTTTAGCTACGTTTGAAGGTCTTGAAGAGACGCGAAATTTTAGTATACTTACTACCAGGTTCATGTTCACCTGACGGTGATATTAATGACTTTAGATGAAAAAATAGGAGATTTTCCGAAGTACCTGAACGGCTGCAGTGACACATGTCCGAGACATGGTATGTATGGTGAGAGAGCCTAGCCTCTGTAGTACCATAACATGCAAAAATAAATTTGGATAAGTTTCACTGCAAAGGGTTGGAGCGACTTTAGTGGAAGTCCACTCCAAGTCGACGAAATTTTATCCCTTTATTTCGTTTGTTTTTCGCTTTTTTGAGGTTTTTTGTATGGCTCTCTCACCATACATACCACGTCTCGGACTTGTGTCACTGCAGCCTTTCAGGTACTTCGGAAAATCACTTATATTTTCATCTAAAGTCATTAATATCACCGTCAGGTGAACATGTACCTGGTGATAAGTATACTCAAATTTTGCGTCTCTTCAAGACCTTCAAACGTAGCTAAAAAACGTTTTTTCCCGAAATTGTTTTACTCGACTAATTGCAAAAAAACGATTTTGGGCCCCTTTTGGCAGACTCTAACTTCACTACCTCGATCGTCGACAACAAAATAAATTTAACCAAACGTAGTACTACGTTTTACTCGCATCAGTTCAACGAATCGAATGAGCTATAACTCAATAAAATCCGTGACACCTTGTCCCAAAGTTGTTCGATGATTTGGCGATATCACTCTTAAGCTAAATCGATTACTTTCGGATGATATTTAAAAGAAACCAAAACTCAAGAATTTTATGATTTTTTTTGGAATTAAATTTCCTTAAAGGCTCTGCTTCTGAATTAAGAAGCATAACAAATTTTCATTAAAAATAAATTATGTTTTGGCAAGGCAAATTAGAGGAAGATAAATCTTTTAGAATCGCTGAAATTTGCTTCGGTTCTTGTGTATCGAAAAAAAAACCTCAATAAAACACCTTCTACGAGTTGAATATAAAATAATAATAATAAAATCATCCAAAATCATTTGTTGAAACATAATACTTCACACCTTCATCGCTTTGTGTTGTTGTTTTATTTTGTCCTCTCTCTTTCAATATTTCACCACAATTTAATTTTATGAAATTGGATTTTATACTCGTCTAAAATATAAAAATAAAAAGTGTAATTTGAATGACAACCATGACGACCTTAACGAAATAAATTGTATTTAAAATATTAATCTCTTTCACCTGACAAACATTTTCGGATGAAACTCGTGACATCTTTTAACTTGTCTTTCCCTAACCGATTAATGATAATTTAATACTCATTATAAAATTATTTATGGTAAATGTATGAAGTTACATTCGGATTTAGGCCATGTACATCATGTACTGTGTTCACTTATACGTAATAAAGAGACGAAGAAAAAAAAACTTATTATTCATTCAATTTTAAATGTAATGGATGATGATAATACTATGCGATGCTGTGGGATGGAATATTATAAAATATATACCGAAAACTGAATAATTCATGGTGAAAAGAGTTTGTTTTTAAAATGATGTTTCCGGTCTATTTAAAGGACTCCTATAAATATCCATTCGAAAAAGCATTGACCCTTCTTTTTCCGAAACATATACAAAACGTGCAGTGCATTATAAGATTTATAGCTTAGACGAACGAGTACAGAATATCTTGTGTCTGGCAAATTTAATGTAGGTAATTAGTCCCTTACGAATAAGTTATAGACAAAAAAAAATACTAAAAATAAACAACAGAAAAAACAAGAATAGACCGGCTGAAGCCTGGTGAGGTCTTTTTCATTTTTTTTCAATTTCTGTTTACTACTAGCTTGGTACTCATTCAAGTACCACTTTGGTATTCAACTACCAAATTTTGGAATTATGAATAGGCAAGCAAGCCGATTAATTTCAACATATCTACAACATCCGTATTAGTAAACTACCATGTTGGTAGTCAACTACCACTTTGGTAGTCAACTACCACTTTGGTAGTCAGTCAACTACCACTTTGGTAGTCAGTCAACTACCACTTTGGTAGTCAGTCAACTACCACTTTGGTAGTCAGTCAACTACCACTTTGGTAGTCAGTCAACTACCACTTTGGTAGTCAGTCAACTACCACTTTGGTAGTCCAGTCATCACTACCACTTTGGTAGTCAGTCAACTACCACTTTGGTAGTCAGTCAACTACCACTTTGGTAGTCAGTCAACTACCACTTTGGTAGTCAGTCAACTACCACTTTGGTAGTCAGTCAACTACCACTTTGGTAGTAAGTCAACTACCACTTTGGTAGTCAGTCAACTACCACTTTGGTAGTCAGTCAACTACCACTTTGGTAGTCAGTCCAACTACCACTTTGGTAGTCAGTCAACTACCACTTTGGTAGTCAGTCAACTACCACTTTGGTAGTCAGTCAACTACCACTTTGGTAGTCAGTCAACTACCACTTTGGTAGTCAGTCAACTACCACTTTGGTAGTCAGTCAACTACCACTTTGGTAGTCAACTACCAAATACTCGATTTATAAATAGACCAGCAGGCCGAATAATTTCGTCAGTCGGTGTGCGTCTCTCGAGTAAGAAACATCTTTGCTGCTATATAGTTTGGGGGTCTAACTACCAACAACTACCAAATTGCAATGTCTGCTATGAGCGATTGGTTACCAGATAACAAATAATAATTGATTTGCCTGGTGTTGGTTTGCTCATAGTAGCATTGCAATTTACCACCGAGGTAGTCAACTACCAAATATTTGAGTTATAAAAAGGCAAGCAGGCCGAATAATTTCGTCAGTCGGTGTGCGTCTCTCGAGTAAGAAACATCTTTGCTGCTAAATATTTTGGGGGTCCAACTACCAACAACTACCAAACTTTCAAATTGCAATGTCTGCTATGAGCGATTGGTTACCAGATAACAAATAATAATTGATTTGCCTGGTGTTGGTTTGTTCATAGTAGCATTGCAATTTTAACTTTTATCAATCACATTTTATTTGTGACACAGACGGACGGACGGACGGACGGACAGACGGACGGACGGACGGACGGACGGACGGACGGACGGACGGACAGACGGACAGACGGACGGACGGACGGACGGACGGACGGACGGACGGACAGACGGACGGACGGACGGACGGACGGACGGACAGATGAAGTGCCCACAATAGGTCTTTTTTTCCTATGGAAAAAAGACCTAAAAAGTTTTTTTTTTGCATTAAGCGATGTTGTATTAGGTTACACGATATTCTTACGGTTTATTCGCATTAACTTTTGGTGTGTGCACTCATACATAATTTCGAAACCATATGAACGCTCTGGTGAAGCAATAAGAATTTGATATTTTTCGTTTAAAATCAAAAAGGAAATTGTATATACAACTAGGGTTAAGTTAAAGTGTATGAATGGTCTTTCATCGGTTATTTTTTATGTGCTGCTTAACCCAAACCAGTAATACGAGATAACAATGTTAAGCTCGAGGATTTTTTTTTTGTTTTGTTATGCAAAGTATCAAAATTCAGTTGAGTTTCTTGATTTATTTTGGTAGAATTGCCACTCTCTGTCGTATACGCCTTAATTCGATTATTAGATCGAAATTAATGAGTGACCACCAGTTGTATCTAGATTAGCCAACAATGCTAAAACTGTAGCGTGTGAACGTGTTGTTACTGATGCCGGATCGCACAGATAGAAACATGGATCTAGATATTAATCTTTTAGGTATTAACTGTATGCGACCGAATCTTTTGTGGAATTAAAATTTAATTCCCTTAGGGACTACTTTCATTTAACTTCAAATCCGAAAATATTTAGGTCCTAGTGTTATTACATTTTAATCTTTCGAGACCTTACTTCGAAATTCAAAAAAATATCAGATGTGGTGACATCGGTCATTATAAAAGGGAAAGGGTTATTTTATCCGAAATATTAAAATTATTTATTTACCTAACGAGATTTGAACCCGGAACCAGCAGCACACCAGTCGAGAATCTTTACATTGAGCTATTGCGTTCTAATTTTTTTCGGAGTTTGTTTCGCACCGTTGTTACGGAGAAAAATAATACTCGAGGAAGTAACTGGGATTTTTCATTGCGAATCCGATGCAGCCAGACCAGGTTCGAAAATTGGCAAGATTTACCTTTTTTGGTCGTACAAAACGTTTTTTGGAATTACTTTTTTTTTAAAGGAGGTTTTACGAAGAAACGAAAACTTAGATAATGTCTGCATGCGACGCAGTTCAAGTAAAAGTGCTCCTAATGACAGCTGTCAAATAGAAGGAGAAAATTGTTAAAAATTTGTTTGATACACTGCCCAGTCTGAGTAATCTATTTAGATAATTACTCATGCTTGAAGGGCGTTGCTGCATGTAAAGAAAAGAATCGAAAAGAATCCGCGCTCGCTTAATATTCTAGATAGGATTGCGTGCGGTTTTATTTTCTAATGAAATGTTTCTCAATTTGATCCACAGAAAAAATTTAAGTTCCTTAATCCCTAGCGGGGAATTACAACGTAATCCCAGAAAAATTGCTTACCTGTATGTAAAAAAGTAAACAGTCCATCGGGCTCGACCCGATCGCCCACTATCGCCAGTTGGACCTAAAATGTTGCATATTTCATTTATAGTACCTATCTGATGCATATTTTGTGTGTGTTGTTTGAACCATTTCTTACCAACAATTTTCTTGTTTGGATGAGTTTTTCAATAATCTTCTCATCACGAAGTTGATGAACGAGTTAACGACTGTCTTGTCAATTAAAAATTATTATTTTTTTACTGATTTTTAATCATCATCATCTCATCATCAAGTTCCAGTTTTCTTTTATTTAAGACTTGTTAATAAAGGATGATGAATGGGTTAAAATTGAAAACCATAAAATGATTATCATGGATCTCGGTATAACGTATTCTCGTCACACAAGACACATTCGCCCTGATAAGTTATATGGACATATATAGCAAATATTCGTAATTAATTAGAATGTAATTTCCGCTCGGTAATATGAAAGGTAACGCTTACTACAAAGTGCAATAATTACTCATTTTCCCCGTATCTTATCATCCATAAAAACTGCCCGTAGCGCTTTCGTCACATTCACCATGACAATCCATGCGTAATCTCATCATTATTCGTATCTCGTTTCAATTTAAAAACTGACACTGAAACATCAAAAAAGCGAATTAATTTACGTGCCATTTAAGCAGTGAGCGAAAAGTTTAGTAAAATTTGTCATCCGTTACGAATGTGAAAATAAATGCGAAAAATATGTTTGCATCATGAATTCCTAAAAGTTTTTATTTAATGTTCCGTTTTTGCAATGGGATAATTTCATATATGCGGAATAAAGAAGTTATTGTTTCGAAACTCATACAATATGATGTTACAATCCAGACGAGTGCCTTTGTGTTCGATTGTAATTAATTATTCAGTTTATTGCCTGTAATCCACACTTCGTACGATAGCTTTTCAGATGGGTATAGTTATCATTGTACGTTCTGCAATTGTGTACGATCATTTGCACATTTTTTCTGTTGTATACATCCTTTACAAACATTTTAGTTTTAAATCAGAAATGAGTTTCTGCTTCAATTGTGAACATTTTGCTACACGTAGAATATGTTGATGAAATCCAAACGATGATTTGGTTTGGAGTTGTTTAACAACATTTGCTACAAATGGGATTTTTTCTGGGACATTGTTTGCTGAAAACAATTTAAAACTTTGAGCTGAATAGGTGACTCAAAGAGAGTCGTATCTAAAGACCTATGTAAACTGTAGTTAACCTTTAGGCATAGAAATGAACGATGTAAGGTTGTTTAAAAAACAGTCCGAACTCGACCCGACTCGCTATGTATTTCTGAAACCTCAAATCTAACTAGTGAAATATCGACAGATTTCTAACCCGCCCGAAACCCGAAACAAAACACTAAAAATAAATGGTAATGGCAAAGTCATAACCTGACCAAAATATTTGGGGAATGCCAAAAATTAGTCCCCCAAAGTCATATCAGTACTTTTGTAAATAAAGGACTTGCGTCACCCTTGCTCTTCTAGGAGGTTTTCGTCTGATTATTCATACAAATTTTTTTTTCACATTTTTCTTGTTTGACCTGGTAACCACTTGGATCCCTACACCAAACGATTTTTTTTCGTTTGTTTTTCGCATTCATTTGTACACTTTTCAAATTATATCTTTTGCGGTTTTCATCCCAATAGGGATCTGAAATAGGAATCTGAAATGAATCATAACCCGTAGTAAACGCTGGTTTTGACGTATCCGGCCTTGAACTTCACTTACCATGTGTGCATGTTGAGATTTATGTCGAACATCCGTGCTTTGATGTTGAGATAATCTTGAGATTATTACTTTAAACATGTAAGGCGTACAGAGCTAAAGTTGAGCCATAATAAATCCCATCTTTAAATAGCAAATGATATCTACCAAATGGAATAATTTATTCTAGCGCTAAGCGCTTACACAATTCGGTGTTGAACAACCGGCGTGTACGGTTGGATTCAGCAAAAGTCGATAGAATTTCAATCGTGAACAGCAATTTGAAAAGAATAAATTTTTTACGAATCGACGCACGAAAAAAGTCAAAAAACAAAAACTCAACATAGCAATCTATAAAAATTGAAGGTCAGATTCAGTTTCTGGATTTCTGGGTTGGGTGTTTACGGCATATTTATCCTTTACACAATTGATCTTTTATTAAACGTAGTGACTATTCGCAGGCGCCTGCCAATACACAAATTATTATTAAAGATACTATTAGCCAATAGCATTTTTCCTTTCACAAAGACTATTCGCAGGCTAAATAGCATCTATGTTTATTAAACATTTCAAGCAATAGACGTTCACAAAATTCACGCAATTATGTATGCAAAAACACGGTTCCAAATTGATGGAAATTCTCCGAATAAGAGTCCCACAGATTCACTAGTTGCAGAAAAAACCGTTAGGGAAACTTAGTTTTAACCGTGATGATGACAAGAGAATGGAAACGAAAGGAGTAAAGCGTCTACCGCCCTTGCTACCACCCTTGCTACCGCCTGAAGAAAGTAAAAAATTTGTTAGTTATGTAACGAACAGAACTACACTATCAAAACAATTCAGTGTGAGAGCACAGGAAATGATAAAGTTTGGGAGCCATCAATATCCACAAGCTGCTAATAATTATGCAGAGAAATTAAGATATGAAAAAGCTACTGGTAGATTTCTACCGGAACCAGAAGGTAAGCGAAACATCTGATTTGGCACTACTTGGCAAACGTTGGCTACAATATCCCATAACAAATAGTAAATCCTGATGATGACGAGCAGGCATGAGCGCCGACGGAGAAAAAAATTTCTCGGCGGCGGCGAAAAAGTCGGCTTGAGCCGGCTTAAAACGGCACGGCTGGAGGTTCCTTTTAACTTTTTTTTTAAATAAAAACGTTTAGATAAATTCATGGAAAATGAACTAGTAAGCATGACAATGAAATTGTACGGAAAGCGAAAATGTAGGTAGATTAGGTTGTTCAAAGTGCAAGTGGAACTGGTCTTGTTACAAGCAAGTCTCTAAGTCTAAGGTTCACTAACACGTCAAGTTTTATTGCCTCAAAACTTGAACTAAATGGAAAATCATGCTCCAGTACACTCATTTAACTCATTAAGAAAATGGTTTTCGAGAAGAAATCGAAAGCTCACGAAAATCAAGTAAAAATTGAAAAGAAAAAAAATCGAGAAAATTCGCAAAGATCGATAAAGTTTTCTCAAATTTGTGAATTAACTGATTGTGCGCCTTCGGCTCGTTCCGCAAAGGTCATACTTGCCAAAACAACAAACTTAGAAGCGAGGACGTAATATACCATTCTGGAAAATTCATGAAAATTCAAGAAAAAAAAATCAAAAAGTACTTGAGCTGCTTAGGATCAACAGGAATCTCGGTTTTCAAAATTATTTCACTCATTCACCTTTCGAAATCTTTATTTCATTTTCCAGTCGTTTCAAGCCGGCTTGAGCCGTGTTTTTGGCACCGGCTCGGCTGCGGCGCGGCTTGCTCAAAAATGGCCGGCGGCGGCTAGATCGGCAGCTTATTTTCGGCGGCGCTCATGCCTGGACGAGGAACTGATAACCACGCACTATATGGGTAAGGGTAGAAGACTCTTTCTTCCCGAACGCAAAAATGAAAGTTCTGCAAGTTCATCCCAACCAGCATACGTTCCTATGCAGAGAACACCAAAATTTCAAGCGATTTACCGAGACTTCCGTTTCGAACGCCAGGAAGAGAATCATTACCGTCAAGAACATCAGACAGAAGTTGAACACGTTTTTCTCAACCAACACCGACATACGTTCCTCTGCATAGAACACCAACGAAAATTTCAAGTGATTTATCGAGACTTCCGTTTCAAACGCCGGGAAGGGTATCATCACAGTCAAGAACATCAGATGAAAGTTCTCAACCGACATACGTTCCTCTGCAGAGAACACCAACGAAAATTTCAAGCGATTCACCGAGACTTCCGTTTCAAACGCCAAAAAGGGAACCAAGATCTTCCGGCAGGGCATTAGTATTTAGAACACCTACCCTGAGATCTAGGTCGAGAAGTCGATTGTCCTCAAGAGAATCAACTGAACAGTGAGAACATCTCCATCGCAATTCCGGTTTAGTCAAAATCGCTGAAACTAACGATTAATAATTAAAACAAATTTGTTATTCTGTTATTATTAGCGTATGCACGGAAATTCACTGGTTTTAATAAATAAATTGGCTATGTCGATGATAGGAGAAATCTCATAGAACTATTTCTGAGCGAGCATTCGTCTAAAAATTATGAATTGGTTTATGAAAGTTTGATATGACTTTCATAAGTTGTTCACACCGTATGAGACAAAACAGCCTTCTTAAAATGCCAATTATTTACGGATAAACGAAGAACAAAAATAAGCAACGAGCTCAGTTTTTATTTTGAATTGATTGCTCAGTGATCCTCAATTAATTGTTAAAGAAGAACAGCCATACGAACCTACGAACATGTCAGACAAGAAGTCTGTTATAATGGCTGGAGTGACCATGCTTCGACAATTAAAGTGTTTGTTGTAACATTTTTTTTTTTAATTTGTGCTGTACATTATAAACTGTGTTCTAGTGGTTTACGTTCCAATGCACAGTTCTCATTTTTATTTTCTCCAAAAAATTACTCTGATTTAATTACGAATTATGTATCGACGTACCGCTCCACCTTTTTTAACCAATTAAACTAATGACACCGAGTTAAAAAGAAACAACGTGACCAGACACCACATCCAATTAATTGGTTGATTTCGACAGATCTAATCAGCGAATAGAAATTATAATTAATTTAATGAAATTTGCTGATTTTTTTATTGTAAAAAATGAGAGATACCGTTTACCGGTTGTGGATGAAAATCGAATAATGTCGTTGCCTCTAATGGACACGGCAACTAGAGCCCAACAGATCATATTTACATGTTGTTGAATTACTACGGCTCATATATATTACACAAAATTCCTAAAGACAAGGCGTTTATCGTAAAATATTTACGTTACGATGTAAGGAACCTTAACCTGGTCTTTTAGGTCGCTAAACATCCTGAATTCTGGCTTCTCTTAAATACTATCCGAATGAAGTCGATTAGGCTAAAACATAAAAACAAAACAAAAACAACAACTAAAAAGGTCATAGAAACAACGAAGGCACTTCGATCTATAAGGCTTGGATCCTGTTGATGTTTTCACTGTTTTCACCACTTGTCATCAAATTTTGTGGTAGCTGAATATGGCGCTGTTTTTAGGATATTACTTCAACGACCGTATTCAGCAATGGAAACAAAGATGTGTCTTTTGTAAATTTCAGGGTAAACTAGCATGTCGTCCCATGCCGTATTGTTATTTTAGAGAAATAGACAAAACGTGACGGAAAAATTTAGGGAATTTTCAGGACAATATTTTTTCTAAAATAGACCCTGAATGTATAACGAAGGAAAATAGCATCTGTACCACGAACGACTAGTCATTTCTAAAATGCATCTATAACCACACTGAGAAAACTCAACAGGTTTCCTACACCAACCGTTACATATTATATACGCGAAATCATTGTTTACTTAGTTAAGAGCCCAGGTTAATGATTGATAATCATAAAATTGCTAACCAAACGAAGACTTGACGAAATGCACTCCATTCCCACTGTATGGTGTGTGTATATATGTTTTAAAGCAATTTTTTAACCGAAAATAAATTGTTGAGTGTTTCATTATCTAATTTAACACGACACATAAATAACCGAAGTGAACGGTCTGCAATATCCCTGTTTTAATTTTTTATTTTTGTTCTTCTCTCTCTTAAGCATCCATGGTAGAAAGATTTTTATAATTTGACCTGCAAAGATTGTTAGTACGTGCGTGAAAGATCCATTATATATATATCCATGCAGTATACATATACAATCTTATATACGGGTCATGCTAACGTTGTGGCTTTATTTCACCAGTTGTCTTTTCTTTTTATTATTTAAAAAATAGAAAAAATAAAAAATTACAACAATTTATAAGAATTTATTAGTTACATGGGCAATAGACATGGTTCCAACTACCTATTACAGGTAACAAAGTAATGATAATAATTTACGATATATTTAATAATATTATGATGGAAATATATCATTTGTTTGTTGTAAGCAGACCATTTTTTCCGTAATTTAATGATAAATCAAATTAGTAACAAACTAGTCAAATTTTTATTATTTTCATAATAAATAATAATAAGCGGTGATTTAGAGGACTTAGACGGAGATTTATATAAATAAGTTTAAGATTTTTTTTTTCTTTCCTCTCCACTTCAGCGCAATATTTACCAGATCGTACGCTTTAAATTTATTACAATATTTAACGATTTGTTACAGCTAACAACAATAACAGCACATACACACACAGCCATCGGTCTCAGAGAGTACTTAAATGATATTTAACATTTTATTGTAACATCGTACAAAATATCCAAGTTTGTTAATAAGAATTTCTTTGTGCTTGTACGTGGTAACCCGTAAGGCATATAAATGATTCCGTTTCTCCATGTGTAGGAGCTTAGTTCAAGAAGAAAAGTACGAAAAAAAAAATCAAATTAAAACTGGTTTTTCAGAATGTTTATATTTATACTCTTCAACTGGGAAGGAAAAATAAAATATTTCGAAAGATTCCATCAGTAACGGACAGATGTGAAACCTTTTGTGTACATTTGCCATTATTATTATAAAATGAAATAAATGTAAGAAAATTAGCATATTTATACCAGCCAATGCCAGCTATGTATAACCAGCACAAACCGAAATGTACGTATTCGCAAAAATAATCTCTAATTTGAATTTATACTGCGAAATATTTAGTCCTTCCATACGTCTCAAACCACTCCAAGTTCAATAACTTGTTTTTTTTTTTACCTTTTCGTTGGAGTTACATTTAACAACGTTTGGTAAAGGTATAAGTTCGCAAGTTCTTTGTATTACATAAAGTCGTATAGAGATTTCAGCTCGGATATGGAATGGAATATCCTCCAAAAATGAAGTCGGTGAATCTTATCTCCTTCGAATTTGTTTGTCCGTTTAGAATTTGTTGCACTGCAACATTGTTATTTTTCTGTATTTTATCAGAAGCTCTCAGACATAATAGTATCAACCACAGAATATATACAAGGGGGACCGAAATTGTCGTCATCATCATCATCATCGTCGTTCACTTAATGTAACGAGATTGCTTTGAAGGGAATATTTTAATCAAGTTTAAAATACATTTTATTGGAAATCGAACTTTCTGTGGAAACCCCACAAAAAAGAAAACAGTCGTAACACAAACCGGTAGCACTCAATGTTGTGTTGGCGCTTTGTGTTAGACGAGCACGGCTACGTATTCGATTATAAAAAAAAGTGTACTGAGATGTATGTCTATATGCTTTCACAACCGATTGCTTCTTCTCCATTAGACATTGAATGGCTTTTTCAAATGGATGCGTTTCGAAATAACCAGACGATCGTTTGTTGTGTCTCTAACGCCATTTAAGTCTTTCTTTTTGCAGATGGACGCTGTAGTCCAAAAGCATTGTAAAAATTCCTGATAGTACTAAAAGTGGGAGTACTAAAACTAAAACTTGATTGAAAACCATATATTACCAGCAGTTATTGACTATGAGGTTTTCAATTATGTCTTATTTTGAATACTTCAACCTTTAGTACTCTTAAAGATTTTCATGAGACTGTTGGATGACTACCGCGTCAATCTATGGAAGGAAAGATTCAAATAGATACAAGAAACGAACGGAATTGACTGTACCAATCAGTAAAAAATAGTTTATGAAAATTGTTACATCGTGTTTGACAGTTCTTAGAGCGAGCGTAACTCGACCTTCCTAGCTAATTTTATTAACCCTGTATAAAGGTATCAAATCTCGAAAAAAGTTCAGGAGGATCACACATTGACTTCTTGGAAGTTTGTAGTGTAACTGAGGGAGTCAGCGCCTGGAGCGAAGCGAGTGCAGCAAATGCGGTTTTTCATTATTTATCAATTACTTTCATTGAAGACCAAGACCACTTTAGGTTAAATCAACTCACCTTTCGATTCAAATTGTTTTCTTGAAAATTTTGTTGGATAATCTTGTATGTATCACATAATTTATGGAGACATCAAATCTGAACGTTAATTTATTTATCTTAAAATGTCTTCTAATTTTATATGAAGGACTTATTTAAGTAAACAATTCAATGACGAAACGAGAGAAAAAATAGGCAAAATTTGATGTATTCATTCAAGCGGATCTAAACCAATCGACACGTCTTGTGTTCGTTCCTCTGTCATGCAAAATGTGGGCAGACAAAATCCCCTCAATGCCGATCGAATCTGCGGAGACGTCGCCGAAATGATGAACACTTTCCAGAATGAATTCAATGCGCCCAGCCAAACAATGCTGAAGCTTAAAATTGGCGTGTCAACCTTGCCAAAACATAGTTCGAACATTCGCACAAAAATGAACGGACACCACGACACACAAAACATTGCAACCAACGCGAATGCCATTTTGTGACTGGGTTCAGCTAGATATTTAGCCGATGCCTGCACATGTACTCGGTCATGAATAGGTTCAACCGATAATCTTCGTTCGATGAAGAATATGTGCAGCAAACTGTGAATTATCAGAGGAATGCTGGGACCGAGAACTAGAATTGCAGCCGTTACACTGTAACCAGGCATTTGTTCCCAATCTAGTTTGCAGATAAATGCTCTGTCGTCAAAAATAGGCTCACGGTAGCTGAGTAATGGTGGACAACAGAGTAACGCTGATAATATCCATGTCAATGCCAGCCAACATTGGCACCTATTGGTACAAATTTAAGATTCCTTTTACACGTGATCATTGCATGCCTCAGACATATCATTTTTATCTGGAATCACTCACCTAGTTTTCGTTTGAATTTGTTGATAATGTAGAGGTCTGCTAATAGCAAGGTATCTATCGAACGATATCCACATCAATGTGTAAATGGTAACTGACCACAGTATAACTTCGAGATAACCCACAAAATTGCATGCCAGAGAGCCGTACTCCCATTTTCCTGTTATTGAGGGATACACCGACAGAGGAACTATGAATAAACCGCATAGCAGATCAGCTACAGCTAGTGATAACAAATAACAATGGGCGGCTTCTGTTGATTTGGAAATCATGACCACCGCTAGTGTTAGTATGCACCAATTTTTCAATTTCTTTTCTTCCTTCGTCTTACCTCGAAAATTACGAATTGCCACTATAATAAGCACATTCGAGATTACTATAGCTATGCCCGAGACAAGTATTATGGCGGTCTTAGTAAAGTCCACCAGTGTTGAGTTGGAGAGTTCCATGTCGTTAACTTTCTCAGTAGATAAGTATTGAAGTCTCCTCTTTTTGGGTTAAATTTCGTTTATACTTCTGTTAAATTGCTGAAGGGGATGAAGAAACGTTTGTGGCAAAGAAAACTGAAGGTCCTAACTTACCTTTAAAGATTCAATAAATTTCTGTCTTCATTCAGTCAGTCACTGTTGAACTTTGATAATTTTTTCGTTTATTTTTCCTAAGTATTGTTTATCGTAAAGTCGAAGTGTTTGATAGCCTCCGTTCGTAAGGGTGTTTCAGAATCCTCACCTCATAGCGTCACTTTTTAAATGTGAGAAGAAGCGGCGATATTCTAATGGTGATTGCATTTAGTAACTCATTTTAAAACACTCTTGTACTTCTACGGAAATAGCTATTTTCATGATATGGCCCAAATACCAATTTTGCACAAAATAATGTGATTATTTCTCACGAGGCTCTCTCATGCAACCCAGTGAATTTCTCAGTTCCAATAGTGGGCAAGAGGATAACAGTGTAATTTGTAATTTTCAAATTAACACTTCTATGAATGTATACCATGAGCCTCCGTTTAGTTTAAGCAAATCCATTTTCCAAATAATTATTTCAACGATACCAAAGAAATTTTTTGCGCTTCAGCCAATGCTGAACCAACCACAAGAAATGTAAATGGCAACTCTCTTCTCTCTTGCCCACTATTTTCGTCATCCCTCTTCGGCGAAACTTTTGAAAAATTTTCAGGCGCGACATTTTTCAAAGATTAAGCCCCTATGAGGTAAGAATTCTCGCACACGCTGCGTGGTGTCAGGAGGTGGAGGATAGCAAAATACTTCAATATTCTGCACAGCCCTGCTATTGAGTACTACTTAAGAGTAACGTTTGTAGAAGTTGATAACACCAAAGCTGCTGAATTTAAACTGAAACGGTTCGCACCGGTGTTAAATTAAGTCTATTGAAATTTACATATACTATCAGGCTCATGTCAGAGAAGGTTATCATACAAATAAGCTGTTATCCCGAGCGAATTTCAAATATATTTTCTGAGAAATACATTCAACTAAAGTAGATTGTACAAAATCATTAAGAAGACGAACACAACCGCAAATGTTACAGTGAGATCTTGATGTAGTTTTCGGTCATGCTGAAAAAGTTCACGTCTTGCTTCGCAATAAAGCCAAATCGGGACCATTAAGCGCACATCACGAAGTTTCTGTAAGCGATGACAGTTAAGATCGAGTCATTGAATGGATCAAATTGTATTTAAGGAACAGAACGTCGATGGCGGTGGTTTTCTTAGAAATCCGCTGGAGTACAGCCCGATATTTCTCGATATTTCGTTTCGTACATTGGCCAATGGCCAAATGTAAGACCATTCCAGTCGACAGTAATTCGGTGAGCTAAAAACGGGAAGAGGGATGGATTTCAGAAGAGTGAGAAAGACCTAAAAGTAATTCGAAAAAGAGTTAAGAGTGAGAAATTTTTGATGACTCCAGAGACAGTAAAATTCGTCATTGTCGAGAAATAGCATCGAGAATCTACTCGATCGGCCAATAAGGAATGTTACCCCTAACTAATAGAGAACGTTAGCTAAACGGCCGCTAACGCTAATTTCCAACGCTAAATCCCCCGCTAACGCTAAAATCAACGGTAATGCCCAGTCAATAAATGGTATCATTGTAAATGCATACACATGGACGACACAATTTCGGTGTGTCTCGGTGTCGGTGTGTTTCTCGGTGTAACACATATATTGGCGAGTTATGATTCACTTCAGGTTATACCAGGGCCTATTTTAAGGAAATTAAATTTCCAAAAATTCTCCAATTTTTCCATCACTTTTCGTCATTTTATCTAAGAGCACAACAGATTGTATCGTAAATGTTGTTTTTACTGCCTTTTTAGTTGTTTTTCATGTCTTTAAGCTTAACTGATTACTTTGGAATGACATCTTTCAGAAAACCAAATTTAGAAATTTTAAGAATTTTTGTGAAATTTGTGAAATTTTGGAAATTTTTGGAAATTAAATTCCTTAAAGTAGGCCCTGGGTTATACTCTTCAATGAGTATATAGAAGAGAAACGGGCAAGACAAGTAACAACCACACCGAGTCGTCCCTGATGAGTTCCCCAATGTGTTTGTCTTCACTTTACATTTCACTGGAATTGTAAAGATGAACTGCGAAGTTTTTGAATTTAGCGGAACAAAACGGTGTCTCTGGGTACTCTAGGGATAAACGAGACTCGGACGACTTTTTGTTTTTGTTTAATTCGCTCTTGCGTTTTTACGCGGATTTGACTGTACTTGGACTTAGAATATGGAATATGTCGTGGTTTTTATTGTTCGGTTTAGCTCGGTTGAAGTCTTGAATATGGTAAAAAACTGACACTGAGACTGTGAGTGAACGGTGGATCAATGGACGAGATTTCTTTTCTTACACAGATAATCCGTATACCCTCTAAACCCCTGTGCGTCTTTCTTAATACGACAGGTAAGAAATTCCATTCTCATTCCGAGATGTATCAGATCAGAGCATTGTTTTAACTGTATTTCTATATACAGATGTGGTATTGGGTTCAGGAATGTATTAAGAGGTAGAAAAGACGAGAAGAAGACGATTGCTTCATGGATCGGCGAGTTATGATTCACTTCAGGTTATACTCTTCAATGAGTATATAGAAGAGAAACGGGCAAGACAGGTTTAGTCCCAAACACACCGAGTCCCAAACACACCTGAAATAATTTTGTGATTATTACTCCCCCAATGTGATCGGATTAACATTTTATCAATGGAATTAGTAGATCTGACTTGTAGGAAGCCAGCGGTATTAAGCTGGAAACGTTTTTTATTCTCTTTTTAATGTTACAAATAGTATCCTCCACACGACGAACATGCAGTTGGAAAATGTGATTCGTAACACGTTTTATTGCAATCAAAAGTGAATAAAACTTTTCCAGCTTAATACCACTGGCTTCCTACAAGTCAGATCTACGCATTGATAAAATATTGATCCGATCACATTGTGGAAGTAATAATCACAAAATTAATTTCATGTGTTTCAATTGCAGGTTAACCACGTGTTTGTTGTGTAGTTGAGGATGTTTGTCGTCGAACAGCACATTGTAAAGTTTATAGATTTTTTCCAGCACAGTGTCGCTGCCTTCCTGCAAATTAGATCTACGGATTGCAGTAATAAAATATTGATCCGGATGACCTTTTAAAATAATAAATGAAAATAAATCGAAAATTGCGTCGTCCATGTGTATGCATTCACAATGGTGCCATTTATTGACAGGGCATTACCGTTGATTTTAGCGTTAGCTGGGGATTTAGCGTTGGAAATTAGCGTTAGCGGCCGTTTAGCTAACGTTCTCTATTGCTTTTGCTTGGAACCTCGTAAGTACAATGCTTTACGTGATTAGGCAATGTAAATGAAAATGAAACATGCCGTAACACGTAAACACATTTACGCACAAAATCTGTATTAAATCACATCGAAATCACCAAAATTATTTCAATTTTCACAACCGACACTAAATTTTTGTGTTGGTGATTTGACGTTTCAAAAACAAGACTAATGTTACGATTAACGACTTTAACGACGATTTTCTTCGTTAAACCATATTCGACTAAATTCAAGGTGGATGTGATTTGAGTGTGAAATTGAGTGGGAAATACTTTTTTTTTAGATTTTCTTTTTGTAAAATCTTTTCATTTTGGCAATATTTTGGAAATGCCCAATGTACCAGTTTCTTATTTTTCGTGTTTCCGCTGATCTTCGACAAAAAATCGCGAAAAAATTCGATTAGTCCCTTCCTTATTATTAAATCGATGAAATATTTAAAAAATTCATAATGTACGACAATGCCAACCACGTTAAGCCGTATTTGCCGTTGCATTGAACTAAAAATGCTTGTAACCTGCTGATGGTCGATTAACAGACCAATTGTATTCTGACCAGAAATATGGAGCACCTGCCATACATACAATTGGTACAGCTATTGGGTCGATAATTTCAAGAACGTTGACGCTCGCATTGTCAAACTTCAAATGGCGCTTACAATTTCTGTTATATAAGTACGAATTTAAAGATAATATTCCTTCGTTCATGTTCATGTTGAAGGTTTTCCGAAACCTGAACCCAGTCTAATTAAATTTGTTATTTTGCATTTTAGCAGAACTTATAAATAAACTTTCTTCGCCGCTTTCATAAACTTCTTAACGTTACTGGTGTAGCATATAACCCAGGTCTAACTAATCCCCTGAAACTGTGATCGAATTCTTCTTTCTTTCGTTTTTTTTTTCTCTTCGTCCATTATCTGCACACAGTGTATGGATGTGAACCGAAAGTAAAAACTTTATGAAACAAAATCATTAGCCTTGATTAAAATTATGTGAAAGAAAAGCTGAACTGAAAAAAAAATCGAATTTGAAATGAAAAACCCAAACTCCCCGTCGCGTTATATTCAAATTTACTAATTGTGAACCGAAATAAATTGGAAGGCAATTGAAAACAATAAAACAAAGAGCAGACTTCATCTTTTCCCCGTACGAATTATGTTGTTGTGAGTTCGTTTATTATTGCTGTGCAGCACGTATCCAATACAACAATATGCATGGAGTTATAAATTGCCGCCTAATACTGTCAAGTATGGCAGCTATTTTTTTTTCGTTCTCTTCTTCGCTTTTTTGCATTAAAAAACATTTTAAACATAATAGAACCATGATGCCTGCTATATTATTTACATTTATTTGTATGTTCAATGTACAGCAAGAAGAGTTGTTGTAAAGATGGTTGGTTAAGTATACACAAGGCATTCATGTAATATGTTACCCAATGCATTGTGTGAATGTATTTTCTTTCTTTCTTTCGTTTTTGTACAACATAAAAAGCAGTGCGACAATAAAAACATGTTGGCTCTGTTGGAAATTGAACAGTCTTTATGTTCCATTGCACCGCGTTCTGAAAAACATGTCTATGAAATTGACAATGCATTTTTGTAAATAAAAACTAAGGGTTAAAGGGAAAAATTTTTCTAAAAAGAATTCTGATTGGTTACATGATGTTGATTTTCTTTTGATATATATTTTCAGAAGGGCGGTATCGGTGCAGCCTTAGCAAGCTTAATATTAATTTGATATGTCTGCATCGTCTGAATGGAATGTTTAAGAATTCGAGGACTATAAATTTCCTTTTTTTCGATACATTTTCGTAGACAACGATGTTGACTAAGTGTTCTTTTGAATGGATTGTGTGATCGCTTGCGCGAATAATAGTAAAATGAGTGTCTGTCTGGGATCTTTCATAAATTACGTAACGCTTTTTCAGTGCTGTCATCAAATTAAAAATTTTAATTACTCGAGAAATGTGAGCTCTGTAAAGTTAAGACTATGTTCTACAACCCAACTATAACCAATAATTGGGGGGAATAACGTAGTTTTAACTTCACAGAGCGCATATTTCTTGAGAAATTAAAATTTTATTTTGATGACAGCACTAAAAAGCGTTACGTAATTTATGAGTGATCCCTCAAGTGATGTATGTTTTCTGGCTTTTTCGTGCTACATTATTTTTAATGGAAAATCCGAGAAAAATTTCAAAAACCCGTCATTTTCTGCAGGGCATGAAAACAGATTTTAATCAGAGCATATACCAACGCCACATAAAAGCATAGTTCAGACTTATTGAATTTTTTATTTCATTGTAAGCTCACTCACGTTTATCTATTTATTTAATGCAAAAAGGTTAAATATTGGCATAACTGGTGCGCTCATCATGACTGTATGCCTGTACAAATATCGGTTGACCTCAGTAGATTTAGTTTTGAGTCTATAACCAACGCACTTCAAGCATGAGTGGTACTTTAAATCTTAGCGTAATTATACCTAGAGAGAAAATTTGTACATATACGTTGTCTGGGAAGTTTCATAGCAGAGGATGACGGAGCTGATACCGACGTCCAAAGCCGAATACGAAAAGCGCGCCAACCATTCATTTCTCTCAACAACATTTGGAACTCGTCACAACTAACTAGGAAGTTTTTCAAATCAAATTGCCTCTCAGTGCTGCTGTACGGTTGCGAAACTTGGAAAATGACATCGTCAATCGAAAACAAAATCCAAGTCTTCGTCAATCGATGTCTCAGACGGATACTAAAGAATTTCAAACGCCGAGTTGTGGAACCTCACCAAATGCGAAGAAATGAAGCCAATGATCAAACGTCGAAAGTGGAATTGGATCGGCCACACGATAAGGCTAAGGCGACCTGTTGGAGATAATGCGCGAGCTGCGCTAGACTGGAATCCACAGGGAACCCGTAAGAGAGGAAAACCAAAAACCACGTGGACACGAACAGTCGTCAATGAAGCGAGAGAAGCTGAGAAGGAGTGGATGGATGGAAGTCAAAGCACTCGCACCAAACCGAATACGATGGCGACATTTTGTGGACGCTCTATGTTCCCACGCGGAGTAGGATCCCGATGATGTTGACATATACGTTGACTCTTGTGATAGGGCAATTTGCCCTGCAAACACATACTAATAAACATTTCGCATTTCATGTTGGGACCACATATTCTACGTAATTTCGTTTGAAATTTCCTCTCTAGGTATAATTATGTTAAGCTTTAAATAGAGTACTGAAACGGGAATACACTGTCCAAAAACAAATTTTCACACGGTAAAAAAATCTCGAAACATTTTTCATACAAAATAGTACTCTATTTGACAGCTGTCACTCGCATCGCATTTTTGCTTGAAGTGCGTTGGTATAACTTTAAAACCATTTGTTTGTAAATGGAATCAGGTCAGAAGTTTCATGAAGCGCCCAAGTTCACAGTATGGCCAGTGCGAACTTGCTTAATTCGTAATACGTAAAATCATTAAAGCCAACAATGCTTAATAAAATCACTGCTCTCACTGATAAAGTACGATCTCAGAACTCTAGTAATAGCAGATTACATTGGATGCGGCGGCTGAAGTCGTTCATTACATGAGGGATTTGTGATAAAAGCGGAGCTACTACACTAATCCAAATAACAGTGTCCCAACGGAGTTGCTTAATAAAGCACAAAGCTTACAAATCAAACAGAAAATCGTAGGCTCTGCATTGATTTTTCGTCTAAACTTTGAAGGGCACCATCCACTTTTTATTGAGACTTTCATAAATGCCCACATCTCAATTATCTCGTGGTTAAAAAATTATTTCAATGATGAGTCATTTTGTGAAATTAAGCAGAATGAAAAAAACAAACCCATAACTCCATCTCCGGTATCATCATTAAATTAAGTTTTTCCCAACTACAAAACGTGTTTTGTATATTTCATTTTTAATTTTCAAAACTCATCATTCATTCCACAGTATTTGGAAGAAAACAAATAAAAAATGTTTTTTAACACTAGATGACAGTTTCATGGTATCACTTAAATTCTCATTAAGAGAAACGGCAATGAAAACTATAATAAATTATAGCAGAAAGTTGGATTGCCTCTGTTGCTTTAATTGATGGTGAAACTTAAAAATAATAAAAATGAGAAGGAAAAAAAAATGAGGAAAAAAAATTCTTACGAAAAAAAAGAAAAGAAATTTAAAGTTAAGAATATGAAATATTACGTAACAAAAGGTGGCAATAAAACATTATAAATGACTGCAATAAAGAATCGACAGGGTGGTCGTTGAAGGCTTTTATTTACATTTATGAAAAGAAAAGTCAGTAAATTAATTTTTGGGTAAATACTGAATAATTTTTGGGCACACTGGCTACAACTAAAGCCGAATTTATTGTGGAATGTTAAATTTCTATTGCCGTTCTCTATTCACCAGATCGATTCTTTCTTTCCATTGATGAATGGAATTCCATTCACATTTTAATTGAATGTAATTTGATAAATGCTTAGCTCTCAAATAGACATTCATTGATAATGTAAATTAATATATTTTTTATGTTAAGTAGATGTTTATTGGTGATGTGTCGCATGACTTATATTGAAATTTAAAATTTTCGGATACCATCCTTTGAAGTGTAGATATTTAATACGAATGATAATGAGAACACCCACACACCTATCAGGTTTTTTAGAACACACGTTTGAGGGTTACAAACATTTCCCATCGTTTATTGCTAATGGTTTCTATATTTATTACTAATAGGGTACATCAATTTTCCACCTTTTTTTTAGTCGTGACTGAAGCTGAATTCAAAAGTTCACTTATTCCACGAGTTTTTTTTTTTAATCCACACGACGTGAATAACTTTATTTTCTCCACTCAAATGCAGTGAGAAGAAGGCGTTTTGTTGACGCTCTATCTGATGACAGTTCAATGATGAAAAAAAATGATGGGTTTGTTTCGTGGATTCACGCTTAAGATTTAAGATTAGATTAGAGAGAATCTTGTCTTTCCCTTTGCTTTGGCTGCAAACTTTTGCTCTTTTTAGGTATTTCCTTTTTTCTCCCCTTGGTAAACAAATAACAATTTTATGCGTGCGGTGTGATCAATCTTATTTTTTCACAATGCAGGCGAGAACATCGTAATAACATAGTTCCTTCCGCCGAAACTTCGGAAGTCTTTGCCGTGAAATACGTTCCCACATAAATCGTATAATTCACTTATCCATGCATATATGAAGAACGTTGTATTCACCTCAGGTTGAAATAGGAAATTCCAACTCGAGCGAAATTGTAAAAATTTTCTATTTTGTTTCTAGTAGTATCTCCTAGCTCTCTAACGTCTACTCCAGTTTCTGTTTACTGAAAATATCATCTCTTTTTTCCAGGTATCCAAAATTGATTATGGACACACCACATCAACAAACTGCTAGAGCGAAACAACTGCAAAAAATCAAACCACATTAGCAATTTGCCGACGATACTATGTGCGCGAACAGTTGCCGTTACTATTATGGTTCATCGTCACCATCATTTCCAAATTTAAGTCCACCACGCGATATGCCGCAGCCACATAAAACGGTCAGCCGAAAAATTCAGCAATTCTCCGAAGATCCCGACAGTATCGAATTTTGTCTTGACGATGAGCCCACTGTGTCGGCAAGATACTTTAAGAATGGCCATTGTCGCCATAAAACATACGATCCACAGGTGAGATGGTCACGAAATAATATTGCTGTGACGATGGAACGTTTTCAGCCCATCACTTCGCCGTCATCAACATCCGAGACTTCGTCATACACTAGTCATCAAGATTGTAAGTTTAGCACAAATTTCTAAAGATTTTTTCTTTGTCAAAATTTAAGCTCGGAACATGTTAATTTCATGGAATCCTCAGGTTTCAGTTCAGGTTTGACTTAATTACCGAATTCAGGTATCAGATCAATTCAGGTCAAGTCATTCAACAATTTCAGGTCAAACCAGTTTCAGGTTTATTGTTTAGGCAATTTCAGGTTGACCTGATCTGTTCCGAGCTTTAGTCAAAACGGGACATATGCAATGCGTTCTCAAAATTGTCTTGTACGTAACATTACAGATTCGTATGCATACTATGAGCCGGGAGCTATTATGTGCCATTCAAACATACCAACCCCAGAGGAAGTAGCTGGTCCGTCAAACGTCTTGCCGCCTCCAAATTCAATGCGTGCTTTATTGATAAAAACCAAAGAGAAACCCAATAAATCACAGTCGACAAGTCGATCGTACGCAACGCATGAGAACATTTACGAAGATGTTTCCGACGAAAAACATCGACGCTTAGCTTCGTCTGCACAATCGCTTAACGAACGGGGTTGCAGCAAAAAAGAATTTCAACACATTCTCAACAACCACTACCGCGTTTTGGAAGAATTGAATTTGTCGGTCGAAGAATTATTAATGTCATCGTCACCGCCCAAAGATCCAGCACTACCGCCGATTGTAAGTCGAGCCTCACAGCCGTGTGTCACGACATTGAGCACCGAAATGCTATCACTAGACCTCAAAGACGATACGCGCTCTCCGGTCAGTGAATTGGTTGTTGGCGAGGACAGTGGTTTCAGCGGTAGCAGCAGCGGGGCCAGCTACATTGGTAGTCTGCGAAATTATAAAACGGCTATAACACGGTCACTGCGTCGATCGTCGGCTCCAAATTGTTCCAGTGGTAGCGGTACGATTTATGGAAGCTGTCGAACTGCCAAATTCCCAAACGAATCACGAATCGGCTCATTTTATGGGACCAGCCAAACAAAGGATAATAAAAGTCTGGATTCGTCGCAGAAAAGCTTGAAATTTTCGATATGGAACAAACGCATTTGAGAGAAGAAGCTGTTCGGTTACACCGAGCTCAAACATTGTCGGTTACATCAAACGTTTTAAGGTGAGTTGATTATATGCCAGCTGAATTTATAGACCATTTTGTGCAACTACGGCAATATAAATGTTTGAATGACACTCAATTACAGAAATGAGGGTTCCGCTCTAAAAGATTTTTATGGTTAGGGAAATAACAAGATGAAGAGAAGAAAAAACCACAAAAGGCCCATTTAGTTTGTATGTGATATGTTCCATCATGCAACTTTCTCCCCCAAAATTGTTTTGATCGTCTTCATCATCATCATCATCATCTTTGGTGATGTAAGACCAGAATAAATATGTATCATTTGAGCTTCCTTCCTTCCTCAAACAAACCACATTACCGAAATATATTGTTCGCTACAAATAAAAAAAGTGTCTTTCATCCACACAACAATATACACTCCCGAACAAATTACCATGATGAAAAACCATCAATTTCCACACAAACGTCTGTGTATAATAAAATACTTTGATTACAAAATGCGATATGGAATGTTTCCGCTAATAGCTAAATTGCAAAAAAGCGGTTGTGTGTACTCGAAACGCAGACTAAAATATTACAGACGAAAACCGAATAGATATAAAACCAGAGATACTATCAAGACTTCAACTTTTCCTACAAAGTTATACATACAACTCGTAGCGTAACAACATCCAAAAAGCATACACACACATATACCCCCCGCAACAACGCATACCCACACTCATTAAGGGTTGGCAAAAGAAATAAAATGATATAATTCATGCACCCTTATTCTATTCACACAAAAAAAAACTTCTTTTTTTGGTGTGTGCCTTGATTTTCCCTCTGGTGCGATATAGAAGGCAGACATGTTACGAAATTCGAATTTACAGAATATGTGTAAAGCAATTAAAATTGCTCAAAAAAAGTGTACAGCTTATTTTCCTCTTTTACGTCGATTAAACAAAGTTGTGGTTTGATTGAGTTAGTCGGTGTTCGTGTTAGAGACGTATACATTTTTGAAAATAATTTTTCGTTTTTATAGTTGGGTTGAGTATACAATCTAGCACAATTTTAGAGACATGCATTCACAAGGTCGCACCTCTTGGGCGGGTCAGGTCCCATGAGTAAAATGTTTTTAAATAGATTTTTGAATTTAAAAAAATTATATTTCATCGTGAACGGACCGCAAAGCGGGAGTTTTCTGCGTTTCATTCACTCTATTCGTCAAACATACATAAGAGTAGCGACTTCGTACGTTTCTAAGGTTCTTTTGTCCAATAAAAAGCACCTTTCTCTAATTGTAAAAAAAACTCGTGTGAATTACGGCCCTTGCTTCGCTCTGGTCGCAAACTTCACAGTCGTTAATGCTTACTGAAGTTATCGTATCGAAAAAACAGAAACTACCTTCTTTCGGTATAAAAAACATTCTCGCTGATCTCTGGCACACGATAGACAAAATGTTGTTCCTAACTTAAGCGTAGAAGCCTTTCAGCGAATTCGATTCGAGAATACTGAATACGCACCGAGATCGTGCTGGAAACGCTTGAAACCTCGATTTTTTCTATATTACGCAACGAGGTAGGAAGGAAAACAATTATTAAAAAAATACTCCCATCTCACTACTCCAATTTTATCTACCTACAAAATCAACATCAAGAATTTAATTCTTCTTCGATTGAAGCAAAAATGTTGAAAATTGATGAAGAGTCACCTAAGTTATCATTGTAGTCATCGTCAACTTGTCGTTATGGACATTTCAAGGGATTTGCTCTCATAAGACCCTGACTTTCAGTCAAGGGAATTATACAATGAAAGCGAACCATGATATAACCAACAATTTTGTAAAGAGGAAAGTGGACCATTTTAATTGCTCTATTGGCAACCCGCCCATACTGAAACGATATATACATCGAGCTAAATACCAACCCTCCCTAACACACATCTAGCTACATCAATAGCTTTGTCACTAAATGTTAATCCATTTGAAGGAAAAAAAACGACTAGGGAACGGCTTATCGACGACACGAAAAAAAAGTCGAAGAAAATAAATTTATGAACACCCCCCTTGTAATGTAATTTTCTTCTAATGCCGGATAATCAAACAAATATAAGATGAAATGGTGACAATAAAGTAATTCTATCTCCGACAAAATTTATTGACAGACTTAGTTAGCTAATGCTGCTCCATTCCGAAAGAAATGTATATTTATTCAACATCAATTTGGGCAACAGAATTTCTATTTCGTTAGATATAAACACCAAATTACCATACCACCCACACTGAATTATTGATGATGTCGAGACGTATAATAGTGTGCTTTAGTACGCTATATTATAGTTAGCCAGCGGTAACGGAATATAATCTATAGTTCGATAAATCCAACATTGCTGTTCTATCTGTTCTATTAAATTTTGTACTTGAGTACTTTTAATCCTGTTATCGGAACCCAGCCCATTAATCGGACATACCAATGAACGTTGGTAAATCAATTCTACAATATCGGCACGTGCAGATCTGGAATATTAGGAAACGATTGTTAGTTCATTTCTTTCTTTCTTTCTTTTTGCGTTCTTTCCGTAATTTCTCTCTGTAAATTCGCATTCCGAGCGTAACGAATTCATGAATGAATTTTCTAGATTGTCTGTGCGGAAATCCCCGGAATAGAATTATTAGCTTCCAGTCTGCCCTCGAGAATGTTATTTCTCTTTCGACCAAACGGCATTACATTTACCATGTGTCCCTTGGAAATTATCACAACAATTTCGATGAAATTTAATATGCTTAATGATCTTCATCCGCTTATCAACGATACCCATACCCAATGTCAGTGCAGTTAAGAAGACAATTTAAAAAAATCAAGAGATATTGTCGGGAAACAAAAATGGGGAGAAAGTAACAGACATGAAATTTTGTTCGATATAATTCTTCTTTTCATTTCCAGTTCATGATAATCCTTATTGTTGTCTCTTTGTCTACGATCAAAAAAAAGGGGACAATAAGCAGGTGGCAAAGACAATGAAAACTCATTTATCTCAAGATGTTTTTGATAAGAGATTTTACCCGAATTGTGTATTTTTATGATTTTGACGCTCAAGCAAAAAATAAAATAAAATAAAAATGTCGTTAAATGTGCGCTGAAGCTTGTACAACAATAAGATTGATGTTACATTGTGGCGCATTACAAAGAAATATGTTAAATAGATCCTTTTAACAAATGAATAGGTTTATAATTATGTCGAGAATTAAACAGTTGGGTTCTTTGATGTCATTACAATCATTTTTTGTTCGCTGGTAACAATTTTGTCTGCTTTCGCTTTTGTACAGAACTCATTCCATTTGGTGCCCATTTTCAATTCTTTTGATTTTTGGAAAATGAAATTAATGCAACGCTGTGGAAAAGGGGCACAAGAGAGAACAAAGCGCGTATTACAGTTTTAATACGGAACTCAATCTCAAAAACTATGTTCATCGTTGCTATTTATACCTCATTTCCGGTGTAGTATCGTTCCATGCTTACCTTACTGAAAAGTCTATTAATCGGAAATAATCTCGATAGAATCACCACCAATCCCACTACAGTGCATATGAATATCATTCATTGAATAATCTCAATAAATAGCATTGAAATATAAAAAAGTCCACTGGAAACTGCGTCCGATTTTGGAGCGCTTTTTTTCAAAAGAATCCCTCAATACTAACCACATCTACACTGAGAAACACTGAGGCTCTTGTTTGTGGGCATAGGGGGGTCCAAAAAATAAAAGTGTCGTGGAAGTTGGCGGACTTCGAGGAAAATAAACCTTTATGGCCTCCTGTTGAAAATTGTATATGGGGCCGATTCGATCCGAGTTGGTTTATGGGTCGCTCAAGGACATCAGTGGGTCATATATGTTCCTTTTCCCCCGCCAACTTTCTTGAAACTTTTATTTTCCCATATGATTTTGGACTCCACTAGTGGGCAGAGCGTACCTAGTCACCCTAAGAAACAGTATTTTACATGACTACATGACTAGGGATAAAAAAGAACGAAAAATAGAGTTTCCGTGTGAATTTTGATGAGACGAGGCGTAGCGGAGGTCAATAAACACACGAAAACGAGACTTTTCATTTTCATCCCGAGTTATGTGATGAATTTTACATGTTAGTGCTTGAAACATAAAAAGTACGGTTTTCGACGCATGTAGCATGGACATGAAATTTTCTACTTTTTTCCCGATGACAATGTTTTTCACAACAAAAGGCTCCCGAAGTTTCAGCTGAGGTGAGAAAATAACTATTTTCTCGCCTGCGTTGTGGAACAACCATAAGTTGTAATTTCGACAGGCCAAACTTTACAAATGTCGTCTCAGACATTCAGTTTAATATTGAGATTGTTTAGACTAGTGCAGGTTGAATATTGACATTGTTTTTCTCTCTCTCAAACGAATTCAAGTTACAAAGTAATCACGAAATGACAGGCGAACCACGAAGTGACTAATTAGTCATTGCGATTTGCACTTACGAGAAAATGTACTTTGCGGAAATGGATTGTATCCTTACCTTACATGGCACAGCAACATTAACTTACAGTCGGTACAGGTGAAGAGTTGACATGTTAAAAGCATTTCAGTATTGATGAGCCACAACATTAGAAACTTTATATGTTATTCAAACTACAACCCACCAAAACATTTCCACTACACCGTTGCAAGTTGTTTCATCAGAAATTAATTTTAAAAAAAATTCTTCTAATTTCAGACTGCCTATATTGACTCTCTATATTTATATTATATTTATATAGACATGGAGCTTACAAAATTATGTAGATTTTAAGAATATACATGAAAATTACGTTTAACATACACACTCAACATTGTATTACATCGTTTAAATTATCAATGCACCCGCAGAAAGTTGGTGAATTTCGTACAACAATTTGTCATTAATTTGAGACTTTCAAGTGCACCGAAATTAAATGGGTAGAAAATTTACCACCACCAAAACTTAAATATTAAAATGTCTGAAATATAAATAAAGTTCAATTTATACACCACAAACGAATAAAAAAAAGGAAGAAAAAAAAAACAGTAAAATCGAAATTTAAGTAAATTGCAAATTGCTTGAGAAAATATTTCGCATTTTTAAAACATGAAATTGATAAAATTGATGTTCGATGTGATAAAAATTTGAATGTTCGTAAATGGATAACGACAACAATGGATACAGTTTCAGTAGCGATTTTCATTTTCCAGCTTAATACTTTTAAGTTTCCAGTGATAGTAGAATGAAATTTAAAAATTTCGAGCACCTGTCAACCCACTTAGTGGAACACTAATTCAAACATTGTGTGAAAAGTCCCGTTAAACTTTTACATGGATGTTCGGTTAATATGTACCAGAAATCATAATGAATGATAACAATTCTTAATCGACGGTCGCTGTTTGGTAGAGAATTAAACATCTTAATTACAGGGCCAATTTTCAAGAACTTTTCTCAAGAAGTTCGAGACCAGTGAAATTTCAACACAAACAATCAAAACTGTTTTTATGTCTTTATACGGTGTTACCACTGGAACACATTGTAACAGCTTCAACCGTATAAACAGCTTTGATTGTATGATAAACAGCTGAAGTAAATTCATGCTGAAACTTCATTGCTTCTGACTGTATATTAATCTTCGAGAATTCCCAAAAATTTGGAGAATTTTCAAAAGTTTGGATAATTTTCAAAAATTTGGAGAATTTTCAAAAGTTTGGATAATTTACAAAAATTTAGAGAATTTTCAAAAGTTTGGAGAATTTTCAAAAGTTTGGAGAATTTACAAAAATTTAGAGAATTTTCAAAAGTTTGGAGAATTTACAAAAAATTTTCAAAGTTTTTAACAGTTTTTTCAAGAATTTCGAACAATTTGAAGACAGAAAGAAAAGAGTGGCAAAAATAGGCCCTGACTTGTTAACGATAGGATTGGTTGATGTACATACAATATTTCATTATTTTGCTGCTGGTGTTAATTGCTGACTGCAAAGCAATCAGCATAACAATAATAACAATAGAATGAGTAGAGATGCAAAAATTAGCAGAGAAGCGTATTGAGAGTTGACCAAAAAATTCCTGTTATGCTGCGATTATATTATTGAGTATCACGATTGCACCGACCAATCAGAAACAAGAATTTATTCTCTCATTCGTTGGTTTTTGTTTACAAAAACTGCTACATGGTATTTTCAGATTGCACATTTATATTATCACTTTTTTTGGTCCCGATGATTAAGACCTATTGGATTAAAAATTACCAACAAACGAAAATTTAAAAGAAATCAACAGAAAACAAACTGATAATAATTTTTCAAGCTCTAATGCATTTACGTAGTGACAGCAAACATTTAGTTCTAAGTGTACTAAGCTGCCCCTTGCATTGCTAAAAATTAATAGGTATGTAGATGAAGATGTCGACACTTTCAATGGGAACAATAGAACACTAAGATGACTTCGTTTTGAGAGTTGAGCTTGTACGGCCCAATAATACTATGTTTACTATCTGCAGCAATCAATGATTTCTATCTTGTAAAGAATGCTATTGTACATAGCACAACACGTTGTTTACTATCTGTAGCAATATAAAATCAATGATAACAACCTTGTAAATGTATAAAAAATAAAATGCTGATAAAACATTTACTCTCCTTTTTATCCATATTTCCTCGTTAACAAGTAAAGCAGTAGATGAAACATATTCATTATGCTTGCACGTAACAGTCGATCTAGGTATGAATCTAGGAATTCGATCAATTAAATAAAATTATGTTTCGATGTCGGTTGAGTTCTGCTGTGAATAAATTTTGTCCATCGTGTATAGAATTTGTCATAACTATGGTGTCGAATATACTTTTTCATGCCTTGGGGCCAAAATCGAGGTAATTTTTGGAAATTTTCTCTCGATTTTTCCCTCTGCGTGAGAACTTTTTTGAGTACTTGGTTTGGACCTTGGACGATGTTTTTAAGCTATTTTCGCTTGTAGCATCGTCCAAACCAAGTACACAAATAACTATTTCATATCGTTTAGAGATAAATATAGCCGTTTTCGTGCCCACCACAGTAAAAAGTAAAATATTCGATTGTTACTTCTTATTTTAAGTGCATGCCAACTCTGCCTTCAGATTTGTGATTTTTTCCAATGTATGTGGGAAGGTAATGTAAAATATAACCCAATCAAATGAACTAATGTGCTAGGTCGCGAGTCTGAATGACATTACCTCCTCACCAAATAAGGCACTCATTTTATCAACGTAGTTACCCAACTTTTTCTTCTATCAATTTAGTACATGTCTTGTGACTAGCATATCAATCTAACGTTGATCAAATATTTGAAAAAAAGTATCGTTCTTGCTGTAATCCTACGATTGTAATGGCATTAATTTTACAAAAAACTAAGAAACACGCGAGTGACGATCTCAAGTACCATGGCCTATATGCGTACTATTTTCTTGGATTCAACAAATCGAAAATCGCTAAAATCTATCGCAAGGATCCCAAAACCATAACCAACTGGATTACACGATATGAAAAGTCTGGAGAATTGGGCAGAAAAACGACAAATCGGGTGCCAAAGAAAATTGATCAAGATAAACGGGAATGGATTTTGAATCTTTACCGCGAATGTCCAATTTTATATTTGGAAGAAGCTAAGTTCAAATTCGAGAGACATTTTGGCATAACGATATCCGCATCTTACATTTGTAAGATTTTACATCAGAACAATTTCTCGTGGAAAACGTTAGAGATTCGGGCGATCCAGATCAAGGAAAAAGAAATCGAAAAATTTTTCCACGAGTTGAACGCGATCGATTGGCACTACACAAATTTGGTATTTCTTGACGAGATTTCTGTCGATAATCACGGTTTGATTCGAGAGAAAGGCTACGGGATTGTTGGGAAAAAACTTATTTTTCGAGGTGAATTTAACCGCAAGCCAAGAATGTCTTTATTGTGTTTTTTGGGGCAGGCTGGCATCCTGGAAACGTACCAAACGGAAGGAACATTTTCGAGGAAAAAGTTTTTCGACAGTTGTAAGGATTTTGCTTTGGGTGGCATTTGTCAGGTTTATCCTGGGCAACACAGCGTCTGGATCCTTGATGGCGCTAAAATACATTGTCACCCAGCAATAATTCGCTATCTGCGGTCAATTGGTATTATCCCGGTATTCCTGCCACCGTACACACCGTTTTACAATCCAATTGAAATTGTGTTCGGAATCGTGAAGAAGCATTTAAAGAAAACATTCGCCAAATCCACTGAAAATATGGAATTTCAAGTAAACATGGAACTCACGAGAATGCGTAATTTTGACTGTACAGCCATCTTCAAATCCTGCGGTTACGTGGCAAGCGGACAATTTGATCCTACTGTTGCACAAGAGCAAGAACTGACCCAATTTGGATTCAAAGAAACTCCAGAGTTTATGCTGTAATTCGGTGGGTTTATTCAATAAATCAAATGTTGGCAGACCAGCTGCAACAAAGCATTAGTGTTTCATTACGTGGGTCGATGTGCAATCTAGTTATTTTGTAGTTCAGATCACGTGATCTACATCCTCACAGTCCATGATAAGGTTTTCTTGTTGCTGACTCGTTTCATTTTCTTCAGGTTGCAGAGAATTTGCCATTGCAGTAACCAATCTCTGATTCGACGTGATGACATCTTCCAAATTTTTCAATCGCCATCCCATCATCTCGATACAACGAGCGATTGACTGACGCATGGTTTCAAAGTCCTTCGTTAGCAGCTGCAGTTGATGCTTGAATGAATCGATCATGTTGTCAGTGACTTGAAGCCCATTCCGGGCACTTTGCATTTTTTCGTTGTCAGAAAATGCCACTGAGCGAAAAAGTGGTATTAAATGTGCTGGGGGACACTCATTTAGCAATCGTTCTCGTGACTCGTTCAATGGGGCAGATTGGATGAAATTTGCCCACATTACCCAACTGGAATGGTGTGCTGCATAGTGGACGCTGTGTATCGCCTTCAGCTGGCCGACCATTTCCATCAACGACACAGTGTTATCAGCGTTGGCTCTATCACGCTTCTCTGGGACCAGTAATTGGGCCGAGAATTTGGTATGAATGGTTTTGTTGCAAATTTTCTTTCCATAAGTGTACACGAAGACGTTGACGTTTTTTCCTCTCAATTTTCGTAAGCAGTCCACGTTGACTTGACTCATTGTCATTACTTTTCTCGATCCCAGATCTTGAAGCGTTACGAACTTATCAATTTCATCCTGCGTTGGATTTTCAGATTCTGCCCAAACGAAATTGTCACCAGCGATCATAACCTCACGCTTGATGAACTGCACCGCCGTTATCCATAATTCGCCGACAATTTCATCCAAAGTTTCACCAGCGATAATTTTCTCGTTATCCTCGTTCAACGATTTCTGCCCAACAAATTCTCGATTTAAAAAATGTCCGATGAAATAGAATTTCGATTGATTTTCTTTATCCATATTGCTGCCGATAGTAAACAACGTGTTGCGCCAGGTAAAACGATAAAATGACTGTTTGTTTTGAAATGACAAATAAAATTTTAGCACACTTAGAACAAGCCGTTGAGAAATGAAAACGTCACATATGAAATATCATCGAGAGATCAGAGAAAAGTGAGAGAGGAACCTTGTTCATTTCTTATTGGTCGGCACAATTGTTCATTCTCAAAAATTATTGTCGTTGACTTGGAAATTTTGGATCCACTCTCAATATAAGAAAAAAAAAATAAAATTGGTAAAATAAATGGTATCAAATGTCTATCCGGGAACGCTGTACATTATACTAAAAGATTAACAAAATATTAAAATAAAAAAAGGATAATTGAGTATCAATTTTATGCTATCGTAAAAATAAGTTTTCTGATGATCCCAAGGATATTAAGGCAACATGTTTTGTTACTTTGCTATTTACACTCGCAGAAAAGTGAATTCTTGAACTGAATTTTTGGATGTCGTTGCGGTTGTGGTATTCTATTTTTTGTTATCCACATGTTTCATTCAGCAAATGAACACCTAGATGCTGATTGATTTGGAAAAAATTGCGAAACGTAGACATCTGGTACTTCATTTGGTTAAAAAATATTTTTGTGGGATTACGAATACGAACCACTAACCAATCCCACATCAGAGAACGTAAATCACTTTTCTTTGACTGTAAGAATTATTTATGTTATCAATACCATTGCGGAATGTTAGTTAAAAATGGTTTGCGAAAAATTTGATAAGCGAACATTGTAGATGGCAATTAAATTTGTATTAGAAAATTAAGAATTATGCCCACATCATCTTCAATTTACAATCCGAATAGCTTAATAAAGATAAATAAAAAATTATTTTCAAAAAATAATTAAATTATTTTTTAAGAAAATTGTTTACTTTTTCTTTGCATTTTATTCTTTAGTAGCAATTATTACACATCGTTTTCATTAGCAATTTAAAATTGAATTTTCTTTTCGTTCTATTTTTATTCTTATTGATTAAATTTTAGGCTGTGATATCAACGTAAAACATCCCCCAATATTTTATTATTTTTGTATATGTTACAAAATGGAAGAAAATAAGTAAAACAAAAAATAAATAAATAATCAACAATTTATGAAATAGGAGTATTCTAAATTTTTGGATAAACGATTCTGAATACACAGTGTACAAAAAATAAAAAAATAAAAAAAAATAAATCAAAACGTTTTTCATTTCTATTTACCAAAAAATTCCAAACACAGACATGAGGAACATTAATGGCTGAAAAAAGGAAGCGGAAAGCAGCAAAAGAAAAACATTCCCCCCCCCCATTGAACACAAACATAAAAGCTAAATATGCAACGATATTGTACCGGATGAAAACCATCCGAGCAATTTACTAATTGTGCATGGTAACAATAACGACCATTGATTCAACCATTTTACATTTGCAGTCGACCATTATGATTTTAAAAATAGATTCATTTAATCATAAACAAGAACTCTGCACCAAGAACCAGAAATTCTCTCGATTCCGGACTATTCGCTATACATATTTCATACTCTCGTGGGTATGGTCTTTTCATGTCAACAATTTTTTTTAGCTTAGAATGTACTACAAAAACTTTAATTTTAAAAGTTTCTTAGCTATTTGCAGCATTAAAATTTAGAAATGTAACGAAACTCTGACTTGTATCTACTAGCATTGGAACGTGGCATCAGTACGCAAATTAGCTTTGAAACATTAAAAATTAAAGTTTTTGTAATTGTCAGAGTACGGGAACACATTCTAAGACATTCTTCGACGAAGTTAGGAAAAAGGACATAATGAAACGATATCAAACGTTTTTTAAACCCTTATGGCCTAGCCAATTGAAAAACTTATTACGTTCCGGAGTCCTGAGGTCCTGGGGTTATTTGACTAAAATCCGTCGAGTAAAAAATTAATTATTTTTCTGTTAACACCAGGTTTGTTGCAGCGACATCTTTTGATAAATGGCAAACCGTATTCTATCAGGTATAATTGAGATACAATTGAAAAAAAAAGGTTTGATGCCGTAATCCCTCTCCAGACACCTTTTACCCACCGAAACAAAGGCAAAGAACGCACGAAATGAAACAAAATTCTGCTGTGCATCGATAGCAGGTGATTATACAACGGTCATCATGAATCAGCTGTACCGTCGAAGAGAGGTAACAAGTAAGAAATCCTTCCCGTGTCGCTACTCCAATGTGAGCGATCTACGAACTCAGCCTCAAGCAATTAATCCTTCGTCGACTCAAGCGAAAATTTAGAAAGACAGGTAAGAATTGTCCTAGTAAACGAGAGGTAACAAGGAAAAACGTCTGTATTTAGAATTACTCCCATATCACTGTTCTCACTGTCATCTACGAACTCAGCCTCACGAATTTAATTCTTCGTCCGTTAGGACAAGAATCTTGAGTGACTGGAGTTATTGTGGGAATAGAGATTACGGACGTTTTTTTTTGTATTTAACGTTGAATTAAACAACTGAACGACTTCAAAACAATCGACTAGATAGAATCACTATGGTTTGAAGACCAGCCCATTAAACCTTATTAAACACGAACGATTTTAATTAATAATTTGTGTGTACATTCTACTTCGAATCTGAATCGACATTGTTCGACAGTTAAGACTTTGTTTCCTTGAATTGCTCTCTCTCTCTCTCTCTCTCTCTTGTCTTCGTACCAAACAATTATATTACAAAAATTTTAAACTCGGTAACTGTGATACGAAATGTGAAAGCAATCAGCTTCGTTAGTACTAATTCCATTGAATTACTGGAATTTGTCATCAATTCATTTCGAAATATAAATGGGAACGGACATTCATCGTATTAAAATAATTATTAAATTCTGTGGAAACTGAAATCATTCGTTGAAGTAGTTTCAAAGTTTATTTCACACTCAAAACAGTCAATGGCATACTGCATCAACCCTGCTATTACCAAATCTTTTGATTACTGTTATCAATGCAGCTATGGAAAGACATTCCTAACAAGTTTGTGACAACTTATGTGCACGGCCCAAAGCAGTAACCGACTATATAAGTTCATACCTACTTAAAGCCATCTCCGAGGACCACATCGTTACCGTTAAGTCAGAGAAAATATTCATAAACAAAACAGTATGGAAAATGGTAGCAACAAGACGGAATCACGTATACCTTCTATAGACCAATAAATTGTGAATAAAACTAAATGCATTTCATACCATACGGATACACATTATGCTTTTGCCCTTATGTATTTAAATTAGACAAAACCGCATTTCTATCCAAACTAATGAGTTGAAATTTGTGATTATTGCCAAGTTACACCGAAAGTACAAAGTTTTCTGGTTCAGTTTTCAGTTGTTGCTGTATAAATAATCCAAGAGTGATATGCATGCACATATGATAAGTTTTGAACTGCAAATAACTTTATTTAAATTTCACTCAAACAATACCCAATGTGGTCATATATCTTGTACGTGCACTGCACTCAGCAAAATCTTATTTTATAAATGTATAAGCAATGCACATATACATACCGATGTGTGTTACATATATAAGGATCCGGGGTTATGTGCATATTAAAATTACACAAAGTACTAAGAAATAATGTAAGTAAAGTTATAAAACGTCATATTCCTGTCTTCGAAACCATAAAACTTTCCAGAAAACGAAACAAGACAAATATCAAAATATGTATAAAAACGGGAGATATAGAGCTGAAAGTAAAGTGAAGAGTTCGGGTGTTCGTACTGAGTGGAAATGAAATATTCGTAAAGTTCAGTGAAATAACCTTTAGGAACGCCATGATATATGTTTTCAAAGCATCCAGGACTGTAGCTACATGGGAGCGAAGGTGAGCCGAGCCCTGAAAACTCTGGAGCTCAACCTGCGAAAATTTCAGGCTAATTAATCATTTTTAGCTTAAGGCTTATAAGCCTTATATTTCCCCTAAAAAATGGACATCTTTTTCAAAATGTTCGCCTACAGTTCCGTGCAGTTTAAATTTAACTTCGTTTCTTCTATATCACCAAACGCTAAACTTTTTAGCAACACGTTCGTTCAAAAACCAATATTCTTTTAAGGAGCCAATCTGAGCAATCCTAACATTTTGGTAATAGTCACTATTTGTAAATATTTGTTTTTAAAAGTGTGAGCTTTGTGGAACCAGCCGAAGGAGAGAAATCAGAGTAACCAAGCAGAACAACTTAAATACGAAAGTGGGATTTTTTACATGTGCAAAACAGTAGGAGAAGTTTTTGATATACCCTTCGTTTTCAGACTTTAACGACCCTAACATCGTCTTCTAATATTGTTTTTTTGTTTTTAAATTTCTAGCCTGGAAGTTCACCTGTTTACAAATGCAGCTACGAATACTGTAGCACAAATCCATGTAATTTGGGAATTGGTGATTTTGAGAGTTTTTCCGGTGTCGTACGTCTTTCTTATCTTCAAAAATCTTTTCGGGGATCCTCATAAACAAAAACTTTTTCTCTTGTTTTCGTTGCTTCTGTCCTTCCGTTCCCCACATCACATCACCAAGTAATTGCCCTGTAGCAAGAACATGTGTATAAGAAAGTCACTTCTTTCGACAACGAAACATGTCAAGTTATCCAATGAGTCACAGTGAGAGGCAGTGAAATTTCAGCATGAATTTGCTTCAGCTGTTTTTCAGCTGATGTACACATACAATCTTAAATGTTTATACGGTTTTACTACTGCCACATGCGTGTGTGAGTGAATTTCCTTCAGCCGTATACCAGGGGCGCCGACTTCTAAGGACAATCGAGGCTCAGGCACCACTACTCGAATGATGAGCACCACTACATATTTCCAGTTTTACTTGAAAGAGGACCACTACTCCCAGATTCGCTTGTTGTATGAGCACCACTACTCCCAAACACAAGTCGGCGTCCCTGCCGTATACACAGTTTTGATTTTATGTGTTGATCAGGTAAAATTTATGCTGAAATTTCACTGCCTCTTACTGTAATTCTTACCACAAACTTTATAGATGCTTTCACGATGATGACCAAAAACATCCTACAGTCATAGACTTGCTGAGAAAGTTTCATTTTTTTAAAATTCTGTAATTAAGTAGAGGAAACTTTCGAGAGTTAGATTGTCCATGCTTTATTGAAGCCATCGAGGATTTATATCTCTGGAGCATTCGTAAGTCTTCAGGATTTCCATTTCTTGCTGAGAAGTATCTATTGAGTTTTGACGACACAACGGCACTCTTAATGGATTGTTCTCAAAGATTCAAATCTTTCAGGCTATTTCAAGTTTACTCAAAGAAATTCATAGGAGCTCAGCTCACCCTGAAAATATAGCCTAGCTACTGCCCTGGCAAAGCATATACGCTATCTCATATAATGGATGATAGTCTTTCGTTCTTTAGTCCAAAAATGTGGAACAGTTGAGCTTTTCAATGCTCACATTCAACTGTGTGTTTCCGTCATCTCAACCGCATACAATTAGTGCAAACACAATGTCTTGACAGACATTTTCCTCAATGTCTGTTCTGCCATCTTTATAACTTTTAGTTCCATTTATCACATAGAGAATCAATGCAACACTAAAATATTGGTCTGCACAGTGTACACATCAATTATTCAAATGGAATTATTATTTGTTTTAAGCGCCGAGTACCTACAATAGTTTAGGATAGAAGTCTTTGAGTGCAGAAATGAATATATTGAACTTTCGTAATTTTCAGGATGTATGCTCGCTTTGAACAATATTTATGCTTTATTTCCTTTGTGTTAACTGCAAATTTAACTCGAATGCAAACTTTACCGACGTATAGGGTGGAGTATCATTTTTTCTACCCATTTCCGTTTCGAGACGGAAATTTCGAGTGTTTGAGAAAATATTTGAGCTTTACTCTGACTGGAGTACACCTTATAGCTTCATCAATCATCATAAATACTTTGCATTTGTACTTATCAGAATCCATACCCATAGGTCGTAAAAGTGAACCTAGATTGAAAAGTATACCACAGTTCATGAATGCAAGTATATTATAATGCTCTTACATGTATGGATGTACTAGTATATTATAGTCATACCAGTGGTAAAATTCATTTTCAAAATAGACGATCCATTCTGTTGGTACGCTTTTACATCTTCAACTCACTGGTTAATATTTCATGAAGTTTATCGATGCATTACACTTGGTACAATATTTAATGATTTAATGTTTGAGAAATTTCGCGCATCATCGAATAAATAGGGAAAATAAAAACATACAGTGTGCGGTGCACTTGGCGCTTGGTATGACGTACATCAGTCTATATGATGGATTTTTGAAAACTTTTTTTTTTAGTTTTCAATAGATTGATTTTCTGCAAACGAGTCTAATTAAAAAGAACTTTGAGTGGTCATTTGCTTTTGTATAGAAGTATTTGTTAAAGTAGCCAGAAAAAATCTCGAATGCCGCAAACACACACAAAATATTATTTTGACTCAAAACCACACTCGAAATTTTTCGAGGTGAACTTGATGAATGAAAATTCATCGACATAACTCACCCAACTGCCCGTGTCGAATAAAAAAAGGAATCCACACAGAAATACGTACGTTACCGAAATTACGGTATGCTCTAAAAAAAAAAGGCGAGAGTGTGTTGATCCACATACATTTGAATTGAATTTTTCATCACTTCAGTGATGGGAAAATATATTTCTTGATCGAAGAATTTGGACCAGGACTGATGCAAAATCTTTTACTTCATAAGTTGTAACGTCTATTTGGATATATAAAAACATACCAACAAGGTCAATCTATGAGAATCTCGTCTAACTACGTTCAGTGTGCGCTTGCACACAAAAGAATCTGCGAAATGAACACAGGATACAATAAAAAAAATCGACCCAAAAAATTTGAAGTCCATCACCCAACAACTGAAGAAATTGCTCGAACAGACTAATGCCACTTGAAAAACTCATCAACATCAATTCCCTAATCGATGATTCAATTGCACCAGTCAATGCATTAAATAAACAGCTCTGCCCTTCACTAGTCGAAACGTTAATTCCCCTGTTGTAGGCAAGACGACTTATCCATGTAAACTAGCGTCATGAATAGAAAGAAATGGAATATCTAATTTTGTAAGGCATCAGCTTAAAAGTCGTTTGGTCATTACTCTCTTGTTTTCGGTACAATTCCTCTATATAGTGTGTCCGTGTTGAATGTGTACGTACTTGATGCAGTTAATGTTATACATTGACGAGAAATTAAACGTTCTAATTTTCGTTTGACCAAATGCACCATCCCACATATCGCTTTAGGGGACCGAACGAGTAAGCAAGAAGTATGTTGTTATCAGCCATACGCGATATAATTACTTAACGGTTCGTAATCAAACCGAAGGACTATTTTATACCTGATCGGTTGAGCATTGTATTCAACCAGTTTCTTTGATATAGGGTTACAATCCTGCAATACAAAATGTTTCATTATCTCTTAATTAGATTTCACCCCAAACAAAACGTTCAAATTTCGGTGAGGGGTAACCACTGACAAAAACACTGTCCCAAGAATTAAATTCCAACAATTCTGTGGTTTCAGAAGTGATACACTAAAACCATCTTCTTCTTCTCTTTCAGCTTGTTTATGTCCTCTGCTAGATTTAGGCCTCCACAATTGTTGCCGATTTGTGCCTGCAATTCTCTTTATACCATTATTCCATCGATCTGGTGGTCTTCCTCTAGGTCGGGTTTTAGGTGGTCTACCTCTAGGTCGGGTTTTAGGTGGTCTCCAGTTCATGATCTTTTTAGTCCAACGTTCGTTCGTCCTTCTTGCAATATATCCTGCCCAGCTCCACTTTAAAGATGCTATTCTTTCCATGACATAACCGACTTTTGCTTGCTGTCGGATCCATTGATTTGTCATTCTATCTCTGAGCGTAATTCGAAGCATACTCCGTTCCATGGCTCTTACTTTATTTTCGGATGCACTTGTTAACGGTAACGTTTCGGTTTCCGCTCCATATGTGAGCACGGGAAGGACACACGTGTCGATAAAATTACGTTTCAGACTATTGTTCATTTTGTTTTTGAAAATTAGCCTGAGTTTTCCGAAAGCTGCCGCGAAAGCTATATTGTGTCTTCAATAACAATAGAAAATCAAACATCGAAGACATCCATCATAGAAATGTTGTGAAAACAAAATGGCCGCCGTGATAGAAACAAAATTGTTTTTGGTTAATTTCTTAAAAATAAAAACTTATTTCAAAAAATGGAGAACATAGTTTCGTGGTTTGTGACATAATAAACGGTTTTGATATAGCAACTTATGTGATTATTCTCGATGTACTGCCGAAAAAATGTACCTAAAGTGGAAAAGAATTTTGCCTTGTAGACGTGTTTTAATTGTGAAAAATAATTGTGAAAATCAAGTAATTTTATAAATGCGAAAACATATTTCTGTTAAGTAAGGTTCAAATTAACCGTAAATCCCCGTTTTGCTGTATTCCATCTCTTGGATCCTGAGAATTATGTTCCTAAACATGCCCTATTTTTCGCGCAATTTTGGTTCTTGTCCGAAGCTAAACCCTTGTACCCTCTTAAGAAATCAAATTATAGCGGGGAGTCAAGGTCAACCAAGTAATCGTCAACGCAAATTTCAATGTTTCCACAAAATCCACTCGAAATTCAAAAAATTCCACCAAATTCCAAAAATCCCATTTCTTATTTCCAAAAGTTCCATTGGCCTGTCCCAAAAATGCCACAGTGATCACCCCCTCGAATTTCGGTCAACTCAAGATAAAGCAGGTTCATTTACATCGACCATATCCCATTTTATAATAGCGATGCGTTTGCACGCAAGATAAACAAATTTCGGAACATTGTGCGTCACTTGGGAACAACACCGTAATAATATAATTTGTTGGCAACATTGTATAGAAAAGAGCATTTGGCATGTTCAAATTGAATGGTTTAACACACATAAAGCACTTAAACTTTCATCGCATTAAATCCATGTCATATTACACCACATCATACTTTTCGAAACACCTAAAGCTATTCAGCACATTTACTTAAAACTGAAATGTTCTATTACTTTATGCTATAGTGCCCCATCAATCTTACGTCCTGTCAATATAATTTAATGCATATGTATTCCAAAAATGTTTCGAAAACTTGTGTTGTATGTATATATATTGCTGTGTAGATGAGACGTTTGTATGCAATTTATGGTGCTTTACCGAAATGGCTTTATGTTAATTGATGATTTAGGTTTCGTGTTTTGTGGCACCTATATAATGCGTTGGTTTTGGGATGGTACAAATGGTCATTTATCAAGGTGGATTGATAGGAATTTAATATATAAATGAAATACATTGAGATGTTATAAGTGTACATTTGGAAGTAATTTGTGCTAACCGGACGCAAATAACTCATTTTATATTTGAACCGTTTTTGCTACTCGTCCAGAGTGTTCGAAGTGTAACACCGTTCAGTATAATCGTATTTATATATTATCCATACTGAGCAGTGCTCTGGGAGCAGTGCGACTTTCTAATTAAATTTGATGGAACTTTTCAACAAAGTGACATCCGACCATATCATCATCAGCATATTTATATATATCTACGGTGATGGAGAATGGGAAAATTGTTAAATCTGAATATTATATGGTTTATATGGCTAAGAAGCTCCCCAATTATTATACAAAAATTGTCGACATAAATCTCACAGTACGGTATAAGCCTGAGCAAACACTTAGTTTTTTTTTTGTATAAAAATATGTTACGTGTCACAAACAGATTTATCAGAGTATTTCACTTTCCTCCGGTTTATTTTATTATTCTTGTCACTGACATCGTTATATTGTTCAATATGTGATGGTTTCGTTCGAAAGTATTATGTCTTTGGGTATATATAGAGAGAGGAGCACCATATGACAAACGGAATATTCCGAAATACAACCCGATGAAAAGGAATAGAAAAATGTAATACTCCTTTTGCGATAATGAAATGTATCATTGGAAAGAGTACACAATGAATTTTTCGATATATACATTTTCTCGTCGGTGTATCTATGGATATATACATTCCATATTGCTTGGATTTCTTACTGACAATGTTTGCGAAATGAAACATATTTATATTTACGAATGGGATCATTCCCATCGGATTCATGTGAACATGGAAAATTGTTTCAACTGTGTGACGTAATAACCACACTGGGCACTTTATCGGGTGTTTAATGAATATCTGTATTGCCCTTGAGAGTAGTTATAATCAGAGCGTTGGTTTGAACTCTGGAGTAAGTCACACACAACTTTTATATACACTGATGTAATGTAATACAGCCAGAAATAATGTGAATTGAGTTCAAGGTATAAAACTTCGCTGAAATGATTCATATTGGGGCTAGTGACCAGACATTGGATTAGGCCGAATTATCCGTATCTGTTACTAGCGAGCCATTTATTCTATAAACTCATCAGAAATTTACAAAGGGAAATTGGATAGTGATATAAACGAACCATGCGAAACGCGACCACATAAAATTAGTCAGATACAGTCCATCAAGAGTTGCGATGATATGGAGTACGATTGAAGTTTCCAGAGAATGTGGATCTGACAAGTTTAAATATAGTATTCGTCAGTGAAATTTAGCATGAACTTGCTCTGGCTGTTTTTCAACTGGTCCACTCATAGAAACAAAGTTATAAGGATTTACCACTACAACCCTCGTAACTATTTCACCCATAAAAACAAGTGGAGGCCTCCGTTTAAGCACTTTTGTTTGTACTAGCATAGGTTTCACAGACGTCACAGCAGTGGATTTCAAATTAAAATATGACAATGTCTTCCCGTTACTCAAAAGGTACGCGAGCTTTGAAACACTTTGATTTGATTTTTGTTAAAATGTTCACCTTTTACATCAAGCAGTTTCCGTGTACCCTGCAGTACAGTCTGGAGGTTCTGCAGCTTGTTTCGTATACTGACATTAAAGTCTGTTGTTTTGTTACGACTAATTAATAAGGAAATGAGCGGTGTATCAATAAATTATTGAGCAACAAATTATTTTCAAATAAATTTTAACGCTGCAAATAGTGCAAAATATTGGTATTTCAGAGCAATTTTCTGCAGTTCTTGAGGTCAGACGAAGAAGAATGTAGAAAAAAGTTTGTCTCATACACCGCCCACACCTGTAGAATTAACACGGCCGCTCAGTTGTGACTGGAAGTAGAAGGTACAATTTTTGACGAATGAATGAATTTGTCATCAGTTAGCTTAAATAAATAAATTAAATTAAATCAGAATTCTGGGACTGTGTGAAATTTGATTTGCGTTCTGTCCTGCCTGTTCTACAACTTTTGATTTTTGAGAGATTTTTTTACTGATAAATTTGAAAATAGATAGAGAAAAGTGTCCAGAAAGAATAACGAGAAAGTGAAACATCTGCCACTTCGCGATGCATTTTTTGTTTGTTAAATTTTTCTCATTCAATTTCATCACATTTCCCTTTTTAAGAGTTTTTGACTGATTCACATCGTTTTTTACGTCAGCTTTCCAACGAACCCATGCACGCCCGTGTCCTCATCACCTTACGGAAATGAAATCCGGACTACGAAACCCTATTTTTCGGCTTTTGGCCATTATAACCAGCCAGATATGGAAGATCAAAAATATCTGACACTAGGCATACATAAAAAAGTCCCGGAATAAATAGCACCGATTTCGGTCAGTCGAAATTCAAAAAATTCCTCATATTCAATTTGTGTCAAAATATCATAGACTGGAAACACTTAATTGGCTGGGAACATTGATGACTTTTAAACCTTTTAAAACGCTTAAAAAACTGTCAAATGTGTTTTTTTTAGAACGAACAAACTGTAGAAAATAATTGTCGTGCTGATATACAAATTAATGTTAAATTGCAGAAGCTACACATTATTTGCGCCGTACTTTTATTTCATTTTGGCAGTATTTGTATTCTTTTGACAGTATATTTCATATTTTGGTAGTAAATTTAATGTGGCGGCGGTAAAATTTGAAAATATAATTAAAACAATTAAAATTTACTGCCAAAAGAATTAAAAATCTGCCCACGAAAATAGATGCCAATTTCAAATCGTTTTTGTTACTGAATAATCAACGAAAAACAAAACCAAAAAATGATTTATGTAAATAACTTAGTATTGATTGTAATAATTACTTAGTTTTCCTCATTACAAAAATAAGCGGTAAAGCCGAAGTAAAGTGTTAATTAAGTTGCTATGCCTTTAAATAAAATAACATGTAATTTCCCTCTAATTATTTGGTTGCTACAAAAAAAACGTTTTATAGAACAAACTGAATTTTAAACAAACCAATGTGAACTGTATTTGAAAATATAAATTATTCAAGAAGTTAAACTACAAAAATAAAAGTAATTGTGGTTTATTTAACGAAAACGACTCGTACGAAAATTCCAAATCATATTCCCGTTGCATGGCATCTCGGTCAAAAATCTTTTTACAGAAAGATTTTAACCTTTGAAATATTTGTATGCAAACATAACAACCCCTAGTAAAAAAAAACTTTTTGGGTGGGTCAGGTCCCTTGACTGACTGATTTCTCAGTAGTAAAACAAATTTTGAACAGATCTTATTCGTATTTTTTCTAACAAGCGATGCTTAAGTCCTATTGTCTGCTAAAAGACGCCTTGCTTACGTCTTGAATAAAAATTGAACTCGTATGAATTACAACCCTCGCTTCGCTTTGGCCTCAAAGTTCTCACTCGTTGAAATTTTCTTCATTTTAAGACTTTTTTAGTAAAAAATTTGTCCTTTTTGTTAATGAATAAGGCAACTCGTGTGAATTATGGCCCTCGCTTCGCTCTGGTCGTAAAATTCATACTCGTTGAAACCTTTTTTTATCATCGCTACCGAGATATCATACAAAAAAAATTCTTCGGAATAAGTCCTAGATTACTCAAGTTATCATGTTATCAAGTGACGAGACACAAATTCTTTTGGGAACGTCTCTAAGATCACTCGTCCAATGTAGCTCATTCGTTCAGAATTACTCAAGTTATCGTGTCATCAAGGAATGAACAAAGTGTGACAAACATTTTCATAAATTTAAGGTTTTTGCTACCACTTTCAATCATTGTGAACTTGGTGACAAACATTTTAGAGTGTTTATCATCTGTAAGACCCATGACTTTCAGTCAAGGGAATAATTTGTCTCACATAGGTAGGTACGCTATAGAAAAAGCATTTTCTTCTTTTTCTAAAAAAAATGGAGACTTTCAATTCATTCATTTTCCTTTGCAACAGCTATGAGTTGAGTGTTTCCCTTTATACTAAATACATTAAGTTGAAAATTACTTGATTAAGGGTGAAAAGCAATTTTAATGATTCTGACCATAATTACCGCAGCACGCTCACCGGTTCTGTAATTATTAAATTATTACTCGCGCGATAGATAGTTGGGGTAGATTACGCTGGCAAAAGGAGAGTTTGAATTAGGTAAATTCTATATGACTAATTGATTTGACATTAGGGATCGGTCAAAGAGGCAATTATTTTGTATGGCACTAATGGCTAACAGCACAAGATACAAATTTATTCAATTATCAGGAGATTAAATGGTGTGTAGATGACTCGATAAAAAAAAGTTGAATGAACATTTGGGGCAATCATTGTGTGTGTGTGCCGGCCTTTGTATTTTCTTTTTTTGTAAAAGTAAAACGATTTTCTAAAACCCCAAAAAAATGTATTTGATTGGGGCGTATTAGAGGTTCCATTAATTTATTATATAAATTCGGAAATTAGAGATTTGCTAGCCCAGATAAGTAGTATCATTGTGCGCGACTATAATTACTATAATTTGCATATTCAATGATTGGCTTTTATTCAACAATGGCTTTGAACAGCAGAAATGCGGAAGCTTTTACATTCTCTATTGTACCGATTGATATTGTGAAGTTGAAATCAACATGAAAAGCGTACTTGAAGCTACTTTATTTGCTATGATATGTTGTTGTTAACAATCGTCAAACGCTCTGTATTTCATTGTTACATTTACGATTTTTATAATATCAAAAGTTTACTTAAAAAAAGAAAAAAAAAGCTCAAACATTTCGTAAGTGGATTTAATTCCCAAGTATCACATAACATTCTTTTCTGGCTTGTATGGAATTGTTGACAATACAAACCGTAGCATCACTTGAATATGAAACCAAATAAAAAAAAAAAACTTTTAAAATAATAACAAAAAATAGCGTCCCTCTCGTATCCATCAGGAAGTATTTTTGAAAAGATTTTTTTTTTTCGCTTTAAATTTAAATTGATTGACGAAAATAAAAGAAAGTTTATTTTTTTGATGATTTAAGTGGCCACAATTTTCATTGTATAGTACACCCGAAGCATTAAAAATTAATGGGCTAATTCAATTCTGCTAAATAAGAACCGGTTGTTTAATTTATTGACTTGGCTGGCATGACTTTCTGCGCCAAGGTACTCAGAGTATTTTTTTTGTTTTAACAGTTGTATTGGACTGGAATATACATCAGACACTCCAACAATGATTTCAAATAAAGCAAATCTTTAAATCTGAGGGAAAAACAACGTCGCACATGAGTATAATACGATTATGTACCGATGGTACGGGTATCCACATGCAAAAGGTTAATAATATGTTTCCTTTTCAGGCTCTTTGTTAATTGTGTTGAGAATCATTTCATCCTCTTGTTATCATTAAATTATCGGAAAAAAATCGCTTTGTGTACTTAACGCATCAAAATGTTTCTTGGATTTTTTGTGTGGTTTGTCGAGCTGACACATTAAATATTAAAGTTGTTCGTTCGACATACACGAAACAACCATATCCCCAATAAGTTAAACCGGTTACTCTCGCGTTTATTATTCATCGTAACAAAAAGGAGTTTCGATGTCAATAAAAAAAAAAATTATAATTTTCGTAATCCCTCAAACGATAAATCTTTCGCTTACTTTTTTGTTTTGTTAATCCATCCATTTACGGTTCGTGTTCGTGTTAATTCAATTTTAATTGATCGTTCAGCGTAAATATTTTAGATCTAAGGCTTGTCTTTGCGTCTTTTCGTGTATTGGTTTACAATGCAGGTAGGGTTTCTTTTGAAAAACAGCCTACCGAAATCGGACGCATTTTCCAGGATAGATAGGTATTGGTTTCTCGGCACTTATGTGGTTATTGGCGGGTAAGCGATAAAGCAGTAAAATGTCTTGTGAGGTGTCATTACGAAGGTAATTGTATGTGCTTACGGGGCAAACAGGATCTTGTTGGGTTTAAAGCTAATTTACATTGAGACATGAATACTGTTACGTTGAACAGACCTTTGAAGTGAAAATTTAAGACTCAGTGCCTCTAACTCCGTAGATCTGATTTCGTTTTTTTTTTTATAGGAATTTTAGGAATAAAAATTTAAAAAAAAACACCCTGTGATGCAGAGGAAATGCTATAAGTGTTGGAACGTCCAAATATCACCAGGAAATAAGAGACAATTACAAAATAATGATCTTTATTGAGCTGCTGATTCTCAACGAATGAAAAGTTCCAACACAACAAAATAGAACTTGGTTACTCGATTATATACAAATTTATGAGATTGCTGAGTTACTTCCAACACTCCTGACACTCCTCCACAAGTTCATAAATTTGAAAAATGACCTCCTCCTTAATGACCTTACCTAAAGTCCAGATCTCACTACATAAAATTCATCACGAAATCACTCTTATGTCGCTCAAATTCTGTTACCACTGTTCGGTTCAAATTCTTTTGCGTCTCGAATTCTTCATCTTAACTTGCTCAAATTCTGTTGCCTGTTGCCTCAAATCTTCACATATTCTTCTTCTTCTTCTTTTTTCATCATTCCTTCCTCATTTACACAAATATCACTCGGGGTCCATAAATCATAGCCATTGGTGTTACCGTATGTCCTTCAATTATACTATTCTCACATCGGAATCATCTTCGTAAACCAGTTTCACTCTGTCGCTTCGAGACTGCTTCTTATCGATCCACTCTTTATATTCCTCACAATTTTGTTTGTAGAGTCCCTTCTTGTCACAAAAGAAACAGGAAACATCATCTTTCGAATGTCTTGAAGAACTTAATTTGTATGCTGAAGCTTCCTTTATCACGTTCCGCTCCTTTCGTCGTTCATACTCATCGATTATTTTTGAACAAACCAAGCTCGAAGTGAGTTCTTCATTACGAGACTCCAGAATTGCCAATCAGTGTTGCACTTAGGATGAATTCGGGTTTGATCTCGTCCCCAAGTGCTAATAATTTCTGGAAGAGTTCGTTCATCTCGTTCACATGTGCTACGACATCGCCATTTTCTTCCAGTTTCTTCGTCATCAATTTTCTTAAAATCGCAACCCAGCTGGTAGGTGTATCTTTCTCATGAAACTCCTTGAGTTTCTTCCAGGCTTCTTTTGCACTTGTACAAGTTCTTATGTGTTGAATTTGATCCTATGGTCAATGCAATATGTGAGTGAGCCTTCTCGTCTTTCTCATACCAATCAGCAGTAACTGGGTCCGGTTTATCGTCTTTGATCACTTTCCACAAACCCTTTCCTATCAACATCATCTCCAGTTAAAATAGTTGCTGCCACTCAATTTCGTCAATGTTATCTTCGTTTCTGTAGCCATTTTTCTAGTTCTTCTATTTTGTACTGTCTTATTCCTTGTCTGGGCCCGTAACCTGTTGGGACGTCCAAATATATCCAGGAAATAATAGACAATTACAAAATTATGATCTTTATTGAGCTGCTGATTCTCAACGAATGAAAAGTTCTAACACAACAAAATAGAACTTGGTTACTCGATTATATACAAATCTATGAGATTGCCGAGTTACTTCCAACAATAAGATCACCGAAATAGTCACATCTTTACTCACTTTTCCAACAGCTCATACCTTACTGTGGATGAATGTCAAACCCAATAAATTTGCCTCGAAAATACATGCAATAAGGAGGGTTCCCATATTTTAATTTGAAAATTGAGGAAATTTTGACATAAAAATACCATCGAAAATTAGGACGAAAAGTAGATTTCCAAAGAAAAATTACACATTTTTCCCACAATCCAATCTCTGTACAATAGATGTTGAAATCGTGAAGATATTCAATTGTTAGTGATATCACCCACCGAATATTATGCGAATAAGGACTATTTTCTAACTCTGGGAAACTCTGAAAGGTCTCGTTTTCGTGCGGTTATTGACATTGGCTACACCTCGGATCAACGAAATTCACACGAAAACTATACTTTTTTTAGATGTATAGATTGAGGCCTGCGGCCTCGAGTGACAATACACATCGTGTGCTTTAAAAAAGGATTTATCAAAATGCGTCCGATATCGGTAGACCATTTTTCGAAAGAATCCCTCAGGAAAATAAAAATGACAACAAAACAGAATCGAAATATAAATAAAAAAAAAAAACGAAGCAAAATTGTATATCTCACGTAGAATAGAAAGCGAAACATAAAACTGTTTCGGATTTTTAGTTTGCTATGCAACGTAACGATATATACAAAGCTTTTCCGTTATTCTTTGCCCAGTTCGCTTCAAAGAACCATATACCAGTTTTGTGAAACAATGTGATCGAATGTCTTTACCACATAACATACCCGCAAAATGATAAATGATCGGAGAAAAGTATTGGTTTATTCGAGTTGGTACACGTGAATCGAGACAATAACAATGCATCGAACGTCTATCTAGGTGAAATTCGATGAGAATTCAAACGTAACGTGAACCATTTACTAACTTCAAAAAAAAATTCTTGAATAGCAGATAGCTATTCAACAAGCTATTCAATAAAGTCGTCGGTTCGCACCATTCAATTTTCGCTTCTTTTTGCATTTCTTCTATTTACAATCCACACGTATTTCAATTTCAATTTTCAATTTCATTTATTTCACCGCCAATGTAATCAGCTGTATACAAACATCGATTTACAAAAATCCATACAAATTTGAAGCAAAAAATCATTAAAGTCAAATACAATGAACACATCACGGAAAATTTCGTCAAATTCTAATAAAAATTCTAATAACATTCTAATAAAAAACACGAAGAAAAAAAAAAAAAATCTACGTTCCATCATCCAATTCATCATGAGGCTGTTCTTTCAGTTTCTTCGTTATTTGCACTTTGAACTCATTTCGATTCATCGCCATTAGACCACCAAATTCATTCACTGTCCGAATAATCTTAGCAAGCGGTTGATTATACCCATATCTCGTTTCATAGATGGTCTCAGCTAGTGGTCTTTCGTTCCGAAGCTGTCGATGGTGTTGTCTTCTGATGAATCTCGTCTCAATGTTCACATCATTGATCCTTCCGTTGTACAAATCATATGCCATTAATGCATTGTTTATCTTTCTACGGGTTGATAGTTTATCCAATCCAAGTTTTTCACATCGCTCTTCATATGGTAACAATCGGTATGGCGGAATACGATTTGTGTCACCCAATGCATACATCACGAACTGTTTTTGGACGGACTCGATATCATCGCTATAATTCTGTTGATATGGATCCCAAATGACAGAAGCAAATTCTAGTTTCGATCTCACATAGGCGTTGTATAGCACCACTAATGCTCTCGTACCAAACTGCCCTTTCGATATCGACTTTATGTAGCCCATTGACTGCCTCGCCCTAGTAATACTTCGTTCCATGTGTGCTAGTAGATCGAATTTAGTATCTACTGGAATACCGAGATCTCTAACTTCCTGTTTGCGTTCGATGACATTTTCACCCATGAAATACGTGACGTAATACGGATCATTTATTCGTGCCAACGTGATTACTTCACATTTCGCCTGGTTGAATGGAAGCCTGTTTATTTCACTCCATCTCAGAACATTGTTGATATCAGTTTGAAGTTCTCTCGCATCAGCGGTCGAACCAACTTGCATGAGTAACTTTATATCATCTGCAAACAGAAGTGGAAGTGCAAATACCACACATTCAACTATGTCGTTGACACCAATTAAAAACAACGTTGGGCCGAGAATGCTACCAGCTGGAACACCCGAAGTCGCTACATAGGTTCTTGATTTGACATCGCCAATAGCCACATAAAATTGCCGTCCACTGACAAATTCAAATAACCACTTTGCCGTTCTTCTTCCTATGCTAAACCATTTCATCTTTCTTATTAACATCCGATGCCAAAGTTTATCGAACGCATTTTGAAAATCACCGTAGAAAGCATCCAGTTGCCGCTTCTTAAAGAAAGCATCATGTGCTGCGATGGACACATTTAGTAAATTCGTTTCCACTGATCGTCTAGGCCTAAACCCATGCTGCGCGTTACAAACTTTTGGGTTTATTCCGCTTAAAAGCTTCGGCTGAATCGCACTCTCATAGACTTTTAATATGACTGAACTGATGGCTGTGATGCGATAGTTCGTAACGTCGTTCTTCTTCCCTTTCTTCTTGTAAACAGGCACCACTTTTGAGATCTTTAACTTTGAAGATATTATCCCAAGTTCCATCGACTTACGAAACAAAATCCAAAGTGGCCAAACCAATACGTCCTTGCATTTTTTCACAAAAATTGGCGGAATATTACCGGATCCAGCACTACCTTTAGCATCCAACCTCTCAATCGCTGTATCAATATCAGACATCGACAGCTCGACTTCCCATGCATCATCAGGTTCTGTACCGTACTCGTCGTCAAAATCGAACGGTTCCTCGTCTTTTGTGTATAGTCCCTCGAAGTAATCTGCAAACATTTCAACTACTTGCTGCGGGCTGTCTGCTTTCCTTTCACCAAATGCCATTTCACGTGGATACGTCGCAGTTTTCTTTTTCGATTTAGCATATGACCAAAACTTCGCTGGATCTTCAATGATACCTTGCTGGATTCGATCAATATATTCTTCGTTCAGCCTTTCGTTTAATTCATTGAAATCCTTTACGGCTTCTGTATATTCTGGTGTCATCTCATTCTTCGGTTTCCGTTTGTACATTTTTTTCTTCTTGTTCAACTTCTGTTGCCACTCTCTAGTCCACCATTTTGGCCTATTATTTTGTCGTCTGATATGAATTTTTGGCACATACTCGACTATCAATCTGTCGATTAATTCAAAGAAATAATTAAACGATTCTTCTACGTCCATACGATCAAAAATTTGTGCAAAATTAATGGAATCCAATCGCCTTATTATTCGTTCATAGTCTGCTGTCTTGTATGAAAATACTTCGACGAAATCATTTGCTATTTGGGGATTATCTTCAGAGCAATATTCAAAAGATAATTCAATCGGCACGTGAAATTTATCCACTTCGGTGTTCAGCGTGATAGCGGCAGGAGCTTTGCAGACATGCATATCACCAGTTACATTCACAAACACTAGGTCCAAAACGTTCGATGGAAATGTTCTTCAAGTTCGACAACTGAAACATTGGTAATTCATGCACTTTCTGAAGAAATTCGGCAGCTGCTTGAAAATAAACTGAACCAGTATGCGAAGCTAAGTTCTGTGGCAACAAAAACGTGTCGGACTCATCCAGTTGCCAGGCTATGTCATGCAAGTTAAAATCCCCTATCACTGCCACTCTTGAATCACTTTCCATCAAAACAACTTTCCGTATCAATTCGTAGTGTTTCAGTAAAATATCCATCCTCGTCGAATCGTTTACGTATGCAAGATAGACCACTAGTGCACATGGACGAAGCACAATCTTGACACACACACTTTCACAATCTGGATCATCTCCAATGTCAACAGTCGAACTTTTATACTGTTCGTCAACCAGCACGGCCACACCACCACCAGTTTCGTCTCTATCTCGTCTATAAACAATAAAACTTTGCGGAAAATACTGTTCACTGTCATGTCCTTTACTTAGCCTGGTTTCCGTAAAAAACAGCCCTTTATAGCCTGAATACTTAATGCGATAGTACAGTGGGAGGTAGGTCAGATCCACAAAAGCGTCACTATTGCATATCTGGTCCACGTTTCGATCAAGTTTACTGGTCACGCATTCAGGTTCGTTTATTCTGATTTGAGTAGTCGGATTAATGTCATTTCCATTCGAGTTTCGGAAGAACGCCGTGATAAGCGGTTGAACAGTTGATTTACGGTTTGTACATGCAGTAACGGAAATACGACTCAAATTATTTCGTGTAGCGTCATGTCTTGCTCGGCTAGAGCATATACTGTTTAATGAGTTACCTGTGCGATATTCATCGGTGCTGGGTTCGGTAACTGATTGGCATTCGTCGTTACTTGCACGTTTTTTGGAGACAATAACAATGCATCGAACGTCTATCTAGGTGAAATTCGAACAGAATTCAAACGTAACGTGAACCATTTACTAACTTCAAAAAAAAATTCTTGAATAGCAGATAGCTATTCAACAAGCTATTCAATAAAGTCGTCGGTTCGCACCATTCAATTTTCGCTTCTTTTTGCATTTCTTCTATTTACAATCCACACGTATTGGTATGAAGTTCGAAGAATGTATCGTATGTTCTCACATATTGATTGTCTAAATAAATAAATTTTTCAGACTTTCTTTTCTGGCTATTGCATAAGCAAAGTTACAAATGTATCTCGAAGTCTTTACAGCACAAGCCTGATAGCATTCAGGAACGTGTGTAGAGAGGGTATAAAGAAGAAGTTTATTGAATGAAAGCCCGTCACCCAGTATACACATGATGTACGTTGTATAAAACTCCTCTATAACATCCATCTCAACATATTCACATTGTTGTTTATTTCATTTACCATTCACATTCAAACGACACATCTTATCCCCATATTCCTGCACATAAAATACATTTTTATGAAGCACGCAATTCATGCCGTTGCCGTTACACTCAAAGCTTATTACATCTGTAGAGTCATTTAAGTAGCTTTATAGACTGCAACCCCATTATCACCATTGGAATCTTGTCTGAACGAAATACGTGTATATGCGGTAATTTTAAAAATAAGGGTGGGTTTCAAACATATTGCAAAATGAAAGGATGAAGAAGAAAAACAAAAAACCGGGAATGGAATGGTAGCATAACTGTCTTTACTACTTCGTGATTGCGTTTGCACTTGCATCAATTAAAATATTGTGTGTAATGTGAAGGAGCGTGTGTGCATGTGTGTGTGTTCGTAACAGTCAAGTCCTAAAGAATGCATTGACGTAGCCATGAAGGTACTCAATCAATTTGTCGAGTTAACAATAACCTTTACGGCATGTAGCGAGTATACAGTGTCTGTATTCCTTGGAGAGTGTACTTCATAGTTCGTTTTAAAATAAGTTGTTATAGGTAAGTTAACTTAATTGACGAGATTGTGGTGAAGATTGAGTTACCACGGTTACCATCGAATGAATTCTGTATCAATCTCTATACAAGCAGACCACACTCTTACAATTTCATTCATGTCAGTATTTGATTAATGTCGCAATTGGTCTGGAAATTTCATTTCACTGGAACATATTGAAGGTGAACCGTTTACGATTTATGAGCTTTAAAATAATAGACTAAGCAAAAAATGACACAGCAGTCATTTATGTGCAACACTAACTCACTTGACTGAAAGTCGAGGTCTTATACCCGATAATATCCGTTACGCTGAGAAGTGAAATTTAAAAAAACCCCACGTAAATAAGGTAATTCGCAACCGATTTTCGAAATTTTGGTTTTAATTGACGAAGAATGTAATTTATGAGGTTAAGTTCGTAGATGGATAATATTGGAGTGGTGAAATGGAAGTATTTTATGAATAATTGTTTCCTTGTCCACCATAGGGTGCTTGCTTCATCATCATCTGTCGTATTGTATTACTCCTTTAGGAAGCATAAAGAGGCTACAAATTGTCACCATCGTATTCGGTTCGGGTGCCTTGACTTCCGTCCATTCTTTCTCGGCTTTCCTCGCTTTGTCGACGACTATTCGTTTCCACGTCCCCTGTGGGTTCCAGTCCAATGCGGTTTTCGCCGATCCAATTCCATTTTTGATGTTTGATAATCACTTTCATTTTTTCGAATTTGGTTAGGTTCCACCACTCGATGTTTGAAATCTTCACTGGCCAGCGTATTTTCAGAATTCTTCTAAGGTATCTATTGTCGAAGACTTGTATCTTGCTCTCGATTACGCCGTAAGTGCTATCAAAATTCAAAATGGAAAGTGCGGAGGTCTTTCTAACGTAGCGTCATTTTCATACAATGAAGCGTTGAAATATATTTTTCATACCTAGGACCCGAAAAGTGCAACTTCGTCGCACTTTTTCTGCGTCCAATATGAAAAATACTATTCGTACCACGGACTAACAGTCTTTTTTAGCGTATTCGATTCCAGACCTCGCCTTCGGCTCTGTCTGGAAACCTCTCACACGCTAAAAAAGACTTCGTCCTAGGCACGAAATTTACTATTTCGGTTCACTTTTTCATCGAATCGTTCACTTAAAAAAAAAATCAAACTTTAGGCACACTTACAGCGTGAATTATCGATGTAATTTTCCAAGTTTCGCAGCCGTAGAAATGCAATTTGATTTGAAGAATTTCAGCTTCTCGTTAGTTGTGTCGAATGCCAAATATTGTTTAGAGCGATGAAAACTTGTTGCGCTTTTTGTCATTGCTTAATATAGACAAAATAGAGGTTTCCATGCCTAGGTGAAGGCAAACTCAGGAATCGAATTCGCTAAAGAAAACTTTTTAGCTTAAGTTATCTTTTAAGCAATATTTTGAACATCGTGTATCGGCGGCCCGGGACAAAGTTCATGTATTTATCAACCGATAAAAAAAATCGATGAAGTCGAACGATCTAAAAGTATTTTTGGAAAGAATTGTTAGTTCTCGCGACAGTGAGCACTAAAGAGTGTGAAATTTCCGTCCAGAGCGAAGCGAGAGCCGTACTTCTCATGAGTTTTTTTTACAATGGGAGAAAATCCCTATATCTTCAGTGCTTTTTGTGGACAAAAAAAAAAAAACTTTAAAATCGTACGCGTGAACTTTTATACCCCTATTTTCCCCATGAACAAAGCTCACAGTTGGCAGTCCTTTCACGATCAAAAATTTATTTTTAAAATTAATAAATCCATTGAAAAAATGTTCTGTCAAGAGACCCGACTCACCCAAGTGATGGGGCCTAGTTTTGTCCTTTAATTCTAGAGGGAAAGTCAGTGAAAAAATACTTCCGTGTTAGTTAGTTTTTCAATAAAAACTGTTACATTGCACATACCTAGTAGACTAAGCACGTCTGCAAAAAAAAATTGGCTTTATTCGCTGGTGAAGTGCATTATAGTAAAAAACGAGATAATTACGGGGACATGCACTTAACACATGGATAAAGTTGAATAAGTTTTTTTCTATAGAAAAAAGTGTTCGGATACCTTTTTCGCATAATTCCTCTATATTGTTCCTGTGCCACATTTTTTATTGCACATCATGGCTTATGTATTCAACCGTACATTTTTTTTGTCACCATATACGATCAACGTGTCACTATCCATTTTCGCTTTGCGAGCTTGGTTTTTGTTTCACATATCCATAATTTTATCAAAAGTCAATTTTATTTCATTAACCTGAACTAATTCAATTTCTATTCAATTTAGTTTAACAAAGGGAGATAAATTGATAGCACAACAATAATTACATTACTCGGGGAACCGGTGTATTGAAGGATTCTATAAATCTATGATGTGATATGTATCGACGGGTATATAATACGAAATACTTGACGATTTTAAGACAATAATGTACTCAATGCTCACGCAAAAATGTTTTATCAAAGGATATAACGCAAAATTATGGAACAATTATCCACTCAAATGCTTACACATTGTCATTAGTAAATTTCCGTGACTTTACACGCGACATTATTGATATTGTCTGCGAGTCTACAAAGTTCACCGAATGCCTTTCATCCGAAAAATTAAGTTAATTAATAAGGCTGAAATATCTATAAAGTAATCGTATCTTCCACCCGGTTTGTCTTTCTAACTTAGTCATCCATACAATTTTAGTAGGAACATTAACATTGATTGTTTTCCTTTTAATCATTGTATGTGAGTATTCGCAGGAAGAGACGAGCCGAGCACCCCTTTATATATTTTATGGTAAAATTATTGAAAATATGGGCAATAAAGTGTTGCTGTTATTGCATTTGTCGTCGAATAATCTCCATAAAATGTCTCCGCCATTATAATATATGTGTTCCGTTCGTTTGGGATTGAGGTGGAAGTAATACAATTATGCTGTTGGCATATTACATCATCATCTTTTTATCGCAAGAAATTAACAGCCATATAGTCGCGACATGTAAAATCTACAGCAAATTAATAAAAGCTCCCCGTTTCTCCATATTTCTGGATGGCTGTAACAAATCCGTTTATATGATTTTCTGAATAATGTAATCAGACGCCGGAAGTAAGCATAGTTGCAGCAACGTAATTTTATAGCGAGTAGTCTTGTTTATATAGACGGATAGAACAATGTCTATATGAACGTGTGTATGTCGTCTGGAAGACTTTAATAACAATAGGAAGTACAACCTGAACCTTTGTTGAACATTCTACAACGAGATATAATAAACAACACATGCTAACATTGTATAGGGGTTTATTATTTAATATTAGCTGCCGCTGGCTGTTCAATTTTATACAGCCGAAGGAATGCTTTCATTAAATACAGAACAGTATATATTCGTTTGACTAACATCAACTTAAGTTGACTGAACGTGGATAAGTTTTGTTATATAGTAATATGAACGAACTTTTGACCTGGTGATAGATGTTTTTCCAGCTTCCGATTAATATCCAATTCTTGTGAGAATGACTTATGTAAAATATTTCTTTGCAAAATTGAGTTGAAAAGTTTAATTAATTTCTTTGTTCTAAATGGAACAACCACATACGAATTACTTGACACGAACAAAGTAAAAGTTAATTAAACAACTTGGTGATTTTTGATTGTTCAGCTTAATTACGTGTAAAAGTGTTATGGTTACGACAAATCGCTCGACAAATCCAATACACATGGATTGCAAATTTAAATTCTTTAAAACCGATATACGTCTTAGTTTTGCGATGTGTTTTAATTCAATGGTTTCATAGTCCATTGTGAAATAAACGATGCCCTATGGCTCGGAATCGATTGTTTTCAACCTGAAGCCAGATTACCTGAAACTGACTTGACCTGAACCTGACTGGTTTAATTTCAACCTAACCTGAATTAACTTGAAATGATTTCAAATCTGATACGACCTGAAATGGTTATCGGTCTGCCAAGGGGAAAAAATTGGAAACTCCAACAAGATTAAAAGCTTGGAAAGATCGAATTGGAATTTCCTATACAAAAGTTGAGAAACTAAGAATTTTCTCACCTGAACTGCCATCAGAGGGAGCGTCAATAAAACGCCATCTTCTCACCGCATATGACTGGAGAAAATAAGGTCACATTTAAATTTCTAATTAAAATTTAACAGAGGTTAGGTCAGGTCACGTCATTGGTAAATCAGGACTGGTAACGTTCAGGTAATTTTAATGAAAAACCTGAACATGACTCGAATATTTTCAGGCCTGTTGTTTCAGATCAGGTCCAATATACACTGTTCCGAGCACGGTCAATTTTAGCAGATTAAAATTTCGAAAATTCCTGAATTCTGGTTTCTGCTAAATGTAATCCGAATGTAATAGATTTAGCTGAAAAACATAAAAACAATAACTAAAAAGGCCATAAAAACAATGGTGCCACTTCAAAATAGACAAAACGTGACCGAAAGGTAGAGAATTTTCGTGAATATATTTCTCCTAAAATAGGCCCTGGTACTGAGTCTTAATTTGTCTACTGATGATTTCCCCGATTTATTCTAAAAAGAACCACAGAGGGTCGTCTAAATAGTGCATCCATGATTCCTGATAAATAGCCCTGTTGAGCAGCTTTCAGTTAAACTTTTGATAAATTTATTATTATAGATTATAGCTTAAGGCCGGGGCTTAAGAACTATTTCTTTGTCCGGAATTTATTTTCCACTTGTTATATTTTATCACCGCATGACGGGAGTTGAGCTAATGTTTTACTTTCTAAATATACTCGCTGGACAAAACCATAATTAATTGCGAGATTAGCATAACATGCATGTGCAGTCTACAGTGTGATTAGATAAGGTAACTTTTCTGGACCTAGTTTGCAATTATTTTTTCTTCCATAATTAATGGTTCTAATTCAATTTTGTGGTTGCATTCTTGGTAAAAAAATTAATTGTTAAATTCATTCAACTAATTTAGATAATATATGCAGGCAATCTAACCAATGGTTTTAAAATAAAAACTGTATGCGCTTGAATCATAAGGGATGAAAAAAACATTTGAATTGAATGCAATAAGATCAGGCCCTATACGTTATACGAATCTCCCTCTCCTTTTTTTCGGAATGTTCAATTTAAAATAAATGAAACATGGATAGATTCTATGAATCCATCTTCTTTATGGATCAGGTTATTGATAACAAAAGATTATTTTCGATCAAAATATCTGCATCGTTGTTACATAGAAGTGACGCAATATTCAATTTCAGCACGACAGAGTAAAGTTAACCAGGCATGAGCGCTGAATAATCTAGTAGCCCAGTATTTTTTGCGAATAAAATTTTTCAATTTATGTCGGTGTTCATTTGACCAGCGTTACAATAGTACCACTCTTTGACCAGCGTTACAATAGTACCACTCTTTGACCAGCGTTACAATAGTACCACTCTTTTAGTTCCACTTTTTTCCATCGTTGATATTTGCGGTAGTGACGATAACAATTTCCACAATCTATTGGACCACGGCAGAGTAAAATAAACCAGGCAGGAGCGGTTTTTTTTTGAAAAGTCAAATGAGGGACATAATAAACTGTATGAAAATGAACTCAAACTAATTGCGCTGGAATTATTATTTGACTAAGATCCGTCGACTAAAATCTAATAAGTTTTCTGTTGAAATTATACTGACAACGGGCTGTTGAGAAAACTAATGCCGTATAATACCCAAGGTTGTGTATGATTAGGTCACACCGATCACAAAAATCCACTGAATTTTCATACGAAATTGTAGCGCAATTTCAGCTCAGTTGAAATTTCGTACTAAAATGCAGTTAGAATTATCATAACCGTCAAGTTTGTTTCTGCGATGCGACTCAAGTGATAAAATAGATCATTGTCAATGACATTTGAGCTGTCAAATAAGTTGTCATTTTTGCAATGCTCACCTCAAATCGAACAAAAAAAGTATTGACGTATATACGTCACATAAATTTTCAAATATTTCAAGAGGCGCCTCTGTTAACGAAACATCTTTTAAGGTTTATTTCACAAAAATTGACAACTTACTTGACACTTTTTGACAGAAGAAACCGATTTTTGACACTGATCTATAATGATCGACGTAATCTCCTCATATACAACCTTTGTAATAGGTTTGTTCCAATGTCATTTCGAAATGTCAAATTTTATTCACAGAAGTCAACTTAACCTCATTTTGACGAAAATTTTAACGAAAAATTTACAAAGAAACTTGTTGAGGTTTAGGTTATGTTCATCTCTGTGGATGAAATCGTTTTCGTTCGTGCTGTCAAAAAGTTCGGTTTTACAGTTATTTGGAACAAACTTATACCGTTCCTCGCGATAACAGTTAATCATCAACAAAGACACAGGACTTGTGTCACTCGTTAACAGTTAAAGGCTTTTCCTGTTTCAATTTATCATTTTTTCGACGTTTTTTTCCTGTTTATATTTCAATTCTTTTCAATAATTTTTGTTTAGATTCTGAAAGTAAAGCTATCGTTTCGTACACATGCATAATAGATACCTTGCTGAAATAGCACACCGAAACGTAATAACAACCAAGTCCAATAAATACATATTCATAAATTTAATGTTCAAATTGTAGAATTGAACGGTAATATTGAATGATTGCATTTTGCATGTCCTTAAATCTATCATTGTCATGCCATAAATCTTTCAATATCTCTATGTCGGGTAAAATTTGCAGAAATATTATTGATTTGTGTGCTGTGTCAGCGTGTGTGTGTGTGTTATCAAGAGCCTTCATTTGGAAGAATGGTTTATTAGATTTTGCTGGCATATTATTATATTGTGCACACAGTGCCCAGTATTATTCAGATAACCGATTTAGATAATTCAATTTGAGCGTGCCACACTCTCTGCACTCTGTGTATAAATTTTCATGTTCAAATTAAATTCTATAAGTGAAATTCTCCATAGAATTCGTTTTGAAAACGACGGTATATATATAATTACTGCTCGGTTATTATGCATACTTTGAAATGAAAGAATAAATAAAAATTTAAAAAAAAAACTCAAAAATGATAGATGAATGCTCTTTGTATGCTTCTTCATTTTTTGAGTTAGTTGTTTTTTTCTCTGCACTTTGTTTAGCCATTAATAATCGTGAAAGTGGTGAAAGATATATATTTAAAATGCGCATCCTAATAAATAATGGAAAAACTTTTCAACGCCAACAAAAAGCAATTATAAAACATTGTTCAGTAACAACAGAGTTTCTCATACCCCAATTTCGTATTCATCATCAACCGAACGAAGAGAGAGAGAAGTAACGTTTCCATTAAAATAATAAATTATCAAAATTGTCATGACAAAAATGCAACAGCCATACAACTGGTAGCAAAACGGAAGAAACACAATTTAATTAACAAAAATATGAAATCTAAAACTTTTAATGGTTCCATCCTGAAGTTAACTATGCGATATTTACATTCTTCCCGGCGAATAAGAGAACATCAAAAACTTTCAGAACTAAAAATGGACAAAAAAAATGAATTTTCAAAAATAATTTTGCGAGTGTCGTATTCCGCACAATCATGAATAACATCAGATGTCAACCCATAGAAAGAGTTTTTAATTAATATTGTATTTAATGCTTGCTTACTTATATAATACTTAAATGAAACAGAAAACAACCCGCGTAACTTTCTTTTTGCAACAACAACAACAACAACAACAACAACAACAGAGAAACAAGAAGAAAAAAAACCTGGCTATACCGAAAAGACAACAGCTACAAAATTAAGTCATAGAGCGTAATATATTGTTCCACTGCTACTTAGAAATATATCTCATCTTCCCATGAATCTCTTTCAACAATAAAGAACTTAAACAAAAAAGAAACAAGAAACTTACTCAATTTTGAACAATTTCCTAACTAACTTTCATTTAAGCACACTACAAATACAGTGTCTTTCCAGCACAATTCATCTCCCACTACACAGGATTCGCATACACACCAAACCAAAACTCCACACACCATCTTTCAATGCTGCCAAAGCTGGATATAATGCGAATATTTCCGAAAGTTTTGCTATTGTCGTATTATATAAGAAAAACGGGAAAATTGCTAAACAATTGCGTAGTTTTCTCGGTGAAAAATGGTGCGCTCAAAATCAATGAATGAAGTTTCCTATCTGTAATGACAAAAAATTAGTTTCTTTCTCTCAATGTGTCTGTTTAATGTTTCCGCCTGTACTTTTCCGTATATATATGTCTTGTTAGCCGTCTTTTATCCAAACAAACGGTGTAGACGTATATAATGTATGTTATAATGGAGGATATTAGTATGTTCAATGTTTTGATGGAGATTAGTGAATAGGAAGATGGAATTTTCCTGTTCCTTTATGTTTGTGAAATCATCGGAAATCGAATTATTTTTAACTATTTGGTTTTCGAGGATGTCAGGATCAGATAATTATTCTGAGAAATTTCGTATTTCTTCGTCGACTAAAGATATGTGAATGCAAAGTTCGAAAGGGTTTAGTATTTCCAAACGATTTCTGGGAAGGTTACACATCGGGGGAAAACATAATTTACGCAACATTATTTACAATCATGAGAAAATTGAGGCGTACGATCTACTATCAAAGATTTGCTGCAATTATCTGTAAAATATATTTGGCAGGGCCTATTTTTGGAAAACTGATCCTACATTTTCTAAGATTTTCAAAAATTTGCTTAAAAGAACCTTTAAGAAACTTGGCAAATTTTATAAAATTTTAGCAAGTCTACGAAATCAATTTTCCAAAAATAGACACTGCTAATTTGACTGCAGTCGTATGTCGACTGCAAATTTCCGCTACTAAAGTTTACAAATTATTCGTTGAACAATGAACATTGCATCGTATGTTGGTTTTAAATAATGTTGGAACAGTTGAATGAATTGTTGATAAAATACACATAAGACTTAATCCATAATGAAACCGCCGGCGGTGCACTCTATAATCAGCAAAAGCTCTTGTTTAACCTAAACATAACAATCCTTCTGAATGTATTCTACTTCTACTCCACTTAATTAGCTTACAGCTTGCTGCTCCACAACACACAAAAGAGATGCAAGATTTTGAGAGAGTACAGGTATGAAATTCTCTCACAAAATGGTGAATCTCTTTTGAACTAACTTATTTATGTGTTGTGGGGCAACTAGCCTTACAAATGAAAATTTACAGTCGTTCTAAGATCCTTGACTATAATAGATCAGTGTCAAATAACGGTTTCTTCTCTCATAATAGTGTCAAACGAGTTGTCAATTCCACAAAGCTAACCTCAAACAATGACAGCTCCATATAAATTTTTGTAACATTGTGGTTAGCTTTGTGAAAATGACAGCTCATTTGACATCTCAAACGACATTGACAATGATCTATAGACTGTTATGATCACAGCGAGAGAACCGAAGACTAGTTATTATAACTTGCCTTGGGGTACTTGTCAAAGTATTTACTTCTCTTTCAACGTGGTAAATTGATTTTTGACTACTTTGTTTAAACTGGTCTCGAGGTCACACGTCAAAATGAGAGAAATCACATACAAATTTAAACTGGGCTCAACTCTCAATTTCCTTTTTCATTGATGAATATTTGACAGCTGACCCCGAGACCAATTAAATTTAACTGGTTTTCGCTGTATATCTAGACAGGAAATTTCGAACAATATATCGTTGTGGGCAGTGAATGGTTAAATCCGACAAAATCCCTAAAAAAGGGAAATGTGACGCAGGTCCCTGTGCATACTTCCAAAACAAGTATTATCATTTTAGGTGATGAATTCTGAGCTTGAACGGCAATATTTTATCAAAAAATATTTTATAAAGAAAAGAAAATTTTACAATTTTACCCGATGACTCTGAATTTTGCGAACAAACGTTTTCCGGAAAAGCGATTTCTCCACTTTTCCCAATCCGAATCTGCAATAATTTTTGAGTAGGTACAGCCTACAGCATCAATATTTTTCATACAAATTTTTTCTACCACACACAACACACACTCAATTCAAGAGGTCGTAGCTCCCAGACGAGCATGAGAAAAAAAAAATCTGAAAGAACCTGTAGGAAGAAAGTCTCCAACTGGAGGTAAGTACCTTTCCGTTACATGAAAGTCTTATATTTTGGCCAAATGATCACAGTTTTTGACATGCTCGTTGAGCTCAGATTTTTTTAAATGATAATTTGGTTATTTGGAGTTAAATTTGGAGAATTTCAATCTATGGCTCCGCAATCTTCTTGAATTTCTTATGAGCAATTTGGTCCAACGGATTCGTTGATTATACAAGCTGTTATTGTCAATTTTGGAAAGAAAACTTTCCTTAATTTCTCAGTGCGTTCCTAAGTTTTTCAATTAGAGTTAAAAATCAAAAGAAATGTCTCTTTCAACGTGTACAACGAAAAATTGGAAGATATCTGCGTGTAAAATGATTAAAAATTTATGAAGCGACACAAGCACACAGCGCAAATTGACTGCTTCTGTTACGTGTAACCGAAAATTCTAAATATAATGTTGCCATCGTTTTAATCTGTTAATGCAATTATTTTCCGAGCAGGAGGGGGATGACGGTATTAAGTTCTCTTTCCTCTATTCTATGTCAACTCTACTGATAGAGTACGATTCACTATGTCACCGAAAGATGTAGCTGCAACAAAGCCAATGTCAACAGAAAAATAACTAATTTTTTACTTGATGGATTTTAGTCAAACTAAATGCTATTGGACATAACATGACCTCAGGAGTCCGGAACAGTTTTTCAATGGGCCCTATATGGGCTTGGCGATGGGGGCTATCGTTTCATTATATTGTGTTTAAGACTCTTATCGCCAGGCCGGATATAGGGTCGATTGAAAAACTGATTACTGTTCCGGAGTCCAGAGAACATTGCGATGACATTTTTTTTTGACTAAATTTCGTTGAGAAAATTTTTAATTATTTTTCTATTGACAATGGCTTTGTTGCAGCGACATCTTTCAGTGAAAAAGTGAATCCTACTCTACTGGTGGAGTTGAGATAGAATTGAGAAAAGAGAATTGATACCGTAATCGCTCTCCAGGCAGCGTCTCATTGAGCACATAGTAATATAAATATGAATGTATAAAGCCACACAGAAAAAATAATTTTTCGAAATTGTGGTTTCATTTCTGTTATTTAATTAAACGTTGAATATTTTCAGCCAGATTAAAACAAGGAGATTAAAATTATCACTTTTGATTAAAACAATATTTTCAAGTTAAGATTCTTAAAATTATGTCTTTCGACAACAAAATCTAATTAAAAATTGAAATTTATGGCACAACTTATTTACCCTTTTAATGACGATAATTTCTTCTTCTTTTTTTCGCTGTGTTACTTAAATACGCCAAACGGATAATGACCTGTTACCTTTTGTTTTATGTTCTTTCCTTTCACATCGTCATCAAAAGACATTAATATTCGTGAATTCTCCACAACATTAATTCGTAGAGTTCTTGATCGTTTTTTATTTTGTATTTTGTGTCTGGTATTTTAAAGGGGTTGGTAAATGTAAAACAATAACAATATTTCCGGTGAAGATGTAGAATATGTTTTCCAAACTAAATTCTGAATATACAATTGGATATAGTAAGTGTGTTCTGGTTCTGAAATGCCAACAGATGTAACAATATTCCGAAATTGCTTATTGTAATGTCTAACATTGAATTTTTCACAAGATGCTACTTGTTCGGAAGTTTAAATTGAATAATGTTTTTTTACTATGACTTGTTTCACCAAACATTATTATAAAAATTACCCGACAGACGTTTTATACACACAAATATATGGCGTAGTCGGGAACGATATATAATAGCGTGAATCAGCGAATCATCATTTTGATATGATTTATTAGGTAAGTTTGCATTCGGTTATTAACGGAATAGGAGGGCCTATTTTTGAGAATTAGATTCCTGAAAATTCTCAAAATTCCCGAAAAATGTCCTTGTTTGGAACTTTTTATTTTGTTAAGTGTGATACAAGGAAACACGAAATTTCCAACGTAAGGTATTTTGTTCACTAAGCTCCAGAAATAGTTATATGTTTACCGAGTGGAGGAAAATAGATAATTCCAACAAGAGCAATTTCGCTCGAGTTGCAATTTCCTATTTCTCCCAGAGGTGAACACTACGTTTTTCATGCGTGCGTGTTGTTTTTTTTTGGGTTTTTCTCCACGAAACGAAAACATCGATTCTCCATACCATTTTCGAAAACATAAACCAAGTGACAGTTTAAATGAAAAAACCAACGGGCGAGAAGGTGCTGCAATTTTCTCACTGGAAATGTCAGTCTACCAGTCGTCAAGAAAACGCAATTTTCTCATGGCCTATTGAGGGAAGAAAATGAGGCAAAACACAACGTGCGCATGAAAATGAGTATTTCACAACGCAAACGAGAAAATAGTCATTTTCTAACTTATCCTGAAACGTCGTGAGTAAGTTTCACTTTCTCGGGTGACTCGGGAAACAACACACTCAAAATTAAAATTTTCAACTTTTCTTCCCTGAGTGAACAAATAACTATTTAGTTTAACACTAATGTCAATGAAGGAATAAAGCATGTCCCAGGGTCTTATTGAATGAAAAAACAACAATAAAAATACCGTAAGAACAACGGAGACACTTCGCTCCGTTATTTAAGAGGTAATTTTGGCAAATTTAATTCCACTAAAATAAGCCCTGCCGAAATGTCAATAATTTAATTGACATTTACATTTTAGTAAATGTAAATACCTTTTTCTGCTTTAATTCATCAGAACCATCATATTATGTGCTTTTTCCAAAACCGTATAAATGGCATAAAGTCGATGAAAAATATATCTGAAAACATTTAAGCTTATGAACCGCAACGAAAATATTATACAGAAATTACATTATGTCATCAAAATGTTTTGATAAATGGATTGAAAACAAATCCTTTTATTTTCCACTGTTCAATTTCTGAATGTAATCACAAAATCCATAATTGAAATTACATAAAATAAAACTTCGAAATTTCAAAGTTGTAAAAATTTTTTTGCTTTACTTCGATCGTTTCTCTCCTTACATTGATTGAATATCGGGAAAGAACTTAAAATGCTTGCATTCGTCCGCACTCGACTATATATTATCATCAATGCGTCTGGGTGAAGTTTCACAATTTATCAAATTGATTCAAAATACCACAAAAAATGAAGGGAGTATACGGGCAGCACAGTCGACTATAAAATACCATGTGTCACGTATATTTCTCCTTCTGTTAGGCCCGTTAATTTTGGTTTTTTCGTTAATCAAAAATAATAAAAAAAGTTAAAAATAACTTTTCTTGTCAGAAGATGAGTATGCAGTTTGTCTGAAAAATGATCTTAAAAGATAGACTGATAGACTGAAGAATGATCGAAAAATGTTGACATAAAATGTATGGGACATCTGTCAAAAATTTTCATGCATGATGTACAGCTGATGTAACCGCTCATTTTTAAGCATTCTTTACGGTCTAACGAACTGCGTACTAACCTTTAGAAACCACATGGGTGATAGAACTGTGATAGAGGTCGTATTAGCAATCAGTTCAACATTATCTGTATGTTGCACCTTTAAACATTCCGTGTTCTACAAACGATGCGTTCAGCGTAAAATTTCTCAGATTTTTAATCGAAAGGGTATGAAAACCACATTCAATTACACTACCTGAATATCAAATCAAATAATCATATGATACAAAGAACAATAAATTGAATTTAACAGTTGTGGTACTCGGTATATGGGAACGACATACTAAAAAGAAATTAGTATTTATACCTGTGTTATATTGCTGGAAGATGAACGCGGTCTGACTGAGGAATAGTTAATTGAAAAACGTGCTGCAATAAACAACTAAAATGATTGCAGAAATTTATTTCAAGAATATATAAAACATAAGAGAAACAACAAAAGTAATGCGCATTGCGCGCTTTCTCGTTCTATCAAAATTAAAATAAATAAATCGGCTTGCCAACCAGTTTTTGTCATTACCTTTTTTTTCTACATATTGTTCATGTTTGTGTTTTTCTTTCGAGAACATTCTAAGCACCGAAAAAAGTGCATGCTTACGAACCTTCAAGTTGACAAAAAATAAATGAATGTTGGTCCAACCGACTGTCATGCCAATTTATATTTAAAAAAAAAAGTACAAATGAAATTGTGGAAATAAATTAGTTAAAATTCTCTAAATTTTTGATGATTTTTGTGATTAATTTTCGTTATAACAACACTAAACTAGCTTCCATGAATTTATAGGATGAATATTGAAGGGGCTAGTACACATAAGACCACACGGGAAAAAAAAGAAATATTCAATACCAATTTAATGTAAAAAATTGGTATCGAATATATAAATATTTGTGGCGAATATATTAGATAAACATTTGTAGCAAATAATTAACTATATTCGTTACGAATATATAAATATTTGTCCGAAATATATTTAATTATTTGCCACAAATATTTTTTTAATAATTCGTCATAAATAATTAAATATATTTGTAACAAATATTTACATATTTGCTACAAATATTTATATATTTGTAACGAATATATTTTGAAATAATTTGTCACAAATAATTAAATATAATTGTGACAAGCAAATTACCTGAAATTTTGTGACAAATATAAATATATTTGTCACAACTATAAATATATTTCTAGCAAACAATTCTTTCCAAATCTTTTTTTCCGTGCATGCAAAATGCATTAAAATGCTGGTAAAATAGGAGTTTACATCAGATTTACATCATATATGAAAAATATTTGACAGTTGGCTCATACATTTTATGTCAACATTTTAAGAAAAATAATTGAAAAGTTGACTGATGAGTTATTGGAAAATGTTGAATGTAAACCTTATGTAAACTCAAATTTTTCAGACAGTTTTCATTCTGATGACCTGTGTACTAGCATTTGAAAAATCATTTAACATTGTTCCATTTTTCCACCACTTTTCAGACAAATTGGCTTATGCAAATTAATATTGAACAATTCACGCCGTAAGTGAGGTCGAAATTAAAATGAAAAGTGCGGAGGTCTTTCTAACGTAGCGTCATTTTCGTACAATGGAGCGTGGAAATGAATTTTTCGGTTCACTTTTTCATCGAATCGTTCACTTAAAATTCAAATTTAAGGCACACTCACGGCGTCAATTCTATTCAATTCTCAATTCCGAAATTTAACGTCTAGTGTATCAGGGTAGAACAACTAAATTCATCTCTACCTGTCAAAAAAACCACCATCAAAGGGCTCAAAGGGCAAAATATAATGCTAAGGTTTACGTCGTCAGCATCTAAACGTAAAATTTTTTAGAAATTGCTTCAGCAATCTCGATTTCAACAACTCAATAGCGCAGGGTGTTGACCGAGGACTCACATTGAATTATTGAGTTCGAAGGCTCGACTTTCACCCGCAACACTATGATTCTGTCAATCAGATTTGTCCACAATAACAACATCTGATTGTTTCGGTTCATTGGTTTTCAGCTGAGATAGTATTCACAAGCGACATCTCTCGTTCTGCCGTTGAGTTGTACTAAGTGTTATATGCCTTGTTCATCGTTTGTATTTTCATTCAGTCAGTTAGGCGTTGATGGTGTGAGTCCATATTCTAAAATTTTCTTTAAAGGTGATCTGTCATTTGAGAGACCCAATTTTTTTCGTGGTAAAGATTTTCTTTGTTACAATTTTTTTGTTCAGCACAAACACCCTTTAAAGGTAAGACGAGTTATTCTTCTTTTTTTACTCTTACAACTCTTACGTTAGAAAGTGGATGAATAAAATTAGATGGAGGTTGTGAAGTACTAGAGAAATCAATCCGAATAGTAATCCCGCCATTATTGGTGCACCTCGCCTTTATTGAAAATTACCCTATGACACAAAAAAAATAATGGACCAGAGTTCGTCGCTTCATAACCTTCCTAAAACGTTATTTTGAAAAGTACATTTACGAATATCATTAAAACACCATGAATTCTCCCTCTGAATTGTACATACACTACATTACAGTCGACTTGTCGAATATATGTAATATTGATCACTGGCTTCACGCTACCCATATACCACAATGTGAAATGTATCTTTTCAGCATCCTACCTGTTATAACCGCTTGATTGATTGGAACGTAACTTGTTATTATTCTGTTTGTTTTCCGAAAATGCCAGTGATACAACATAACAACCCTAATTGACACCATTATTCCAAACATAGAGTGCTAACGTCGCAGAGTATTATTCTGCTGAGAAAAATAATTGGGTTTCTTAAAAAGGGTCTTTTTACTGCCTCCTTCCTTTGTCATTTTTTTAGTGCCTTTTTCAGATAAAAAACGATTTTGTTTACTGTTTATGTGTGTAGTGAAGTATCTTTACACCCACTATTATGTCAAAGTACATATCCTTTTCGAATATCCTTAAAGCACCGCTTTGTGCGATTGTCTATTTTACCAAAGCTTTAAGGTGCGTAAAGCTCACACCTGGTCTGGTATCCCGCAAAACGTGGCCTTTGTGTCAATTCGCAGAAATATTATTTATTGCTCTTCATTAGATGTAAGAGTCTTTCTTAAAAGTTATAAAGAATTTAATAGAAATTTCGTTATTTTCAACCGAAATGGTCTCTCTGCTGTATAACATTATACGAATTCCGTTTGTATACACACAGCTCCTGAGTCAATAAATCGATAAAATAACATGAAAACATGAGACATCAATTTATGGTTCATATGTCCTGGAATAAGTATAATAGAAGATATAAAAAACAGGAAAAGAGGGGTGAGAATGAGAATATCACACACACGAAAAGAGGGATTGTTTTTCTAAAACGACCCACTGAAATCGGACGCATTTTCCAGTGAAATTTTCCAATACCTTCACCCTGTAAGTCCGCTGCAAATTCAAAATGAAACGCTCAGCAATCATATCAAAGGCAGCGTTGTATTTGGCAATGAAAGTATAAACCAGGTATGGTTTGTTCATACAAACTTGAGTATATAGCTCATGAGAGGTGAGTTTTATATGAAATCGCTATGTCCTCCGCTACATTTATTCATTTATTTTATTCCGCTACATACAAAGTTTGACACTCGACCATACCTTGTGTTGACGTTCATTGGTATTTGGTCAACTCGCTTCATTTTTATATAAGAATGCGTTGAAATTTCTTTTCCCTGTAGCGCAGTTATGGCGTGAATTGGTCCTTACAACGCACTGCTCCTATAGCATGAACACTACTTTGACAAACGTCGAATTAGGAAGCTTTTGTGATGAGAGCTACCGCTTAAGATTGATTGTATTGTGTGTTTGAACTCACACAACTAAAACAAGTCACCTATCTTCACGAAAGAAACGCAGTGCCTACTGTGACTTCATCAGCCTCCAAATATTTCTTATGTTCATGCTAGAAGCAGTGCGTTGGTCCTTAGAAACCAAAATAATTTATTTTAAAATTCTTCGAAGTTTGTTTGGCTGATGGGAGTTCATCAAAAACTGAAAGCAAGCAGTTTTCATATGGAAATTTCTCGATTCCACACAACGTGCGTGCATTCGTGCATGTTGTGTTTTGCCATTTTTCTCCGCGAAATGAAAACATCAATTCGCCATACCATTTTCGAAAACATAAACGAAGTGACAATTCGAATGTGAAAAGTTCTATTTTCTCACTAGAAATGTCATTCGAGCAGTCGGCAAGAAATCGCATTTTTCTCATGGCCTTTTGAGGGGAGAAAAAAATGCAAAACACAACGCGCGCATGAAAGAGTTCAACGAGGGAAGAAAAGTTGTAAATTGAATTTCTAAGGTGTCACCTGTGAAAATGCAATTTCCAACTTTTCGCCGAGTTAAACACTACGCTTTTCACAACAAAGGCTTCCGAAGTTTCAGCGGAGGGGATGACTATGAAAATACCATATTTTCGGCCTTTGATCCCCTCCCACTTACCACCCAAGCTTCGAATATTTTTTTTTAAGTCTTTGGCTCCTAGGGTTGAAGACCTTTCTAGGCAAATTAAAAAAATTAAAAATTCCGCTTGAAAATGAGTCCTATTCCGGGCGGATTTTAGAAAACAATCCCTCAACATATCGTTCAATCGTTCAAAATTGCTTTGCCTCGAGGACAATGTGGTGAAAGGCTTAAGGTTACTCGATCCATCAGATCTTCTTTTCGATTCTCCAACTACGTACATCCGTCCTTAGTACGCGTATAGGAAAACTCTTTCCTTTCCCGTTGTATAAAATGTACGAAACTAATAGTGCTCTGATAATGGATTTTAAGAGCGGAAGTGGGTAACTTTTGTGTTTGCTGTGAAAATTGTATAAGAAAATTAACATAAATACGTAGAAAGTTAACTTATGATTCTTAAACTTGTAATAATGGTCTTTGCAAAGTATAACGAAAAAGTTTTGCATTCATCGTTAATTCAAATTTTGAAATAAAGCTCGAGGTTTTCATACATTACACCATAAATCATTAACATTAATTTCATTTCCTTCACCATTACATCGCGCACTTTATAAGCATGTTGCATGGCTTTGTTTGTATGAAATTACGTCGGTTTGTCCCATTTGTCAAGATTAGTTGGTAATTTTAATGCTTTTATTTAGTTATTGTATAAAAGGGGTTGGTAAACTATATTCAACTCAACATGATGTATAATACGAGTTTTAGCATTAACAAACACCAGCTACACCATTCATTTAATATGTAAGATGAACGAACAGAACACAACGTAAGCTTGAGCAGCTTGAACGTCGAGGTTGTTGTTGAATTTGTTTTTTTTCGTTCAGCAGCGGTACAATTACAAAAAAAAATCCTTTTTAATTTAAAAAATAAAAGAAATCTACAGACGACAAATGCATTTTTGACATGAGTGAAAGGAAGGTCCATGCAGGTTTGTGGCTACCTTTGTCAGATATTAATCATTCGAAATTGCAGGAAATACGACTCAATTGAAAACAATTTCAATTTAATTGCATTTCGTTTTATGTCGGTTCAGAGAATTCGTTTGATGATGTTTCGAAATTAGTCTTTTTATTTGTAAGAGCAGGAACGCATATGAAGTCAGTAACAAATTCCGGTGAAAGTCAAACCAATATTTACCAACTGAACGACATGACAGAGAACTATGAAGCTAAATTTTTGAAAAACTAATTAATGTAAATCCTGGTATAGCTGTTCTCTGAATATGCAAATTGCTAAATGTGAACTGATAGCCGACTGGGTGTGCCAGCTATAACTAAAACAGAATGTAATGGCAAAGCATGAATGTAAGTGGTATAACAACAGTGGTTATTGTGGGTCCGTTTAGTAGTTAAAGCTACAACTGCTATGCTTAATGCCATTTTCGTTATTTTACCTTCAAAACGTCTCATACACATATTTTAAATATGGCTGTGACACGAAGTCACCGCTTTTTCATATTTTTTTTTTTTTTTGATTTGACTGCACAAATTATCAACAGCGTGCACATGCAAACGCCAAATTAATTTAACGGTTGAACGGCTCACTGTCACACCATGTTAAGAGGATGAAAAATGAAATATTGTTTTGTTTGATAAAATGAAATCCTGTTTGCTGATTGATTATTAAGATTATCGACAGGAATTTTACAGCAAAGGTTCAATGAAATCGTATTAAAAGTTCGTTAAACCAAATAATCATTGAGATAACAGATAAATCTATGGCAATCATTATTTTAATTGTTGTGGCCGTTGTCGGACAACCGGCAACCTTTGAATAATTTACAACATTTTTCATACTAATAACGCTAATAACACGAATCGATGCGGATAATAGAATGTTGTCGGTCCGGTATATGTTTGACCTAATCAATGATATCAGATTCATATACAATAGAATATCGAAAATCATATCGACATGGTGTTCTTTGTACAGAAAAAAAAGTTTTTGGTGATGACATAGCAAAGTCACAAACTTTTCTATTTTGTGGTACCGAGCAGATTATAAAGGTGATATACCGATAAGGCGTATAAATGTCGCATTGAAAGTAATAGTAGATTATTAACATAGGAGAGAAAACATTGAAGCTTGCCTAGATTTCCCCATCATCATGGCATCACGTTAGTAAGGGGCCGCTACGCAAGTCCTGACACTAACGAATGTAAAAAAAATCCGTATAGTTCTAAGGGACTTGCGTCACACTCCCACTGCAAGTGGTTTTTGGGGCGATATCAACGCACTCCAAGAACGGCCAAAAGGATTTAAATAATGCCTTTGACACATAATATGAGTGCTGTCTACACGATATTACCAATTTCCATACTATTTGACAGATAAAGTGTCAAGCATATATTCACCGCTCTGCTACTAGCATGAACATAAGAAATATTTGGAGGCTTATGCTATCTTAAAAGGCGTTGCATTTCTTTCGTAAAAACAGGTGTCATGATTCGCATTTATCTTTAAAATTTGGAGGCTATTTTGATAGAATGCAGCATTGATAGAATGAGTGTTTGAGCTAGTAGCAGTGCTAGTATTGTGTAGAAGAATGTGGCAAAGCTATAGGAGGCATCCTCGACGCACTAGTGCAAAATATTCATGTAAATTCAGTTTTTTATGTTTTAGCTACTGCGTTACGGACATTCCATACAAAATAAGAGTCCAAATATGACAGTTAATAAAATCTGTATCTTTGCCTGTTCGTGGAGTGCGTTGGCGATATGTCAATACTCTACTTGCATAAGTGAAAAAAAGGAAAGTTTCCTAAGGAAACAGACGGAGGAAAATTTCAAATATTGTCAATTTTCCCTCTTCCTCAAATACACTTTAAATGTTCGAGATTCGAGCATACGAGATTCTTTTTTGTGTTATTTTATCCTCAGCAAGGATTCAAAAAGCACAACTCCCTTACATAATCCCAAATTAAGTTAAGGAAGTTCGTTGTGCCTACCACCAGTTTCAGTTAGAAAAGTTACGGAGCGATGTATAACATAAAAGTGAATACAATAATGTAATTGCATGATTTCATTGCGAGTCTGAGTATCTGAGGATGTTTTTGAATCGGTCATTTGGGTCATGTTTTATATATAAATTTATGCGGGGAGTGTCTTGAATTTTAATGTCTGTAACATTTTATGCATCCCCTTTTAAGTTGTCATTGTAATGAAGTGCTTAACTTCTCGAAAGCTTTTGTTTAGTCACGGTGTATGCAATATTCAATTAAAAAATCCATCTAACTAACATCGAACAGTAAAATTAAATGCTAACTTTTTTGAAAGGGTCGAGTATCTATAGTATAGCACCATCAACATGTGCGCATTAAATTGGTTTATAGAGTGGACAGTGAGCCGAAAAAAGTAACCAGTGGCGGCGCACAGCTCATAAAATAGGCCGGCAGTTAGCAATCCGTTAAATATCTACGCCACATTGTACAAGATACATTTTTTCAGTGCTGATTAGGTGAATGAATTGTTTCCTAGAATTCTTGTTTCGCAAAGTAATTTGTCCATTTTATAAATAACTTGACGAATGTCACTTGCTTATGAAATAGTTTAAGATCATCTTCAAGATACGGTACTTTCAGACGTAAGACTCACTTGAGTTTCGTTAAATGTTTCGTTCATTCATTTATTTGTATGAAATTTTTTAACCTGGACGGCATTTCAAACGGCCTTGAAGATGATCTATTACAGAACCTAGATAGTTTACGGTCGTATACAAATGACTTGCCGCTATTTTCATGAATTTATGACTCCTGTCGCACTGCGTCACGCAAAAATTCACCCAACTTTGTTATAGTCACGTATTCTAGAATAACCGTGCTACATCCAGAAGTGACGTTTTTTATTCGTTGTTTTGAATAATCAACTTGAAAAATTTAATTTAGAAAAATCAAATGCAAGATTTTCTCTAAACTTCAGTCAGTCCTTACTTTTACAGTTAATAGATTTAGAAATGGTAGATTACGTCCTTGTTTGAATGACGTGAATGGAGCGTATAGTATAGAACAATAAGTTGACGAGATTATAATATATTTCGCACGCAAATACTTCCTGTGCATTTGACATTTCCTGTGATATAATTTCTATTGGGAATCGACATATTTAATTGGAATATGAAATTCAATTAAACTATTGAAATGCAACACGTTGAGCTACACGTTGTTACATTGTTGAAGCGCTGCATGTGCCAATCTTTTCAAACATTTTGCTGCATTTGTTGCATGTATTTGAAATATGGTATTGTTCGATGAAGAACGCAAACAAATCACTCTTACTAACGAAAACGCAATACACGATCCGTTGAAGCAAATAAAATTTCACTGGAATAAGGTAATAATAAGGCTTTCAACGTACAGAAAAGGTGCAATTTCTTCCACATTTTTTATTAAAGTTGAAGTCATTCCTTTTTATAATAATTTGCTAGCCTCCTCGCAGCACTTTTTGCAGTCACGACGGAAAAGTGGAAAAACCAATGAAGTCGAAAATTGAAAAGGTATGATAATACCCTAGCCGTGAATAATAGTAGATTTTAGAGTGTTCACTGTACGTTTTCTCTGAAAACAGAAACGAAAGGGGAAAAAATGGGAAAAGACTAAAAGTACTCGAACGATTTTACAAATAAATTGAGTGTGAATTTGTCGACTCTCTGCAATACACTACACGTACCTACTCACACACAATGTAGGCACGTGATAGAAAGCAATATTCACCTAAAAGTTATCAATATTTCAACTATTTGTTCTGAATGCGGAAAACTTTCTGTTTCAATTCGATAAGAAAAATAGTTATTTGTTCAACAAGTGAAGAAAAGGTGGAAATTGCATTTCGAGGTTGCTCAACGTTTTTCACAACAATGGCTTCCGAAGCTTCAGAGGATTATTTGCTTCCCTGAATCGCGAAATAGTATTTTTGTTACAAATGAGGAATATTTGAATTTTTTAGGACTAGTCGAAGGCTTGGCTTAACGAGGCGAAACCAACTTTGAAAATAGCTCCTCATGTCGTCAAGCCGGTACCGCCATATTGTAGCATGTAGAGCCGATGCCGCTGAAATCTGATTTTGATCATTTAAAATTAATTTACATTTCGATTTCACTAAAACAAGCTGATTTGAGTTTGATCCGACAGGGACGAATTGAGTGGATTTTCGTAAATTTTTTTCGTCAAGCTTCGAAAGTGGCCTTAGCACAATGAAAATAATGGTTGATCTGAACAAATTTCACATATTGCTTTTTTTGTTCAAAGTTCAACGGATTGTAAAGCTAGACGACGTTTAATTCTCCTTTCTATTTTTTTGCTAAGTCTATTTCGTTCTTCGGATAATCCAACTCAATACTTAAAATCTCACTTTTTACATGATTTCCTTTTGAATTCGCGACAGACTGTATGTACACAATTTAGAGTAGAAACCGTAGAAACCTTGTCATTATCCCAGAAGTGGAATAAGATCCACAGAGAAAGTTCACCATTTTCAATAGACACAGTCAATACTCAATTGATTTAATATTGTCAACCATTATTTTTAAATGCAGCACAATCCTCACCGAATGTACACGTAACGATGAACGTATTATATTTATTTTTAGTTGTGAAAAGTGTACCTACTTTACATTTGAAAAAGAAAAATCTTTTAAGAAATATTTTTCTCTTTCAATTTGAGAGTGATTGCGATGAATAAAAGTTTCTTTGCATTTTATTTATAGGTTTTGTGTACCATATATATACGCGAAACGAGTATTTATTCGAAATAAACGTGACAGCAATTTATCGAAACATGTAGCATCTGCTAAACGTATAATGCATTGAATGTATTACCGAGTTGAAGAAGAAAGTTTTCGATAATTAGGAATAAAAGGAAAATTTAATACCAACTTCATTTCTTGTTTCAAACATCTCAGAGTCTGAGACTCAGACTGTGTTATATCCGATTTTAAATCGATCCACTCGTATTTATGTCCGCTACTGAATATTCGAACGTACGCTACGAAACAAAGAACAATGTTTTAAGGTGGCTTCACATTCATTCGTTTTGCCTCCGTGTACGTGACAGTTGTCAATATTGTCTGAAATGCCAACTGTCATTACAAAAAGGAATGAAAGCGGATGACGGTGAATTTAGACTTAATTTCAAGACTTATTTGTTGGAAAGTTGCATTTTGTCCGGAAACAGGATTTAGTACTGCTCTTTTAAAGGCATTTATAAATTACGCACGGAAATAAGGAAGGGGGTCACAAATTTACCTCATTATATGAGAAAAACGCGTGCGTAACGGGAAGAGGGGGTCAAAAATCGACCGAACATCGCGTGCGTAATTTACGAATGACTGCTTACGTACGCATGTGTGTGAAGCCTAGAAAAATTATACCTAGACTGGTATTTCGTGCGATAAATGTGTCTCTGACATCAGTTTTGATAGTTCAATTTGTCCACATACCATTCGTACTTCATGTTAGAGCCACATATTTTACGTAATTTTGTTTGAAACTTCCGGCACAGTTACTCTTAGGTGTGAATTTTCTGTGAAAAAACCTTCGAATTTCAAGCCTCTGACTTTTTTGCTTGTACAGTTGCTCTTCCGCTACATTTCGTAAAAGGGATAGTAGTGAGAAATATCTAACTACAAGGATAGAAACAGACACTTTTTTTTCAAAAATTTGTTAATTTGTTTTGATCTGTTTGTAAAACAGAGCGAGAGTCCAAAAATGTTGATTTATCAGGGATTTTGATCTGTTTGTAGTTTTGAGATAAACTTCAACACAGAGATCTAAATAATGAGTGGATGATAATGTCCTTTTATCTTACAACAACTTGTATGATTTAGAAGTATGATGTTACCTGTCACTGACGGTTACTTCATTTGATCGAAGATTTTCAGAGATTGATTTCAGAAATCTTTTACTTCATTTGTTTTGAACATGCTTTTTGCTATATAAGACCTCTTTAGTCAGAGCTTGTCGTTTATTCTTGCTGTCGTTGTTCATAACAGATAGCAGCCGTCTGTAACAGGTCAATCTTCAAACGTTTATATTAATTATTTGTTATCGGGATGACTGGTTGTTACAGTTGGTACTTCAGCCTGTACTGGGAAAGTAGTGAAAAAGTTTCTGTACACACTGACAATAATGTTTCGAAAAACTCACCTGTAGCAGGTAACTTTGTTTCCAGGTAATCTACATTATCTGCCGCAGCTGTACTTTTTGTATGGGGCGCTACAGCTGTGGCAGCTATTGTAGATTATCTGGAGACAGAATTACCTGCAACAGCTGACTTTTTCGAAACTTTTTTGTCAGTGCAGGGAAAGAATTTCGGTGGTTTGAAATATTGAGTTTTTTCCGCTACTTCACACACATTGAGTCAATGAAAACTTTGTGAAACATCTACAATTTTTCGTATCGCTTGATACGCTTGTGATTCGACCTGAAAAATAATAATCTAACCTGACCGGGCAGGTTTTCATGTTATCTGATTTTCTGGTTTTTTACGTAAAATTTCTCCATCAAAATGTAAGATTTTTTATTAAATTTTACCTCATTCAAGTCAGTGTAGATCAGGTCACATCATGTCAACGGTAAATCAGGTAATTTTAATGAGAAACCTGACCTTTTCAGGTTGACTTTCTCAGGTACACAAAATTATTATTTTTTATATGAGTCTGGTAACTATTTTAACGAAAAATCTAAGAAATACCTACAGCGATATTCAATTGCATAAGATACAGCGAAATAACATTTCAAGTAATACATTTTCCCTAATGGACTTTTGAATTAGAATGTAAACTTACCTTTGCTCATGAGTTTAACACTCATTAAAGAAATACATTTCTCTGCAGTTCTCTGTTCTTGTTTTTTTTAACATTCTTGGCACTCGGTACACAGCGAATAGGCAGTCTTGCTCCAGAAAAACTGTAGAAGTGGAAAGAAAATTTCCTCAACAACGTCAAGTGATAAAAATCAGAAAATATGTGTGTGAGTTTGCATATTAATGGTTCTAAAACCTCTTGAATTTCAGCTTCGTTATAAAGGGAGTCACTTTTCCCCCGTATCTATTACTTTAGCTACATCAGTCATCACACACAAACTTCATCATATTCCATTTTCCATACAACATTATTGCTTTGCGCGAGTAGAATAATTTAATTAAATATTCATAACCGCATTGGCATGACATTATTCCATAAATATAAAATAATAGACAAAATCGTATACAGCATTCACTGGTTCATATCAAAACGAAATGCTGCGTTGTATATGGAATGTATATATATTTGCGCGTCCTATGAACTTGGATTAACGAACAGGCAACGCATTTGCAAAAATCACGTTTCAAAAAAAAAATCGGTTTTTGCTGCCCATCAACCATAAAAGATTTTGTCACATGCAGGTCAACAGGAAAACATCACCAGATCGTTCCAAATTTATACTTACAGAAAACACACAATTTCAACACATTTATTTGTGCACGTAAAAATGCACCAAGCATAGGATTTTGTTTATCTGGCGTTTGGCTCGTGCTGGAAACCTCTCATTCGCTAAAAAAGCACTTTAACATACGGCAGGAAAAATACTTTTGTCTGTCTAGAACGGTAATCTCGCATTTCTCCATCTATTGCAAAACTTTTTATTTCGATGGTCTGTTCTTGGCCTCTGTGTAAGAGCGATTTTTGTGGCCAAAGCGAAGCGAGAGCTGCATTTGCGCTCGAGTTGGAATTTCCTTTTTTTCTCCCAGAAGTAAACGTTTTTCATAAGTGCTAGATGTGATTAACCGGGTTTCTCTTTAAACTTTAAATCACCGTACCCTTTTTGTAAAGATAAACAAAGTGTCAGTTCAAGTGAGAAAAATTCTACTTTCTCCCACAGGAGAGAAAGTTGTGTACTTTTCTCACTAGAAATGTTCCATATGAAAGAGTATAGACTACATCCTTGTTTGGAACTTTTTATGTTGCCAAGCGTGACGGTTTAACTTCGTCTCGAGCTGCAATCACACAAGGCAAAATACAAAGTTCCAAACAATTACGCAAATTATGTTACTCAGACCCGGGACATTATAACGTTCATGTCAGTGAAGTAATAATTCATTTCCCGATGGTTTAGTGAGAAAAATGTTTATTTTGGCGAATTGGACTTTGGACCTCACCTCTGCTCGGTACTTAATTTCTTAATCTTCAAAATAAACGTTATGGACATATGTTCATAATCTACTTCAATTCACAGGACTACGGCCACAAACTTTCCACTCGTCAAACCTAAAATTTTGAAGTGGGTTCGTGGCTCTCCATTTTATTTATCGAATATGCTATTGGCACCGGGTGCCAATAGTCTCTTAAAAATACTGTGGCTAATGGCACCGGGTGCCAATAGTCTCTTTACTATACTGTGGCTAATGGCACCAGGTGTCAATAGTCTCTTTACTATCCTAATGCTAATCGCACCCGGTGCCATTAGCCACAGTATTATAAAGAGATTATTGGTAAAAGGGTGAATTCCTCAGGATCGAACAATCCGACTTTACGTTAAATTTCGTAAAAAGATGAATTCCCTAGGACTGTGCTCAAAACAAGTTTAATTTTCAAAATATCCAGATTTTTTGTTCAAATTTTATTTTTTCTGGGTGCCAATAGTCTCTTATAATACTGTGGCTAATGGCACCGGGTGCGATTAGCATTAGTATAATAAAGAGACTATTGGCACCCGATGCCATTAGCCACAGTATTATAAAGAGACTATTGGCACCTGGTGCTAATAGTCTCTTCCTTTATTTATTGGCTGAAATCAAGTATTTCAGCTTATGTTAGCGTACATTACTTATTCAATGGAAGTGGTGCTTTTCGAAGCCAACGCAAGGTCGATAGACATAAGAAGCATCATATCTATCATTTGGTTCATTAAGCAGTTAGATGAGGTCATCTTTATCTCGGAACGACTATCTTCACACAATATCTAACATTTCTTTTCACAAATTTCGGTAAATTTCACATTTCCTAACAACTCTTAACTTGACAATTGTCACCTCAAAAATTACGAAGTACTCTTAGCATCAACGTAACTGTCAAGTTACGAATTCTTAAATTCACTAGGATTGACGCCCTGGTGACCCGAATTATCTTTACCTTTGTCTCTTTCTTGAGTTAGAACCTCATAACCTTGAGAACCTCATAACCTTGAGAGCCTCATAACCTTGAGAACCTCATAACCTTGAGAACCTCATAACCTTGAGACCCTTCAGTTAGGGATAATAATGAATTTTTTCGGAATGGGCTATGAAGGTCCTTTTATTTTGATCTTATGAACGAAAGAGTACAAACTAATTTTGTGTATGATTAACACCAAAAATTCCACACACAAAAATTTGTTAAATTGGTGCAAGCATGCTGTGCGCTTAATTGGATGCAATAGACTAAATAAACGGATGAGAATTAATGAGTTCGTCACTTACAGCCACAACATGATGGACCACCCATAACGAACACTAATTTTAATTAACAATTCCGCAAAATGCAATTCCATTGCCAAAAACACATTTTAAACGAATTGACTTCCATAATGCGGTTGTAACGTTGAAATTGAGTTAATTAGTGATTTAAGAAGAAAAAAAAATTTTGCGGGAAACTGTGTGCAAAACAAAATTGCGATTAAGTTTTTTTTAGTTTAAATTTATCCGCAAAGTTTTGTATAATCAGCATTTCTTTCCGTCATAATCCATCTGTTAAGTAAACTTGAAGTGTTTAAACAAAACGGTGCTACTACGGGCGCAGCACAGTTGAATACACTTAAGTGCTTTTAGTAGTTTCCACAAAAATTGTACTGTTTCCCGAACTATGGACGTGAAGTCTCTCTCAATTATTTAAAACGCTGAAGACTCACAAAAAAGACACTGCAAAAATATCCTCATCAATAATCTCATTCGAGATTTATTGCTAATTGAATTCAATTTATGGATCAATGAAATTTTGCTTAACAAGCAATAAAACTTGTTTTCATAATTGAACCGACTCTTTTTTTGATGTTGTTGCAAAAGATTTAATTCTGAATTCGCTCTCGTATTCAATGTTTCGCTGCAGAGACTTGATTTGAAAATTTTAACATTATTTTTTTCCAAATGTAAAACGACGTTAACGACACAAAGAATTCAATAAAAAGTGTAATAACGTTTTTTCCCCTCATATATAAAAGCAGAAAGATCTACGAGAGTGCACCATATGCGTTACGCTACTATCCAATGCCATACGAAACAAAGTCATGTATAATACAGTCGAATATGAAAACGCCAAATGTTACCTGTTACGTTCATAAAAACTCTCTTTTTCGAGTTAAAATAAATTCCATTCCCATTAGCAATCTCGGTTCAGAATATGCTTTTTTTCACATTACAAAAAAGCGATTTTGTGCACACAGACCTTTTTAAAAATGTTAGCAAACAAACTCCTTTCAGAACCGCATAATAAAAAGAGTTTTCATTGACTGATGAGCTTGGGTCATGGGTATGTTATTCATTTCGCTTCTAAATCAATTAGCGACAAACAAAACTTTGTCATTCCGCATGATCTACACAAAGCTTTGAATGTAGAGTGGATTTTGACATCGGACTTTTAGATTTTGCAAAATTGTAAATTTGTTTTACGTTTACTTGAGTTTTATATCTCCGGTATCCATAGCGACCGACGATTCAAAAATGTGTGTATCGTGGGTATTGAATTAGTGGCAACTAAATTAACTGGAAAAATTCGATTCATAAAAGTACATGAGCTACTACGAGCCAGGAGCGCTATTACGTTGTGAGATTTCTATAATCTAAAAATCTTCACTTTTACTTTCGGTTTTGCTATTCTACCGTCACTTCGCTATTTCAAGCAAGATGTCGTTGCAATAGGTGTCAGATTTTAGTCAATTAAAGTTCCTACGTATAACGCTAAATCTCAGGACTTTACTGTTAGTATTTCAATCTGTCCAATATTTACTAAGCGATAAGAGTTTAAAAATATTTCAGTATTTCAATAGATTGAAATACTGATTACTGTTCCGCAGTCCTGAGTCCTGAGATCACGCTGACATTACATTTACAAAATCCGTCGAATAAAAATTTATTTTATTTTTCTGTTGCCAAATTGTGCTGACACATCCTGCTTGAAGTAGCGAAGCGACGCGACGGTAGAATAGAGAAGAGTTTCGGATATAGAAAATAGAAAACTGTAATAGCTCTCCAGAGACGCTGCATCCTGTATAATCAATTTTACGTCGTTCTTTCTTCTACTCTTTTTTTTGCGAAATGAAAACAAACACAATGAATTTTTAATGATATATAATTGCACAAAAGCACAGAAGTTACGAAACCCTTTCCGCCAGTTCCACCCCGTCGTGTAGTGCATATGGTTCTGACCTATATAACCGAAAGTTATTTGTGTTAAAAAATTTAGATTATCAAACTGGGATGATTCCACATGGAGTTTTTGTAACGATTTTGTAACGTCGTCGTAAAGCGTCGTAAAGTTTCCTCAAGCGTCATAATTTGGGTAGTTACAGTATGCTTGGTGGCTGTAAAATGATGTACAGTTTGTTCATGTCATTTTTACACAGTTTTAGATATGTCAGAGTTTTAAATGTACCCAGTCAATTAAGTTCTTCCCAAATTATGAATTTTTGGCGCAAAATTTAAAATTTCTCGCGAATTCAAATATTGCGCAATTTGGGAAGAACTTAATTGACTGGGTACATTAAAAACTCTGACATATCGACAATCTTTAGAAACTGAGTAAAAATGAAATGAGCAATATGTATACCTTGAATAATGACTCGCATGACGCAACCCAAATACAATTAATTTGTTGGCATATATGTTTAGCCTGACTTTAGGCGGGACTCGAGGCGGGATATCAATTAAGCACCTACCTTTACTCAGATAGAATTTGCATACTTCAAGGCGTGGTTCTGAAGTCACGTTAAGCCGATGGTCCAGACAGCACTTGTTGAAAGTCTCTAAAAGAACAAATCAAATAATATTTCATTATCACATTACTACTGCTACTCTAGGTCAGGTAGCTCAATCGGTAGAGCATAGGACTCACACCCAAGAGGTCCCGGGTTCGACTCCCGGTGCAACAATGCTTGCCTGGTTTTATTCTAATCACTTGTTGATTAATCACTCGCTATTAGTTATCTAATGGCTGTACGACCGTAACAAAGTCGCAAGTTTCAAGAAATCCAATATTCGATTTCTTCGTAACCATCACGCCATATTGACATAATGCCAATGACACCAGTTCACAATATACTGTAGGATAAGCGCCATCTATGAGCGACTAGTCGCTCATTGGGAAAATGTATGAGTCATTAGTGATGGTTGTGGTCTTAGCATACCACTCGTGGCTTAGAGAATTCACAACGTATGGGACGTTTACACGGTCGATTTGTGAACTATATGAGTCGGGAGAGATATGATGAAAAACTCACAATTCATATGATCAAGTGACTTGTGCATTAGCACAACAGGCCCACTAGAGGCTTAGGTACTGGGCTAACCCCCTTCCCATACAATCCAATCCAATCCAATCCACTACTGCTACTATACTACTGGCAAGTGAGGTCACTTAAAACACATGCCAACTTGAGCAATGATGAAATGCCTCTTCAACATTAAAAGCTTTTTAAACGGAACGATTCGGCTGGTTCATAAGAATCTGCGGTTTTCTGAAAAGCGTAAATTTTCTAATAAAATCCTGAATAAAATGCTTAATGCATTGTCAATTCATCATTCACATTTTCAACTGCATTTAACGTCGTTCATTATAAACAGCATATTATATAGCCGTAATCCAGCCAACGTCAAACTTTACTTCTTTCCGCAATATTTTTAATAAAGTTTCGGTACATTTCACCATTATATACATTAAGATGCTATGGTCGTACATATCGATGTTCACTAGAAGTGTTCATTGCATTTAATGATTCCACACACATTCATTCCAATTCAAAAGTTTGGTATTGCTTCCGCATTTAATATAATAATATAAAATATTTGCTAAACTTTTAGGTCGACTAGAAATTAGAATGAAAAATACCCCAATGAATATCTGGATAATATTTTTCTCCGTTGGGGGATTTTCAACTATACTCTAACCATATTTATGTTTAAAACGTGAAACCGAGAGCTTCGCTTACCACATAAAATAAATTATACCATCACCAAACCATTTTATTTTAAAATGGGGATATTTATTTTATAATTCCAAAGTGAACTGCTGGTGGCTGTTTGGTTTATTGAACTAACTGCGTGATTTTAATAATAAAACTTTTATTCCGATTTGGATGGTAATGTAATTCCGGATTTTTTATTTTTTGTCGTAATGTGAAATTGATATTGAAGGTAAAATGTTGCGGTTCGGCGATGATTCACTCAATTTTCCAGCTCTACTCAGGGCCTATTTTAGAGATTTTGTTGAAAATTTTCTACAGTCAGAGACAGTGAAATTTCAGCATGAAGTTGCTTCAGCTGTTTTTTAGCTGATTCACACATACAATCAAAACTGTTTATAAACCATATAGAGAGTTTCTGAAAAACAGCTGAAGCAAATTCATGCTGAAGTTTCTTTGCATCTAACTGTAAATTGACTCTAACAAATGTTCGTCCTTGTTTGACTTCAATAGATCATGGCGCTGCGTTAGTAAGGTTCTGTTTCCACAATATAATTTCGAATCTTAATTTAGGGACAGACTATATTACATCAACCTTTCAACTTTCTCCCCGTATGTCCCCAAACTTAGATAATTAGAGTCAATACGTCGAAATCGATTGAGTTTTGGTCGATGTATTGCATTTTAAAGTGGTGCAATTTGTATGAAAATGTTCAAATTATTTCAGAACTATTTTGAAATTTTGATGAAATTTTGGGAGTAGTTCCAAGCGCATTCTAAGACATTTGGTTGAAACAAATTTGGGTCTAAAATTTAATGATCTCTTTGCGAGCTATGGCTCTTGAAAGTTAACATATGGTTTGTTAGTATAATTGGGTAGGAAAAATTCGCTAGTACCTGAGTTGTGCATACCCACATTGAAAGAAAGTTGCCATATACGCTTCATACATTTACATAAATATAGCCAGTATACAGCCACAATAGTTATATACAGCCATATATAGCTATATGAAGTTGTATATGAATTGTATATGGTCGGTATATAGTTATCGTTGCTCTAGCCTGCTTTGTTGTATATACTTAATATAGCTATATGTCGTAGCGGCTATATTTATAGCCAGTATATGGTTAGCTCCTACCGTCGCCAATAGGTTTGTTCCAAATAACTGTAAACGCGAACTTTGACAACCCGAACCACGACGATTTCACAGACGACATAACCTTTTTTTTGCAAAAATTTTGAGGCGCTGTATACTTATAGCGACAGCTAGGCATGTTCGATAATTCATTCGATTGATAAAATATCGATTATTTCTTGGAGATCGATTATCAATATTTTTCAAAAGTCAATATCAATCGAACGTTTTATCGATAATCGATATTTGATTGTTGATAATCGGATAAGTATCGATAAAAAGGATTAAGATGAAATTGTTTTAGTAAATTAAAGCCGGCCAAAGCTTACCTCCACTGGCTCTTTAAGGTTGTTTTCTATCCAAATTAGTTTGTTTGGGTGTCAATCTAATATTTTTGTTAAAAAACGGATGGTTCCGAGCTTCAGTAATTGACAAATATCAATCGAATGTTTTATCGACAATCGATAATTAATTGTTGATAATCGATTATTGTCTTTGAATATCGAATATCGATAAAACATTCGATTGATATTGTATCGATTATTTTGAAATTTTATCATCGATTGATGATATTTTTTAGTGAACATGCCTAGCGACAGCTTTCAAAAAAATTTACGTATTGAAGCTGCTTGGCGCTAATTTCGGCAGCTACTTTTTCATGAGAAATTGTTTAGGTTATGTTGTCTATGGATGAAATTTGACAATTCGTATGGCCTTGGAACAGACATATAGTAATAGTACTCACATATATAGACACATGTTAACGACCATTCAGCTCACCTCTGGAAAAAGGAAAGAGTGATGGCTTTCATGTTCTACTTACAAAAAGTATTGATATCAGAAGCTGCGATACGCAAAAATTGTACTTTACAACTGATTGCTGATCTTGAATCGCCTCAATAACTGTTAGTTTAAGTTAAATAATGCCAGATGCTCGTCATATGTGAATAGCTTTATTTGAAGACGAGGTTCATGTCAGCGGTGAAAGTGGAACGAGTAGAACGATAAGACCAATTTCTTTTGTGAATTCTAAGTTAAAACATCGAGATCGTCTGATACGAATCTGAATGATTTTCGATGGCCCATTCCGAAGTTGTTCGACCTCCAGTTTCCAAGTAGTATAAACAAAATGAAAAGTGACACATTACCTTAATTAGCTTTTTTGGTGGAATTACATTACATATTGTTCCAAAAAGTATTAAACGAACAGAATAATTAATTTTCGAATAGACCGAAATGGCTTACTGGTTTCACATTTTTGGTAGCGAACCTTGTAACGAACGAGTTGAAACATAGTTTACGCGCTTGAGGGCAGAAATAGGAAAACATCAGCAACAAGCGCTAACAGCGGAGCACACAATGATTATGGAATAATATTTTCTTTCATAAAAATAATAACGTGTATATTTCTAGTATGTCCCCAGGTCCTGTTTCCATTTATAAATTGAAACATGCGGTGGGCCTGTTAAAACCTAGTGAGATCTTGTTTTGAATATTTGATTGCCTTTTCACAATTCGAATATTGGACATTTGGATGGAGTTCAAATAAGTGAATTATCCAACCATCAAATTGGTAGCCAACTATCAATAGTTTGTTGTGTCCAGCCTGGAATTTTGCTTGGACTTTGTGTAATGCAGGCCATACCTTGCTTAAAAACTTCCCTTTTTTTCTTTTATTAAATTTTTTTGATATTTGGCAGAGAGAAGCTTTACATTATTTTCATGAGTGCGTACAGTAATGTCTGGTGAAGTTCACCGTGAAAATTTTGACAGGTCTACCCATATAATTTATATGAGTAGACTTGTCAAAATTCACTGGTTAAACTTAACGAAGAATTACTGTACGAGCTCCTTGTAAACGTCAGACATGATCCAGTTGTCAAACATGTCGCATAAATTGAACGACCGATTTGCAGGCAGTTAACGTGAATTGATTGAGGTTAATGACAACTTAACGAAGACTAAAGTGGGGTTACGTTGACGAGTACAGTATAATGAAATGTTGTATAGGTTTTTTCCAACCGTAAGCCCAAACTTGGACCACACGAACGGCAACCATTTCATTCACAGCAGCATAACCTACACGATTTTAAAATGTTTTGTATGGCCTTGGTGCGTACAGTAATGTCCGGTCTACACGAAAAGTAGAAAAAGTCACATAAGTCAAATTGTCATGTTCATTCATGTTATACATGTTCACTTTTTGAAGTCAGACATTTTCCCTGGAGCTCGTACAATAATATTCGATTAAGTTCACTGCGAAAATTTTGAAAGGTCTACCCATATAATTTAACTTGTCAACATTCACCGGTTAAACTTAACGAATAGTTATACTGGGAATCGTTCAGGAACTAAAAACTCGTTACCCAAAGTGAAGATTTTGACATATTTTATATGAATGAAGTGTCAAAATCCTCACCAGTGAAACTTAACGAAGAGTTGCTGAACGAGCTCCTGGCGAGCTACAGCTGTCAGACATGCCGAATGAATTGAACGAAGAATTTTCATACAGTTAATGCCAATCGATTTAGATTAAGGACTACTTAACGAAAACTTATGTGGGGTTAAGTTTGCGAGTACCGTGTATTGACCATGTACAAAAAGGCCAACTGTCACATATTTCAGTGTCAAAATGCTTTTGTTCTCGCTTTGTTCTGGATACAACTCGCGAAATGGCCTAGATATACCGTCCACAACAGATCCGTAAATTTCTACAGCATGTATGTATGTAAGTGCATCGGGTGTATATGAATCGTTTGATGAGTCTTGAAATGAACTAAATTTAGCAAAATTAATTAACTGTTGAATCTATGCGGATGCGGATGAATTACAAGTTATAGTAATTGTATGATGAAAAAGTCATATCCTGTTACTATACCGTATATACTAAAATTAATTTCTATAAAAGAGAATGAGAAAAAGAGTGTGGGATGAAATGCGGAAAAAACACATTTTCACGAAATTTTTCCATTTCATTCGTTCCAATAAAAAACTGATATTTCCATAATCATCTTAATTATCAGTGGATTAATGAAGGAAAATGATGACGTTGAGTTTTTGTTTTTAACGATAACAAAAACGTTTTTTTATGAAATGTAAAAAAATAGATGAAGATGACTCAAACCGAACATTTTTCTTTTTACAAAATTTACTTAATTAAGATGTAGCTGGTGCTGTATAAAAGCCGGAGCTTTTACCATCGTTTTTTTTGTCTACCAAAACAACGTTACATAAGGCTATATAGTTACTCCTAACATTTGTCCAAGGAAATGTAAGTCAAAGCTTTTTCTGCATCTTTTATGTCCCAAGTAAAGAAACAATTCCTGACACCAATGAACCACTCGTTGTAAATGCCATTACAAAAAAAACCGCTTTTAATAAAGACTGTACGAACGATATCATTCAACGTTGTTTTTGTCCTTAGTGCCATTGTATTCGATATAGTCACAGATCCTTTTTGTGCTACTTTTGTGAAACAATTGATATTATCGCTGAGATGAATAAAAAGTCTGTTAAAAAAACATCATAACGCTCTCGTCGTGTAAAAAGTGATAATCCGGTGAAAGTAAAAAAACGTGACCTCTCGAAATATTGCAAATAACAGACAATGTGACAAAGGAAGGAAAAAGTGATAATACAAAAGAAGTTGAAAAAAAAACTTTGAAATAAAACCAAATTAAAACGAATATCTTAATTATAAAACAGTTCTCGTCGTACGTTGGCATTATCCTGTCGCATATACAATACACACATAATACAAAGCTGCCCTAAATATGTATCTAGTTGAAGAAGGAATCACGTGATAAGGAACACGTTTTTGGAGGGATGTAACGACTTAAGCTATCCGAGATAATAAAGGATTCATTTATTTAATTTATCTTTAGGATTTGTGTTAAATTGACGAAAATTAATGATTATATGGTTTGACTTGTCTCCTCAAAACCATGTCTTGTGGGTTTAATGGGTGAATGTTTGATAGTTGTCATCGTGATGAAAGTTTTTTTTGTTGCTGCTGAAAACCACTCTACTCTACGATATAATATCGTGTGTATAGTATTCCGGGCACAACGTTCATTCATAATGCCAAAATGTGAAAGGAGTATTTAGAGATAATTATGTCATTATACCAAGGGTTTATGGATAATGACTTTTTGTTTTGGTTATTTATGTCTTGTGATAATTTATATTCATGTTTGATGGATATACATCCGGGGAAAGATTCAAGTAGAGAAGCTAAACTTCAGTGCAAAACATTCACCTTTAATGAGAACTAAGACAGAGGTAACTTTGTTTTTCAGAAATTGTTGTTATATTTTTAGGTACGGTGCCGATTCCATCTTCTGATAATACTAGGCCCCATCTTTTGGATGGGTCAGATCCCTTGACTGACGGACTAATTTTCTCAAGAAGATTTTTGTAATCCGAGCAAAAAAAAGCACTCTAAAAGTTATATAAAAGTACAAGGGTATGCGTCCAGTAGCAAAGTTTAGCTTAGAGATTCTTATTCCCTTTACTTAAATACCACAGATTCTCAATCCACATAAAAAAACTTCAAAATGGCTCATTCGTGTTTTCAGTACTTAAGAGTCATCGATGAAAAGTATACATTTGGGTGATTTTTAAATACTGTCTTTTGATGATATCTTTCCACCAGAATCATTTTTCAAGTATGTACGACTGCAATAACGACCATGAATTGTTAGCTTTCAACATAAAATAGATTAGGTTGTAGCAATACTCTCTATAGCAACCAAACTCGCAATTCTCTGTGTCAAATTCACATCTTATTTCTTTGTGTTTTACAAACACTATTCTACATTTTGACTAACTACGCTGTAATTTACATGTAAAGGCTACTTGATTCTTTTACCACCTTAATAAAAGTAGTTTGTTTGCTAGAGAGGGTATTGGTTGTAGCAGTTTGACCAACCATGAGAAAACTAAGCAGTTTATGAAAATTTCGTTACAAGCTCACTTTTTTTAGAGCTGGTAAAGTTTTTTTTTATAAAAACATATGGAAGAATGAGACCATGTTTTGACACCTTTTATTGGTATGCTATAGTACAATGGTAACTTATATGTTAATTTATTACTATTGATGACAATTTTTCCAACTGTCTCTCTGTGAGAGACACCCAGCCGAACGTGTGCGAGTTTTTCCATTATATTGATTAATACTACAATTTTAGCTAACCACCGATGCCTCTTAAGTTTTATTGTCTGCTAACAGGCCCTGGAAAGGGGCAAATTTCTCGCTTACCTCTTAAATAAAAATGGAACTATTTGTATTTGTATTTGTATTTGTATTTATTTCGACAAACTAACAGGCCACGTTGCCTAATAACAAGTTCATCTTAAATTAAGTTTATAATAGGATTGGTTACAAAAATCATAATTATTTTCATCGGCTTTTAGGTTATGTTTTTTAATTTCAGCTTTGATAGGATATAGTTATAGGATTATTTTTAGACTTTCAAGTTTTAGTTAGAATAATTCAAAATTAGAATCGGAATAATTTTATAGAATCATAATGTCACAGACAACAACATCACTCGTATTTCATCAAGTCTTCCACCTTTGACAAAATATGAAATTCTTTGTCACTTTTCTGATGATAAACACAAATTTGTCCATCGTATGAATAGGCTGCCGCAATCTTACCATCTTTCTTTAGCTTTTTCGCACGCCGTAACAGGTCCAGATTATGTTTGGTTAAGTTTTCATTGATGAAAATCCGGTCCTCAATACCATATCCAATGTGCGACAATTTCAGGGCATTGGATTTGGTGAATGTGAAATATTTTGCATGGAACAAGCGTCGGCTGCGAGGATTATTGAACTTCACTACAACTGGCATTGATATGACTCCACCATTATCTTGTGTGTTCGACCTTGGTGTTTGTTTCAGCCGCAGAATACTTTGAATTGATCGATCATCTTCAAAATTTATCACTCGACTAATTTTAGTGATCACTGTTTGAAGATTTTCATCATCTGCTAATGGAATCCCCTTGATAATCAAATCCACCGTTTTTTCTCGATTGGCACTCGCTTCGCTCTGGCCGCAAAGTTCACACTCGTCCAAACTTTAATTTTTTTTCTTATCATAGATACCAAGATATTACACAAAAACTTTTTTGGTATAAATCCTAGAATATTATTCCCGTATTATTCCATTAACGAACTTAACCCAAAAATTTCTTTTTTAGTATTTATAATTTTCTTTTGTGGAAAACCAATAAGAATTACTAAACTTAAACACAATAATATCACGGGACGATACAAAAATTCTTTTGGGAATATCTCTCATGGAATTCCCCGTCTAATAAAAAAAGTTTTTGAAATCCGTTGAGGATTACGTGAAGTTATCGTGTTATCTAGGAACGAGACAAAAAAATCACCTGTCCGTTATGACCTATCTTCGAACTTAACCTCAGCAATTTAATTCGCTGTCGATTAAAAAAAACATTTTGGAAATCCATCGAAAACTACTCGAGTTATCGTGGAATCAAGCGACAAGACAAAAATTCTTTTGGGAATATCTCTAAGATCACCCATCCGTTACGACCCATCTTCGAACTTAACCTGAGGAATTTAATTCCCCGTGAAATAAAAAAAAGTTTTTGGAAATCCATCGAACACTACTCGAGTTATCGTGGAATCAAGCGACAAGACAAAAATACTTTTGGGAATATCTCTAAGATCACCCATCCGTTACGACCCATCTTCGAACTTAACCTGAGGAATTTAATTCCCCGTGAAATAAAAAAAAGTTTTTGGAAATACATCGAACACTACTCGAGTTATCGTGGAATCAAGCGACAAGACAAGAATTCTTTTGGGAATATCTCTAAGATCACCCGACCGTCATAGCCCATCTTCGAACTTAGCCTCAGGAATTCAATTCCCCGTCGATTAAAAAAAAGTTTTTGGAAATCCGTTGAGAATTAGTCAAGTTATCGTGTTATCAAGGTATCATCAAAGTGTGACAAACCAATGATATAATAGTCATAGAAAGGCCCCGTCGCCTCTCTCTAAGAATAGAAGTTTGATCTTCTCCAAGCTCAAAGATGCACGCTCTGTTGGTGATAAGAAGAATTCGTTTTTCCGTGTCCGGTGCTCTCAATGCGACTTCATACATGAAAGTTGCTCAACGACAGTTGATATATCGAGGACACTATTATGTCATTGTGACAAACATTTTCTATATTTAAGGTTTTTGGTCATGCATTTTCAATCATAGTAGTAAACATTGTGTGACAAACATTTTAGGGTGTTTATCATCCATAAGACCCATGACTTTCAGTCAAGGGAATAAAATGAGACGGTGCAGAGTGTTCTTGCTAAATTGTGCACATCAGCGATGAATTATCGATAAAATCATTGGTGATAGAACAACTGTAATTTGCAAAAGAAGCTTATCGACAAATTTTAACAAAAGAATTCGATTGTTTAAATTGGTCGCTAAGTTTATTATGCGAATTACGACAGAAGAATTTATCGTTAACTTCCTCGTATAGGAGAGGAATGCATTATTCATCGAGAAATTAGCAATGAAATTCGCATGCTGAGTTTTCTTATCGATGGAATGAGCGTTGATTTCTGGATGAAAAATAGATGAAATGTTTGACGAGAAATTTAACGATAAATTCCATAACCAATGATTTTATCGATAACTAGAGTGGAAAACTAACGTTAAAAATAATGTCATTTGAACAATAGATTTTGAACCGCCGCCTATTGTTCGTCCTTTTTTTTACACAGGATTTTAAATTTAGTACTCAACGGTTTTTCCATCAGCGCTCAAATGGCAACTCGTTTTTGACATGAAAGATGATCTTCAAGATACGATACTTCCAGACATTATCTCACTTTAAGTTTCGTTAAATGTTTCATTGATTCATTTTTTTTTATTTTTTTTTTTTAACGTGGATCAACACACTTCAAGCAAAAGTGCTGTTAATGACAGCTGCCAAATAGAGTACTATTTTGTACTTTTTACAGTGTAAAATTTTGTATCAAGTTTCAGTACCCTATTTAGAGTACTTCCTTTGCTTGAAGTGCGTTGCGTTGCGATTGACAAGAGTGCGTACAGTAATTGTTCGATAAGGTTCACTGGTGAATCGTTAAGAGGATAATGACTAGTTCAGCAAGTCACTTTCGTTCTCAAATTTTCTTACATTTAAAACATTAGTGACATTTCTTACAACTCTACCCATATCGCTGACATGGGTAGAAAAGTTACCTGTCAGTGAAATTTGACAGTTCTCACCAGACGATTAACTGAACGAAAAATAATCACTGTAATGATTTCTAGAGTGCGTACAGTAATGAAAACTAGAAATCATTCAATTAAGTCGCAGTGGAACTCTGTGCGCCAAAGTCACCGGGTACATTCCGCAATTCCTTCGTTTTGCAACACATGTAACATTTCGATTTTCTGGATTTTTCACGTTACTTTACAATTTCGGATCGAGAGTCTGAATTGGCCTGACCTCATTTTAAGTCCAGGGACATGACTGCAACCAACCCCTCGTGACACCCAACCACGTCAAAGTAAAATTATAAATTCAAAACGACTTAAATTCAACACTTTAAACATTTTAATGATTCGGGTTCAAAGTATTCAGATTACCATCAGATTACCTCATCCGTATATAATATTAGATTCCGTGAGCATTTTGTATCTTAAATCAAATCAACACTACCTCATTCTACGATACTATTCTATAGCTATGATATAAACTGATAGATTTCAAGGTGTAGCTGGCTGTTCTCAGCGTACACAATAAATTTGATTTTGTGTTAGATCAAATAGATGAAGATAGAGCAGTTGAAGAAAACGAACAAAAAAAATCGAAATTGATTTAAATTATGGTTATTTAGGTTTGTTCTTTTTTTTTAAATGGCGGAAATAATAAATTTAAAACCTATTCTGTTGTGTAGTTATTTGGTGTTTTGTTGTTGTAACAGCTTGCTTAATGTGATACTAATTTGTCTTTTAACCTGTGATCGTAAACAATGGTTAGAAATAATTAAAGTTATACGCTAAACTTTTAACGTTAAGAATTTAATGATGACACATGTTGTGGATCAAATTATTTTTTCGTGTTTATTTGGGGAAGTATAATTTAGCGAATTTCATACACGAATTTGTAAACCAACGGCCATATAAAAAATTGTTGTGATAAAACTTGGAAAATTATAATTTTATGTGTTTAAAAAATTTAAAAGTTTAATGACACGAGATCCTAGAGATTGCTGATTTATTAATGACCCAAAAATAAATAGCTAGGAAATGCTTGTGATAACTGAAAATTGTAGCTGTAGCTGAAAATTTTATAGTTATGTCCATTTAAGGATAATGCCGTTTGCAAACTAACGCTCAAATGTAATAGATTTGGTAGGTATGTACTTCGCACAAAGCGCCAATTTTCAAATAAAGACTAATCGCACAAAGTGCGAATAATAGACAGTTTGCGCGAATGGCATATAACTTATAAGTCAACTTATAACTTCGAAATTATAAGTTATAAGTCAGTCAGTTATCAGTTATAAGTTAGGTGGTTATAAGTCGTAAGTTATAAGTCGGCTGCATATAAAGTGAAATTTATAAGTTATAAGTCAGTGAGTTATAAGTTATAAGTGAATTTTCAAAATCTCTCAAAAACGTCGAATTCACAATTTTTTGATACTTTTGGACGTTTCTGAGAGATTTTGAAAATTCACTTATAACTTATAACTCACTGACTTATAACTTATAAATTTCACTTTATATGCAGCCGACTTATAACTTATGACTTATAACCACCTAACTTATAACTGATAAGTGACTGACTTATAACTTATAATTTCGAAGTTATAAGTTGACTTATAATTTATATGTTACTTGCGCAAACTGTCTAATCAAAAAATACTAATCGCACAAAAAAGACTAATCGTATTAAGCATGTTTTTGCATAATCACCCTCTTCAACAAACATTTTGTAGAAGGAGCATCACTATCTTCTTCAAATACTTTGTAAAAGTGAGCATATTTCTCCTCTACAAACCCTAGAATGAAGAATGAAGTATGTTCTGAAGAAAATTGTGGCGCCTCTACCGGGTAATCGAAGTTTACTTAAAGGATGCAAAGTCTCTTCATTTCTAAGGCCAATTTTTCGGTCATAGATTTATTCACCTTAAAGTAAAGCGACTCTGAAATAAAAAACTCTTCTGGAGAGGGATTACGGCGTCAGTTCTATTTTCTCTATTCAATCAAAACTCTACTGATAGAGAACAATTCACTCTTTCACTGAAAGCTTAGCGATTAAAGTTTAAAAAAGGAGTATAATGCAATGACAGAAAACGTTTTTTCAAATCCTTATCGCCAAGCCGAAATAGGGTCGATTGAGAAACTGATTACCGTTCCGGAGTCCTGAGATCATGTGACACACGATGGCATTTTATTTGACTGAAATCCGTAGAGTAAAAAATTAATTTTTTTTCTGTTGAAAATGGTTTTGTCGCAGCGACATCTTTCAGTGAAAGAGTGAATCGTTCTCTATCAGTAGAGTTTTGATTGAATAGAGAAAAGAGAGCTGACGTCGTAACCCCTCTCCTGGTGAATTTGCTTTTATCACAAAATTTCAAGAGGGTAACGTTTTTGTTTGAAATTTTTTATTTTTCCAAGTGTGGCGTTTGCAGCTCTAAGCGAAGGGGAGCGAAGCAAGCACACAAGGTACTAAGCCCAGTGAAATGAGTTGTAACGCTTTTGTAAATAAAATAATAAATCATTTACCGGGGGCGGTAACAATTTTGTGATAAAAGCAAACTCGCAACATGCGAGTCTCAAGTGTGTTTTTGAGCAACAAGTTTCGGTAACTGTCGTTACAACAAGTGTAGTTGCCTCCGGTTCGTCCAAAGATTACGTGGAAAAGGATGATCACCGAAGAAGCCAAGGACCAAAGTAAGACTTGGCGCTGAATCGTGTGCGATGGAGGTAATTTATTGGTGCCTTATGTTTCCCCGCGGAGTAGGACAAGATAATGATGAACCTAGTTGTCTGTGTATGACTTGAACAGTCTCCAACATTAGTGTAACCGATTAAAGAAACTCGAATCTTTCACATAATTTCGCAAAATACATTAACGTAGGAATATAATTGTTGGTTCACTTTTATGGCCGTTTCAACTATCAAAAACATAATTCTTGTGGTAGTCAGTCGGCTGACTGGATATTCCTTTTATTTTAATTTCAGATAATGTCAAAATGCAATAAAATCTACCACAGGCAAAGTTGCTGCTGAACTGCTTTTCTTTACGACATTATATAAAAAAGTAGTGTAACCTTTATTACTGTCTGCACGCAAAGGTTTTATTTTAATATCGTGTAATTTAATGCATTTCATGTCGCTTCCTACATTACCAAATTTTGAAGCATTCGGGCAATAGATCATATAGAAATTTTTGTTTGTGACAAAATAAAAGGGTGTACGAGTGTGTTGAACAATGAACGATCTCGACTACTGGTAGAAGCGGGTTAATTGCGGGGTTAATTGCTTTATCGGAATAGCTCTTCAAACATATTTACATGCAGACAGTCTAAATGTTACGAGGTACACAACGTAATGAAAAGAAACCATTCAGAAGTATTTTACGTCGAAGTTAATGTTTTTATCGTTTGAAGTTGAACTTTTATTGCAATTGGTAGAGTGTACATTAAAACATCGTTCAAACACAATGTCGTTAATATTGTCAAGGGAGTTCTCAATCAGTCGGTTTACAGAGCCATTGAATATTCAATATTTGTACAATACCATTGAAATTTAGCTGGGTCAATGTCAGTAATTGTAAATTCAGATAGACACTGAAGACGTAGAGAATATTTACTTTGCAAAGTTGAACAACAGTATCTCGAAAAGTTGTAGAATTAAGGATGGCCGATAACGGTAAGTAATGATAACAGTCCAATTAACCTCTCGATTATGTTTTGATTTAGTGTGCTCCATTTCGGAAATTGTTCATGTTATGCTGCGCGGATACAATAAAAACAAGAATAGACCGGCTAAAGCCTTTTGATGTCTTTTTTCTTTTTCTCGTTTTTTCTGGAGGCAAGCAGGAAGAATAGTTTCATTAGTCGATATCCAGCTGTTGAACAATAAACATCTCCACCAACTTTTACCAATTTGGCAGTCAACTACCAAATTATTGAATTATAAATAGGCAAGCAGTCGACGTGTAGCTCTCAAACAGTAAACATCTCTTCCACATCTCTATCAGCATGGTCGTCAACTACCACTTTGGTAGTCAAGTACCAGTTTGGTAGTCAAGTACCAGTTTGGTAGTCAAGTACCAGTTTGGTAGTCAAGTACCAGTTTGGTAGTCAAGTACCAGTTTGGTAGTCAAATACCAGTTTGGTAGTCAAGTACCAGTTTGGTAGTCAAGTACCAGTTTGGTAGTTGACTCCAGTTTGGTAGTCAACTACCAAAAATTAAGCTTTAAAGCGAGCATGTAGAATAATTTTGTCAGTTGTAATGTAGTTTTCAAATAGCAAACATCTCTTCTCCAAAAATTACGCTTGGTAGTCAATTATAGCATTGGTAGTCAGCTACCAACTACCAAATTTTCGAAATGCAAGGTTAACTCTGAGCTATCGGTTATATCAGATAACAAACAATTATTACTTGCCTGGTGTTGATTTGCTCATAGTGGCTTTGCAATTTGGAATATCAATCCAGCTACCAAAACTACCAACTTCCAAAACTACCGACTACCAAATTTTCTGTCTATTAATAGGCGAGCAAGTAGAATCATTTCGTTAGTCGGTGCTTGGTTATTGAACAGTAAACATCTCTGTCGAAAATTATATTTGCTAGTCAATAATTATCTTGGTAGTGACCTACCAACTACCAAATTTTCGAATTGCAATGCTAACTATGAGCTATCGGTTATCAGGTAACAGATAATTATTATTTGTCTGGTGTTGATTTGCTCATAGTGGCGTTGCAATTTGGAATATCAATCCAACTACCAAAAATACCAACTACCGACTGAGAGCTATCAAAACTACCAAGTTTGTAGAACAGACAGACAGAAAAAGCGGCCATAATATGGTATTTTTTCTAGAAGAAAAAAGACCTAAAAATTAGTTTCGTGTTCACTTTTGCAATTTATTATACGGGATGCCGCGGTCAAGGTTCTGAAAGAACAGGTTAAGACACTTTCGAGTTGATCAAAATTTTCCTGTAGCGCCAACTAGGTTTGGAAAATTTTATATGACGATTTCAACTTAACAAAAAAAAATGTTTTCAAGTTGACTTTTCAAACAATATACATGTCTGAATTGTCAAGATTTGTATTTCACCCGCATTCGTAAGTGTCTTAACCTGTTCTTGCAGAACCTTGGCCGCGGTGACAAATTTGTTCGAAATGTTTTCGAAATTCGAACTGGAACACTGTTGATTTTCGACCAAAATACACTGAAACTGAAAATCTTTGCTCTGAAAACATTACTTTCGAAGGGTCGCAATGGAGAGGCCACATTTCTATACGGTCAATGTCAGTAACAGTATTACCGTTCAAAAAACGTTTTTTAGACAATCTTATCGTTTTTTGAACCCTTGAGGAATTATTCTAGGAGACACAAAGGATGCAGAAGCTATAAGTCTGCGGCAAGTTTTACTATTACCTCAAAATGAGAGGAAAAATTAGACAATGGCAGGCGTTCCTTAAATTTTCAAATAAATTTTTGTACATTTTTGCGTTGCTGTAGGTGACGAGGAGTGTAAAAATCGCGTCCCCTTTTTTTACTTAACTTTTTTTTTATTCAGTTTCGATGGGATTGCATTATTGGACTTTTAACTTTTAATCTTCTATGCAAATGCAGTACCCAATGATTGTTGATGCAGTTTTTTGTTGTAAAACGTTCAATATATGTGTAATATTAGTGTCGTGTACGCATCAAACACCCAACGTTACCTGAATTCGCTATCCATTCAGTTTGTATACACAATACAAAAAAACACTCCGAATAAAAGATCAAAGAGAAAAGTTCTGATATTGAACATTGAACATCAAAAGTGTTGTTGTTTTCATGAATCATTGAACCCATTCATTGCAAAGCGTTTTTTTACAATGCTGAGCAATGCAAAAAAAATGTGTATATACATAGTTTCGGCGTATATATCTACTGTACGGAATAAGAAAAAAAGCGAGGGAAAAGTTTCGAGGAAGTTTAATTTAATTTTTATTCATAATTTCTCTGTGAAAACTTAAGTGATTAAAAAATTGTTTTAAAAATAAATCTAAACGTTCGCTTCCTACTTCGTACGATACATTTCTTTTGAGGGAACAAAAGGAATATCCACAGACATTCAACTTTTTGGACTGGTATATTGAAGTGCAAAGTGAAAATGAAAAGGAAAATTTTTTAAACGATGAACAGGTAGATATAAAGTAGGGCTAAGATTATAGAGACTATGAAATTTTAATGTTGGTAACTAAGTGGAATTCTCTTCCACTTCTACAAAAAATATTTTCGAACCAGGCATACTGCTATGTAATGTTCCAGCCGGAAAAGCCAGTTATATGAAAATCTTTAAAGTCGAATACAGTCAGAGGCAGGGAATTTTCAGCATGAATTTGCTTCAGCTATTTTTCAGCTGAATCCGCACATACAATCAAAACTGTTTATACGGTTGAAGCTGCTACACGCACGCGTATGGTATTGATGAAACAGTATGAAGACTGAAGACGTGTCAACAGATCTGATTGCTTGTGTGTATCAGCTGAGAAACAGCTGAAGCAACTTCATGCTGAAAATTCACTGCCTCTAACTGTATCTCTGAAACTACAATATCTTTTTGAAAAATGTATTCTGCTCTGAAAAGTAAAAGAAAATACGGCTGCAGTTCTAAGATTGGGAAGATAGTGAGCCATGATGATGATGGCACTTCTTTTTAGGAACTGACCTCTGGTTACTTCAAACTTTGTAACAGTACGAATATTAGCAGAAAATATGGTCAAAAACGTAAGTAATGTCTTGTGTCTAGTGCAAAGAAGTAGCAGGAACATCAGGTTTAGACTTTATTTTTGAGGAGTTATACCTTCAACAGTAATTTCATCGAGGTACGGGACCAATAAAGTAGTTGCGACAAACACGAAAATCGTCAATAACGTCCCAAAAATGGAAATTTCCATTGTCCTTGAACATAAATCAAGGAAAGGGGAAGTAGTGATAAATTGTCTTTGCAAGAAACACTAGAAATAGTATCCGAAGCTATAGCTATAGAGAAAATTAAAAACAAAAAAAAAACCGAAAGTAGTCCAAACGTAATAGATCATTTACGCGGTAGGCGAATTGTTATGTAATGGTCAACTTTCGCATGGGACAGGTAGTAAATCGATTTAACTATAAGTTTGTGGATGATTATTGACTTAATGCGGTCTTGTCGAGGGGAAAGCTACTCGAGCAAATACTGCTAGAGGTGCTATTTAGTGACCAATAGAATGAAATAGTTCACCAATAGAAGGAAATGGTACACCAATGGAAGTAGGTTGGACAGAATTGGCTCGCGTATAGTTTTCCCTCGGGCTTTGTGTTTTAAAATGTATATTTTTGCCGTAAAAGCCATGAATGTCGTCGTAGGTATGTAGCCACATTTTCAATCGTAAAATCCGTTACAGGGAAACAGAAACCCACGTTGCCAAACATTTTACTTGCTTATTACTTTGTCGGATCTCGACCGACCCATAAAATATTTCTTTTATTTACTTAATAAAGTAGAAAATGAGAATCAAAATTTTAATTTAAAATTTACAAAACTTTAACCAATAAAAAGTACGGTTGCACAACATAAAAACTTTCCTCCGAGACTGTTTATTCTTTATATTATACGCTTTGTCAAATATCCTAATTTTCATAACTGCAAACAATTTCTGTAAGAATTTCGCCATAATAACACACGTATTTTATTAAATTTTAAAAATGGCTGTGCTGTTTTCTTATTTTCTTAGAATACATTTTATAATAATACAATGTGGTCGTCAGAACCGTTGCATCCCTTTTACTCCATTTGGTTGTGTAACATAGACGCTTTTCTAAGCTCCCTTGACTCCATTTGAAGTTTATGAATTGTTTTGAATAAATTTTCGTGAACATTTTCAACGAAATCACATCATTGCCATTCGGAAAATGCAACGACAATTTCATAGACAAGGAAATAATAAAAAAGTTAGTGGAAAGTTTAGCTCATGTTTTTTTTGTATAAAATTTCAATTAAATAATGATCCTACGGTCATGTTTTATTCATCATTTGGAGTTATGGTCCCACATCAGTGTTGTCCAACAGGGGGATCCGTTCAATTCGAATAGAAATGTTAAAACATATTTTCATTAAAGGTCAATGAAGTCTGTTCAGCCATAGAAATTGCCTTACTTCAACTCGTTCAAACGAACACATTCCACTGACACGAGCTACCTCTAATTTTGTCTGAACATATGTACGTAAAACAATGTGAACATCTACCCAGATCAGGTTGTATAAATAAATGACTGTTCATGGAACGTAAGGTAATTGTTTTCGGAATTTGAGTATACCGTTTATAAACATATACAAACAAAAATTTGCAATGTAATGCTGACAAATAATTCAACATCTGGTTACGCGGTTTTCCGAAACGTGTGTGCAACGACGTACACAACTCTGTCTATGAAAATGGAGTATCACCGATTGGGTGGGACAGATCACTTGACTGAATTTTTTTCAAAGGTTCTGTTGTCCTCTAAAAAGCACTGAAACGATCGATTCTCTAATTGTAAAAAACCGTGTGCACAAACATCACCATCGTGTTATCGAGAGAAGTGAGGAGAAATTCAAATAACATAAAGAATGGAAAAATGTGTCTTTATGGCGTTTCTTCACACTAGGCCCCACCTTTTGGGCGGGTCAGGTGGCTTGACTGACAATTTTTTCAATATACTTTTAATCAATTTATTTTCTATTGTTAACAACTTGTTAAACTTCCGAAATATCACAAATAAAAGATTTTTTAATCAAACATAAATCATAAATAGACAAGGACTCGCTCCGCTCTGCCCGCAAACTTCCCTCTCGTATAAGTTGTCTATTATTCAGTTTCAAAGTCTTATTGTTAACGCTAATCAAAAGTAAAAGATGAGAATATAGAACGATTAGAGGACTCTTTCACTTTGGTACAATAAAAATAGCACGGTAGACGTTCTTCCCTTACACTTATGTACAAAAAGGAAGCATCCCGGTACTTACTACATTCACAAAACTGTTAATCTGGAATAAAATAGCACGACTCGTGCGAATTACGGCAAACGTCACACCCGTGGGAGTTTTGAAGTCTTCTGTTTGATTGTTTTTCAGTGTCATTCCATACATTTGAATAACGATTCAGAAAATGGTTTCACGTGGCTATCCCTGACTATAGCCAACTATCACCGTGATAGCTGACGTTCGCGTGACTATCCCTGACCATAGCTGACAATCACTGTGATAGCTGGATATAAATAAACGACAAAATCAAATTCCATCGCAGTAATCTTTTTCGATTGATTGAATTTCCAACAGTGTAAAATACTGTTTTTCTGGAATAACTTCCGGATCCTTAACCCCACATAGCCTCACATAGCATCTTCGAACTTAACCTCAGGAATTCAATTCTGCGTCGATTAAAAAAATAAAATTAACAATTGGTTGATAATTACTCAAGTTATCGTGTTTACAAGCAAAATATTGGGACAAACAACTCCGTTTTTCATAACATATCATACAACCTTTCATTCAAAAATTTTAGGGTATTTTCCGGCGTAAGACCCTGACTTACAGTCAAGGGAACTATGTCGATTTTTCGTGGTGATGTAACAAATCAACCAAAAATGATGATGATGATTTTGTTGGTTCCTGGGGTTACCTTACGAAAGGTAACGCAAAGGCGTCTTGTTCGATTCCATAGAAAAAGTGTAAGAATTTGTCACATTTTTCAGTGCATCGACAGAGTATTATTACGCAACGAGTTAGCAAGGAAAATATTGGAGATGAACTGGAATGTTCAAAAAATGAACCAAAATTTTTTACATTTCTCAGAGTACACTAAATCAATCTGAACAATTCCAGTTGCTATCGAAACTTTATATTATACGGAGTCCTGAGTCATACGCTAGTCACTAGTATTCTGTTCTACCAAAATATGTAGAGTCAATGCACTTGTTTTCATTATAAGCGTAAATCCAATCACGGCAGAGTAAAATAAGCCAGGCACACAGAGAGAAATCCTGGATTAGATTTAAATCTTTTTCGGATTACATATAGGACCAAATTTATTTTTGGATTGAAATCTAATTTTTCGAAAGATTACTTGCATTTAATCTTTCGATGGATTAGATCGAAATCTTGCAAGAGATTTAAATTTTTTTTATTTTGAAATTACAAATTTTTTTTCAACTTATATTTGAATATCGAATCAGATTTACTTGTTTTATTTATTCTGAAATTGGGAATTTTATTTGTTTAGTTGAAATTAAATGTTTTTTTTTTACTTACTTCGATCAGGATTTGAACTCTTTCACCTCGGTACCTCCGTATCTCCAGTCCTGTACTTTACCACTGAGCTATTGGGTTCTTAATCTTAGCAAGATTTAATTTCGAACCGTTGTGACGGAGATTTTAATCTTTCAAAGATTAAAAAATAATCTTCTGAACGAAACCTTTGTACCGACTGAGGTAACCATCATAGTAAACGAGTTCAAATCCTAATCGAAGGCAACATTTTTTTTCTTCATTTTTTTAATTATTATATTTCATAAATCTGGATAAGCAACGATAAGGAAGTTGAGCCTGACAAAAGTATTGAAAAGTAGGAAAATATTATAATAAAACGATATTTTGCGCCCCATATTTAATTGTACAATTGATTAAGAAGTAGAACAGACCAATTTGCATGGAAGAATTTATTTAATTTTGCAACGATTTTCAACTCAAATTAATATTCCTAAAGAAAAGCAAAAAAAGGTCTCAAACATTTCTGTGCTGTGGTTTTTAGTTTTACTTTGAATCGCTAACATATGACAAAAAATTACACATCTACCACCTACTAGATTCTAATCATAAACTCTAGGTACCATAACAACGTTCTTTGAAAAAAAAAAAAAAAATCCGTGGCAAAATTGTCTATAGTTAACTTCACTTCTCACTGCTACTATCAATTTTAGCCATTTTAATCCGAAACGTAATCTATCGAAAGATTTAATTTTTGTAATCTTTGAAAAAAGATTGAAATGAAATCTTTAGAAAAATTTAAAATGTTCGTAATCTTTCCAAAGATTAAACATTTAATCTGACTTTTTTCTTTGTGCAGGAGCGGTTCATTTTCGAAACGTCAAATAAGGGACATAATACACTGTATGAAAATGTCTTAAAACAAACACCTGCCTGGTTTAATTTACTCTGCCGTGGTCCAGTGGATGATACTGATACACTGATTGTGGTATCTGAAAATGCTGGTGCGTTGGTGGAGTGAAATAGTACATTTTCTACCTTGGTGTATATTTCGAGAATAACTTCGTATGTACAATTGTATATAACGAGCGCCAGCGAGTGTATATACAATTGAACATAAGAAGTGATTCGAGAAATATACACCAAGGTAGAACAATGTTTTATCTCCTGCAAGCTGATATTTCATACATAAGCGAAATAACCACAAAAATTTGGATTTAAAATTAATTAATTAAGCATGTTGTTTTAAAACGCATTCACAACAAAAAAAACATCATACAGAGAATCCTTTATTTACTTACTCACACACATATACTATCCACCTCAACATTTCGTTCAAATCACATCATTCCGACTACTCTGATTATTTGATCGATGTAGAAGTGACTAACGAACCACTACCGACACCAATTGCATCGCGTTATGTGATTTGTTGGCTTAGTGGTCAGCATGTTTGGTTGATATGCTGCTGGTCCCGCGTTCGCTTCCGCCGTTCGGCGATTTTTTTTTTTCAAATATGTAGATGGAAAGTAAATTTACCCTAGGTGGGTTATGTGTGAATTATCCAATCGTATAGGCTGTGGTTATGTATGTGTTTGTGTTTATATGCAGAAACGCGTAATGTATGAAATATCAGCTTGCAGGAGATAAATCTTATTATTTCAATACATTTGCTTACAAGAGTAGTCTTAAGACAATTTAACGCTTTGCTCGACCTACTATCGACTCGAATCCCGTTCAAATTATACTGAAGGTTAAATGTTAAATGTAATACAAGCTACAATACAAGAATGCATTTGCAAAGTACACAAGAACTACTTTTGTGTGATAGCTGTCAGGTTAATTTCCAATGGAAATTTTCCATGTTGTTGTCTATGTACTATGTGTCGATCACACCAGTCAAATCATTGAAATTATAACCAAGAAAATTGTACACCACAATAACATTATAAATTGATTAAATTGACATTAGATTAACGCATATGTATCGAACACCAGCCAACGACAACCTGACTACAATGTTGAACATTGAAGTTATGGTTTACCACAATTACATGATTGAAGCGTAAGATTTATTGACAACTGGTCGATGGGACAACGTTATCTAACAGCAATCGAGTAATTATTTCACTTAATCACAATGCGGTTTTGCACTTATGATTCATTTATTATGGCGATTCCCCTGGTGGAAGTTATTTCACGGTGAAACGAGTAGGAAATTTAAAATTGTGAGATTGATTGTAAATTTCATTTCTAACGTTTCTGCACTATTATATCGGAACAGCCTTGGCAACCATTATATTGTTGGTATGTTTTAAGAAGAGGATGTGAGCTAGCTGCATATACTTAACTTAACTTATACATCTTGGATGCGACTCGCATTCCAATAACACTATATCAAACTAGTATAGACAGAGCCGTTTTAAGCCTTCTCAGCGCCTAAGGCCATTTAATCTGAACGACCTTTTCGAGAAAATACCAGAAATCGATTAACTTATTCGAATCAAGATTTTCCAGCGCCCTGGTCGGGCCACTTGTTCCGTGTGAATATACGGCAGTGAAACTAGACCATAAAATGTTCACAGAATTATTTCACTTGCCTCTTTCGTTAAAAATACAATTCGATCGCCGAAATTATTAAAAGCAGAAACCACTCCATAGCAGACCATTAAATGCGTTCGAATTTTGCAATGGACTCGAACGTGACAATATTGTAAACGACCAATATACAATTCCAAAATGTATTGGTCGGCTCGTATTTTCTGAACCGAAAATGATGTATTGCCCCATTAGTGCTCCACCTAATATCAATTATTCATTATCAATATTATGTCATTAAATCATTTCGGCACTCGTTGCTATATACACTGAACCCGAAAAGCCCCGTATAATCGCACTGTATGTTGTAACATATGTCTGTTTTAATAATAGACTCTGCGATGGTGAATGGGGATACAACATTAATGTACTCACACTTTAAACGGAAACTTTGGTCGTTATTACGTAATTGTCACAACACAGTGTAAAAATCAAATAAATATGCAAATGGATATGTCATCTGGTGTGAGAGATGTGTTGTGCATATATGTTCGTATTAAATGAATGAATATAACGCTCCCCATCTTGCCTACAATTCATATAAATAATTTATGCATTAACCAAATAACCAGATCCCCTCGGGATATAAAACACACGTTTTGCATGTAAAAATAAAATATTCCGTACCATACTGATAATTTCCCTCCTCGCATTTTCTTCCTCTTTTTTTCGCTCTCCTATCTCTACATTTATTTTTTTTACTTAACACAAAGCGTTTTTATTTAATATCAGCTGCTAAATTGCACTGTGATTTATATTTTGGCCTACATTGTACGAATGAAGAATGAATTATAGATAAGTTAATAGCCGGAATGTGTATAGTTGCCCAAAATTAATTGCTTTGTTTTTAAAATTATATGATTAGGATCGTGATAAAGATAATTTTCATTTTAATGTTAAAAAATATTCCGTTGTACTGTCCAACATAGCTTTATGAAGTACATCAATGCACTTCAAGCATGAGTGGTATTCTATATAGAGCAGTGCTTATTCGCGAAAATATTTTCACAAATTTTCTCAAAATTTCGCGATTTACTCAAATTTTCGTGAATTTTTGCAAAACGTTTTTTGTGAAAATTTGAGAAAATCACGAAAACTTGAGAAAATCTGTGAAAATATTTTCGCGAATATAGGCACTGATAATAGAGTAACTGAAACTGCACAGTGTATCGAACAATTTTTTTTAAGCTCGGAACAGATCAGACTAATCTGAAAGTTTTCAGATCAGATTGATAAATTTTCAGATCAGATCAGATTACTATTCGATTGAATCTGATCCGAATCTGAAATTTCAGATCACTTAATTTCAGATTTAGTTCAGGTAAATGCTGATTAGATCTGTTTATCTGAAATATTTGTATGAAAATTTCAAAATTTTTCAGATCAATCTGAAATCAGATTAGATTGAAAAAATTCAGATTTTCAAATTTCAGTTTGAATTCAGATTTAATTTGACTTTTTCAGATTCAGATCAGCTAAATTTTAAATCAATCTGAACTGAATCTAAACTCTTCAATTTTTGGCTCTGTAAAAAAATTTTGAAAACACATTTTCCTAGAGGGAACCGACAGCAGGCGCGCCGACTTGTAGGTGGCGTTGGGTGCCGAAGCACCCAACACCAGAATTTGTTGGGTGCGTAGCACCCAACGAAATAGCAGACTTTAGCCAGAACTGATATTCTAATTTTTTTTTAAATGTCATAGCTTAGGCAATTCTATGTATTTCTCACTATCGGAGCTATTCATTCTTTCTTTGAAATGACTTATTCTACTCTATCAAAACCGACAAATCAAACCAAGAGTACAGACTACAACTAATTAGAATTTTTGTAGAAAGTAGAAAGCAACGATAATAATTTGTCGACACAACCTTAACAATTTTAACTCCTAGAATATGCAGGTAGTATACTTATATGGGATATGGTTAAGTTAGGTAAGTTACAAATTTCGTACATATTGAAGCATTCGGTGAATTATGTTGGCTATGTTTTGCCAGTCAGTCTATTATTTTTGTTCATATTTTTATGACAATGTGAATTTGAAGATGTAGACTACGGGCCTTGTCAACAGCTTCCGGTGAGTGCTTCATAATATACGATATTTCCAACTAACTTGAGAATGTCCCATATATTTATGTTTCCATTTCCATGCTGAGATTTTTGATATATTCACTTATACTTTGTTCCATAAATTTTCTTAAAAGTATCTAAAGATGTCAGTGGAGAAGAAGAGCGATTATGCGCCCGATTCATGAAAAAAAGCCAAACTAAGCCAAGCATTTGAGTCACCATTCCTTATGTAATTTCAGTGAAAACTTTATTCACATTAAGAATGGTGACTCAAATGCCTGTTGCACGGCCGTGACATTACAAAAAATAGTTTTACTTTCATTAATCGGGAACACGATCCTTCATTATTGAGGTTTCCATTTAAGTTAAGTGAATGAATCCGAAAATCCCAGCATCGAAATGGCAAAATATACGAGTAGTGGACCCCCACACCCAGCAAAGTTTCTAGTGGCCTAAAACTACGAAACAGACTTAAACATTTCTCATCATTAGGGCTCTCAGCAATACAATGGGTTCTTTTTAGTTCGGAACATATTTGAGATTTTTTAGAGTTTTAACAAAGTGTTTCAAGTCTTTGATATTTAGGCACAAAATTTGAAAATCTCTTAGCGAATTCAAATTTCACGAAAAGGTATCTTAGACTGGGAAAAACTTAATTGAATAGAAACATCGATGATATTGAAAACTCTAAAAAATCTAAGATTGTGATTTTTAAAGACACATTGTATAACTTAAAATAATTTTAGGTAATTTCTGGAAAAGATAAAACAATTTCATCCTTTGTGATCTTGTGTTAGCTCGAGATTGTAAAAAATCTTGGTTGTGCTATAACTTCAGCCACATAGACAAGCAGACCTAGACGATGGCACGCGAAAACTCAGCCAGCCCCATTTTTCTCTTCATTATCTTTTCCATAATAGCTTAAGGAAAACAAACAAAAAATCGAGTGATGGTGTTCAATTTAAGAATTAGGGAAAGTATACTCAGACTCTCAGATTTTCGAATTTTAATAGTTCGCTGGTTGGTGCATTTAATGCTCGTAGTTCATATCGTGACGAGCTAGTAAATGGAAAAGTGATCATTTGCTATATGTTAGCAAAATCGTTTCAAGAGCTGTAGGAGAAAATCTAAGATTTTGTTAATCTTTATCTAAGATTTTGTCATCCTATCAATTCGTCCTACAAAGTTCGGATGTAAAACCCCTAGCTCAAATAAGGGTCAATAAGGGCCCTAACTCAATAGGTCTGGTGACGTCTTAATGTCATCATTGTATGAAATTTAAATTTTTGTCACCGTACTCCGAGAACTTTTCCTAAATTTCCATTGTAAAAAATTCGCCTGCGGCGCTAAAGTATTCAATTTTATATCACTCATTTATCGGATTTTAATATTCAGAATACTCAGAGCTATTATTGATGCGACGCTATGCCATAACAGGAACATCTGTGTTTGTTGAAATTTTAACTGACCATCGTTCTACGCTTTCTAAGAGTCTTTGCAATGAAAATTTATCTTGGAGCATTAGCACCCAACACCCAAAACAAAAGTCAGCGCGCCTGACCGACAGGCTAAAATTGTGATAAATTAATTACTTTTAATTGCTTTCAATTCTTTTTATTACTCTAATTACGGGATTAACACCTCTACTTGCCGGATTCGACCTTCAATTCCCACAGTTCAAGTAGAAGTGTTTTTTATGGGCGTTTAGAAACGAACAGAACTATCTAAAACGCTTTTCCTTTTGTAATAAGTTAGCTATTTTCATAATAAAGTAGTAAATGGAAGTGTTTTCCGCACTAGATGTGAGATACGAGCGAAGCGAGTTCGGCAACACATCGTGTGTGCAAAACCCCCATTTACTACTGTGTTTGGAACTAGCTATTTTGCGCAAAACCCCATTTACTAACGTGTTAGCAACAAGATTTTATCTACTGTTAGTTGAAATATTCATAATTTTCAAGCAAAACACATGTCATAATGTCATAATCACAATTAAAAATTAATTTAAAAGATCAAACTGAAACATCAACACGCCATGACACCGTCAAATATTCATATTCCCCAGAAACAAATCTCAGATCTAGTATTCGATTTATTTACTAGAAAACAGTAAAAATAGAAACAAATTTTTTTTTGAAAAGCGTTACCGGCATCTGCCGAGTTGCCATGTATTGCCAGGCCGGACCTGCTTTCGTTTGTCTTATTCGGATAAGAAATACATCCACTCTATTTTAATGATGTAAAAATGGAAGGTTTTAATCTGCTTAGAGTTTCTGCACACGCCACGGGAATTTTTCCAGGTAGTTCGCTTAAGCATATATTCAACGTAAATATTCATAGAAAATACTTGCAGAGATCAACAGAGCATTATTTCGGTTCAAGAACATCCAATACTTCAATAACAATTTCCGCTTTCTTAGAACTGTGTTGCTTCAAGTATACTGTTGGATGTTACTATTACAAATAAAGCTGATCTGTTGTGTAATCTGCACGCAGTTTCCAATCCAGTACATACCATCGTTTTTCCAAGTTAAGGAAAAATTGCTTATTTAAAGCAAAGCAGTTTGTTTTCCGTAAAACAGCTGCTGCGTGACTGTACCTGAAATGCAAGGTGGAACAAAATGTGTGTGAAGTTAGCTCAAAATAAAATACTTTGGACCCTTTTTCCTGTGAGAATAAAGACCCGCCTCCTGCAAGTATAAATATGTCGTAAGTCCTGGGAACTGTTCAAATAAGTCCAAATCACAATAATTGTTTTTTCTATTAGTCGCTTTTTGTGATTTCTACACGCAGACTTAGACATTATTTTTGTTCAAATCATAAATTACTGTCACGAGTTACTTGCTTTGATTTGTATACACTCAGTTCATTTCAAATCACCAATCACAGTGACGATTCACTTGCTGTTACTTGTACACCACAACTTCTGTGTACAAATCAAATCATAGCAGGTGACTCGTAATAGTAATAGGAATTTGTGATTAAGCAATACTCTCTCAAGGCTACTTGATTCTTTCACCACCTTAATAAAAGTAGTTTGGTTGCTCTCTATAGAGAGGGTATTGGATTTAGACCTTGGGTTAGAGACACAAATCACAGCAAGAGGCTCATGATAATAATTTGTGATTTGGACATAAAGAAAGTCGGGGTACAAATGACAGAAAGGGTCAGTTAAAAGTAATTTGTGATTTTTAACACACAAAAAGCCGGGGAACATATGACAGGAGGAACCGAGGAACTCATAGAAAGTAATTTGTGAGTTCGACCACGGCAGAGTAAAAGTACTCTTTACTCTGCCGTGGTTCGACTTATTTGTACAATATTCAGGCACAGCTATCAGGCTTTTACAGACACACCTCCATTCAATAATAAATCGGAGTATTTATACTTTCAGGAGTCCTTATTGACTTTCACTGATAGCACTTTTGTTTTGAATTAATGTTACAGGAAAGGGCAATAAGCTTTCAGACGAAGTTTGCTACAGAGTACAGTTGATTTTCAGCTGGTTCAGTGGTTGACTCATACAAACAAAACGAGTTATGAGCGTTTATACGGATTGGGCTGTGCACGTATGCGCGTGGCAGTCTCAGCTGAAGCAAATTTCGGCTGAAATTTAGCCTTTCCTATATATTTGCAAAACAATTTTCATTGAGAGGTAAACAATAGTCCAGCTTCGATATCAAATCACTCCATTCGAACTCATCGCACGTCGAATATCATTTTCTTTATTATACGAAATTAGCAGAGTGGATATAATAGGGGTAAACCATTATGTTATAAACCGTTATACTTTTGACATAAGATATTTGAGAGAAATGTCAATAGATCACGAAATGCCATTTTTAAGAACTTTGCGAACTATAATGGTTAACCCCTAATGTATCTGCTTGTTTACTGTGATTGGTCGCCTCTGCGTCCGGAGTGGGAAGTCTTAAAAACAGATACTTGCCTTCGATACAAACTTTCTTCAATTGATGAGGATCTACCAGTTCTGAATAGAATACAATGCGTTTCAGACTTTACTGCAGATATAGTCGTCTCCAGTACGCATAATGGGCAATTAAAAAAAGAAATTGTTCGAAACGTGTTCTCATTTGTTTTATTTTGTTCGTACGCTTTTATCGTACCAAGTAATTTGTCTTACTGGAAATCTTTCTATTTGTTTAAAAAATAATACAATTTCATACTCTGAATATTAAGCACTAAAGCCTACATTAAGTACTTAGGTACAATGGAGACAAAAAAAAATAATCATTTTATTCAGACTTAAATTTAGCAGCCGCAATTTTCGTTAACCGTTCACATTCATGCACTCCCAACGTTTGCACCATATCATAAAAAATTCCACTCTTATTTTGAAGCAGTTCATAAGGCGAAGCAAATTCAGCCGTTCTAACACCGTCCATAACCAAAATTCGATCGGAATCAATGATGGTATTTAGTCGATGAGCGATCGTCAGGACTGTACAATCAGCAAATTTTTCGCGAATCTTTTCCTGAATCAGTTGGTCGGTACTGGCACACGCAAATTATTCGAAATTAGCGAACTCACTCACACTTCACTAACAAAACAATGAAATATTACCTGAGCGATACGTTGCCGGTGGCTTCGTCAGCAATCAAAATTTTACACCTTTGAAGGATAGCCCGAGCTAAGCACAGAAGTTGTTTCTGCAAATTAATTTATGATTAGAGCGCTTGAGTACGTTTACGGTGCTACCAAACTGTCCCACCTCTCCGGCACTAAAGTTTGCCCCATTCGAGAGAACCACGGACATTAATCCGAGTGGACCCGTTGCAATGTGCTTCAATTCTACATCCTCCAAAGCTTTCCATATATCCGCGTCATTGTGCTTATCAAATGGATCCAAGTTCCTACAAATAATTGTTAGCAGTCGCCGTTGAATGTGTTCCGTTAGCTATAAATACCGTCTAAGCGTACCGGAAAATAGTACCGGATCCTGAGGAATGATTGAGATTTTCGACCGTAGCTCTTGCAAGTCAACTGAATTTGTATCCACCCCGTCAATGAAAATATTGCCCTCAATTACCGCCAACCTAAACAGAGCGCCGATCAGCGAACTCTTCCCAGCACCCGTTCGACCGCAAATGCCAATTTTCTCATTCGGATGAATGACCAAATTCAAATTGGCGAAAACTGGCGGCAACGTTTCACTGTACCGATAAGCCACATTGCGAAACTCAATTTTTCCATCGGCTGGCCAGTCTTTGTGAACATTTTGTAAAATCTTCAGCTTTTGTTCCGGTGGCAGATCGCGGTATTGTAAAATGCGTTCCACCGATAACAGATTGTTTGTCACTTCCGCACTTTCACGGACGCCCCATTGCAACATTCCCGTCAATGCCATAATTTGGGTTATAGCCAATCCGACCTCATTACCGAGAGCTACAAATACAGTTAGACATCACTTCGTGACTCTTCGGGCATTTCCAGAGACTTACAATTTACGCTGAGCAGAAACGTGAACGTCACGCACGAAACGACTAGGAAACACAGAAAGTCTAAGCACAGACCGAAAGCAGAATTCGTCGAAATGTACATGAACCAGCATGACGAATGAAGGTCTTGATGATTGTCGAATTCCTCTGCAAGTACGTGTTGCGCTTCCATAGCTCTTATCGTCGGCAATCCATTCATCGTAGCAGCCAGATGAGTAAAAACCGGTGATCGAGCTGCTCAAAAAAATATTTCATTCTGCTCTCGTGCTCTGATCATCTGCATGTCATACTTATCCCTTCCATTCGCTTGATGTCCTTCGACGTATTCAGATAAATTTTCCTCACGTAAAAGAACACGATTCCGATGATGAAAATGGGTATCAAGAAAAATGGCCGCACCACTAAGGTCAGTAAAACGGAACCGGTCATAACTAAGATGCTCTGTGTCGCATCCAACAACGATTTGGGAAGATATTCGTCCACAGTACCCAAATCTTTCGAAAACAAATTCAAAATTCGACCCGACGGATTGGTGTCGAAGAATCGCAGTGGCGTTGAAATGATTCCCTTGAACATGGCATTGTGTAGTTTACGCGAAGCACGCAGACAAATGGTGTAGAAGCTGACCGATCTGTCCAAGGGGAACAATTAATTAACTTCATTCTGACGCAAGACGGGCGAATATTTCTACCGGAAAATTGCAATCACAAACAGTGTGGCTATAATCGTTGCATGGATGTGAATGCAGGTCGTTGTCGACAACAAATCTTGTACTGGGACTGAAGTATTTGATGGTGGATCAATCTCCTCACCAATCAACAATGTGTCGGATGTGTTATGCCTTCGGTGGAACTCTGTGTGCGCTACCGATTCCTCGGTATTGTTCGGTAAAATTAGTCGACTTTCTTCCTGTCCGGTCCTGAATTTGAAATTTATTGAAGAATCACTCATGATGGCCAGTGTAAATCAATTGAACCATCATCACCACAAAGATTCTTCTAAGGCTAGGAATCGGTCGACCGCGGTTAAAAAATGATTCGACCTGAAAATTCAGGTCAGATCTTTTCGTAAAAACAAACCTAACCGGATCTGAAACTACACCTGACGAGCCTTAGTTTCTTTGCAGTACTTTGAAGGGAACACCTTTAAAACCAACTCACCAAAATGCCACCCAAAAATCACATCCGCTAGCCAACAGTTGCGCAGCAATAAACAACGTAAATACGATACCCAGCACAAACGCATTCGTTCCAGATAGGAAATATGTTTTGAATGTTGAATCTTTACTCTTGTTTTTCGATGTGTCCTCCAATTCAGCAACTTTCTCTTCTCCAGAAACTTTAAGTTCTTTTGTCGTAATTTGCTGAGCCACATCATCATCGCCTTCCAAACGCTCTTCACCAACTTCGACTTTCAAAAATTCTGAAAAATCGATCCCCTCATTCATCAATGCGGCTGGAGTTCCATGAAAATCCACCTTTCCCTGTTGAGGAATTAGTCATGCCTCGGCTGGATTAAACTTAAGCAAGTAAATTATAAGAAGGGATGATTACATTACGCAGTACGATGACGACATCTGCATCTTTTAAGAAATGCACTTGGTGCGTAACTAATATCCTGGTCGATCCATTCTTCGCCAAAAATCCATTCGGTCCAATGCATTCATTAAACAAATGGCGAGCGACGTTCGCATCCACAGCGCTCAAGGGATCATCGAATAAATAAATGTCCGATTTGCGATAAACACATCTAGCCAGGCTGGTGGCGGAGCAAGAGGTGTTATTAGACAAAATCTGTATCATGATTTTCGGACAAAAACAACTTCACTTTATTCTGGCCTTCTGCCCACCGGATAACGAAATGCCCCGATCACCGATCACCAACATGTCTCCGGATTCAAAATTCTCAATATCAACATCTAGTGCACAAGATCTGACTACCGTGTCGTAGCGTACGTCGTCGTACGGATTACTAAAAATTATGTTTTGTCGGACTGAGGCCGAAAAAATCCATGGCTCCTGGCAGGCATACGAAATGGATCCCTTTGCTTCCACTGTTCCACTGTCTGCAGGTAGTTCATGCAATAACGCTTGCAAAAATGAACTTTTCCCTGCCAGAAAATTAGAATTATCCGAATCGTGCAATAAATTTTGTGGGAACAGTAAGAATGGTTACCTGAACCGACAGGACCTACGATGCCGACAAGCGAACCCTGTCTAACATTTACGTTAATTTTGCAGAGGGTATCCAGATCTTCAGTTGTCTGTTCGTTTCTTTTCAAGCTCATCTCTTCGACTTCGTCGTGACTAAATTTTTTAGTCTTTGAACTCTTCTTCGAACTCTTCTCCGAACTCTTCTCCTTTGCAGTCGGCCAATTGGCTGTTAAATCTACTATGGATATCACATTATCAACATTGTCTTCGGTTGCAGGTTTGTCGTTTTTAATCATTCCGTTCATTTCTTCCGCAAGCAAGAAGTTTTGCAAACGCTTTACCGACACAAATGCTTCAGCTATTTCAGCAACACCTCTAACAAACATTTGTGACAAAGTTTGTGCGATCAACTGGAAATACGCTGAGATGACGAATATCTGGGAAGACGATGGATACGTTTGACAAACGATCATTATAGACCTCAGAGTCTCGAGTTACCTTCGTTGCTGTAATATTTTCGCTACCATAGAGCAGACTGATTGACAACATGGTGCAAAATATAGCCATTCGGGTGGTAAATAAAGCAAAAGTCATGTACAGGCATCGGACGTAAGTGTTCTTGCGCAGAATGTTTAACTCTTTCTTCCTTGCATTGTCTATCATTTTACCGAATGGTGTCTCCCAAGCGAACATTTTGATCACCCGAACCCCATTTATAATTTCTTCCATGAATTTGATTCGTTTGTCCGTTCGTAGTGCGGTCTTTAATCGAAATATGGAAGATAATTTACCGATGCATGCTGTAAAGAGTCATAATCCGGCAAGTGTGAGAGGTAAATGAATCTTATGGCAATTGTTGCGTACAACTCACATTGAAGTGTCACGATGACAAAGACAATCGCTAGGCCAATCATTCCAGCCCATCGAGCTTCCCGCCACAAAATGTAGGTAATTATGATGGCCATCAATGGTGCCGACCACATAAAATGCAGCAGCACCGATATCAGATCGAAACGATTCACATCATTCGATAGTAGATTAACGATAGCATTTTCCCGCACCGCGGCTTGAGACAATTTTAAGGTCTTCCGATAAATTAAACTGCACATAGCGACGCGAACTTTCATGCCCGCATGGAAGCACCCAATGAAATATTGATTGACCGTCATTATGTTTAACGCATTCAACGTGACCATAGCTATTGCAGTCCATAACGCCTCCGTAAATGTCACAGTGGAATTCTTCCTGTAAATGTTGCGGATGCAATCAACACTTTTTCGATTTGAATTTTTGTGCATTTCCTTTACCGAAAAAACAACAAAAGTTGACCGAGTAAATACGGTTGGGTCAGTCGTATTAGAATGTCATTGAAGAAACAAATGAATCCAAGGGCCAAAAATTTCTTCCAAAACGTCCGGACTAATGCTTTGACGAGAGATGGCCGAGATTCGTTGCTTTTCTGCAGCACCCAATTGCTGGTAAAATTTACAAATGTTTCACATACTTGGCGCACATCGCATCGCGAATTAGTTCTTACCTTTCCAACTGATCTCCTAATGTGGTTGACCGATCTTCCGGTAGCGTTTGATACAAGTCGCCCAATTGCAGCGTTTGCTGGTAGCCCTTTTTGAATAAGTCGATAGTCCAAGTGAACAGCAGAACGGACAGTGAGCTGGCGGTTTCACGAGGATTGCCAAGTAATTTCCGCCGTACTGATTCCATTGTTGTTGTCTAGGCTCACCTCTGTAAAAGATATACATTTTTGTAAAACTCACGTTCATTGTAAGGGGTATGGGAAGTTATTCTTTGGGTGTGCTACATTATGCTCTATGATTGGTAAGATCAAACTAATTTTATCTCCTTTAGTAGCTTGGATTTCTTTCATACGACATACAACAATAAAAAGCAAAAACAAAGGCTAGTGTTCACTATCAGTTCAAACGAAATACTAGACCCTAATTGATACTGAAATTTACGAATCGAATCAGATGATGCCCGGACGTTAACATAGAGTGTGACGCAAGTCCAATACATAAAAACAGAAAATTGAAAAAAAGGTTTTGTCAAAGAAGAGCAATCGTACGACAAAATCGCACGCTGGATGCTGTGAAAATAATTCATTACATGAGGTTACAATTTTGTGATAACATCAACTTCACACACATGTGTGCTTTTGAGCAACAAATTTCGGTAATTATGGCTGCCGAGGCGATACAACTGCACTTGCCAAAAACATTTGCCGAAGCCAGTTGCTCAAAAACAAACGAGTGAGTTTGCCTCTGAGTTTGCGAGTATCACAAAGTTCTTTCGGAAGTAATGAAGTCAGGGCTCACTTTAGAGAAATTTAATTCCGAAAATTCGGAAAACTCTGAAAAAGTTCCGAAAAAGTTCTGAAAAATTCCGAAAAATTATTTCAGAATTTTTCGGAACTTTTTCGGATTTTTTTCAGAATTTTCGGAAATAAAATTCTTTTAAGTAAGCCCTTAATGAAGTACGTACCAGCATCAAATGTTTTCTGGTTTACTATCTGTCGTTTGCGAAATTCGTTTTTAACAAAAAAAAAATAACGAAAATAGTCCACATGGAGGGAGTGAATTGCAAATCGCATGGGCGAGTAGTAAAAATATTAACAACAAAAATTGGAAACAAGTGACACAAGTGGATGAAACTATGCCTTGAAAGAAAGGCATTCAAAATTCAATGATATCAGTTGTTTTAGAAGTATACTTATACACAGGGATCTGCGTCACTTTTTACTATTTTAAGGGTTTTTGATTTATATTTTAAGATGAAAACTTGTTTAAACCAGTTGTAAACTATTGTGCATTTTTTGTTGCATTATTATAAGTAGGTCACACACACATCGGAATTCTGAGAAATGCACAATGTGATCATTCATGCATAAAATGATCTGTAATAGGTCATTTACAACTTGTTTTACATTATTATGGATGATCTATGTTCAAAAGCCATTCCAAAATTTAACTTACATCACTACAACTGTCCACAAAGTAATTCGGTCTGTTTCATTTATCTAATTTAATCGTACATTTTCGCCAAACGAACGAAAACACGGTGTTATATGAATCCAAAGCAAGAAATTCTCGCTGTTACTGCACACCCAGACTGAAAGCAATCTCAGCTCCATTGGCCAATATTGTCTAGCATCAAAGTTATGAAATACCAAGAGAAAAGAGAATCATTCTGCTCATATGTGATATTATTATACAGTCAACGAAGACGTGCACAACTCAATCAAACTCGTACATACATTTGGAAGGAATAATTGAGATCTAACCGTGAAGTGAATTTCGCTTCAATTCAATGAATTTCTTTCCCAGTCTCCGTCACAAATTCACAGAGGTTCCATCGGAGGTCATATTTTCGGCCGTTTATCAACAAATTTTTTGAAGTCAATATTTGCCCCGGGAGTACTCGACCTCAGCTTTCCAACAAATCCATACACGCCCGTGTCCTCGACACCTTACGGAAATGAAATCCGGACTACGACTTTTGATCGCTTTCCACGAAAAATATCTGAGACTGGTTTTGAGGCCTAGACACCAAGGCCTAACTAGGCATATATAAAAAAAAAATTCCCGGAAAAAATAGCGCCGATTTCGGTCAGTCGAAATTAAAAAGAATCCCTCAAAGAATATGGGATTCTTATCAATCTTTTGCTAACATTACTGAAAGAGAAGATAAGAGTGAATGTGTATTTTACTGACATAACTCTGTGTTACGCATAATTTATCTCATTAGCTTCTATACATAATATTGAGTCAGTGTTACCTTGTCTTGCAATAGTTACAAAAATCGGATTAAGTAATTTAATCTATGAAATTAAGTCGCGAATCGATATGTTGTTGAGTTAACAATATTTTGCAAGATTAAACTTAACGAATTGATCGTTGGGATAAGCTTTCCTTGATTTTGTAAGTAATTGGGAAAGAAAATTCAAGCTTTCAAGCCGTTCAGAAGGTCAGTAATAATACGAAAATGGTAGTTCTTTTCTCAGTAGTTCAATAAACAACGTAGTGTATTGCAGAAATGCTGACGGTGTTGTAGAAATTTCATGAAAATTGACGATATGAATGAATTTTGAATCAAATGCATCGTCAACTAATATTAAAACTTTGAGAGAGCCAACCAAAGAAACATAAAACCGGTTTTTCTCTCCGCCAGCGAGAGATAATATTTTATTCTGTCGATTTTTCTGCGTGAAATGACTAGCACAACATGTGGCTGAATATTCTTCGCTCAAATAAATAAATAAATGTTTTTATACTAACGTGCATAACCTTAGTCGGTATGGTAGGCTTTATTATCAACACCAAAATTCACTCTACTTCTACTACAATAGTTAAACTTCTACCGCTGCAACTAACGACACACGGTTTGTTATTTATGTTTGATTTTGATAATGATATTCCGCGCAACTATATCTCAAATTTATGTCAAATAACTTGGCACAATGCCGCGAGAGAGTTATTGATTGGTACTGCGCATACCAGAACTCTTGATTCAGTCGAAGAAGTATATAAATTTAAATAAAAAGACTCACAAATTCAAAAGCTATCCGAATGATGTTTACACGTTTGAACGCGATGACATTTTATCGTAAACTAACACTCAAAAATGATTTATTAAAAATTGCACCACATTAAGTAATCAGAGTGCAATGCAATGTGTATTGTCTCATATTTCGAGTTAAGTGATTCGCTTAACACAACGATTACAGAGAACTGATATGAGTGTATAGTATACTAATGACAGACAGTGAGAGGATTTTGATGGAAACACCGATTCTCTCACAAATATTATCGTGTCGTCCACTCTAATTTTGATTAAAAACAAAATGTAACATTTATACGGTGTTTAAGTGGAGCGAGATAGAAAATCAACTTTGGGTCTGCTGTCATCGATAATACAAAAGAATCTGACAGCAGACCCCGAGATGGAACAATAGGTTGTCGTTTCGCCATCTCTCTCACTTAAACACTATTGAATAGTAAATTACTAACCAAAATGTCGAATGAAGCAAACGGTACTTCTAGTGTGAAATTTACCAATCTGAGGCGAACACGAGGTCGGTAAACACACAAGAAAACATTTCTATTATTAGTCATATTGTGGTACTTCTAGTGTGAAATTTACCAATCCGAGGCTGGGCCATTAGGCGAAACATATTTGCATATGGGACAGTCCAGCTAAATTGTAACATTTCGAGATATTTTCACTAAATCTGAGTCGATTTCGGGTAACTGTTTTTCGAAAAAATACCTAAAAAAACCTTTAAAATCCTAGAATTCTTGACCTGGGAGTGGTAGAGAGCTCAGTTGGAGAAAATCATTTTAACCTCAGAAATGCAGCTTCTTTTCAAACAGATTCAAGATTTTTGTACAAATCTCGATTTCTTGAAATGCAAGATCTAGGTGAAATCTTAACCGACTTCGACGTGTGATAGCTCGTACGGTTGCCCAAAATCCAAATATCCATTAGACCAAGAGGAAAATTCCAAGGTAAATATAGTGAGGAGGTAATGCCATATATAACCGAATCAGATGTGCGGTGGCACGAAAGTTCGATACAAACGCCATCTCATTCCTTCGTTGAAAGCAAAAAAATGGAATAGAAGGTCGGGCCATCTGTTGTGAGATAGCGAAAATATTTTTGTGAAATACAAGTAAATCGTAGTCAACCATTTTAAAGAAAGATGTCATTGGCATCGAACTTATGTGCTAGGCCGCGCGTCTGTGTGACATTAACTCCTCTCTATATTTACCTTGGAAAATTCAAAAATATGGTGCAGTCTCTACAGAAATGTGAGATTTATTTATGTAGAAGTGGATCTGCCTCACGCCAGCTTACTAATGTGCTCTGCCGTAATTCGAAGAAAAACAATAGTTTTTTCCAAAAATAATTTGTGGCCGATTTCGCAGGAAATTGTTAATTTTTGCTAAAATTTTGAACAAAACTCAATAAAAACCAATCTCTATTTGGATGTTAAAAAAAACAATCTCTCGAAAAACGATTAAGTTTCATTAGATTTGCGTCAAATATATATTTTTTTTCGACGGAGATTATTTTTCTTTTGAAATAGGGCAGTAGCTGACATGTCTCTATGCGATAAATCACATAGTAATCTTTTCTTAAAAAATTAGAGCAATCAACGCACTTCAAGCATGAGTTGTACTCTTAATAGGGTACTGAAACTTGACAGTGTGCCACAACACTGTAAAACACTTTAATAAATATTATGCGCATGTGTTCAAATTTTTATTTTGATGAGTGATGAATGTGATCCTGGGCCGAACTCGTCAAAATAAACATTTGGACACAAGTGCAAAGTTAAACACAAACTCCTACTTCGAGCTGATGCATAATGTTAGTCATACCACACAGAGACATATAAAAATAATTTCATGTAAAATAGAGTACTTACTGCAGTTGAGCATTATGATCAATTTTGCTTGAAGTGCGTTGGAGCAATGTTCAAATGTAATCGCAATTTTGTTGCAAAACTCATTATCTGTAAATACGATACATAGCAAGTGGGAGACCGTTCAAGAAGGTTTCTCGGTTTAAGCAGCTAACAGCTCTGTCCTCCGATTAATCCCTGTTTTTAAAAAAATGTTCACTCTCTTTACAAAGACTGTTATGACGGGGAAATGTAGAGTGTTATGATGAAAGAGAAGAAGATATTTTGACAAGTACCCCAAGGCAAGTTATAATAACTAGTCTTCGGATTTCTCACTCTGATCATAACAGTCTATTCTATTCGTCGAACTTGCAATACAATTGAAGGTTAAATTCTTTTTAGACCCGTACGAAGTACTGGGGTCTTATAGGTTTACGCATACGTTTGTAACACGTCGAATTGGACTCCCTGAGTAAGGGGAAACCTATTGTGGTTGTCTAGAGATGCCAAATCCGCGAAAAAAAAAAATGTCCGTCTGTCCGTCTGTCCGTCTGTCTGTCTGCACGATAACTTGAGTAAAACGCATCCGATTTTGAAAATTCTTTTTTTTCCCGTTTGGTAATGTCAAAAGACAGGCTAAGTTCGAAGATGAGTGATTTTGGATCGACCCCTCCCGAGCTGTGGCCCAATAAGTGCTTTACGGTTTTTCGAAGATATCTCCGGACATTTAAACGTTAAACTTGTAAGTGATACGTCAAATAAAAGGTATTTACAATACCGATCGACAAAAAAAAAGTTTATGGAAATCGGATGACCGACTCGTGAGTTAGACCCCTTGGTGTGGAACAGGCACAGGGCGGCAAGCAGTTTTTGCTTGTAGGTCGGCCACATTTGAACATATTTCGTCTGTTTTAGCTTTATTAGATAGGTATTGACCGTACCAATCAGGGAAAATTTTTTTTATGAAATTATGTTCTCCGGAGCGTGAGCTAGGTCTCTTGGAGTGAGCTCTTATCTGGCTACTCGGAAGTACAGTGAACGTGGTGTATTTTGACAATATCTCGAGTAAATTTTGTCCGAATTTCATGATTTTTTTTTGTTTGAAAGGTATTAACGAATGTAAAGCGTCGGTATTATTTCCGGTCTCCTAACAAAATGGCTGCCGGCGGCCATATTGGATTTTAGTAAAATAGAAATATCTTGGGAAAAATGATACTTAGAGAGTTTCTGTTAACATGGAAATAATTTGTTATGTGTGTGGGGTTTCAGGGATTCCATATACGGACATCTATATATACCTATATACAGCTATATTGAGCTATATACAGGCATATAGAGCTATATGATAGCATATATTTATCTGTGAAATGTTTATTTATAGTGAAATATAGTTAAATATAGCGGTATATAGCTGTTTAAATAGGAATTTATGAAATTTGTCTTCGTACGGGGCTGTCTATATTGCCTCCGGCAATTTAGTTGTATATGATAACAAGGCAAAGAGTGGATAATGTAACTGATTTTAAAGGGAGAATAGTTTTTCAGCAGAGAAGAAAATGAAGTAAGAGAAATGAAGAGTTTCACATTAAAGGCTTTTGATACGAATAGGTGTTTCGTACGGGTCGGCGTTAGCTATGTTTACGTACTGTAGTGCGCATGTATTCATATTGCCCTCTTAAATAAAAATTAGTTTTGGTTGTAGAAATTTTCATAAACTGCTAAGTTTTCTCCAGGCCGGTCAAACTGCTACAACCAAAACGAATTTTTATTTAAAGCTACCACATTCATGGTCGTTATTGCGGTCGTACATTTTTGAAAAAAGATTCTGATGCAAAGATATCATCAAAACTAAACTAAAATCCAGTATTTAAAAAACGCCCAAATGTATGCTTTTCAGCAAAGCACCGGTGCGTGCATTAGCACCTCTGTCCATTTAAAATTTGCATATTGTGACGCTGAATTGCATAATATATATTGAAGGTATTATGCTTCGTGAAGCTCGTAAGTAGATTTCGTTACATTCTCGTTGATGTCTCATCCATACATTTTACGTCAAAAGCTCACATAATTGACTTACGAACTTTACGAAGCATAATGGTTTACCCCTATTATGTGTCGATGCAAAGATAAACGCGAAATCCCTTTTCAAACTGATGCGTAATTTTATTTTATTTTTTTATTTTATTTTTTCACGTTTAATGACCAACTAACAGGCCGTAGCCCAATAACAAGTCAGTCAGATTACAATGAATAAAAACATAATTTACATAATTAAAGATCAAATTTAAATTTACGTTAAAATTTTTTGACACTAGTAATAATGAAAATATACAGTAGCAGAATTTAAAACAGAACCAGAACAGGGTAGAATAACCAAATGATAGCGTCTGCGAAATGGTCACCAATCAAAAAAATTCCTGACCAAATTATTGTAAGCACGTAGATTCGAACCAACAACGTTGAGATCCCCAAAATAGATATCGTGGTCCAGTTGGATTCTATTTACCGGCGCATTCCTTTGATAGTTTGTGGTCATCATTGGCAGGCAGAATATGGATTTCTGTCTCGTTTGTCTCGTGGGGTTGTGAAAAGAGAGTTTCTGGCAGAGTGGCGTATCAACAAGATTGTGGACTAATTTATAAAGCATGATCTCGTCATTCTCCAGACGTCTAGATTCAAGAGAGTGCATTTTTAAGCGTTTTAGTCGCACATGGTATTCAGGACGTGGATTAGCAATTTGAAATTTATAATAAAACAATCTCGTAAACTTTTTTTGCACTCTTTCGATCTGATCACTGTGATTAGCGTAGAGGGGATTCCAAACTGTGGAGCAGTATTCAAGCCGACTTAAAACGAGTGACGAGAAAAGCAGACGCATGCTCAATTGACTTGAAAAGTATTTGCCACAGCGGAATAAAAATCCAAGCATTTTATACGATTTGCGGGTTATGTCACTTATGTGTTCTACAAATGATAATTTATCGTCAATGATCACACCCAGGTCTTTTATCTTATCAACCCTCTTTAGTACGTCCTTACCAATGTTGCATTGGAATAGTAATTTGTTCGGTCTATAAGACGTTGACATTACCGCACATTTGCCCACATTGAGATGCATGTTATTAACTCTACACCAATCTACGATCTTATTGACATCATATAATGTAGTACAACAAATTACACAAACATAAATGATCAATAATTAATGGCTAGGATGCTTATACGGTTTTACCACAACCACGCGCGGGCGTATAGCAGATTCATCAGTATAAACACTTTTGATTGTGTTGATCCATAGAGTTCCACTCGAGAGGTGGCATGGTGGCGCTGATGCTAATCGGCATCCAAAAATTACATGGGAACCCAGACATGTTTAAGCTGCGAGCGCACTTACACCGTTTAGCTCTCCGTTTACGTTTTAACAATGGAAAGTGGGAGGAGCTTCCATTGTTCACTCGTAAACGGAGTGCTAAACGGCGTAAGTGCGCTCGCAGCCTTAAAAATGACAGCAGAAAAAAGATTGTGGAAATTGTTATCGTCACTACCGCAAAAATCAGTGATGACACTGACTTCGAGTCGGTCTTTTGAGATACGAAATTTAAAAATCAAAATCATTTGTTGGGAAATTAAATTTGCGATCACATTGTCAATGAAAATATTGTTCGATGAAGCAACAGAAATGACCGACTTGCCAACAGCGTCAATCGTTGAGAATCCTGTGAAATAGTGCTCAAATCCATAATCTATTCATGCTGAAAATTCACTGCATCTGATTGTATAACTGTTTAATCGTGTTAGTGGATTCCATGAATGTGAATTTATGAATGATAAGCCAACTTTTGACAGACTTGATAAATCTTACCTACCTCAACACAACGACATTGAGAGATATGAAATTGGAGCAACATTCAAGTATTTATTACGTTTTCATATATCAAAAGTAGTTTAACAAACAGTACACTGTCTGGCACGACCTCGATATGCGTCATAAATTGTTTTATCAGTATTTAGTTAAGTGGTAAAAAACATCACAATAATGTGCTGAAAATGCAAAATCCGAATCTTTTTTGCTTTACAAATTTTATGAACGATCCCCTAGTAGTTACTTCTATCTCCAGTATTATACACTCTTTGTAGGTGACGTGTTAGCAAAATTTCTTTCACTTTGCTTAAGATTGCTGAACATTTTGGTTAGATATTGATTGTGTCTGTCTGTCGTCATGGATAATTCTGTGAACTATATAAATCCACTGGATTTACCAGTGCAAAAGGAAATATTGACCCGAATTTTGGATATTGGCCTAAAATTCAAATGTCGAGACAGAGTGATTGACCAAACAAATGTGTCCGATTTCAATTCGCTTATAAGTAAAGTTTACGAGAAAAATGTCCCCGTTAAAGGCATCGAAGTGGATAAGATTCTTGATAAATTTGAGAAGGAAATGCTTCCATACTGTACAAACTGGGCATCACCGTGTGCAATGGCGTTCAACGATACGGGAAATTCGTTTGCCGGCATCGCGGGAGATGTTCTCGCCACGCTACTGAATCAAAACGTTATCAATTGGAAACCGTGCTCGCCGCTTGGAACTGTTGTCGAAATGACGGTGTTAAATTGGCTACGGCAACTGCTGGGCTATCCTTGTCGAGATCAACTATTAAGTCCTATTGATGTTGCTGGCTTGGTCACTTCAGGTGGAGTCGCTTCCAATACGATAGCAACACTTTTGGCCAGAGAAAAAGCGTCGCCTAATGCAATGGTCAACGGATTGAAGAATAGTCAAAAAATGGTCGTAATTGTACCAGAAGGAATCGACCATTACAGGTGAGTAGCATCAACTTCACACCATACGACCCCGTTTAAAAAAAATCAAATTTGTATAGTTCTAGACTGTCAGTAGGTTGGATTGGAATCGGCGAGTCCAACGTTATCAAAGCACCAACATTGAATTTCGCATACGATTTGAATAAGTTGTCTTCATTACTGAAGAAAATAACAAACGATGGAGCAAAGGTTATCATGTTAGTTTGTTATGCAGGAGACAGCCGTTCAATGACATTCGATAATTTCATTCAACTTCGAAAGATTTGCGATGAATATGGAATATGGCTACACTGTGATGGCTGTCAGGGGACTCAGCTGGTATTTTCCCGGCGATTACGACAGGAAAAGCTTAAAGGAATCGAATTGTCAGATAGCATTACAATGGATCCACATAAAATTCTGAACATTCCGTATTCAATAAGTGTCCTACTCATCAAAGATAGGCAACATTTGGAATTAATTCGGCGACCAGAGGACATCATAACCGGTGAAGAACACAGTTTCGGTCAGTTGACTCCGTTCTTCGGCAGCAGAAATTTCATGAGCCTGAAACTTTACTTTCTGATCAAAAATCTGGGATTAGATGGGCTGGACGAAGTCATCGAACGTCGTTGTCATATGGCAAATGTTGTGTCGGCTGAGATAGGCAAAGTCAGTCAATTGTTGCAAATCAACGACAAAATCGAATTGAATTCAGTAATTTTTATGTATTTTCCACGAGCGATTGCACGACAGCTACCATCTATGGGTTCATTGAAAGACAAACGAGCCATTGTGTCAGTCATGAATGACATCAATGTCAGCATTCAAGATAAACTGTTCGCAGCTGGAGACATTTGGCTGCATACCTTTCTGATACCAGACCTTTCCAACGCATTACAATTTTCCGATGACGAACCACGAGCCGACTTACGTCCACTGCGGTTCATGAGTGGAAATCCGATTTTGAGCACGAAGCATATTTCGCTAATGATTTCCAGAGTTGTAGCAGAAGGAGATGCACTTTTGCGGAATTATATTGCAAATATGAATGCGGCTGACCCGATCTACGCAATATTTTCCAGCTTCAAATTCGATTCTGATGGGACATGCAAGATCAGTGAAATGAACGGAGGCCATAGAATCAATGGAGTTAATGAAGTAAATGTAGTGAACGGCATCAATGGAGAGAATGGAGTCAATGGAATGAAAGGCGGCATCAACGGAGAAAACGGAATGAACGGCGGCATCAACGGAGAAAATGGAATGAACGGAGGCATCAACGGAGAAAATGGAATGAACGAAGTGTGCAAGGGGTTTTCCATACGAAACAATGATTCAAGCATCGCTGCCAATGACAGCTACTACTTGACGAAGGAAGAATTTTGCAAACGAAAAACCGAATTGATCGTCCAAATTCGGCAATTCTGTTCAACCGAATTCATTCAACCCGGCGAGTCATATTTTGTTGTAGTGTACGGGTCTTATGGCTATGGATTTGTCAAACCCCAATCGGATTTGGATATCGTATTCTACTGCAGTGATGAGCACTGTACCGATGATCGCAGATCGAGAATCATAACGTTCGTAAAGAATCTTCATGAAAAACATAATATGCAGATCGACAATGAGATTCCGTACGAATTCAAGATACTGCTTCCATACAGCTTCTTGAAAAGCGCTTGCAACGGTAAAGGGATCATTGAAACAGATGCGAATGGACAGTGGAATTGGCACATTCCAAAAATTTTAAAATCAATTGAATATTTGACTTCGAATGACTTTCTCCTTCGATTTTTCATGGGCGTATTTTTGAATGAAAATTTTCTGGTGAGTGGAGACGCTCGCATGTACAACAAATGTAAAGGTTTGTCCGCCAGAAATCTTACTAGAGCTATAATTTCAATTAACAAACGGAAAAGTGTCAGCTCATTTACTCTAACAAAAGACTTTTGTTTGAGTCCCAGTGGTGAATTTGGCGATTATTTCCTTGGATTTTCTGATAGAGAACCATTCACATCCCATTTATTGGAATTTCTTGAGGGTACTCTGGGCACAATGAACCTACAGCCTACACCTGGCAAAGATGGAACTCTGTATAGTGTTCAATCCGCTGAAGATTTACACCCGGAACATTTTATTCATGTTTGATTTGTCCTTTGTTTTCGTGATTTGTTTTTTTTTGCTTTTAGCTGAGATGTAGAAGCTAGACTGTTATTGTCAATTTACTATTAATTTTCCTCATATAGAGGTACCCTCTTTCCATCTTTCTTTGGTTTTTCCTTTTGAGAGAAAAAGCTCGATTCAACTCAATTAATTTTCGTAATTTTCTATTAATATCACTGATAAAAAAGATTTTTGGCGGTGTACTGCGGATATGTATAATATACTCCTGTTATGTATAGTATGTGTCGGTTATGCATGGTAAACGTGTCGTATGTAAAGTTTATGTACTTTGTGTACTTTGTGCCATATATCTCACGTGTGTTACTGCCGTATCGTCATTGTGTTTTTGCTAAGACAGAGCTTTGAGTTTCTTTTTAATTCTAATGAAATTCCAATGGAATCTAAAGGAAGCACAAAGTTTTCGAAAGCTCTCCAAAGCACAAATTCAATTCGATACGATGTTTTGGCGTAACACGGCAGGTAGTCGACGTATGGCATGTTTAAAATTTTGGTATAATCTCATCGTAAAATTACCTCATACGCCCAACACGTTTGATAAAAGCATACGTGTAGGATGTTTGTATACGCATGGTAAGTATGATGTCAAAAGATCATACTTGTGTATTAACATACGTACAGTGTGTATTTTATATGATTGACAAATATGTCAAGTCCTATACATGAGATGGTATCCGGATTTTAGAATTCAATAATCACTAAACAGAAATATTAAATGATTTTCAGTCATTCAACTTTCAAGACATTGTATTCCCTGAGTTCAATCAATCTCATACTGTTGAAATATCCAAATATTACTCAGAAAAGAAGAAGGAATTACCATTACGATGTTCGATATTAGGTCATTGTCATACCATAATTCTAATTAGAATAAAAATATATTTTCAAAGTTTCATAATATGTATGAAAGTATAGCATGTATAAATACTTCGTGTGCAAACGTTCAAACCCAGCACCAAACATAAAAAACACGAAAAATAAAAAACAATTAAAAAAGAACGAAATTTGATGAAATGTACATCAAAATTTCATTTTATTTCGAATACCAGAGCAAACGTACAGGACGTTTCGAACACGTGTACTAACGTACCCGAAGGACGATCCGAAAATAGCTGTCTACCAGCCATTTTAGACGTCCACTACGTATACTATACGTCCAGCGCGTTAACTTTTCTATCAGTGAAAATCTAGATGATGTCCCACGGTATTTACCTTGGTATTTACTTTTTGACTCTTGAGTGCCGCGCAAAATCTTTTTCGACTTTCGACATGAATTACACGAACACCCTAACGTTCCTATTCGTCAAAGGTGAAATTCTATAAGGGTAGGGCAGAACACCTCTACATCTGTCTTCGTAAAAGGATAAATTCCCCAGGGTCGAGCAGAACATCTATACGTCCTAGTCGTAAAAGGAGAAATTCTTTTAGGGTCGAGCAGAACAACTTAACGTCCGTCTACTCTACGTTCCAGCAGATCAAATTTCCTTTTTTGGGACATCACATCCTATTTCAAGGATTTAAATCAGTAAAATTGCAGGATATCAAAATATTTTTTTGAGAATTATCAAAATAAATCTTTTACTAATATCTCGAGAAATTTAGAAGCTTAAAAATGACAGGCCCCAGTTTTGTTACTAAGTTAGCTATTCCCTACAACTTTATAGAACATCAAAAAGCTGTAGGACTAGCAGGAACCGAGAAATTTGTTGCCCACGCTACAAGATTTTCCACTTTTAAATGGATTGAGTAAAGGGAATAAAAGTTTCTAAGCTAAAATTCACTTCTGTATTGATCTCAACTGCAACTTTCTAGAATGAAATGAAAATCTAGCTTGTGGCTTACGAAGACTTCAAGGAATCATTAGAAGCACGGTTGCGTAATAAGTATGTGAATGTAGTATGTGAATGAAAGCTTGGCAAAGTGCCAATAGCCATTTCGTTTACTTTATTTGGTATTCATTTTAGCTGGGTTGTCTAAAAATCGAAAAAGGCTCCGTACGACGCAGACACATTACTGTATCATATAAAAATTCGTTAGCTTTTTTCAAATATTGCTTCGTAACACATTTGTTTATATCGAACCGTTCGACCTTCAATTTCTCCGGCACATGTTGGACATTTTAATGAAACACATTAAAACGAATGCGTTGAATAAGGAATGCTCAGCATGTGCTGGAAGTATGAAACTTTAATTACTTTGTAGAAATTCCACGCAAATTGCTTATTAATCAACAGACTCTTTGGCATTCGTAACCAGCAGCCAGCAATAAAAATTACAGAAAGAAAAAGCAGTTTTCTTGGAGACGTTTTATTAAATTATTTTCTTTTCTTTTTTGTGTTCAGCTGTAGAGCGCGTAATTCGTTATTCTTGAGACTATTGATTTCGGTTGAACTTTTAAGTAGTAACACACCGACAACTTGGTTGGGGGCAAATGATATGTGTACCAAACTAATGCTGCAATATTCACTTAACAGTAATTCCGTTAAGGAATAAATTAAGAGAAATAAAACCGACCAGACATTAAATTTTAAGTAGACTTTATGTAGAAAGACGGTTTAAGACAACAAATCGTAAATAAATTATTCATAAGCGAAACAATTCAATTCTGTCAAGATATATCTTTTGAAATGAACGTTCCGTTACTTAGCATAATTATTTAAACATGCCATCAAAAAAAAATAATAATAAGAGAATTTAAAGAAATATATTGCCGCCATTACAGCCTCAACCATTCTACGTTTTACCAAATAAAACCAGACAATTGTCAAAATATATTGTCTCATACCTCAATTAGTTATTTAAATGATCTCACGCGCAACCAAAATGGTACTTTCTTAAGTTGTGTACTGAAGAGTGATATGGGTGAACGTATTTACGTCTCTGTTTTCCATTTGTGTATAAATAGTTATTTATGTAACTCATGCACACGGCTTCGCCTCGGATTGGCAAACTGACATCTTGTGCGATAATATATGTCGTGTTCGATTCGTGTTGCATACAACGTTATGAGGGTAGTGAGATAAAACCGCTTTGAAAATCTTTTATCGCTCTAGTGCGATAAAATACGTTCATACGACATTGCACACGGGCGGTATAAGTTACAAATATCGTCAGTGGATTGCATAAAATGCATGAATGGTAAAGAATCTATTAATCAACCATACCATATCATAATGTTCGTTTACCTCTCATGTCATTAATGTCCAAGGAATTCTGTTTTTCAATTTGTCAGTATGGACTACTTCTGGTATTTTTACATTTATAATCGAAATCCACTAGGAAACGGAAAAAAGATATCATCGAAATAGCCTTTTTTCCATGAATTATAGGGAACTGTTTTGTCAGTTTTCAATTAAAAAAAGGTTTTAGATTTAATACCAGCAACGGAATTGAAATTGAATAAAATATCATCCGCAAAAAAAGAACGGTGGAAACGTTGCAGATTGATTTTTTTTGTTATAATCTCCTTCCAACAGTTTAAAATTCAGTATGAATATTACATAATGTAGTATTATGAATCGATAGCTTTTCATATATTGAATGAGTTCTGAAAGTTAAGTTTTTTTTTTTTTTTTTTTTCAAAGCCCAATTTTAGGCTATAATTGAGAGCATGAATTATAGCCTAAAATTGGGCGTTGAAATAATCTATTTTTAAAGGTTTTTTTTTTAACTTTTTTGAGATATTTCATTTGAACTTATTTTTTCCTTGTGTCCAAGGTGGCTAATTACAACCCTAGAAATGAAAAGGAAATTAATTTTAACCTCAAAAGAATTAACTATTATTTAACTCGGAATGAAAATTAAAAGACTAGTTTTGGCTTGACCTCGCTTAAACAAAATACACAAAAAACTCCACTTTTTCATCTTTTTATTCCTTATTATGTATTTTACTTTACTAGTGAGGTAATGTGGCCTTTCCCTCACTAGTGAAGACCCTTTCCCTCGCTCGTAAAGTAAAACGCCATACTTTACACGTGAAATAATTTGATATCTCGAATCACAATGAGTAAAAGCACCTCGGGCTGAAGCCCTCGTCTGGATACGAGATGAGATAAAAAGATGAAAAGTAGAGTTTTCGTGTGAATTTTGTTGATCAGAGGCGAAGTCGAGGTCAATAAACACACGAAAACGAGACTTTTCATCTTTTTATCCTGAGTTATGTAATGGATTTTACATGCTGAGGGCGTCGAAAGACGTGCTTCAAACACGAAAAGTATGGGTTTCGACGCATGTAGTATGTAAAAGACTATTTCCATAGGTCTGCTGTAAAGCTGCGTTGGTCTCGTCGCTACCTGATTATACAGACCCACGGTAGACATTTAATTCTGAATAAAATCAACAGTTTGGCTTAATATTGCATAAACTGCTTAACTTTCTCAGAGATAGTCAAACTGTCACAAACAAATCTATTTTTTTGTTTGTTTACAGTTTGAGGCAGTGAAATTTCAGCATGAATTTGCTTCAGCTGTTTTTAGGCCGATCCACTCAAACAATTCAAATACTGTTTATACTTCACTGTCTCTGACTTTTATTCGTCTTACATTTTTCAAAAAGGATTTTTGTAACACCATATCAGCACAAATTGAGTATTAAAAAAACGTCCTAATGTATACTTTTCAACATTATCATCTATTTGTCTTTGTGATCGAGCTTTCCAATACCCCATCCCTTGTGAAAATCACGCTATAATTGAGATTGTTTGTACGGCCTCACAAAGTTTAGTAATTTGCACTGCAAACAGTAAGTAAATGGAATATTTATGAATGATGGTGCAGTTGATACACTAATTAAGAGAAGTGGATTTTTGTTGAAAAGCCTACATTAGGGCGTCTTTCAAGCAATATATTTTTGATGATAGTCAGAGGCACCGGCACTTTGCTGAAAAGCATACATTAAGGCGATTTTTAAATACTGGATTTTAGTTTACTTTTGACGATATCCTTCCATCAGAATCCTTTTTGAAAAATGTACGACCGCAATTCCGACCACAATTGTGAAAGCTAACACAATCGTGGTCGGAATTGCGGTCGTACATTTTTCAAAAAGGATTCTGATGGAAAGATATCGTCAAAAATGAAATATGAGACACAGAAATGTAGGCTACAATTTTAGCTAAGTACCGGTGCCTCTTAAAAAAAAAAATATTTGAAAAATGTAAGACATAAACAACCACCACAATAATGTGTTAGCTTTCAATGAAAAATAGATTTGTTTGACCAGAAATTTGACAGAACTCCGCATTTTATTTAAATTTAGGCAAACTGCTGTTTTTTTTTCTATAAACAAATCTATTTTTTATTGAAAGCTAACACATTTGTGGTGGTTATTGCTGTCTTTCTTTTTTCGAAAATCTTTTCTTTAAAAATATCATATCAGCGAAAATACGCCTAAATGTAGACTATAATTTCAGATAATTATACATGCCCCATAAGAACAGTAGATTTTGTGATGAGAATTGGAAAAACCATCAAAAATAAATTATTTCAACGCCTCGATTTAGGCTTTATTTCAATTCAATGTTCACGTAATTCCAAATTTCTAAGCGACTCTACAATTTTTGTCTTCTCTACACCTCGAATTTGTGCTTTCCCATCATTAACAAAATGCGAACCCAATTTTTGAATGAAGCACTGTTGATTCGTCGCAAACTAAAAATGTAATCCACTCTACTTGAGGGTACATTTTCGTTGGCATAGCAACCGGTACATATAGCATTTCATAAATGGTTTTATTTATGATGTCTCCGACTCAAATATGATTTGCTTGGTGTTAAACATTGTTATATCGCACAGAATGGTGATGAGAGAAAATGATAAAAGAAAAACATATTTATTCAAAAGTGAATTTACAAATAAAAAACTCGTTAAAATCATTTGAAAGAATTTATTTATTTCTATTGACTATAATTGACACTAATTCTGTTGTTTGGTTAGACACTGTAATCATCGCTTTGATGTCAGTTTTTCTTCTTTCTGAATGGAAGTGTTGCATATTTTGTTTGTTGCGTGTGGGTTTACGTATAATCAATTTGTGTGTGTACACTAATTACCATTCATCATTCCGGCTTTTATTATCATTATTAAAAAATTGCTCAGTATCACGTCGTAATAATCTTGATAGCTGGCAAGTTATTTTTGATGGATATAAAATGCGGCTTGAGAACAGACCACATATCTGTTTGCTGTTTTTTTTTTATACTGAATATACCCCACTATAAAAATAAATAAATAATTACTTTGCACCTGATGGTGTATCGAGATCAACGGACAAAATAATACCCTCGTGGCACATTCTGAAATGTTATCGTTTCGAAGAGAAAAACAAGTTAACTAGTCGGACATCATTTATTTATAATTTTCAATTTTAGTTCTTCCTTCTTGTAGCATCTCAGCTATAATCATTCATTATGTTCTGGTTATATAGTGTTATATTGTAGACGAGGGGTTACCGACTCCGATAAATAGTAATCACACGTCTAGAAGTAAATGCCGAGGAAATGTCATGCAAAAGATTGAATGTCTGGTGAAAATGTCAAGAAAATTTAAGTTTCTGAAAGAACAGGTTAAGGCCAGTTCATGGTCGCATATATCGCAAAAATGTATGCGAGTATGAACTGGCCTTAAGACACTCACGAAGGTGGTTGACATCTAATTTATTAAACGCACTCAATACGTATTGTGTGAAAAGTCAACCTGAAGGCAAAATATGTTTTTCTCAAGTTGAATTTATCATATAAACTTTCACAAGCCTAGTTGGCACAGAGGAATATTTTTTTGGTATTGCGAATAACAGATAGGCAATGGCGACATATCTATCTGTTTTTAGGCACACTCAGATGAAATGTAGTACCTATTAGTAGGTAATGTACTTTTATACCACCGCCTTCGTGGTTAAATAAAAAATGTCTTAACCTGTTCTTTCAGTACCTTAAAAAAATGGGCAAATGGTATCGATTTTAAGTAGTTACCGACCCCTCGGTTGTAGAATTGAACCGATTTTAAATGTTTCAATACTAAAGTGATTAACGTTTCTATCAGTCTGACATACATTCATAGTTCAATAGAGTTCTTAAAACATATTAATTTGAAGATTGAAATTAAAGTTTTCTGTTTCAGTATTTTATTCAACGAACTAGGCTATCACAAATTGTCTTTTTTTTTGTAGTGGAATAGGTCATATATGAATATCTATCCAATATGTTACCAACGACCCCCATACCATATACGTAGCTGAACCGTATATGGCACAACTATATGGGTAAGCAAAATGTGCAGTCGTCCCACTGCGACATTTTTTGATGTAGAACTTAAAATATTCGCCATAGCTTTTAACATTCTTTCAAATCTACTAATAAGATTAGACCTACTACACATAGAAATTGAAAGGTATTGGATATGAAGATTGAGCAGATCGCTGGAGCCAGACATATTACAAAAGTACTGGCGGCGAAAAATCGATGAAGGATTGGTAAATGTTTCAGATGGGATGAGGGTAGCGTAAATTACGATGCTACAATCAGCAAATTTACAGATATTTAGAAAATTCTTTTGAAAAATTTGATTTCGTTGATGCCACAGTGGTGAATTACGTACGTTAATAGTCATTTCGTACTTACGTAATTACGTAATTACGTGATACACGTCTTGGAAGTCATTCTTTTCAAAAGAATTCCAGTTACCATTATTTGGTTGGTCAAAAGGAAAACGAAATTCCTTTAAATAATCCCCGGGCATCAATTGTGGAATGATTTTTAAGGAGTGGGAGCTCTTAGCGTTGATTGTTGTTCTAAAATAGATTACCTTCTGTTGTCCTTTTAATATATTCCATGAAGTGTTTACGAAAATTTTGCAAAACAAATATTCTCTAATACCTTTAGAAATATAAAATGGATACAACAAACGAGGTGACGTATCACTTGCTTGACTTGATATGATATATTCCGTGTTCTCGTTAATTTAATGGATTTCTGAAAAAATTACCGGTAACGTCGCTTGTTGTTGGTGGTGTTTTTTTTTTAATTTTATTAATGACTCAGGTAAAGATCATCATCAGACACATACGAAAATACAGCAAAAAATTGAAATTGTACATATCCCTCGACATATCCTTTAAATTTATAGGACTGACTACAGAAAAGCAACAGAAAATTTGCTTAGCTTGTCGATAGATCTGGGACTATTAAAAGAAGTGAGAGAGCAAAAAACAATATAGCCACCTGGCGAATTTGAAGAAACATGTGGCTTATTTCCTTCTGAAACAGTGTCTTGGAAGGAACATCAAAATTAACATAACTTATTCGAACAATGCCAATGTGGCAACATACACAATTATAATCAACAGCATCGACACACTTCGATGAATTGGAATAAGACTAATTGCAACATCTTCTGAATCTGCCAAAGATATACAATTGAAATGGGACTCAATGGTGTATTCATTGGTATTTCCTATTAACACAAACATTGCAAGATTTAAAGCCATTCCATCAATGAGTTGCTTTATGACAACACATTTATCATATATTGACAGGGTAGAAAATATACATTTTCTTGCCAGAACTGTCACCTTTGTTTTTGATTTAAACAATTGTGTGACAAATTGACGATTTTGTTTCGTGGAGAAAAACTTTTAAGGGAATATTAGCGGAGATCGCCGTAGAATATGGGTTCGAAAATGCAGACCTCCGCCAAATGCAAAAATCTCAGATCAAATTTTTAACACTTTGAGTCAATAGATAAAGGACCAGTCTAACGCCTGAAACTAAGGTCTTTTCTTGAAACTAGAGTTTTCAGTCTTAAAGATGGTAACGCAACATACCGTTATTGGCTGAATCTGCCCTTATAATATCCTGTACATATGTGAAATGTTGTGTTCACCGTGTTCACCTCTGAGAGAAAACAGGAAATTCCAACTCGAGCGATTCGCGGTCCTCCCTCCGCTTTGGTGGCAAAAATTCGTTCTTGTTGGAATTTCCTGCTTTCTTTCCTCGGTAAACAAAGTGACAAAATGACAAAAAAAATTCGTCTGAAGTGTTTTTAAAATATATAATTTGGTAGTGGAGTGAAATGTTATATTAAAAGCGTCGAATATTAGTAAGGGTCTACTTTTACAATATCAAAATTCCTAAGCTGAAAACATGTGAGGATATCAAATGTTCGGTCTTAGTAATTTCGTTCAAACGATTTTAAAAACAGATTCAAACGCACTTATTTTCATATTATTTTGACATGAAAAATGAATGCGTTCAAGATAAATCGACCGATTTTGAAGAATAAGCCATACCTGGTATATGTATATTCATTGACATAAAGGACGTCCATGATTCAGTGTTGCCATACTTGTTTAAAATCGTTCCTAAGTATGCATTTGTGAAGTGTAAAATGTATGAAGAAAAAAAACCAAGGTGGTCGGAAATACGCATTTTCGCACCTAGAATCACGTAAAACGAATTCTGCTTTGTTGTCGACTTTTTGTGAATTCTTACAAAAAAAAGTAAAATGCAAAACATTTTCAACAATCAAGTTCCATCTACCTCATCTACCCAACCCTACAAAATTCGTTTGCATAACAATGTTCACGAATGGCAACACAGCCGAAAGATTTTTTTCTACAATTTATAGTAATCTCTTGTTCTTGTTGTAAATTGCCATTGAATTTCCTGTTCCGTAAGCAAGCAAAGGGTGATAATGCCTATGATGATCGTAATATTTTAAGGGACAAATATATATGTATGTACATTAGATGGATGCGCATAATATACCTATAAAAATATAAATAAATATTTTTTTTTTGGGGAAAGAAAACCCAAAATGAAAAGAAAATATGTTTACATTACAAACTTATCTTTCATGCATGAATATAAACGTAATGTGAAAGCGAATCAGCGCGAATATATTGACTTTAACAGCTATATGGATGTGCGATCGATTGCTTCTATTCAAGCGATTTTCCTCTAGCTTTATTTATTGTAAAAGAAAAGTCACAGGGGGCATGGGAGCGGCCGGAAATCTGCCTTCGTTCAGGTGAATACAATTTGTACAATTTTAAGCTGCGTTGCAGGGGGTGGATCAAATAATTCTAATCTTTCACTGTTCACTGGCCAATAATTTAGTAGTAACTCTAATGTTGCGACCGTCAGTTAACGGCTCTTACCGTTGTGAAGTGGTGAGTGGTCACACTAACGATAAATGTAAAGAAATAATTACTTAGTATGCAACGAAATAAGTTAATACGAATCCTCTCTTACAATCGAATAACATGGTGGTTTCGGAAGGTGTAAATCAACCACATTGTCTTCATAGTAACAACAGTACCAATTAAAAAGTTATGTGTACAAATAGTGGAAAAAACTTAAAATACTCTACAGCACAACAAATGTTATATCGTGCAAACGGAGCTAAAATGGTTTTCTCGCGTGATTGGACTCAATCAAAATTTCAAAAAAAAAACTGGCAAACAAAATGAAAATATTTAGGGCAAATATTATGTTGAAATAATAAAGGATTCCCAATAACAATGCATGATATAATATACAGTATTATACGAATGAGAATTGGAATTGAACGGATGAGGGATAAGAAGGATTTCATTTTGAATTGGGATGCCTATAATAATTTCTTGAGTTGAGGTTTAATAAAGTTTTGAATTTTCTAATATTAAAATTTTGCAAATATCTATAATGAAGACAAAGTAGCCGTCGATGCTCTTGGAAAATATATTACATTTTTTGGATGCCTGTTGATTCTGACTTTGTCGAATTCATAATAGGGAAACTTCGCAGATGTATAAAAACTCGTCCTTTATTTTGAAATGAACACGCTGTATGGAAATTCTAAATGATTCGTTTCGCTGTTAAAAGTTCCGGTTGCGTTGCTATGTACATTTAATTGGCACTTGAGGTAGAAGTGGGCGACACCTAACGACAAAACGGAACAACAAAAGAAAACGTGAAAAGAAAAGCAAAGATCATTTACTGTCAAAATGTATGACCAAATTTAGATTAATTTAATTAAATTGTTGCCTATTTCGATTTTGTAAACATTAAAAGAATTGAATAAACTAAACCGAAATCCTCCATACATTTTAACAGAAAGTGATCTTTGCGTTCCATAAAATTTAGGGACATCAAAGCGACCTCTACAGTGCATCTCAAGTGCCAATATAAGTATTTAATACATGCAGGTACCCCAAAGAGCTGACTACTGTAGAAAATGGTAGGAAACGTTGAACTATTTAATTTTCATTTAATCTTACAGAGGGTTGGTTAATTTATCAACTATTTCAACAGACTATAGTGGTACACTCTCCCTTTAAATACTAATTACTATGCATCTGCTTTCCCACATATCTTTGTTTGTGGTTTAAACAGAGAAATGATAAGCGCGGCCACTCATGGCTGGGATAGAACACGCCTGACGATGACAGATTGATTACATGTAACCGATGGGAGAAAAACTCCATATAAAAATCCAAATCCAAATGAGAGAGAAAATTGTTGAAAAAAACATGCCTCAGGCGTGTTCTATCCCAGCCATGAGTGGCCGCGCTTATCATTTCTCTGGGTTTAAATGTCTTAGTCCCATTATACACATCTTTTTTTTAATAGCAACATTGAAATCCAAGCTGTGTCTTCAGTATTAACGGAGAGAGATTCCGGCTCAGTTAAACGGAGTTTACGTGACAGTTACTTTGTTCTATTTTACAACTGTCATGTAAACGGAGGCTAAACGAAGTGCTCTTTTTAAGTGGAAACTATACTTTACCACTGTCAATATTCATAAATTTTTGACATTGCTTTCGATAAGGCCAGTTAAGGCACTATATAGATGCTAACCCGAAATTTTAATATGACTGTCAGAAAAACTGTACGGGGCCGGTCATATGAAAGTAAACGTTTTCTGAGAATTGAATCATTTGCAAGCATTTTTGAGATCTTTGTCACTAACAGTGTACTCATCTTTAAATCTTTAGGTGTGACAGATCGCCGACGAGATTTAAAACAAATAGGAGGTAAGTGATAGAAAATGTGACAATGGACGTTTTACATTATGCTAATATTGAAAACCGACCCGAAACTTAGGTGAACACATTAAAAAATCCGAATTTTATAACTAGTACGCATGTAAAAGAAGTGTTTGCATTTGGTTTACATCAAACCTGAAAAATATTTGACAGATGGCTCATACATTTTGTTTCAATATTATTCAATCGTTTTGCATGGGTCGACTTCAAGCATTTCTCAGAAAATTTTATGAATGGAAAATAAACCAAAATTCAAATTACGAATTTTCGAAGTATGAATTTTGTATGTGTAACTGAGCATTACTATCAAGGCCAGTTAAGTGTAACTGAGCCAAAATCTCTCTCCGTCAACAGTCTGTATGATAATTTCATACTTGTCAGAGCTTCAACTTTCGTATAATTAAGTCGACGCTTACCCTACAAAGTATTTGAACAACATATCTAATATCGCATCCTGTTTACATGTTTCCATTTCATAATATAAATTTTGAAGGCGAAAATAAATTCACTAAAATTGCGAAGACCGTTAACCACCAAGCCTGTTACGAAGGGCGGACTAGATGTAATAAATATCATGGTTATGTAATCGTACGTATCGTCCATGATACAATTTCATAAATCCGTTGAAAATTTCGTTATATAGAGATAACGCGGGTTGTTTAATGTTGGTAGTTCAGTTCACAGTGTCATTTTATTCGTTTGGCATGTTGAAATTGATTTTATTATGGAATGTGCAAGGAACATTGTGCGGTGGAATGAAATGTGATATTAACTTTTTCCCATTGTCACTGGATACAAGCTAAAGTGTCACTCTTAAGAAAGACGCAAAAAAAATTAAGATGACGCTGGGGAAAAGTGATATAAATCCTCGAATAAATCATGCATTTATCATGTGGTTGAGCTCTAGTGGAGAAATATACATCATCAACCACAGTGATTGCTTTAATTCAGAAACAATTGAAAGTAGACTTAACATCAGAATGACATTGAGGACTGTCACTTTACGAGATTCAAGTATTCTCTTTATGTATTCGTTTTCAATCTCAGACCAAATATATAAAAGATGAATCGAGTACGACAGAGAAGCATTTAATTCTTATTGGATTAGAAAATTTTTAGTCGCTTGTTCGGCATATCATCCAATTTGCCGGCCTTTGGCAAGCTACCAAATAATTAGGATGAATGCAGTAGTAATTATACCAAAGATTTTGGCTCGTAATATAGGCAGCATTTAAGCACGTCCTACCATCTTCATTGTATTCTCCCGGTGCATTGTTCGAGTAGGTCATCCTCTCTCCATTCGACCAAGATGTAAAATCATTTCTACTTTCTATCTCTGCTCCCAACCAAACGGCGTCATTTAAGCTAATGCTGCGCATAAAATTGAGAAAATGAACGTTCTCGTCTGCTGATCGAATTGTGACAAGTTCGGCACAATGTTTAGCACAATATCCTCTCGCCTCGAACCAATCGGCCGTTCTCTCAGTTTTTTTCCACGGATGTAGAAATACTTTATCGTTGAATGGGGTACTGGATATAAATGCGTCGTACTCACAGTTTTCGTTAATTTGCGGCATGACCGTGAGGGAAACTGAAAAGTTTCGCATAAAATGGGTTCACGATTCATTGCATACTGTCGCAGCACTGCTTCTAGCATGAACACAGAAAATATTCACAGTAGACATTGCGTTTTTTTCGTGAAGATAGATGAGTTGTTTTCGTTGTATGAGTTAAAACGCGACAGAGTAAAGTTAACCAGGCAAGTAGCGCTGATTTGACTAGGGACCTGAATATTCAATTTATGTCAGCGTTCATTTGAGTTCATTTTCATACAGTGTATTAGGTCCATTATTTGACGTTTCGAAAATGAACCGCTACTGGCTGGTTTATTTTACTCTGCCGTGAACATTCAATACAAACAATCCTAAGCTGTAGATCTTATCAATAAAGCCTCCAAATTTAACATTCGTCAATGCAGTGTTCATTCTAGGAGCAGTGCTGTGATACTGTACTTTCTGCGATTTTATTTAAAATTAACAATACTCACCACCCATAGCTACATGAACTTGTAGAATGGCTCCAAATATTAAGAAAATACTGATCATAATGCAATGTTTCTCTTCCGAATCTCGTTAAAAAAACTGTTTCTTCCGAAGCTCTCTGGTAGTAACAAACGTTACTATGTAAAAATACAGCATTTTATAAACAATAAAGGTGTCCTATATTAACATATGAATAAGAAAACCATCTGTTGAAATAATACAATACATTGTTTTACTTACACCTTCATTGTTTACTAAATAATTAACCTACGATCAGTTCCGGTGAGGATTTTTGTAATTCAGGTCAAAAGATGATTTTAAACCTGTAAGCATCGTAACACCGTAACACGATTGAATAAAGTTTTGCTTTTGAATTATTGTTGAGGTCGGTTCTCAACTAACCAAAACTAGCCATAAAATATCCAAGGGGGTAATCACTAGTAAATCACGGTAAATCACAAAAAATTTTGAAAAATTTTTGAAAATTTTTTAATTGTCACTGGATTACATTTCGAAGTATCGTGGCCGTTAACATATAGGATAAATTTCATGAACTAATACAAATTGAAGTAAATAGATTCAAATTTAGTAGAAACTTCATTTTTGATTTACTTGATTTACTGTGATTTACCGTGATTTACCGTGATTTACTGAGCTAGTAAATCAGTGATTACCCCTCGAAAATATCAACATTTACTACGTCTTCCCTATATTATCATATACTTTCGGCTTGAATTTGTCAAGTAGAAAAAATGATTTTTGAAATGAAGGGAAGTAATAATCCATTAAAAATAAAATGTAACAGAATGAGCTTATCTTTCCTTTCACAAAGTGTGAAGCAAGGAGCGCAAGGAGCTCATGCTCCTTTTTACAAAGTGTGACGCTCGGAGCCGTTGCTTCCTTTTACAAAATGTGACGCAGAATATAATATTTTTCGCGGGTGAATTGGATCCTATTCGCACGTGCGAGCGACCGCATTAAAGTATCATCAATGTTTGCAAAAATTAAAAGAAAAATGGAGCAGGTCATACCTTTGAGTTGTTTACCTTTATATTATATCGATCATTAAAACGATTCCATATGGTGCCTAGCCTACTTATACGATAAAAGTAAAATATTTGAGAAAATCCCGATAGAAAACGTGTAGTGATGAGCACACAGAATGATCGTTCTCGACAATGACGCCTACAGCTTTTAGGCGTCATCGGGAAAATAGGCGAAAATTAATTAAATTAAATTTTTTCTTAAGTATTTCGGCTGCCATTTTCTTTTGCTCCTCTTCGGGCGCCACGGACATACGCCCATTTGGCCCATATGAAAAAGGCTGCATTGGTTCTCGGTTGGATGGTTCAAATTCGCTCGCAAACTATTTTCTGTCGGGCCAATAATTATAACTAATAACTTTAAAATCATCACATTCCAACAGTAGGGGGGTCCAGAATCGTATGGGAAAATAAAAGTTTCGAGAAAGTTGGCGGACCCCGGGGAAAACGAACCTATATGACCCACTGATAAAAAATATATATGGGGCCGACTCGATCCGAATCGATTTAGGGGTCGCTCAATGACGAAGTATGTGAAAAACCACGAAAATGAGGGTTAATGAAAAATTGAACATAACTAACAGATGCTGAGGTCACTTCTTAAGGTGAGTTGGATTATTTCACTTCAGAATAATCCAAAGAGACCGATTTAATGATTTGTAAGTGCATTCGCAGCTCCCAAGTCAGTCATAGATTCGTAATCTGTTCACTCAGTCTTTGGGTGGATGTGCATCGGATATATTCATGTCTAACGAGAGCTTATGGCATAAGCTTTCATTGCAAAAAGAAATTTTTTCGAAAACAATTTTTTGAAGCTATATAGAAATCGATTTTGGTGCAAAAATGTCAGGGTCGTGAACTCAGGCAATTTTCAAATGACTGTTACGTCAAGACACCAACTTGAAACTTATTGTGTGTGGGCTCGTTAGAAAGCCACTGTCATTACCTTTACAACGACACCTAACACTTAATTTAAATAGTGACCTCGCCTGACTTTGTATTACTTGGAAATTATATGTCGATTTTTGTCTATATCGATATTGTTAGGTGTGCCCAGACGATATAAAAATTCCAAAAAGTGGAACCAACGCATTTTTGTTGCTTTTGCATCTAATCTAAGTTGTCTGGACCAAAAAAGTTTGATATTGTCGTTAAAAAAAATTTCTCATACAAAGTAATGGAAAAAATGTATGGAAAATTTCAGTGTTTTTTCACACATTTCGTCCTTGAGCGACCCATAAACCAACTCGGATCGCATCGGCCCCATATACAATTTTTATCAGGAGGCCATAAAGGTTTATTTTCCCAGGGGTCCGCCAACTTCCTCGACACTTTTATTTTTTGGACCCCCCTATCCAACAGTGTTCTTCTTCAATACTTATCTTCCATTATTTTTCATTGGCGTAAAAACGAATTCTACGAGTTAGTTAACAGCTCTTCGGTGTTCGGTATTCTCGTTCTTATCATAACGGTCAATACACTCTTCATATTACACACTTGTCACGAAGAAGGCGAGGCTTGCCGAGACTGATAGTGACAAGTTTGTACTCTATTTTATTACATAAGCGAAAACGAGACAACAACATAGACCTGAAGTGTAATTTTTGAGTTATTCTTCTAGTTAAGTAATTTCGAACACCGCGCGTATGTGATTATTAGTAGATTATTAGTCGCCTTCGGCTCATGCAACAACTCCCCAAGTGTCTAAATAAACATGTGGACAGAGGTGAATACGCAATTTTATCTACCGACGGCGAAATAATAGCACTTTTTCACTGATATTATTTCACCTAGGTAGATATATATATTATGCACCTGTTGCCAAGATTGATATTTTGACGTGTGGGACATTATTGCCCTAGCCGAAGGCGTGGGCTATAATGCCTACACGTCAAAATAACAGTCTGGCAATAGGTGCATATCATATTTTATCTGTCGAGAACAGATATATCGATATAAACAAAAACTCCCTAGAGGGATAAGCTCGAGATTATCGTTCTAGACAGATAATAGTAGATTATTCACCTCTGTCCACATCTTTATTTAGACACTTGTTGAGTTATTGCATGAGCCGAAGGCGAATGTTATAACCCCAAGTGTCTAAATAAACATTTGGACAGAGGTGAATACGCTATTTTATCTACCGACGGCGAAATAATAGCACTTTTTCACTGCTATTATTTCACATAGGTAGATAAAAAATATTAAACGAGTTAAGATGTAGCTGACCACTGAAGGATAATCAAATTTTCTTAATTCAAACATCCGGACGAATAGAAATGCGGCTCTTATGGACAAATATCTGGATGATTGTTGACTTTATCTATAATCTAAAATAGAGTCATCCTTCAATTAAGAGGAATGGATACTTAGCTGAAATTGGAGTCTACATTTAGGCGTTTCGCATTGTATTTTCACCGATATATTTTTACAAAAATTCTGTTCAAAAATAGGGTTGCTTGCAGCTAAGAGTAATTATACCTAGAGAGGAAAGTTCGAACAAAATTACGTAAAACATTTTGTATAATTTTACACCAATACATGTATGCGTTGACGCTATTTCACCTTTGATAGTTCAATTTGCCATCTTAATTCACGCCGTAAGTGCGGTCGAAATTCAAAATGGAAAGTGCGAAGGTCTTTCTAACGTAGCGTCGTTTTCATACAATGAAGCGTTAAAATGTATTTTTCGGTTCACTTTTTCATCGAATCGTTCACTTAAAATTTGAATTTTAGGCACACTTACGGCGTGAATTAAGAGGGCAAACACACATACCAATAAACATTTCGTATTTCATGTTGGGACCACATATTTTACGTAATTTTGTTCGAAATTTCTTCTCCAGGTATGTAGGTATGAACTCTTAGATGTAAACTACTAACAAAGCATCGATTCCTCTTAAGATAGAATTCATTTCAACATTAAATAACGTTTCATAAATTCGGTTTTATTTAATGAGAGTTAATTTAATTTCTGTAATGCTATAAAAGCGATAGCTTGACTTTATCTACCCAAACGGTGTGAACAGAATATGTCTTCGTCTATATTCACTTTCGTGCAAAATGTAGAATGTTTTCATTTTTACTTTGTCGCAAAATCGTTTTTTTTTTTTCATGTTGGAGTCACATGATAATGAATTTCTACCATGAAGTGCCATCAGCTCAGCATATATTTAATTTATGGTGACTTCTTAAGGGGTTAGAGAAAAAAAAATGAAATATTCGTTTCATATTTGACAAAGACAAACAACTTTATATTTGCTACACACAGCACGTTAGAGGTGTGTTCTGAAAAAAATATTTTTCATCGGGAGCACGTTAAGTGTTTCGAAATTTTTACATTATATTCCACGTGTTAGTCCACAAGGAAATCGTACCCAGATTGACCATTGGTCGTCGATATATCAACGATATCGATATTAATGCTTAAAATTTCGTTGCATATGAACTAACCTCACCTCGATAGATCGGCTATTTATAAAATTCGCTACGTTTAGGGCCTTCGATATTTTTAACGTAAATGCCATTGGCAGGCCATTTCACCTGCAAATAGTCTTTGTAAAAGGAAAAATGGTATTGGCAGGCGCCTGCCAATAGCCTGTGTAAAAGAGAAAGTGCTATCCCTCAAAAGGGAAAACACGATTCGCAGGCAAGTTCGCCTGCCAATAGCATCTTTAGTAATGATTTGTCTATTTGACTACGCCTGCGAATAGTCACTACGTATTTTTAAAGTTGCGAATTGACAACGGACTATTAGAATATCTACGAGAAAGTGTTAAATAGAAAGCGAATGAAGGAAATCACCTTAATAAATGTAGTTAGGTTGCTAGAGAGAGTATTGTTAAAACACACGAGGTATTGAAAGCAATAGTAACTGTCAAAGGAAGTTAGGAATTTTTCACGTGTGCCCTTTCTGGTGTCCTGAACAAAAACTACGACTTGGGTGAAATAATTCTAAAGTCGAATTAATTTACTGAAACAGTGTTGGTGTTGTGAAAACTTGAAATTCACGCCGTAAGTGTGCCTAAAATTTGAATTTCTAGTGAACGAATCGATGAAAAAGTGAACCGAAAAATACATGTCAACACTTCCTTGTATGAAATGACGCTGCGTTAGAAATACTTTTATTAGAAAGTGTGCACGTTTCCGGCAAAATAAGATAGTGATAAAGTCACCACTATTGGGAACCTTTAAAATGACATCGTTAGTTAAAGTTGATTGGCATAGGCTATTGTCCTATTTGAAAATAACCTGTCACTTACGACTATTCACTATTCATCTGATATCGATAACGACGACAAAAATAATGATAAGCTCTGGGTAATGTGGTTCTTTATATAGTAAATTTTATGTTAAAAAAAATTGAAGTACAAGATTTGAATTCAACCGATTAAAAATACTCTGATCGATAGAAGTAATAGTACCGATAATAATACTGGTCAAATGCTTGCCGTCTGTAACAAGTTAAATTTCGTTGCGTACACTAACTACAAATATGATCGCAATGCGAGTGGTGAACACTGTTCCTCGTATGGGGTTTAATTAAATTCAAATTGAACCGTTCACTTCGGTGGTAATATAATAACCATACTGTCAAACCACTCAAACCAACCCAATAAAATTAAAAGGGCAATAAAATGCAATTTAAAACTCTTTTACGGGTTTTTATAACTTTTTCAGTTTCGTATAGTCACCATAGTCACACAATTTTAAAATTTATTTTGTTTTACACTCATCGTTTTGTTTTTATTCTAAAAAAAAAAAAAACAAAAAACAAAATAGAATCAGGCAGTCGTTAACAGCCCATAAAAACATGTAAATGAGACAAACAAAAAATCATAGATTCCGAACGAACGATCTTAAATGGCGAATCAGTCAACAAACTTTATAAATGCTAATGTTACGTTAATTTGAAACAATTAACAATCACAATTATCATCAATCAAATTTACAAAAAAAATATCAGTTTCAAGCTTACACATCGAGATCCTATTGCTATGCTCACACACATACCCATCCAATACTCGTTATTTTTTTTAATTTCCTCTTAATGATACAATATCAATTTATATTAAAATTGACGAGGAAAAAAAAAGAGTTTCGAAAAGCCATAATAAAAACCACATGAATCACAGTTCATATAGAACACAGCGAACGCATCATATATTCACACCAATTAACTCAATAAAATCTACACAGAATCTATAAATAAAAGCAATAAATAACCGAAAATAAAATTGAATGAACAAAACCGAGAACCGGTGGAGCAAACGTTTGGTGAACAAAACCAGTCGTCACAAAGTACCCGTAAACCATTTCGTTATTCTACTTTTCAATTTTAACAACAACCGCACTTCAACCAATAAAAGTTCTTGTCTTGATTTCCACGATGATCATTAATTTTATCGCATTTTATGTGGTTTACTGTGGAACACACACACACATAATATTCAAGCCGCGACGAAGAGAGCCGTCCATCAACGTTATATGATATACAATTCAAATCCATCTTCATCTTTCCTGAGTGGCTGGGCTATAAAACATTGTTGGTTATGAAGATTTGTACCGTACCACAAATGTAGAATTAAAACAACAGAACCTTTTGCGCGGGCATTTCCCATAATTTTTTTTATTTTTTTCGTGATCTTTCATTATATCGTATATACCGACCAAAACACCTTATTATAATTCAATTGGCTAGACCAACATATTATTATAAAAATACGAGAGAAGAGAAAAAAAAAATTATTGTTTGCCAACATGTTACAAAAATGTTTTGATGATGCCACTTTTCAATTAAAGTTAAGGCAGGTGAAAAGTATCGAACAATGTGTAGCATAACGAGTCGGGTTCAATACAACTGAGATATGGTATAAATTTCTTCGTGTACACACTTGCACGATACGTTCTTGTTGTGTAATATTTGAAGAAATACTGTTGAGTTACGGAACACCCCTCTTAATATGCAACGCAATAATTTGTAAAAGGTTGAACGAAAGCTTCTTCATACGTATACTGTCCATCTGTTCATATAAAATTACAACTCACAAAATTAGAATCCACTGGGGTTCACAGGTTTTTTTTTGGGGTAGCAATGAGTTTGGTGTAAATGCACAGCGGGCGGTACTTAACGGATATGCTTGTGAAGAACTTACACTGATGACATTGCAAAATTCTGAGAATTTAATTAAACTAATTTTCAATTATGAGTTCTTGTGTCATACTGAGCGTTAAAAAGGATAAGGTGCCGAATTGTATACATTCCACATCGACAGGACAGGTTCTACTTATTCTTCTTCTTCTAACGACAGGTTCGTTTCCAATCAAACATTATTATACTGGCTGTGGCTACTGGTATATTCAATGCTTTCCAAATGAATTTAATAACGTTCTTTCGATTGATTCCAAAATGAGCCAGTGAATCAACTCACAGAAAGTATACACTGCATGCATCCACCACAACGTGTGTGTATATAGATTCTACGTATTCGTACGACTCTTTTCCATCGCCATATCGTGCTCAGAATTAATTACCATATGTCATTTTCACATGGTGCTTGTTCATTCGGTTAGAAACAATGGCCAGTGTGAAATATACGATTTTATTCAATTCAATTCTCATTGTCCAGGAACTTTCTCACCTTTTCTTTTCACAATTCAGATTCGTATCGCGTTTGGCTGGTTTGGGGTACATTCTTTTGTACTTTGGTTTGCGATATAATGTTCGTCATAATAAATTATAGTTCTGTGCTGGGTGATGAAACAGATCGCGTCAAGGAAAATGTGGAAGCTTTGGTTTTGAGAATTGTGTGCACAAAATGTTTAAAACATTTTGACTGAGATTCTTCACCAAGAACTTTCAATAGTTAAGTTTAATTGAAATTGCATATCCCCGAGTATATTTTTGATTTATAGAGCAGGAAATAGATGGGTGGTGGTAGGGTGAAAACGAATTTTTAGACTCGAATTTATTTAAAACCTGTCTGTTCCACAAAACCAGCTCTGACTCAATTAAATTAAAAACTCTCGAAAAATACGCGGCCTGCAAAGTTAAAACTTAAAACTATCTACCCCCAATGAAAGCCCCTAAATGGGGGATAGGACATAGTTTCAACTTCACAGTGCGCGTATGTCTTGAGTTATCTAGTATTTAATTTTGATGACAACACTGAAAAAGCGGTACGTGATTTATACACGATAGAGGATAATGATACTAATTTTCGCATCTATTTCGTCAAATTTGTCTTGAGGCACATATCATCACATCGAGTGTAAAGTGCATAAATACCTATAAAGCAACCAGAAAACCTACAATTTATCCACGTTACAGCATTTTCTTTGAGCAATTTCTTCTAGATATGAATAAAATCAACCTTTTTCCGCGAAGTAGAAAAACCACAAATGAAACATCAACAGTTACAGTCACCACAACAATATCAGCCAACACCTAAATGCGACATTTTTCTCAAAGACTTCACGCTGATTTTACTAAAGGCAAAACCCTTGGAAGAAATTTGATATTTTATACGAAAAGTTTATGAGTCTTAAGCGTTTGTGATGATTCGTAACATTTGCATCAAAGTTAAATAACGAACAGAGAGAGCATCTTGAATCTGATATTGCAATTTCGTTTTCGTTGAATATGAATAAAGTTCAAAAACACGCATATAATAATCTGAAATTCTTTTTCTTCAAGTGTTAACGAGTCTAGGATACTTCAACAACAAACACTTTATAAGTAATTTAGCTCTTTGAAATGCTGTAATTGGAGCAACAAATCGGAATTTTCTAGCTTCCTTGCGAGGATTTGTTAATGTTTTGAAAAATTAGAAATAAGCGAGTCAACTTAGCAGAAGATAGGGTGTGTATGTGGACTACACGACCACATTATCACAACGCTTTCCATACATTAAACTCCACATATTTGTATGATGATCCTGCTTCCAAATGCGCACGACAAGATCCACATTGAGGTTCAGAGGACGTCAGCAAATTTTTTTTATGAATTTGCTTCACCTGTTTGCCAGCTGATCCACTCACACAATCAAAGCTTCTCATACGTCTTTATATGGTTAGCACTTTTGTTTGTATGAGTGGACCAGCTGAACAACAGACGAAGCAAATTCATGACTAATTTTCACTGACTTCGCATGTAAAGAAAAATATTTTGAAATTACAAGTACGTATACGGTGCTATACTGCTAAGTCTTTAATTGATTCTTGTGGTCTATTTTGCTGCATTTGCAATATTAATTGATAGTATGGTATGTGCATACGATAATAAATGTTTTGTCTACAACCATTACTTAACAACTTACCCCAAACCATAAAATATTTATTAGTTGGTGTTGCTGTCATTTAACTCCTTTTCGAAACAGAAACACCAATTTAATGAATTTGCAGCACGCGAAAATAGTAAAAAAGCGGTGATTAACCTCACGCTCAAATAACAAAACGTATATATAAGTAAGAACATACAACATACACACAAGACCAGGCTCGTATCGACCGATTCAATGGCAATACAATGGTAAATGGGATTGATGATGATAAACCGAAATACCATGCACATATTGTTCGTATATAGTCACTTGTTGCGAGTTTAAAGAGAAAACTGGAGTAACAATGAAATCTAGTCAGAGTATATCTGGTGGGTTGACTGCACATAATGAAGAGATTAAAGACAAAACGTAACATTCAGAGAGTATATCCGATGGAAGTCACCTATAGTACAAGAAGAATGTATATGGTGACTGGGGACATTTATTTTGTAATAGATATCTTGCTGGAGTTCAAACCAAAATATTCGTTCAACGGACCTGCAAGACACCAATCCCCAATCATTCATGTTGCTCACGATGGAATCTCAAACGAAAAGCTTTATTCGGATGCAACAGAGAGAGAGAGATAAACGAAAGAGAATGGGTAAACGAATAAAATTCGTCCCAATGCTCTCTGGTTCTAGTACGATGGACAGTGTTTTGGAATCATATATTAGCTCTCTCTGCAAACCATAAAAACTTCGGATTCGGCCGGTGGTCTCTTCAAGGCAGCGCTTTCAACAGTTTTTACCGAAATGTTTTAGAAATGTTTCGATAACAATAATTTTCTTAAAACTTCATTAGATTGCGATTGGTTTTAGAACTGCTCCGCGGATCAAATAGAGAACGCATCAGCGTTGATCGGAGGCATCTTCGAAACATGTACACTGACCTTGACGACGATTTGCTGCTTCACAGACCGTAGACATTCAGTGTTGTCTTCCGGGTCATTTTTATAAATGACATTTAACATCGGCCGAAGCAAACCTTTCAACTTCATTTTCAACCGAACTCTTCGTTGCGGGTCATGAACGTAAATTCCCAAACCAAAGGATTTTTTTAAAATTAAAATCGGGTGAGTGGACCGTGAGTTAGGACCCTAGAAGTGGAAGGCTACTCGGCCCTAAGTGTATTTTGCATATAACTCCTTCATCCTTTCATCCTTTTTTTCGTAATTTTTGTTTCATTTAAATTTGGGTCTATGGAATTAGGCTGCTACTAGGGCCCTATGAGTATCTTGCATATAACTCAAGTAAATTTCATTCTTTTTTTGTAATTTTTGTTTCATTTGGAAGGTAATCGCAGGCCGAATAGGATGTTGTTATCAATAAATTAAAATTTTAGGGCTATTTGAAATTTGTGTTACTTTTGAAAGGAACGTCGTACGGGGCTTCGTAATTGCGCTATGCGCAATTTTTAAGACGTACACATTTCATAATAATTTTACTTTAACTACATTTACGAGCGCAATAGGCTTACGGTAAAAGTAGGACGAACGACGTGCTATAGGGTCACGTACGCAATAGATATACGGGTTCGTACGGGGCTCAGTCAGCAAGCGATCCGACTGTTCTGATGGCTTGTTTTCGGTGGTAAATTCGGTTTGTCGGCATTTGTTTACATTATTCGGATGCAACAGAGAGAGAGAAGGAGAGAGAAAGAATCGAAAGAGAGTGAATTGGTAAACGAATAAAATTCGTCTCAATGCTCTCTGCAAACCTTGTGTTCTGTGTTCTATGCATTGCATTATGCCGAAAATACGATGTGTTGATATCGTTTAGTTCTGACTAAACCGTACATCGAAGAAGGATTTTTTTGTTTTGGGTGGTAATTTCGGTTTGTCGGCATTTGAATCATAAAATTACTTTCAATATTATTGTTTACATTATCGAAATGAGAAAAATATTGTGTGTGTGCGTTTCGTTCTGGTGGAAAAAAAACGTACAGAAATGTTGATTAATTCGTTTGTGTGTTTTTGTAGGAATTGGAACAAAAATAATGTAACAAAAGTGGAAAATATGTAATATTGAAAGTGAAGTATAAATAAATAAACAAAATTTTAAAATAAATTGAAAACAAAAAACCGAAACGGCAACATTTTTTTCGAAAACAATTTTTTTTTCCCGATAAGTTGAACAGTGAACGGTTTGGTGAAACAGGCTGAAGACGAGAGTAACAGAATTTATCTGGAAGAAATTTTGGACAACAAATATGTTTTCATTCTTTGTTGTTAAACTCAGTACATAAATATTCAGGTCGACAAGGTGTTAGCGGTGGAAGAACACATTGCATCGGTAATTACTGGTAAATTCATTTAATAATTCGAACATTTCGATTTTAATCTGATGTCAAAAGTTAAATTTTTGTTCCTTTATAAGTCTCTACGAATGTGTTAGTTATGTCTTAAACCAAATCCCATCCCCTAGTTCAGCTTCAGTTTTTCTTCTCATCCTCCCCCGAAAACTTTTGTCCGGCGACTTTTCCAAACAATAATATTCCAAACTCAACATTATGTTAACATTTGAAAAGAAACCAAACGAACGAAAAGTTGAGTAAAGGTCACCAAGATACAAAATATTCGACGACTCATATACACGAAAGACAAATTTATACACAAGTGGTGGGTGGCACAGTCATTTCAACTGTATAATTTGAATATTTGAAAACCGTTATGATTTGCATGGAAAAAGCTGTGTGCGGTTCGATGAGTGGGAAAAATTAAACTCGGCGAGTGGGTTGACATACGAATGCTGAGTCAGTGAGTCAGTTTTAGGGGTGAATAGTTCGAAACCGCTTAATTTTCATATACATTAATGATCGAAAAAGGTGGGTTTTTTCTCAATGATCTTTCAATTTTACTTACTCACCACGCAGTCAAAAAAAAGCGTTCCGTTTTGTCTTTGTTTTACCTCCGTTTACGTAAACCACGCCTCTTTCCTATTGTTAAAAAACGATCTGTCACATCTGTCAAGTAAACAGAGGCAAAACGGCATTTTTTTTACTGCGATTGGAGCTCTACAGCTGAGCCACATATACATACAGACATCAAAAACATCATAATTTGTGGATTTTCTAAGAATTTTTATTTAGAGTAGAGGGACACTTCGTACGGGAAAAACGTAATCTAGGCCTGTCGATTCTACGGCATTCTTTCTATCACTGTAAAGCTAATGTATAAATCTGACAGCGCATACACTGATCTAGATCTAAACAGCTGCGAAATACCACATCCTAAGTTCATCAAAACTTAATTTTCGACTTTTGGTTCAAATATTACACATGAGTGTCTAGCGTCTATAGCGACCGTAAATCACAGACAAAGACTTTTTTGACCTTCGAAGATTCACCACTAGGAAATAATCGAAATAAAAATGGAGCGACAGCGGTTTTGGACTATGCATGCCTAGGGCATATAAACAATTGACCTCTAAAAAATAGCTCCAACGGGAGTTGGTCCAATTTCAAAAAAAAAGTCTCGTGTCTTTTTAGTATGATTCAGATTAAAAGCATTCAGTTACACCCGCTTTCCTCTGCTCCAGAAATGGTCCTCGGTTAAAATAGATGTGAGTTTATCTTCTTAGGCTCAAATTGTTTCTGTCCACTCTATATTTATAACTAAATTCGAAAATCTCGACTGAAATCTCTTGCTTTCAAACCCATTCTTGTGGCTTTTTGCACTTGTAGCATTTCGAGTTACTATCGTCTGAAAAACGTTTCACAATCAATTTTACTTGAAGGAAATCAATTTCCATAAACACACAGCAAATTGAATTCGAAAATTCCACAGCTTTTCCAATAAACATTTTAATTCACAGCTGAAGAGATACGAAATCAATTAGAAATATTTGGTCGAATGAACATTAGTGCTTTTCTTATTGCATAGTATGCCATCACATACAGTATGTGAGAAGACATTACATTAATGACCTTCAATAGCTTTTGTCGAAGTGAAATATTTGCGGTCCATTTTCTAATGTAAATATTTGGACAAAGAGAGTAATGTTGCATAATCTATGTTGCAGTTAGAGCTCCAGCGAACTATTCAAATTATTTTTTGTAAATTGTTTGAACCCTTATTCGAGTGCTTGGCAAACTTCGGAATAGAGCTTTAACAGTTTCTGACTTATACGATTTACGTATAAACCCGTTGACTTGTTGACTCACACATTGAGACGAAACTCTCGATTTTAGTGAGATCATAAATTTATAAGACACTTCGTCGTTCTAAGTAAAGCCATAAAACTTCAATGTCTCTGTCTCTATCGTAAAAAAATTAAATAAAGTCCGGATCAACAGTGAGGTCAACATGCAGTCAGTTAGTTTTACGATCAAAATACTCAGAAACCATCAAATGGCATTATAGCATTACCTACGTCAGTGTTACTGTCGTAGCTGTTACAACAAACATCTTAAGAGTGTGAATGTCATTTCTCACGGTTATACAGGTTATACAGCTGTTGCAAATGGGTCTGTTGCAGCATAATTGTTGGAACTAAATGAAAATGCTGAAGGAATTTATATCAGAAAAATGGAAAAAAAATTCATAAAGAAATTTGAGAGAAAAAAAGCTAATTAATTCCAAAGTTGTTTCGAACCCAGCTCGACATGTCGTGAAAAAATAAATTAAATTTCCAGTAACTATACAATGTTCCAGAAGAATGTCCGAGTAAAGTTGTTTATTTTGTTCGGTCATAATGCTTTTATATTCGAAAAAATCTTGCGTGTAAACACATTTTTAAATTTTAATCACGCAATTTATGAGAAACAAGTACACATTAGTTAAATCAACATTACTTTAAATAAAGCAACCAAAGCAATGCGGTTTGGGATTTTTTTTTTTAAATGACATAAATTCATTGTGTGGTGTGTTGGGTAGAACGACAATATGGGTTCAGGGCTATATAGCATTGTAGACCGAGCAGATCTAGATTTTAGTGATATTGTTACATTTTGAACAAAGAAAACAATTTACGACTTCTGCTATCAACGGCTAAGACGGTTCTTCTAAGACTTATCAGACATTTCCAATGAAAAAATTGATTTTTTTAATTTCTTTATTGTGTGGAAACCTTGCGAGGGACAGATGTTTGTCTAGTACGTTTCAAAATGAAAATCCTCTGAAGTTTTTAACACATTGAAATTAATTGCGATTTGCCAGCTTTCGGCGCCCTGGACTTTACTTAAATAGTCGAGGAATGACTCCAAATAAATTTCTAAAAATCCAAAACTGAATTCTAGATTTTTAGAAATTTATTTGGATGTATTCCACGATTATTTAAGTAAGGTCCAGGGTGCCGAAAGTTGACAAGCCGCAATTATTTTGAATGTGGTAAGAGGATTCTCTTAGCTGTTTTTGCTAGATTTTCAAGGATTTCCACTAGTGGTGACGCACTACTGGATTAAATGGCAATAAATGGATTAAATGAATTAGATGGATTAAATGTCTTAAAAATTGGAACAAGTGGACAAAATTGTCATCTTACTAAATCCTTCAAACATCTTAAATAAACTTCGTCACGTATTTCCAATGTTGTTTCTTACTTAGAGGCCATTTACAGACTGACGTATAGGCGACATATAATGTCAAAATTGACAGAATTCTTTTGTTCTAATGTCAATTGTGACACTATACGACACCCATACGTCGCCGCTATAAATGGTCAGTTATGCTAAATCGCCTCTGACCCGTGCTGGAAAGCTCTCATTCGCTAAAAAAAAACATTAGCGAACTGTCATTTACATTGCTGAAGATTAGATAAGGATTTTGGGAGTATTCAGTCGCAAAACCTGGACAGGCACCTTTCTCCCGTTGTCTTTGTTAATTGCAACGAAAATTACCAAATCTTGCGAAATAAATTCGAAACGATTTTACAAACAACTCAGAATGAAGATGAACACAAATTAAAATACTGAGAAATGTCGTCGTCGTTTCTTGAAGAAAATCAAGTTCAGAAGTTAATTGTTAAAAGTCTGAAGTGACCAATAAAATTGTCGCATGAAAACCTTCTGGTTTTCTTTAGAAAAATATTCAGATTGGTAATGGCCTTTCAGTTGAGAATCAAGTTAGAGTCACTCAGCTCTGATTTTTATAAGTTTCCTAAAGGGAATTTACCTTGGACAGAGGCTGATGACGTGATATCCAGTTACATCACCAAGGTCACATGCAGGGCTGGCTGCACAGTTAATATCGACATTGCTGTAACACGTAATAGTTATTCTCCTAACGCATGCTAAAAGAATTTTTTTATAGCGAATAAAAGGTTTCCAGCACGAGCCAGAGGCGACAACTAGTTATGCACAGTCTAAGAGGAAATTTCGAACAAAATTACGTAAAATATTTGGTCCCAACATGAAATACGAAATGTTTATTGGTATGTGTGTTTGCCCTCTTAATTAAAAGAGCGATTTCAAGGCTGTAAACTTTGGAAAGTTTACAGCCTTGGGCAAATTGAACTATCAAAAGCGGAATAGTTTCAACGCATACATGTGTTGGTGTAAAATTGTACGAAATGTGTATATTATACAAACTGATGTTGGGACCACATTTCATCGTACAAACCTCTCTAGGTATAATTACTTTAAGTACGTACATGGTTAAAAATTAACTTGACGAGTTGCCATGTCCCGACCACTTCCACTCCTCAAAATAAAAATTTGAAACCATGTATGTACTGTGCTTTGCGTGATTGGGCAATGTAAATGCATATTTCATACGAGTGAAGCGCCATTAACGTGTACTACGAATTTTAGAAATTTTGGAAATTGTGATGTTGATAGGGGCATTAGAATATGGGACATACCGGATGACGCGGCACTCGTCAAAATGAAAATGTTCAAACGAGAACGTTATCTGCCATTTTCTTGGGAAATGCAAAAATATAAAACACATTTTGCTCCGTGATGAGCAACCTCTGAACCCCGTTTCGCTTATGTACACTTAAAATTATTAATTTTTACTAAGTTAGAGTGCAACGCTCACCTTCGTCCTCTCTCAATAAAAAGACCGATTTTGGCTGTACGAATTTAAATGTGGAACATTTTGGCATTCCCTTATGCGCGCCGGATGGTAGATTCGGAAAGCACATACCTAATCTTTTCGGAATATTAAGATTATGGTTCGTCCAAAATATTTGGCAAATTAACATTTTCTTCTTCGGATAAAGTAGCCCCCGTGTACGTTACAATTTGAATAATAAATTAATTCGAGATTAAGTAAAAAAAGATATTAACAAAGTGTGAAGGTGGAGAACAAAAGTATAGCTGGTGAAGGCGTGTACATAATGTGCTAATGGATATGAAAGAAAAAACATTAAAAGCCAAGTGGATTATTTTCTTTGGCAACCGACATTTCGCTCTCATCTATATTTCTCGAGCTTAGTTTCTACTTATTAAAATACAGAGCTCCAGTTAATGATGCTTGTGATGAGAATAATGTAGCAGTACATTGAGAATGGCATAATATCCTACTAACTGTATGCTAGTAAACTGTTATGCGCCGTCAACAGATCCTATACTGTGCTTCAATTTTAGCAAGACGAGCGTTAACATAAAATATCGAATCCAATTTTCTACTCAACAGTATGAACAAAGCAATAACAAATTTCATTTTTGTTTCGGAAATGGTATATTTTCCCAAATAACCAATAACCGGTGACACGGCACACACACTCCTAAAATTACCAAAATGTGTATATTTGCCCCGGTATTTGCGTAAAAATCGTAAAAAAATATCTTGTTTCCTTTGTCGGTTTCTAATATTTTCTGTGTATCGAGCGTATATAGGTGGACTATTTAGGAAATTTGTGTCTTTTTGATGATCAAATTACACCGAAATCGTAGTCTGTTTGCTTATAATACTTGCGGGTACAGAATTCTTTTCAGTTTTAAGCTGTATGATTTGAGAATGTTATATATCCCATTTGGATCAATCAGTTCTAATGCATCGAACAATTTTGAACGTTAACGTTGATGCGTGACGTTCTGTAAAACTGTTGATGATGTGAATTTAATTCATCTTCATATTTCGTTCAATCAATTTTAATTTCTAAATCAAGTGAATAGAGAAAGCATTTAATGAAGCGTTTAATGGTGTAAAATTATTGCTGTTGATTGATAGAAATGCCGAGAATTTTTGTCTGAGTCTAATAAGAAGACGTACATAAAGCAATGTGCCACCACAAAATCGGATCTGTCTTACAAGACCCGTTCAATTTTGCTAATTTATTTGAAACTTGATGTGTACTTTAGTGGCAAGTTAAAAAAACTAGGCTCTTTGAGAATTAAACCAATTGGATCCTTCTATGAACAGTTCTTTTACATCATCGCTCAATCAATCAATCATCGTTGTGTTCTTTAAGCTACAGCCTCTGTTTAACGAAAAAGACTTTTGTAATATTTTATGCAATTTTGTGACGGAATTGAACCGTTTCTTTCCACTATGTTGTATCGGAATGACGAAGATTATATTACACGCAGGTTTAAAGTGCAAAAAAAAAAAAACATTTTTTGCACTTTGAAGTGTTGCCAGGAGTCTTAAATATTCATACCGAAATAATTTTAACGACCTGCTGTATGTGTGAGTTTCGTCAAAATACTACGACGATGAACCTCTCCCACATAGATCACTGTTCACACCCTGAATTTCAGGGACTAAAAGGTTAAAGTCCAATCCGAATGGTACCGACAACAATAGTAGATTACGTCCATGTTTGAAACATTTTATTTTGCCAGGTGTAGCTCAAGCCGAAAGTGAGGGATGCAACCACACTAGGCAAGATACAAAGTTTTAACACTCATAGCAATGAAGTGATGACCGGGCAACATCGGTAAAATTTGACACATCTCAACATTGACAAAAGTGCTCTTTATATAAGGATGCTAGTCTTACCTTCATGCCTGTGCATGTTAAGCGAATCGTAAGAAAAATGTAACCATTTTTACATAGAAAATACAATTACATTTTTCTTATGATTCGCTTAACATGTCCATGCATAAAGCTCAGACTAGTCTTCTGAAATTGAGATTGTTTCTGCTACTGTTTCTTGAGATGTGGCAAATTAATGTTAGCGATTTTGTTAGTCTCGTAAGTATGTAACAGTGGCCTGGCCAGGCAATATGGCTTGTTTTCCGTTTTTCGTTAAACGTTGCATCCAAAACGATTTGTATGTAATTCTGACATATTATCGCAAACGATGTCTTATCAAACTCGACTTCGCTTCGGGTTGACGATCTACATCTAGTGCGATAATATACCAGCATTCGATTCGTTTTGCACAAATAACTATTGAAGCACATACGCAGTTAAGCGGTTAAATATCATTTAATTAGCAAACTAAAACAATGGTTTCACGGTTCATTACGTTGTTGAAAAGCAACGAACCAATTTGTTTCGTTGTATATAAATGTGTTCATTGAGAAGAAAAACCCGGAGCAGTATTTGGTTCGACAGTAAAGAATGATACCTTGAAAGGTATCAGATTCGCATATTTTTAGTTATTGTTACAATGCTCTGTGTCAGAAAATGATAAAGATGGACAGCTTGCGTTTGCTTTTTCTTTTATCACCTTGAACAAGTACATAACCAAATCACAAAAATGAAATTACTTTATGACGTCATCAAACTGCAAGACAGAGATAGTATTCAACGATATTTTCATGATGATTGTAACTACGGTAAAAGTGTTGTTGCACGAAGAACGAATGTTTCAATCCTACGGTGTATAATATTTCTTCGGATTCTTTCAAGTTGTTCCCCATTGGCTTGACTTAGATGTTTTTCTTTCGTATTCTGACTTTCTGCAACTTTAACAAATCTTACTTTCACTCCCTCCCAAACACCACCAGGATACATATATCCATATTTTGTTGATATTTTCGTTCGTATTAAGATTTCAATCTTGCGATGAGTAAATCTTTGGGGTTAAAAGGAGTCGCGAAACGATAACTCACGTAAAAAAACCAACGTTAAGTGTAATAAATTCAATTTTCTTACCCCACTCAAATATTACTCAAATTGCATTTAGTGTTGGTGGGAGATGACGGTGTTTATTTATTACTGTTGAAGAGCAGTAAATAACACCACTTTCTTCCGAACGTCGCTTTTTCATCCACAATTTTATTTTTTTAAATGTAGTGGAAAATCTAATAATCTGGTCGTACACATCTATTTAACCGACCGAAACTGCAATATAAATAACAACAAATTGAACGTTGTACCGGGTTTAGTACGAATTTTTGAATAACTAAATTTTCGGATCTGTGTGATTCAATCGTTTCAATCATCCAAAACTAACATTCAAAATTGCTTAATGTCATATTTATGGCAAAAACTTTTGCACAAAAATACAGTCAAACGTTTTCGAACCTGATAACAACATTTCTATCTGGCAAACTTTTGTGTAATTCAAAACTAAACTCAATAAACTGAGATTATTTCATCATGCATAGTTTTCAGAATAAACTCATTGTAACGCCGTTTGTATAAAGTAAATAGGGAGGGTGGTATGCTTTATGTGAATAGGAAAAGTACCGAAGATTAAGTGGTATGAAAAGTTTGGACGACGAGACACATTTCTGTGAGATTATCTTATCTTAAAATGGGTATATACCATTTCAACCATCTTGAGTTTGGCGTAACATGTTACTGTTAAATCATTTAATAATTACATTTCGAATATTTTGTGAGTTTGAAGGAAGACTTAACTTTAGTTTCTTTACTTTGTTCGTGTATGCATCGATAAATTTAATTCAATTATGGAGTTCATGCCATGCATAAACAAAACTTGAGTCACGTGGAAAATGTATTACAGGAACTTTTCGAATTGATTGACATAATATGTCAATCGCGCATCTTGTACAACGACACAAAAGAAATCTCTTTTCGAAACAATAAGTCTTCGGAATTTTACGGTCTTTCTTATTATACACTGACTGAATGGAATGAATAATAAAATGGTCCACTTTATAACCCTCTTAAAGTTCGTTTTTTTTTTGTTTCCAATAAAAGGCAGATAAACATCATCCTCAAACAAAATTTTTTTTTACCTCACTTAAGCTTAAACTTATTGCATTTATGCTAAATCGACTTTTATAATGTCGGTATGGGTGAACTTCATCGTGACCACTTATACCAAACAAATACCCTTTGTAAAACTGATCGAACCCAAACGGATTTACTTTACGTCGGTTGCCGTTCGTGTATATACCTCTTCAGTTTTTATACGAGAAAGAAAAAATTGTGAAACATGAAAAAAAAAGGTTATACCATCCGACCAAATAGCGTATACACACCAGATATACGTCGATAATTAATGTTTGCAATTAAAGTGGGATGGATACTTTTTCAACGATAGACTTAAGTAGATAATTAGGATAATTGCAATTGCAGCAGACGATCAAAGTGTTCGTAATACAAGTCTGACTATGTACGGTACGAATACTATTAACCAGACTGTTATGCGATAGCGAGGGTGTTTACAGAATCAAGGAACAATTGATTGAAGATGTATTGTGGTGTTAGTTTATTCCGATATCTATTCGGCGACCCTACCAATTAAGATGAAACACAATCGTAATTGGATAACATCGGTAGTTTGAGTTTGTTCATTCGTTATTCGATTGCATAGACGTAGCGATTTCATTATGTCGCTAAGATCTGTTTAGATGAATAAAATAAAATTTACACTTGAAGTGTCTGTGACTCATTTTAAGATTGTTAACGAAGTAGTAGAGTAGATTGATTCGACCATTTTTTCGATCTGAGATAAAATACGTCCTTCAATGTTTTGCAGTCCAAAAATACCATTTCTCATCAGGCCATGACGACAGTAATACTTGATATAATGTACACTATATAAATTTGCTCACGAGCAAGTCTAGCGAATCATAGTTGAAATGAAATTTGAGTTTTTTTTATTCTCCTATAGACACACAGTGCAATGTGTCTATATTTCTTGAATCGTCAACCAACAGATGACTAAGCCATGATTATGAATAAACAAGCAATTCTTTCTCTGTTTAGATCTGAGAGAAAATTAAATAAGTCTTTCGACGTTTTGCATTGATATGCAGTTCAAAAATACTATTTCTCAGCAGGCCATGAGGACAGTGGTACTTGAGTAGAGATTGTCATCTATTAACGGAATTAAATTGTTACATACAATTGTCACTGTCAGTGCGCAATGCAGTCACTGAAGAGAATTAAATTCACTAAAATTCCTGAATCCTGGTTTCTCTTAAATACCATCCGAATAGTAGATTATGCACTTCTGCCCAAAATGTTTATTTTGACGATTTTGACGAGATTATCGTTCTAGGCAGATAATTGTTATTTGTTTACCAAGGGGAACAAAGCGATAACCGAAAATTTTGGCTCTTGCTCGAATTTCCTTTTCCGTGTAGTAAATAAACATTTTTATACACGAAACATCCAAATCCAAAATAAAGTGACAGTTCCAAAGAGAGACTATTGTTCGCCCCATGGGACATTTTCTCACCTGAACTGTCATCATCAGAGAGATTATCAACAAAACGCCATCTTCTCACCAGATTTGAGTGGAGGAAATAACGTTATTCACGCCACCGCACAGATGAAATCATAAACACATTGATAACGATAATACAATCACTAGCATCATCTGCTTGAATGTACAATTTAGCGATTGTTTCTCAATGCGTGAAGATACGGTTAGGACAGGGAAGATAGTCAAGCACCAACACAAACAAGATTTGTAATACAAATGTCCCCTCATCAACAACACACGTGAACCACGTTGAACCAAAAAGATCATACAAGAAAAAACGCCTTTTCATCTTGCCGTCAACACTAATTTGGTTACAAAATGTTCTTATCCTAACTAACTTTGCGATTCGAAACACACCTGTATCATTTCTAATACTGTGGTTGTTCACTGTAACCACTGCCGCACTCATAATATGTATCTGCCATAACCGTCTTCACATGAACTCGACAACATTACTTTCTGCCAATCTTATCATCAACAATGTTAAAATATAAAAACAAAATTCCCCTCAATAATAAAAACTTGTCACTCACCAAGGGTATTAAATAAGAAAATGGATCATCAATAATAATATTGTATATTTGTATTTTGCGGAGGGGTGCGAAACAATAAAACAGACGATGTTTGTGGTATTAAGTGGATGGCTTGAATTGTTATTTCATCCAATAAATCATTCGGTGGAATTAGAAATTCAGCTACATCATAAACAAACTACACACACATTTACTTAAAGCATTCGTTACAGTCGGAAGAAAATTATTTATTAATGCCTAGGACAGCCCCAAACACAACAACGGATGTAAAACCATATTTTTAGGAATTAGTTTCTGTTCACATGTGATAAGATTACGGTGGTTTGTTTGCGTATAGTTTATGGAGTTGTACGGTTGTATTCGTCGAACAGCAATATGGCTGTATGTATTGATGAGACAAGTGTCTGCCGTATTTGGCTTAGTAAAGGCTATGCAGCAGAATCAATCTATCAATATTAGTAAGACAAACAATGAGTCATGATCAGTCTGAAATTTCATTGAACCATAAAAATCTTAGAAAATTTGTGTAAATAATTTCATTTCCGTTTCGAAAAGATTACGTGCGGCTCGGTCAATGTTTGAAGTTATCCGCACAAAAGTGTCTTGTGAACTTACAGAAGTTTCACCTTTTTTTATTTATCCGACACGACCCTTCTTCTTAATTGCACTTAGCGATAGAAATATTGTGACTAAAAATGGTAATAAAAAAAAACATTTTTTGTTGTAAATTTATAAACCTTGCTTGGTGGTCACATGCTACATTACAAAAGAACATGTTCGTGTTCACATTTTCATATCTTATCTAAATTTAACGTAGAAAAAAAATAATTTACAAAAAGAAACTCCTTTAGAAATCGTTGAATGTAGTCGACGGTGAACACAGAATTGTGCAATTTGTGTTCACCAAAATCGAGAGTAGAAGAGAACATAATACCATCTTTTTGTTAAATTCGTTTATCTTGCAGCTGTATTAAGTGGATTCGACTCCGAAACGCTTTAAAATAAAAGGTGAAATATAAATTCCTAAACCTCTACTCACAATTTACCACCTGCACCACTACCAATGCGGCGAGCATTTGGTGTTGGGTCCACTACATACCTTTTACATAGTTACGTGTATACGAACTAACTCTTTCGCCTAATTGATTAAATGCATCAAAATCATCAAAAATTAATATCAAAATTATAAGACGCTACTTTAACACACCGAAACTCACGGCATAACATATCACAACAGTCTAGAAGATTTATCGTTTCCACTAAATTCGTAAAAAAAAGAACCAGAAATTAAATGACTATAATTTAAATCAATTTTTTCGTTCTCCTTTCCTGTATCGTGTATAGAAGCTCTTTACAAACCCACAATTTAATGGTACGTTTCTGAACCTATTATTTTACCTTGTTTTTATCTAAACTGAGAACGAGTGTTATTTAAACCAGCAATGCAATAACAAATTTCTAGCAACACCCAAAAACATGTCAAAATTCTTAATATTTTATCTCTGGTGTGTTTCGGTTTGCGTTTTTTTTTTTCTCGTCTTATTTTTGTTAAGATTCTTAACTCAGTTCTGTACAGGGTATTATAATAGTTATTTATGCAACAAGAATCGTTTGAAGGTATATTGTTAAGGAAGCGTTTCGGAGTCTTTGTGGCTCAATGTCCATGGTTGAACAACATTTTCAAACCAATCTTTCCCCGGGGATCGAGCCTACTATCATTGGGTGCGTTTCTATAATCACTCTCATGTCGATTGCTAACCCGAGGCTAAGCCGAGTATTATAAAAGGTCGTGTGCGATAGTATTCTAGCATACGGTTCGTGTTGCGTACAAGCTTTTTGCAATTCTGTGACGGAATGAGCTGTTTCTACGTCAAAACATGGGACCATACTACACAAACGATATTGACTTGGCCACTGTTGCAATACTAAGCGACAAACATCATTAACATTTGAGACACCTCAAGAAGGAGTGGCTTTATTGTTTACATAAGGTGACTAGTCTTACTTTTATACATGGGTTTGTTAAGCGAATTGTAATAATTTTACCATAGAAAATGCATTTTTCTTATAATTCGCTTAACATTCACATGCATCTATGAATAGTCTCCTTATATTGAGACTTGTTCTGCCACTGCCTCGTATGCGGTGGTAAATGTTACCGATGCTTTAACCTAAGAGTAATTATACCTAGAGTGGAAATTTGTACGACGAAATGTGGTCCCAACATCAGTTTGCATAATTTTACACCAATCCATGTATGCGTTGACGCTTTTGATAGTTCAGTTTGCCCTCTTAATTAGGAGGGCAAACACATACCAATAAACATTTCGTATTTCATGTTGGGACCACATATTTTACGTAATTTTGTTCGAAATTTCCTCTCTAGGTATAATTACTTTTAGGTGTAAACAGTCATTTATTTGAATGAGGTTCGTCGTAGGTATTTTGACATATTCGGTAAAATATTCTGTCGTTGCTAAATATACCTTCGGTATGCATATGAACCATCATTGACAGCTTGAGAGTGCGAAAAAAACTTCTTTATTACGATATACCAAAGATAGGCAAGAAACAGTTTAATTCCGTCCCAGCATTACATATTGGAATATATATAGAAGAAATACCAGATATTTATACATCATGGTATGTAGACGTTTTTATAGTTGTAACAAAATGGTTTGTGGTAATCATTTTTCATTCAGCTTTGTTGATGATGGTACAGTTTAAGAAGACAGACGGGACAGACTATGAAATCGGTTTAAATTTTTCTTTCAACATTTTGGTTTCAATGAAAACAACAATTTGCATCGCGTCAACCACTAACCACTCCGTTATCGAAAGTGTTAACTGTGTCCACACAAAACTACATCTGAATTATGGGTAAAAGAAGCCGGATGTGAACATTTATTAGAAGACGAAAAAAAGTGGTGACCCTTCTTCTGGGGCGATCATTATAAATTCAATAGGAATTTTTTTTTTATTTACATAATGACTATGATAATGTGACGGGAACAATCAAACTCTTATACAATGTTGTCGTAAAAGAATATTCTTTTTTTTTGTTGAGAAATTTATTTTTACCAACAAAAAAGAAAATAAAGACCCATTGCGTTACATAACAATTGTCATGGAATTTTAAGGTTGCCAGAAACTGAATGTGCTGAATGAAATGAATTAGACTATAAATGCGCGTTACGTTTCATTATACAAAAACAGGTCGAAAAATTCTGCTCAAAATTAATTTCGTGGAATCATTTTCGTTACACATAAAATAGGATGTCAAGTAGACGTATTCTATACATCTTGTCTATACCACTGGGAACTGATCGATATAAGAGATTTGGAATATCTTTTATTTTACTATGACTGATGTGTAGTTTACCAGCACGTATAGAAAACGTTTTTTTTCTTAAATCTTTCATTTCCCTCTGATGTTTTCAAAACGATTTAAGGAGAATTTCAGACTGTCTGATTTAACATTTGTTTTTTAATTGGAGGTGTATCAAACCTGAATTCGTTTGAATTTTTCTCCACGCCAGCGGCAAGATATGTGCAGAACAGTTTTCATGTCAAAATCGCGAAGCATATGTTTAGAAGTTTAGCAGACTAGAAACAGGCCTTGAACCGCTGTTTCTGAAACCTTAGACATGTGACTTGGAGTTGTTGTTCATGACTTTAAATTATAGTACAACATTGCGGATATGTTTCGGATTTATCTTTGTTTTGAGAGGGACTCGACTTTGACTTAGGTCAAAGAATTAATTAGAAAGTTGAATTTTCCACACATTTTTCTCTCTTGAAATGTCCGCAATTTACGAAGCGACTTACTTTTATGTAATTTTTACGAATCCCTAAAAATAGGCCCTGTTTCACGACGCCAAAACTTTACCTCAAGTTTTTGAGTAAAATGCCTTCGATGGAAATGGTATTTGGGCTTGATTTTTACTTACAAAAAAAGCACTCAGTTTTGCCTGTCGAGTAAAACAATTTTGGGAAAAAACTTTTTTAGCTAGGCTGTAGGCCTTGAAGAGACGCACATTTTGAGTACACACACACACACCACCAACTTATGCAAGGATGTTTTTACATGTTATGATACTACAGAGGCTAGGCTCTCTCACCATACATACCATGTCTCGGACTTATGTCACTGCAGCCGGTCAGGGACTTGGAAAAATCACCTATTTTTTTCACCTAAAGTGACTGATATCACCAACTGGTCAACATTTTCCCAAAATGTTTTACTCGACTAATCGAGGTAAAACGATTTTGGGCCCCTTCTGGCAGACCATTACTTCATGACCTCGAGCGTCGACAACAAAATAAAGTTCACCACACGTAGTACTACGTTTTACTCGCAAAAGCTCAACGAATCGAATGAGCTATATGTCAATAATATCCGTGACCCCTTGTCCCAAAATGTCTGATTTTGTTCGATGTTTTGGCGATATCACTCTTAAATGACAAGGGATAAGTAATGCAGTTTGTTGATCCGAGGTCAAAAGTCACACTCGTGACTTGTCAATTTTTATCTCCAGTTTTGTAACGCAATTTATTGCAAACGCCCTATGTTTCCCAAAATTATGATTGTCCTAACACTTAAAAAAGGCATAATTCCCTTGACTGTAAGTCAGGGTCTTATGCCGGAAAATACCCTAGAATGTTTGTATACCAAAGGTTGTATGAAATGTTATGAAAAACGGAATTGTTTGTCCCAATATTTTGCTTGTATACACGATAACTTGAGTAATTATCAAACAATTACCAATTTTATTTTTTTAATCGACGCAGATATCAATTCCTGAGGTTAAGTTTGAAGATGGGTAGAGGTGTGCGCCGGCTTTGAAAACGTCGGCGGCGGTGCGCCGAGTGTTGAGAAGTCGGCGGCGGTGCGCCGAAAGGAAATTAGAGTCGGCGGCGGCGGCGTTTTCGGCGCGCCGAAATCTTTAATATTTATTCTTAAAATTTAAATTTTAGTTTTTTTCTAATCTAATATCAATTCATTAAAAATGTCGGGGAAACTGGAAATACTTTTTAGTTAATTAACTAATGTTTGACGTACAATGGAAACTCGAAACGTTTACAGGATTTTTAATTGACTTTCTTAAAAGGCGCCTAAGACCTGGAAGGGTCAAAGTCTCGATACCGACTAATGAAAGATTTGTACCACAAAGGCTTGCAAAACATTCTTTAAATCGGGTTTTCATTGTGAGGCCATAATAGGACATTTTTGTACAGAAACAGAAAAATATGATAGACGTCAAGATCTACATTTTTCTCTATTCTCCACGGTGAAAAATCGATTTGAAGAATGGATTGGCCAGAAATATGTCACTAAGTCTTACGAAAATTCAATTCAATTTTTAGTGTTAATCGATTATTGCGCTGTATCAACATTTCTAAAAATTCCTTCGAGTGAGAGTGGTTGATATCTAGTGCCAGATAATTTCATTAAAAACGTTTGTGTTTTCCTCCAATGTGTATACCTTCGAAACGTATTTATCGAGGGGTATATAAATAATGGTGGTACAACTCAAAATTCAAAATTATTTAGTGGAATTTACAAAATGTTTGGTAGAGATTATATCTAGTTCAATGACATAAAATTATTAAATCATTGATCTAGTTGTTATTTTATCACGTTATTTTGAAGCTTCAGATTTGAACTAGAACCTAGAAATTTCATTGTTTAATAACCAAATAGAGTTTCTGACATGGCCTGAAAACCTATCTGAAATCTTATCTCCTATCTGAAAGGACAACTAATCGACAAATCTTTAAACAGAAAGAGGAATTTTATGTCTTCAAGACATTGCCTAGTGTCGTTTGTACGGAGCATATAAAAGGAATATTTTTGTAAAAAATTGATTAATATGTAATATTTCGGCGCGACGAAAAAGGAATCGATTTTTCTCGGCGGCGGCGTTTGTCGGCGTGAGCCAAAAATCGGCGGCGCGCCGGCGTAAAATCGGCGGTGCACACCTCTAAAGATGGGCTATGTGGGATTAAGGATCTGGAAGTTATTCCAGAAAAACAGTATTTTCCACTGTTGGAAAATTCAATCAATCGAAAAAGATTACTTTGATGGAATTTGATTTTGTCGGTTAGTTATATCCAGCTATCACGCATGCATGATAGTCAGCTATCACGGTGATAGTTGGCTATAGTCTGGGATAGTCAGCTATCACGGTGATAGTCAGCTATCACGGTGATAGTCAGCTATCACGGTGATAGTCAGCTATCACGGTGATAGTCAGCTATCACGGTGATAGTCAGCTATCACGGTGATAGTCAGCTATCACGGTGATAGTCAGCTATCACGGTGATAGTCAGCTATCACGGTGATAGTCAGCTATCACGGTGATAGTCAGCTATCACGGTGATAGTCAGCTATCACGGTGATAGTCAGCTATCACGGTGATAGTCAGCTATCACGGTGATAGTCAGCTATAAACTATCACGGTGATAGTCAGCTATCACGGTGATAGTCAGCTATCACGGTGATAGTCAGCTATCACGGTGATAGTCAGCTATCACGGTGATAGTCAGCTATCACGGTGATAGTCAGCTATCACGGTGATAGTCAGCTATCACGGTGATAGTCAGCTATCACGGTGATAGTCAGCTATCACGGTGATAGTCAGCTATCACGGTGATAGTCAGCTATCACGGTGATAGTCAGCTATCACGGTGATAGTCAGCTATCACGGTGATAGTCAGCTATCACGGTGATAGTCAGCTATCACGGTGATAGTCAGCTATCACGGTGATAGTCAGCTATCACGGTGATAGTCAGCTATCACGGTGATAGTCAGCTATCACGGTGATAGTCAGCTATCACGGTGATAGTCAGCTATCACGGTGATAGTCAGCTATCACGGTGATAGTCAGCTATCACGGTGATAGTCAGCTATCACGGTGATAGTCAGCTATCACGGTGATAGTCAGCTATCACGGTGATAGTCAGCTATCACGGTGATAGTCAGCTATCACGGTGATAGTCAGCTATCACGGTGATAGTCAGCTATCACGGTGATAGTCAGCTATCACGGTGATCAGTCAGCTATCACGGTGATAGTCAGCTATCACGGTGACAGTCAGCTATCACGGTGATAGTCAGCTATCACGGTGACAGTCAGCTATCACGGTGATAGTCAGCTATCACGGTGATAGTCAGCTATCACGGTTATAGTTGGCTATAGTCAGGGACAGTCAGGTGAAAGTCAGCTAATACGCATGATCGTTTTCTAGCCATGACATAAAATATTTATAAAATTTTATGAAAAACCAATTTCTGAATCGTTATTCAAATGTATGGAATGACATTAAAAAACAATCATACAGAAAACTTTAAAACTCCCACGGGTGTGAAGTTTGTGGCCAGAGCGAAGCGAGGGCCGTAATTCGCACGAGTCGTGCTATTTTTTTTCATGATTAAAGGTTTTGTGAATGTAGAAAGTACCGGGGGGCTTCCTTTTTGTACATAAGTGTAAGGGAAGAACGTCTATCGTACTAATTTATATTGTACCAAAGTGAAAGAACGTTAACAATAAGACTATAAAACTGAATAATAGACGACTTATACGAGTGGGACGTTTGCGGGCAGAGCGCAGCGAGGGCCGTAATTCACACGAGTCTTTGTCTATTTTGTATTGTTGATTAAAAATCTGGCCGCAAATTTACAAGCAAATAGAGAACAGAAAAAGTGGTTTTCCAAAGAACTTGTACTCAAGCGAATGTTTTATATCCGTTATTTGTGATGTTTCGGAAGATTAACAACGGAAAATGAAATGAAATTGATTAAAAATATATTGAAAAAATTGTCAGTCAAGGGCCCTGACCCGCCCAAAAGGTGGGGCCTAGTTTGAAATTGACAGGATAATTTAACGTTCCCTTACATCTGTTTTCTCTTTTTCGCTCGGCAAGCTTCGATGCTTCCCCTGTCAATAATCTACTGTTACAGGCAAAACAAACAAAATTCTCTTGTTCAGTACGATGTAAAAGGCCACTTTCGACTCTAGGAATCTCAAAAGCATTTAAACTATCACACATATGAAATCAATGAAATGCAAACGACAAGGTCATGTAAGTGCATTTACTTCACTATTATTCATTTTTTTTTTGTTCTAATAAAGAATGCTTCAAATAACAAAATGTTGACGCAAAAAATCCATAAAATCTATTGATAATTTTGTTGTTATTTTTTTTTCAGTAAAAATTCAATTGTAAAAATAATCAAAACCAATTACAAATTACATAAATCTTAGCAGCATAATATGTTTGCTTTTTATGTGTTTTTGGAAGCGCTATTATATTTTAGTCATGGAGACGTAGGCAGATTTTCTGTATAGCAATATCCTATATAGAAAAATACATATAAATATTCTACATAGAGTGGAACGAAAGAAAAATATGATAATAATGAATAAAATTAATAAAATTATTATGGTCATAAAGAATGGTTGAAAGGCTAGGGTTTTGGTATTATATGACTTATATATACATAAATGTGGGCATGTTTAATATTGTCTGTTTTATGTAAGACGTCTAATTTTGAATTTATAAAAATAAATATTTTCTGAGAGTGGAAGTAAAAAAAAAACAAAATTAATTTATTTGTTGAAACTGATACGAATATTGTACACATTATCACACAATATTTCGATAAAAAAAATAATATTTTGAAATTTATGAATAAAATATTGAAAATGATGTACACTTTGATGACAACAACACATAATATTTTCAATATTTGAATATTATATGGAGAATTTATAGATAAACCCTAGGTCATTGACCACATTGAATGCTTTTTGCTATTATTGGATTTTTTTAAATTTAAAACAAAGTGAGATGATAAAATTTTTAAATTATTTAAAAAACAAAACAAAATATTGTACATCTCTGTCACAATATTGCATCGCCATACCATATACACACATAGCCTTTGTGCATGCGTACCAGCAATTGCACCGGCTGTTGACTTCCAGCTAAAGTGTGGTTGATTTACATGATTTTTGACCGGTGTTATATCGTCAATAACTGTTAACGCTTATTTATGTGCTCGAATCGTTTCGAAAGCCATGATCGTTATAAATGGGTGTTCTTAAAGAACAAAAACTATTTTAAACGATATTTCAGTGAAACAACAAAATGTTGATCCCATGAATTTTCGTTCGTGCAGCAACGAATGACGCGGGATTTTAAACAGTCACATACGAACCGGGAAAGATGTTTTGGTTATGACTTAACAATTAAAAGCAACACGTTACTCACTCACAACACGAGGTAACGTTTCAGTTTTACATCATGGCTGAACAACTATAACAGAGGGCAGGCAGAAATAAACAAATTTCGAAATTGAATGCCGTAACTCCAGACAATAGTTATTTTCATCGTTGATACTACTTTCAGGCCATTTCACCTGCAAATAGTCTTTGTAAAAGGTAAAATCCTATCGGCCTGCCAATAGCCTATGTAAAAGGTAATATGCTATTGGCAGGCGCCTGCCAATACCCTCCATAAAAGGAAAAACACTATTCGCAGGCAAATTCGACTGTCAATAGCATCTTTAGTATAATTTGACTATTGACAGGCGCCTGCGAATAGTCACTACGTATTTTCATGCCTTGGGAACTGATTTTTTTTTCGGAAAATTTGAAATTCGTATCAGGCACCGCCCTATCGTCCAATATGACCAGTCCAGCCCTGATTAGCATATTCATTGATCTTGCCGAACAACTCAAGATTGGAGTCGTTTGAAAGCTAGTATATGTGGCATCAGTTCAAAAATATGCCCAAGTCGATAACGGCAATTGGGTGAGTCAGGTGGAAGAAAACTCATCAAAAAAATAAAATTTTCAAATTTTATTCATCGAATTCATCACGAAAAAATTTATGAAAAATTTCACCTGTGGTTGTCAGAACCATATTTTGTGTGGGGTTACGACATTCGATTTCGTAAATTTTTTACTTCTGGCAATCCTATAAATACCCGCGTGTGAAATTTCTTTTGGATAGGACGAAAGACAGCGATTTGTGTAAATATTGATCTTGCTTCATTGAAGAAGCAAGACATTTTCATCACAGATCTATGTAAAGTACCATTCTTTATCTCAGAGAAATTGAAATTATTTTAACAAAAAGAAGACAGAAATAAAACCGTTTCAAATATTCGTAAAAATGTAGAAAATTCCGGTCTAATTCGATTGTGGGAATATACCACCATCTATCTGCACTTTCCAGTATGTTAATATGAACCGTAACCTAGAAAAATTTACATACCTGATTTATGTGGTACTAAAGCCACTTAGTTTTATTAAATTTTTTTGGTTTAAGATCGGTGTCTGATCCTACACACATTTTTGTTCTCCGAATTTAATCTTTTACTTTTATTAATTTGTTTCTATCGAAAAATGTTCTAAGAATTTATCGTTGAAACATGAGTTCGTGGTTACGGATATAAAAACGTTTATTACACTTGCATCGTTCAATGTTGGGATTATATTTGTTTCAACACTGTTTCATTATTCGCTAAAGAAAGTAGTGATGCGTTGTGTATTTACTCTACTGATAGAAATGAAAAGGGTTTCATTTATTAAATGACTGTAACAGAGTGACTGTGACGTACTTTTAACTTGGTTTCTTTGAACTCCAAATAAGACTTGGTTAATTTGTTAGAAACCTTTTAATTATGCCAACTAAATATTATAGTTTTAATGAGAACGCTCTTCGTTTACTATATGTACTATATATCCACAATGTGCATTACACATTACATCGTTGAGAAAGAGAACGTTGTGATAGTATGTTACTTAGCTGCGGAAAAATTTGCTTACTCACGAGGGGGAAGTTTGTATCCACAGCCGAAGGCGAGTGATGTTATCTCCAAAATGAGTAAGTAAATCTTCAACAGTCACAATCAGTGATGTAAAGTGAACTTTATCGCGCTCTGGCATGTAATGTAATATTTATATAAATACTGCACGAAACAATGTAAGGGACCACGAGAACGAAACCGATACGATTAATTATTTAAAAAATAATTTCTTTCGAACGATAAATTTCCACATTCCGTAATATGAAATGACTGATTGCTTATTAATAATGTACTTCCCGTTAGTTAAGAAAAACAAAGTTCTCACACAACTGGCTCAAATCGATTGACAATACCCTAAACTTAAAAACGGAGAGGAAAAAACAGAAGACGATTTATAGTTCCGAAAACGATCTAAATGTATTTTTAGACTCGCACGTGCTGTGGTAACCAGAGAAGCTGTTAAATTTACCAGTCTAAATACTAGCTACAATGGAAAAATAATAAAACAATGTCTGAATCAGGTTCTATGTGAGACAGAGTTGTTTAGATTTATATGCGTTGACTATGGCCCCGCCAATTAGTGAGATTGACTAAATTTGTGTGAAAAATCAAACTGTTGATACATTTCTTCCGTCGAGCCTTGACCACAAATTGACCGGCACACTATCTAGAGTTTATTGAATTATTTTTAGTTAAAAAAATGGTTTCCCGATTCAATGTGATTCAATAGATTGGATGCAGGGCGCAGGGCTATTTTTAAGAAAACGTTTTCTGTAAGTTTCTAAAATTTTCTAGACATTACCACAATTTCGATTAAACATTAATCATTAAAGGGCAACAATTACATTTTCTAGGTTTCTTTATTCTCAAATACATTTGACAGTTTTTTAAGAGATTTAAAAGTAAGATCAACGTTCCCAGTCAATTAAGTGTTTCCAGTCTATGGTATTTTGGCGCAAAATTTGAATAGGGGTTATTAAATTCAAATTTTCCGCTAAAATACCTTAAACTGGGAAGCACCTGTCGATGACATTTAAAACTCTGATAAATCTAAAATTGTGTTTCTAAAATTTCTACAGTCAGACATTGAAATTTCAGTATGAATTTGCTTCAGCTGTTTTTCAGCTGATCCACACATACAATCAAAACTGTTTTTACTTGTTTATACCGAATATCACTTTTCTCTCCACGTAGTTCTAAAAATTCTAAAATTTTGTTGAATTTCTACAAAAAATTCTGCAAAATATGCTCTGATTGGATGAAGTATATATCTGCCCTATAATGCATAAAACATAGAGCGAAATAGATATACGATTTTGTGAGAGAATGTCACACGTTTGTCTCTCAAAATCTTGCATCTCTTTTGCACTAAGTTTTTCATGCGTTGTAGGGCAGTTCTAATTTCACTGTTTGTTCGTGCGAGTTTTAAGGCTGATAAAGGTATGTGTTCCTTGGTGTAGCATTTCTTTCCACTGAACCATGGCTAAATTAAAAAATTCGACACACTCCACAGTTTTTTTTATTTAATTTTCGATTTTCGTTTATTGAAATTGCTTTGTTAACTAATTTTTAAATGAAATCAAAGACCATATCGTGTTACTTTGTATGTTTTGAGTTTGTGCTCTTTTTTATTAAGTTTATCGTGGTTTTTGGCTCGGAGGCGATACTAATTTATCACATTACATTGTTCTATCCAGCAGACGTTTTGTGTTTTAGAATATTATCTTTTTTCGGTTCATTTTAACATGCATGCTCTAACATGAAATATGCAAAGTTCGTGTAAACATGTGTTATTAACTGCTTGCTGGAGAATAAGAAACTCCTAAGTAAGACTTTTACCAACTGAAATATTAAACGTGAAAAATATATGGAGAGTGTACATATGTCTGGCAACTTGTATGTTTTAAGTTCAATTTTAAAAGAAACTTTTGACATATTCGTTTAACCCAACCTGTAACTACGTGTTTAAGGCAAGGGTTGTATTTATTTACTTTTCAATATGTTTAGCTGGGTTTTGTAGCCTAGTGCTTTCAAATAATGTACCATGTATGATTTGTTGCTACGGATAATGCTGTATGCAGAATGGTAGGTACTATTTTCCAACTCCAAATTCTAAACGAAAATATTTGAATTTGCTCTCTGGTGGCCCTGTGTCTTTTAAATCTGTGACAGGTGTTTAACTTGTAAAAACGCTGACTCGTATCACTTTTTATGTGTTTTTAACAATTCACCAACATTGTCTGCATATTTTCTCTCGATCCGACGTTTCAGGTGCTTTTCAATGTTTATAAAGAAAAACAACTGCGACTGAAAATCAAGTTCGTAACTTCATCCGAAGTTTCTAAGTAACAAAAGCGGCAGCCGCACATCTAAAATTACCCTTTCATTTATTTAAATCCATATTATGCGCCCCGGGCTATCCATTCATTACAATCTGTGCACACCCCCGGTTAAAGACTGTTTTATGTTAAAGAAATGAATATCGTCCGTCGATACTTGGCATTGAATGGTAAACCCATGAAATTGCTTCCTATGATGGATAAATGCGAAAAATATCAAATTTCCGTATCGAATTATTGATTACTTCGAACAAACAAAGTGATTGTTTAAAATTCTGATGCACAATAGTTGTATTATTAGAGATAGAAAATTGTAAAATTGAATTTACATTCAGTCAAGCGAAGCATTTACGTAAAACTGTCGGAACATATCTTTTTCAATTATATTTGTATTTAAATTTTACGCGACAATGGTTTAACGTTTGTAATGAAATTGATCTTTTTCAGGTTGATTTCACGTTAGGAGATGACTCTTCGCAAATAGTTCTCATATTTTTTTTGTATAAAGACTCCGTTTGTTGTTGCTTTAGTTAATGGATAAGTAGTTTCATATGCTAAACAAATGTGTATTTTGTGTGCGTCAGTCTTTACGAATTTAATTTTTGAAGAATTTAGTTCAATTGTTTGGACATAGAAATTCACTTCAATACCTAACGACCACCCGAGTAAAAAGGAAGTGCTCAATGTTCGACATGTCTCATTTCTTAAAAGATTTTAATTTCAATTTCAATTTCATTTATTTTTAAACATAGTTGCTTAAACTAAGTACACCGCGTAGCTCGAGTTTGTGTTACAATTCTAAGGAGCAACAACCGAAAGATAATGTTTCATACGGGAGACTTCACATTTTTACAATGGTGTAGAACCAATACTCTCTCTAGCAAACAAACTCCATCTTAACGCTGTCAAAATACCACCTTATTTTGCCAAGTATGACACCGAATATTTTATCAATATCACATAAAAAACACAAATTCTAAACTTTATGTCATTTTTGCTCACCCCAAAATGACGGCACAACAAAGGACATCACAAACTCAAGTTATTTACGTTCGCACACCGAAATGGTGACAAGACACACAGCATTTCAACAGCTAAAGGGACATCACTGCTGATACTTTATTTCATTTATTTTTAAGAGTGTAAAATTTGACAGTGTACGCTACGTTTTTACCACCTAAATTTGTTTGCTAGATAGAGTATTGATAGATTATGTTCATTCCACTTCAATTCTAACGACTCTAGAGCATGTGATGTTTTCTATCAAACATATAAATTCACTTGTGATAGTATGCTGAATTTAAAAGCCACAGATAGATGAATTCGAGGTGTGGGTGTGGTGCGAGAGGCGGAAACTCAGATCCAAGATCGCTTATTTCTTACTCTCAAGCACTACTACTTCAATCACTGGAACCTCCCAATTCTTAGCAAGAATACCGATTTATTTAGAAATCTTAATCGTTAAGGTATCAGTAATTCGTCACACGCGGCCCAAAGAGCTTCGTCCACTTCCCCTACTTGATACTTATGCCTCTGTCGTCAGAGGTCAACTGGTACCGCTGGCATCGTTTATATCATTATGTTTTGTTGGCATTCTGATACATGAGCTTAGCCCAGCTCAGGTCGATATTTCAGGACATCTCTTATTTATTCGAGAGTGACGTCATTTTTAAACGACACATTGTGATAAAGTCGTCGAGTTTGAAATAAGTGACGTATTTCGTTTCAGCTGATTCTTTCACACAAAAGAAAATGGTTTTACGTCTTTAGACAGTTTTACCATTATCACGCGCATGCGTGTAGGTATATTGTTCACCCGTTTTAACATTAGCACAATTGTATGAAAGGATCAGCTGAAACAAAATGCGTCACTTATTTCAAAGTGACCGACTGTAACTACATAAAACAATTTTTGGTTGACAAAAAAATATGCACGCTCGCACATGAAGCTGTAAACACTTAGACGTCTACCTTTTTATGAAAACATTTCAACCATCACAAATTAATGGCTCTTTTTGCTGAAAGAGAAACAAAAATTGCTGGAGATAAGCGAACAGATAGACGACCTTTAATGACTTGTATATGTACTCGTAACACAGCAGAAATTAGAAATGATAATGTAAATGAACTAAATGTGAAATAAATTTGCGCGAACGAAAAACCTGCTTAATGTCACAAGTCTCTGAATGACCGTATTAATATGTCGACATCGTTTGGCCATTATTATTGTTTTGAATATATATTTTCCACACATATTCGTTGAGCTGAAATTATCACCAGTAAATTTCTTATCTTAAGTAATAAGCTCGATTTAAGTATTTATTTGGAATATAAAGATATTACAATCACCCCTCTGTTTGCGTCGAAGAAAAGAAAAAAAAATGGAAAATGCATTTTAATTCTCTCCATTACTGGGACATACCCAACAAAATGAATACAAAAACCCATTTATAAACTCGTATTGAAATGATTTTATTATAATCCTGACAAATGGGACAATTCTTTATATTTAAAATCATAAAAATACGAAATACGACCACATCACAAACATTCAAGCGAAGCTGCTTTACGATTATTTTTATTATAAAGTACATTATATGTATACCATACAATAAATACCCTCTATACTGAAACGCATGTGTAAGTGTTCTCGTACCATTTCTGTACATATGTCTTAACATGTCATATCATAAGCTTTGATTTTTGTCATCTTATATACCGCTACACATATCAATATAGGATCATTAATTCTGGTTATTTTGACAAGACATTGTCAGGTAGGTCTACACGAGAATTAGATGAACAGATAATCTCGATGAAATGACCGAATCGGATAGAATATAATGTGAACAAATAAAAAAGCCAAAGGGAATATAAGTAACTTGAAGAATACGATCGATTTCATATATTGAGGGTGTTCCAGGTCTCGAGTTCATATTCGAGTATATCCCATATATCAACTGTCAACAGAAAAATAAATAAATTTTGACTCGATGGATTTTCGGCAAACGAAATGCCAGTGTGTAGCGTACGATCTCTGGACTTCCCTAAAGTAATTAGTTTCTCAATTGGACCAATATCTGCTGAGCGATAAGTCTTTGGAAAAACGTTTTTATAACCCCTCGTGTTCTTAAAGTCTTATCACTCGGCAGATGTTGGTCCAATTGAAATATATATTACACACTTGTCACGAAGAATTCGAGGCTTGCCGAGACTGATAGTGACAAGTGTGTACTCTATTTTATCACATAAGCGAAAACGAGACAACAACATAGACCTGAAATGTAATTTTTGAATTATTCTTCTAGTTACGTAATTTTGAGACCATACGCTACACAATGGACTTTCCATCCCTAGGGAAAAGTCTTTCCCTCCTTCGTAAAGGAAAACGTCATACTACACTCGGGAAATAATTTGATATTTCGTATCACGATGAGTAAAAGTACATCGGGCTAAAGCCCTCGGACACTTTTACTCATCTGGATACGAAATATCAAATTCCTTCCCTTGTATAGTAATATACTATTTCCGTTGACAGTTGTCATTTATAGGGGATATACTCGATATAACTACAAGATATACTGTATATACGGGATACACTCAATATACTCGAATATAAACTCGAGAATTGGAATACCCTTATTCTTTGAAGAAGCATTTATATCCAATAGGTATAATTGTACTTCGACTTTTGTAGCGTGGCACCTTTCTCAACCATAAATTGTAAACGATACAACAGGTCAAATAGTTTTGTTGTCATACTTTCTTTCAGTTTAGTCCTTCCATTGTATCAAAATGTGCATCACACTTCCATTCTCTTATTGCGGTGTCTAAATAGTTTCCAACGAATGTGTCCGCGGGTGCTTACTCGTTGGCATTGTGAGTTATTCCTTTGTTTTAATTCTCTATTTACTAAATATTTTTTAAACAATATATAGCTTGCTACAGATATATGTGTTTCTGTTTTAGTTTATTTATCTTTCCATATATATTTATATTTACAATATGAGAATGCTGCAAGTTGCGCACACATTATTGGATGTGACAACTGATTTTATATATTATGTATATTTTATGGAGGGGTTATTTTCCCTTCTTGTTAACAAGTATAACCAAACATTAAGCGAAATTGATGACGGTCATTTAAGATAAACCGAACATAATTACATTCAAGTGTAAGTATGGCTTTGAGCCGAAGATACACGATATTGTTTGTAAAGGAACAGATTCATACAGATAGATAGCTGTTGTTTCAGTATACAATCAATTAAAATTTTATAGTTCAGACACTTTCGTTAGAAGCAGTTAAATTTTTAGACAGCGTATCGTATATCGTTCAATGACTTGAAAGAATGTAAGAGAAAAACAACAGAGCCAGAGGGTCGTATCCACGCTATTTTTTTTTTTGTGGACAAAACGTTGTGAAGATTTTATAAACTCAAATATTGAACTTTTGTGAGGGAGGAATCTCCGAATTTTGAAAATTTGTTACATCCAGTTGGTTCACCTTTACCAGAGTTTCAAAAGTCATTGACCTTCCCATAGAATTAAGTGATTCCCAGCATACGATATGTGATAACACACAATGGGTCCGATAGTGGCCCCCGTGCATGTTCTACTAGTGATGTCAGGACAGCTATTTTTAATCCTCTAAGGTATTTTCAAATTTTGAACCAAAATATCATAGACTGGGAAGCACTTTTTATCATTCCTTATTTTTAAGTGTGGAACACATATTCACACTTAATTGACTATTAGACCATCGATGACTTTTAAAACTCTAAAAAATCTGTTCCGAATTACATCCGAAAATTTTAGCTTAGTAACTTTTATTCCTTTAACTTACATACCACAGTTTCTCATTCCACATAAAAGACTTCGTACATACCGTGTACATAATCGACGATGTAACATCGTACATTTTACGCACATTCTAATACTTCTGTCTCCCGCACATAAGTGTATGTGTAATCGAGCTATGTTTCAATATGGATTGTATTGTATTTGTGGATTTAATAACGTTGAAAACAGAATAAAAATCTAAGCTAAGTTCATCGGGTGTAACCCACTGTACTTCAATCCACTACTTGAAAAATTCATACTTCTGGTACATGTGCTATGTGCAAGTTTATGCGTGGGAACCGGTGACGTAATATTTCGATAGCAGTCCTTCATTTATTACACTACTGAAGCAAAAAATCATCTTCCTGCAAAAAAAAATTCTTGAAATTCGAAAATTTGTTAAAAATGTTAGAAATTCTCAGAAATTGAAAATAGGTCCTGATTTTCTAGAATTTTTACAATTTCTGAGAATTTCTAACATTTTAAACAAATTTTCGGATTTCAAGAATTTTTTTTAGAAATTTCAAAATTTTTTAGAATGTTCTGTCAATTTCTAGATAATTCTAGAGTTTTCTAGAATTTCCCTCAATGCGAATCTCACGCAAGGAATTTGAAAACCGACTGTTTTGTGTTTTACTCAAGTTTTTGACATCTCCACATAGAAATCCATTCAAAATTCACAAGCTTCTAAGGCTCTTTAGTGAAGTTATTAGGCAGCAAGAAGAATGACAAATTGAAAAATTTAGTTACAAAAGAAAATTAAAAACTTAGCGCATATCGACGAGGTGTTCCGAATCACAATTTTTTCCAACGTGGCCAATCCTTACTTCACCGAATAGATCACAGAATAAACAAGTACCGATAAAGTCATAAAGTAATCGGATCTGCTCAACACGCACAGAACGTCAGTAATAAATACAATACTTTTGTACTAAGTCTATTAACTAACTTGAATTGCACAATAACAGAACCAAATATTTCCCAAACATTAAATAGCACAAAATCACTTTCACCCTTTTTCGAGCTTTTAACTGGATGACGAAGGTTTGAACTGATAAAATCCATAAGCAAAAACATTTTTAAAAAAATCGAAAATTAGAAGAAAAAAAGAAACAAGAACAGACAAAAACACAGGCGTTCATCTAATGGACAGCCAACTCTCCCGTTTGATGATTGATTACTAATGAATAATATCAATAATTAATTTAATAAATATTCTTTAATAAGTATATGGGTAATTCCAGCTAATTTGTGACTGTTCGAAATATTTCAAAAAATGATTTTTGTAAATTTGTTTTCCTGTAGATGTGGACCATATAATTCCACAATTGCTCCAAATGACACGAAATTAAATTTTTTGAAGATTTTTGGTTCATTCTGCTTCGAAGTAAGGTAAGATCACTTCGACCCAAACGTTGCCGAAATTACATTTTTTCAAATAAAAACTGAAGATCGGTGTCATTCGAAAGCTACAGCATATGACTTCACGAGAAAAATAACTTTGAGTCAATCAGGTTAGTTGGGTGAGTAAAGTAGATGATAACAGCTTCCCAGTGGTGATAAAAGTCATCCTCGAATTTTAACTCGTCGAGATTATCTCGAAAAATTTTGTAACCATTATTTTAAACGGTTTTGAGCCGAAACAACATTTTTTGTGGGGTAACAACCACCAATTGTGAAAAAAATATATTTCTGGCTATTTATGACCTCCGAAAAATATCACTTTTTTAGACATATCTCCCCCAAATTTTGGGTTACCAACCTCATATTGGGCTTAAACTGCTCGTCATGACCATAGCTTTCAGGGAAAAAAAGTTTGCCGAAATCAGTTTTTATTTGGTGAAAATATTTCGAAAAGTCACAAACGTGTAACGCAGACATTTGCGATCACACAAGTCAGACTTCGCAGGCTAAAAATTCCAATTGTTGTTGGTATGAAAGCACTGTGTCTCCTGAGTATTAGAAAATTTATAGACTGAATTGTTACCGCAAAACAAAGCCAGCACAATTAACTTTATGACTCACAGATAACGAAATTTGTAACGCAACTAACCATGGAATTACAGTGAACGACATCTCAAATGTCTCACTGTCATTTTTTTTCAGAGAATGTCATTGTGAATTTGCAATGACACAATAAAATTCTCAGAAAAATTTGACAGTGAGACATTTGAGATGTCGTTCACTGTACCCATATGGGATATTCCATTGTCGGTTTTGTTGCATTTTTGACAAATTGACAGCTGTCAAAATTGCAAAATAACCTGGGGCGCGTACAGAAATTCTATTTTTTCGTCGCCCAGTGAACGCAAAATGAAAGTGAATTTTGACAACTGCCATTGGAATATAAACAAAATTTTATTAATTGTTATTCACTATTTAAACACAATGTCATCACTCAAAAATAATTATTTTTCATCAATACGAAAATAGAAAACTTTCTTACATCAGAAATGTCAAGTTTCACTGACAAGTTAATTCTTCACGGACAAAATCGGCCGTTGAGAATCTAACCTAACTGTTAACTTTGACAGTATTAACTGAGCGACAAAAGTTAACGTCAGTGAATGAAATACAATTCTTGTACGAGCTCCTGAATACTGATTTAGCATGCTGAGCATTGAGTCGAAAACTGGTTTTACCACCAAAAATTGCATTGCATTGTTGTAACATTTACAAATCCAAACACAATTTTACGAAAACATTGAATATTGTTGGAGGTATTGAAAAATGTTACACTTAACGTGGAATGTGCCATAGAGTCACTATAACCAGAATTGACCGATTGTGACTTGAAAATTGAGAACGTTAACAAGAATTCATTAATGTATGTTTCATTACACGCTGTTTCCAGTCATATACAAACCGCAAATCGAAATCTTTATTTTTTATTTTATTTTATTATTTTTAATAATAATATAAAGCGAGTAATTAAATCAATAGATTCTGCTGAACTGAAGTTATCAACCTATCAGTAGATAGTATATATGTTCTGTTATGTATATAATAGCAACAACACGCTACCCGAAATCAAGTATTTCCGTTGTATTTTTTCTGATAAATTCTGAATAAAATGACATGAAATTTGAGTCTTATCATCTTTTATTTCCAATCAGCAAAAAAATAAGAAAAAATTGAAAGGAAAATAAATTTTTCAAACTTGATATCATGTCAATAGCAATTTGTTAGCTTGTCGTTATTCTCAAGCCATTTGCAATTATCGTCATTAAAGTCAACGTTATTTCAATGCAGCAAATTGATGGGCAAATTGAGAATGTTTACATCATCTCACTAATTGGAGTGCATCGACCTATATAATAACAAATAGTTTCAGTTGTTCAATCTACTTTAGAAACAAATCTCGAATTTATTTTTATTCGACAAAAAAAAAATATTTTATGCAGTTTTAGCATAATATTAATGCCACAATCTTCAATATTCATCAATGGCTGAAATCAATTTGCTTAATCAAACTGAAATGCAGAATTCGGTTTCAAGTTGGTATTATGAGAATTTTCAAAGATATTTGCATTTTCTCGTTTCCTTGCCATTTTTTCAATTCGTATCTCTCTTTCTTTATTTACTTTAAAATGTATAATTTTGAGCTTACTTTATGGTTAGCGCTTGTAGGTATTTGAACCGACGAAAGTGTACACTGTACACACAATGCTAGGACCGGACTGGCTCGAAAAAGTCATTCGGGCGGTGTATCGCGTATAGTTTATAACAAGTCCATCATTATCTTTCTTTGTTGTCTGGATATTTCTACACCCTCAATATCGTCAGAAACGATCGTTTTTTGAACGATATTATCGTCTAAAAAACGATAATATCGTCTAAAAAACGATAATATCGTCTAAAACGAAAATTTTTAAAATGTGGTCTGGACTATATATCGTTCAAAAAATTTCATGAATATTTCCGTTTTCTGTAGGATAATATATCATCCTAAATGATAATACCGTCCTGTACGATATTATCGTCCAAATAAACGATAATATCGTCCTGGTATAAAATTTTCATCAGAGTTATTTTCCTTTTAAGAATTGTTTGGAAAATTAAACCTTTCATCAGAATCAAAGTAATTTTCGCTTTAAAAATTGTTTGGAAAATTAAACTTTTCATCCGAATCGGAGTAATTTTTCTTTTAAGAAAAATGAACTTTTCATTCGAATCAGAGCAATTTTCTTTTTAAGAATAAGGGATGTGACACTCCTCTAACTAAAGGTGTTATCGTGAAGCTCCTCAAAAGTGGATGCTTTCGCACTAATTTATTTCACCGGAAATGCACACACATTTAAACTAAAGCGTTTCCGCTAAAACGTAATTTTTAAGATTACCGCCGACATTGATAGATCCACATTGATCCGCCATTTCTACTGGATCATCTCTTCTGCAACTCTCATCACACCAAGCGACAATATTGTTGTTTGTTTACATGATTCGCCATAATAAATTTTTCATAATTTCTTTGTTTTTGACGAATATTTTAAGTAAACCGTTGATTGTAAGGCTAAAAAAACACAAGAAGCTCATGTCCGCAAAAAATCTTAACTAAATCACATCGAAATCACCGAAATTATTACAATTTTCACAACCGACACTAATTTTTGTGTTGATGATTAATTTGACGTTTCAAAAACAATACTCATGTTACGATTAACGACTTTGACGACGATTTTCTTCGTTAAACCATATTTGACTAAGTTCAGAGTGGATGTGATTTGGGTGTGAAATGGGTTGTGATTTTTGCCGTTGTAAGAAGAAATGACGTTTCAGGTCTATGACGCTCAGTAAATACACAATTTATGTTTCAGCCAAGTAGTATATGTTGAAAAAATTGGTTTATTGAGTCTATATCTCAATTTCAAGAGATCATTGAAGTGAAAAATCAAAAAGAAAATGTTGACATTAGCGCTGGCGATCAGCTTCGACGGTGAAACCATGAACTATCATCACAACCCATTGAGTGGGAAGTGCTATTTTCATAGGTTTTCTTTTTGTAAAATCTTTTAAATGAGACAATATTTTGAGAATGCCCGATATACGAGTTTCTTATTTTTCGTGTTTCTGCTGATATCTGACAAAAAATCGCGAAAAAAGTCGACCCGTCCCTTATTGTTTGGGAAACTAGCGTTCATCATGATATTGCGTCACATCCTCTTTTCTAACTATGGGCACAATAACTGTACTGGACGATATTATCGTCTAGATGAAAGTCAAATCTGAAAGAGTCTGTATTCCAATTCATTCTACATAGCCCAATAATTACAGAACAGATTGTTAAAAAAAAAAAAATAAAGATCCATCCGAAAATTTTGGCTTCGAAACTTTGATTCCATTTACTTACATACACAGCTTCTCAATCCACATAAAAGACTTCGTACATGTCTCGCGCGCATAAGTGTATGTGTAATCGAGCTTTGTTTCAATGTGATTTCTGGATTGTATTTGTGGATTGAATAACGTTGAAAACGGAAACAGAAAAAGAATTTATAAGCTAAGTGCATACACCCGTATAACCAGAAAATATAGTTCCAAAAATTATAGTCCAGGACGATAAGAAACGATAAAATCGTCCACAAAACGATAATATCATCCAGCGGATGTTTTGATTAAGGACGATATTATCGTTTTCTGGACGACATTATCATTCAAAAATAATATCGTTTTTTATAATTTTATATTTTAGACGACATTATCGTTCCGAGCCTCATTTTACGCACTTTCGTAACTTTAAGAATTCGTTAATTGACAGTTCTTACGGGATTTTATACACGCAACTGTCAAGTTACGAATCGTCGCCCTGGGTCTTTACGAACGATAATATCGTTTTGTAGACGATATTATCGTCCACGATATCGACCATGTAGAAATGTCGTCTCTCCACTTTCGTAAAAAAAAAAAAACAAAAGGCCCTTTGGGCATGCTCATTGCCGAATGTCCCTTGTGCCAGTCCGGGTCTGCACAATGCACACCGACATTATATATATATTATTCCATATTAAACTAGTAACATATTTGCATATTATATTGATCTTTCAACTTACCGTAATGCTATGCTTTCAGAATTCCACTGAAGACACATCAATAGAGCAAGATTGTTGTTTGGAAACAGCCATAATGTAAAATGGAGCCATCGTTAGCAGGTGGTCGTCGTAGTTGTCATCAACATCAAAATCAACCGAAATATCGAGACAAAGGCAACGCATACGGTAACAGTGCTGCAGCACTATTTCTACAGTTTCCTCCACCGCCCAATTATCCACCTACGAACGACCGAATAAGTTTCGAGGGGAAGGGCGATAAAAAAATGCACCGTTGTCCTAACGATCTAGACAGAATTGAAATATGTTTGGAGCCGGAACAAATGCTTTCGTCGTCGCCAACAGCCGAGTCGTATGACAGACGGGGTGTGGGTGGTCGTAATGGGATGGTAAAATTTCACAACAACGTTGAGCTACAGGTGAGTTTTGTGTGTCGAATATATGTATATGTTGCAGACGTTACCTAGTTGTAGCTATTGGGTGAATTTCATTGAATTTTGGTCATGCAATGGAATTTGCTCTATTTTGTGTATATTGAATTTCAGTTTTAAAAATAGATTGTGCTATAAAGTGTGTACGTAGCGTAGGATGACTTTGATAGGGGCACGGGAGTATAAATGTTTAGTTTGTGATAATTAGTTTAATGCGTTGAGGATATTCTTTTGCATTTATTCCGCATCATGTTCACAACTTTTCCAGCAATTTCACTTGTCTATCAATTCTATCAGGTCCGGACTGTCTAATGTAACTTTATGACCCAACCGTACTGATCTTTTCAGAAAACCCGTCACCATAATAATATATCTGCTACCATGGAAAGATTCGAGCCGTCAACGTCGTCATACAGACGCAAGAATCAGCACTACGATCAAACGAACAGCCGTAAATATGACGGATCGGTCGAAATGGGTCACAACATTCCACTTCTGGACAGAATTACGGCCGGACCATCGTACCGAACGCCGACACCTAATTCCATGCATTCACTCACCATGAATCGACACCATAACGGAGTCGGTGGATCTCGTCACATGTACACCACTCGCTATGGAACCCAAGAAAATATCTATGAAGACATCGAAGCAGAACATCGTTTCGGTATGTTGAATGGCGGCCAGTCAATGATTTCGCTGCCGCAAAGTGTAGTTGAGGAAGAATTTCGTCGGGTAGAGAATCGTCATCGACGTGTATTGGCCGAATTAAATTTATCCACCGAAGCCATGCTGATGCCATCTACACCGCCCAGCCATAGTGCACCGGAAGAGGAACAATATGTGAATTCTGAGCATCTAACTGAGTTATTGAAATCTGTAGAAATAGCCGATGAAATGTCATCACCAGTGAGCGGTAGTGTGATTGGCAACGGTGACATTGACAGTGGATTTAGTGGTAGTTCTAGTGGTGCTAGTTGTATGGGAAGTATTCGTTACCGTAACGGTTTAACGCTACCGGTGAAATCTCCGTTACCATCCAAAACGTGCAGTGTGTCTGTATATGCTGACAATTGTCGTTCGAGTGGAGACGCCAGTTTCGTTACATATTCTTCGCGTTCGAAATTAACGTTTCCTTGTGATAGTTATGAACATGCGTTGCCAATCGAATCGCCTAAGAATAAAGGCAGTTTTTGGAGCCGTAAGCGATGGCGAAAGTTACCGGGAATTTTAGGCAGTGGCACTCAAAAGACATCATCTGAAAATGGTAAGTTTACAGAAAAACCAGAAAAATGTTACAAATTTACTGAACAATTAAATATGACTCATAGAAGTGCTCATACCCGCAGGGTCATTTTGCTATATTTTTTTTTCAAATTTACTCAATTTTTCCGACATTTTCCCTCAATTTCCCAGTTTGCAAAATGTTTTTCTAAAAAACAGTCTTCGCATATCAGGGAAATAAACTCGAGTGATCATTTGTCTCGCCGGCTACCAATAGAATTTGAAATTATTAATTTTCCTTCCACAAATAACTACTTTGAATCGCTTCACCATTGTGCAAATTGGTTACCATTTTGATGAAAATATTAGTAAAGTGACTTGAAGCATCCTGACAAAATAATTGGATGTAGATATTCCGATAAGACTTGCGTTAAGTGCGACTGCAAGGAGTAACACTCCCATATTGATTGGTGCGGTTTTATTGAGTACCCTGAGCATGGGTTATAACAAACTAAATCGTAATTACAATACGGATTGAGACCAACAAATTTTACCTATTCCGGATCCACAACCGTATATCTCGTACAAAAAAGAAAGAAAATAATGCATGTGGCATTCCAGTCAGTGCTGTAGTCCCCTTAAATTCGCTGGTATTCATTCAAACCATGCAATCTATTTTTGGCTTAATTTTATTTTTCTATTTTTGTTTTATTTTCTTCAATCAAGTCATGTAATGGTGGCTCGAACATTTTTAAATCGAATCGATAAATCGTAAAACCCTTCATTCGGTCGATGGATATTTATTCATTTTTCCTCTATAAAACTACAAAAACCAGAAATGCATCATTTGAGAATATCAAATACGAAAAATCTTCGTGCTTTGGCTGGATTGTAATGTGTGGTGTTTTTGTTGTTTTTTTTTCTCTCTTTTCGTTTTATTTTATATCGCTTTTGCCACAACAAAAATATATTGCTAGGTTCTGTACATATAATATTGCATTTCGTGTAGTTATAAATAAAATATTTTATAAACTCCAGATAACGGTGGTTTTTGCAATGTTGCACAATTCGATATTGTGTGCATTAAAAAAGCGAATCGAATAAATTATGGAAATATATCCCATTATTGCAGTGTATATTTAACATTGTTCGTATTTCATTACTAATTGTTTTAATTTTACATCGCCTGCTTTCGAAAAAAGGTTAATTTGCAGACTCAATAAAAAATGCGCTTCAGACTTGTGTTAATTGGAGTTTATTCATTGACAAAGTGCCGTGGCAATTATGTTTGCAAGTAAAAATTGTAATTTCTTTTTCAGTATCTTGATAACCAGAAAGGCCGTGGTATTGGTAAAATTGTTACTTGAGCAGGGCATATTATTCGGAATTTTAATTTCAATTTATTTGTAATCAAAGAACAAAAAGGATCACTCCTTATACAAATGTTCCGACGTTAATAAAGTATACGTTTTTTTTAAAATAAACAAAACAAGAAAGAAATGAGTGAAAGTAGTACAATTTAACTTGAGCCTCAATCAAAATAGAAAAAAAAAACTGAAGACAACAAAAAATAAAAATAAAAATAAAAGACAATAAAGAAGAGTCATAGCGGACTGTACACATCAACAACATAATCTAAAACCAATGACAACATATAAGTTCATAACGATAAAGATATACCAACAATGCCTGTGTGCTATTACTGAAACGGTAAAGGTCGTAAGGTATGGTATGGTATGGTACCAGTGGACGGTGTGAAACATTTATTCCAATTACTCAAATAATCCGTTGTCGACTGATGAAATGTTCCAGACAACGCCTTTTGAAAGTAGGGATCCTGTTTGTTTAACGACATTTGGTAACCTGTTGTATTCCGATACAGCATCAACAAAGAATGAATGATTGTATTGACTAGTAGTGTGACGAGGAATGATTAGTAAGCTGGAGCGCCTCGATAGTTGTAGATTATCAAAAAGATAACTCGGTGATTTGTCGATGAGTATTTTGAAGACGAGGATTATTGACCGGTGCTTAAGAAATTCCATAATTGGGCAGCCCAAAATACGATTTACATATTCCCTCGTACTACCACGTTGTATAGATTTCGCATTCAGATTTGACGAGTAAACTGATCCGCAGTATGTGAATAAGGGCAGAATGAGTCACTTGACCAACATGAGTCTGGTGTGCCATGAAAGAACGTGGTGATTCGGCCATAAACTTCTACTTCTCAGCCTCGAAAATACTTTGGCACTGAGATCAGTCGCGTGAGCACTAAACATAAGATTAGCATCCATGGTGATTCCAAGATTACGAACATCAGAAAAATTCCTAAATTTGAGAATTATAGTAAGTTTAGGAATTTTCAAGAATTTATTCTCAAAAATTCTTCAAATTTTTAAATAGTTTTTACATGCTATGTTCGTCGAAAACCGTACGCCTCAGATCAACAAAATTCACACGAAAACTCTACATATGGAGGTATAATTATACCAGTTAAGAGGCTTGCCGAGGGCGGAAACATCGCGCGTATAAAATACAATACATACCTCGGGAGTAAAATGAACAGACACTTTTATGTGTGATTATGAACCTCGGCTTCCCCTCGGATCAGCAAAATTTCACACGTAATCTTGACTTTTTACTTTAACTTCGAAAACATCATGTTTCGATGAGAAGTGATCTTTTTGTTTCGGAACGGAACCATTCAGATGTTTTGCTTTGAGCCACTGTCATTAGTTTACTCACTAATCTTTATACAAGAAGTTCTGGAAGGTTACTTATAATTTCCAACTTATAAGTTGACTTATGAATTATTCTTCATTGGCGTAAACTGTCTATTATGTCATTTCCTGGGTCTTTGTGTTTTGCCTTGGGTGGTTAAACGTAACACTTGGCAATGTAAATAGTTTCAAACGAAGGACGTACTCTTCTATTTAAATTGCAGGGGCGCCGATATCGAGAAATCATCGAACAGCTTTGGGACAAGGGGTCACGGATATTATTGAGTTATATCTCATTCGTTTCGTTGAACTATTGCGAGAAAAACGTGGTACTACGTTTGGAGAAATTTATTTTGTTGCAGACGATCGAGGTCATGAAGGAAGGGTCTGCCAAAAGAGCCCCAAAATCATTTTCTTGCCATTAATCGAGGGAAACAATTTTGAGAAAACTGTTTACTGATTACTGTACGTTACCAACGTGGATCTATCGAGTAACTCTTTATTTTAGCTTATTTCACTTTTAATAAATTTTTTTTTTAAATAAATGTATATCCAACAAGAAGACCAAAAAATGCTTCATACCCCACTTCTATATAGAAAATAGCCCAAATAGTTCGAAATTTGGGTTCCAAGAGTATGTTACCAACGTTGATACATCAAGGAACTCCTTATATTAGATGATCTCACTTTTATATGCAGTAAATAATGAATAACCACGTGAAAAACCTCAAAAAAGCGATAAAATTTCGTCGATTTGGGGTGGACTTCCACTAAAGTCGCTCCAACCCTCTGCAATGAAACTTATCCAAGGAAATTTTTTTCCATAGAATGGAACTACTGAGGCTAGACTATTTTGCCATACATACTATGTCATGGACTTGTGTCACTGCAGGCGGTCGAAGTCTCGGGAAAATCACCTATTTTTTCACCTAAAATCATTGATATCACCAACAGGTCAACATGGACCTGGTGGTGTTTATACTCAAAATGTGCGTATCTTCAAAGGCCTACAAGGCTAGCTAAAAAAGTTTTTTCTCAAAACATTTTCCCTCGATTATTCTCAAGAAAATGATTTTGGTGCTCTTTTAACAGACCCTTACTTCATGACCTCGATTGTCTGCAACAAAATAAATTTCACCAAGCGTAGTACTGCGTTTTACTCGCCATAGTTCAACGAATCGAGTGAGATATAACTCAATAATATCCGTGACCCCTTGTCCCAAAATGTCTGATTTTGTTCGATGTTTTGGCGATATCACTCTTAATATAAAAATGACACTGCTAACGCCGTATTGCAAATTTAAATATTTACCAACCTATTTCCTGCATCGATTGATCTCTTTTGTGTAAAAAATTTCTATAATGTGGGAAATATTTCGTAACTTTTAGAAATTTCTACATTTTTAATACTTTTGGAAACAATTCAACCACTCAAATATGAATGAAGATGTCATCGGCCTTTCCGTTAATCGAAAATTGAACGAAAATATTTCCTAAACAATAAGTCCATAAGGTCCATAACTAAAACGACTTTTCTTTCAAACCAATCGGTGAAGTGTCTTATAGCACACCTGACAACGTGCCATTTTTACAATTAAAAAAGATTATGGCACGTGAGTTGTGTTTTAGTTCCGATGTTCTGTATAAAAATTAAAAATTCGCTCTCTTCAGTCAGTTCTAAAGAAGCATTCCAGTTGACGGTTCTACCAAGTTTTTTTTTGTCAGGCCAATTATAATTAATTTCTGTTTTCTTATGTGCTAATTTAACATAATTGCTTTGATATTAATTTAGCCAATGAAGAAAATCTTGGTAGTCGAGTTACATAACTTAAACAAATTCTTAAATTCTCAGTGAACACTTCTAAGGAAACAAACAAAAAAACATCAAAGTTCAAAGCTAACGCGAAGAAACGAATAGAACATTATTGTAGGAATGTTTTATGCAAGTACCTATAGCTACACACATATATACGAAATGATTTTATAGTGAGATTTAGGAGCAATATATTAGGTTGCGATTCATTTAAGCAAATCTGCGTGAGTAAGCACTAAGCTCGGTATTTCTGCGTTGAGAACTTTGCACAAATTTGTATTTAACACCATAAATCGTGATGCCTTTGCACGAAATATTCCTGGGATTCGATGATTGCGTGTATAGGATGTTAACAAAAAATATAGTGATAAACACAAAATTTATTGGGTGTTATGTTGGTTAAATGTGAACAATATTTTTTTTTTCGGTTGTATAAAAAATGCGGAGATTGTAGCACGATTTAAGGGAAGCGCGTGTTTTGAAACGCTTATGTTTCATTCTTTTTATTTTTGACATCTTTTTTTCAACGAATTACGAATGTGTTTTTTAGCTGCGGAAATGTGTAAACTGAAAGAAATTTCGCGTACACCATCATCACAAAGCAAAATTTTGCCATCGATTAGTACTTGAATTTATTATTTTTAGTAATGCGATGATGAGGCAGTGCTTTTGCTAATATGCAAAAACAAAAAGTATTCCTAAAGCTTCATATACTAACGAAAGCACTTCTGAAAGTTTAATAAAATACACAGGTAGACAGTCACTGATGTTCACACGGTTGGTTTGAAACGAGATTAAATAGGGAACGTCGACCACCAATATTTTTTTTATATTATTAATCAGTGATGGACAAGAACATCACACAGGAAAAAATCAGACCGATCGGCTGGGCAGTTTCTGAGAACCAGTAGCTGTGTCGTCCACGGCCGGTGGAGTAGCGGTTAATTCTGACTTATATTGGGATCGATAGCGGGACTAATTCTAAGACTTTTTATTTTAAAGAAATGTACTTTGGAACATCTGGTTGGGCAGCTGTAGCCCCAAGTAGTCGAAAAATCACGATTTTCAATGGGCGATATCTTCGAAAGGAAGCAACCGTGAAAGTTTCGGATTGTTGATATGGGTAGAAGGTTACAAGCACTATCCACCACTAGTAACTGATTTTTTAGATGTTGTCTCTAATGAATAATTTTTGACCATTTTTTTTTGCTACCCTCGACGAACTTTGAGCACTGATGGAACACTTCCAACATATTTTTTTTAATCAAACGATACCAAGCAACGCGTACCTTTTTTGTAGCGAGATCGCTCTGTGACGAAATTTACAAACGAATCTTAAATTTCGAAATTGTAACGCAGCTACTTCGTGTTTTTTGTTCTTGAATGATTTTTTCGTGTTAATAGACAGCAACAAAGTCTCGAAGAAGTCAGATATGACTGATTTTGGTGTAGGTGTCACTATTGGGCTTATGAGGAAATTCTGGTTTCTTAAATAGTTGCGCACACACTGGAAAAGAGCTGGAAAAAACCTGACACAAAAATGCATCACTTATTTGAGGGTCGCTGACTGTACTAATTTTTAGCTGCTAATGGACTGAATGTGACTAAGTTACATTTGAAACATAATTACATTTGGAACGTAGTTACACTTGTAATGTAGTTACATTTCGAACGTAGCTACAATTGGAACGTTGTTACATTTGGAACGTAGTTACATCTGGAACGTAGTTACATTTAGAACGTAATTATCTTTGGAACGTAGTTGCATTTGGAACGTAGCTACAATTGGAACGTAGTTACATCTGGAACGTAGTTACATCTGGAATGTAGTTACATCTGGAACGTAGTTACATCTGGAACGTAGTTACATCTGGAACGTAGTTACATCTGGGATGTAGTTACATCTGGAACGTATTTACATCTGGAACGTAGTTACATCTGGAACGTAGTTACATCTGGAACGTAGTTACATCTGGAACGTAGTTATATCTGGAACGTAATTACATCTGGAGCGTAGTTACATCTGGAGCGTAGTTACATCTGGAACGTAGTTATATCTGGAACGTAGTTATATCTGGAACGTAGTTACATCTGGAACGTAGTTACATCTGGAACGTAGTTACATCTGGGATGTAGTTACATCTGGAACGTATTTACATCTGGAACGTAGTTACATCTGGAACGTAGTTACATCTGGAACGTAGTTACATCTGGAACGTAGTTACATCTGGAATGTAGTTACATCTGGAACGTAGTTACATCTGGAACGTAGTTACATCTGGAATGTAGTTACATCTGGAATGTAGTTACATCTGGAATGTAGTTACATCTGGAACGTAAATATGTTATACATTGCGATCATCGTTCAATGGTTGAAGAAAACATTGAATTCAATTAAAACTTAGTCAAGGGATCGATTCCAATCGTTTCGAAAGAATAAATAAGTGAACCAAAAGCAGTATACGTTTAATCGCGTTTAATTCTCAACAAAGTTTCAGTGGTACATGAGTCGCGATTATAAAATTCTACAGTAAGTTTATGGTTATGATTGTCTTTCAGTATAATTGATTGAAATTCATTGAAAACTATATTTTCTATTGTTACCGAAATTAATTAAGTTAATTTTAATCTCACATTCCCGTTCAATCCTTCTTAAATTCCATAGAAGCGTCTTAAATGAAAACTTTGCTGTGCTCTAATGCTATATAATATACCATTTACAGAACGACTGTCTCCTTATCATACTAACGATTTTGAGAAATGTATAAAGTTGTCAAGTGAATAACAAAGTAATCCTTCGTTTAAACGGAATAGATATATAGGGAAAATAAATTCATTCAAAATACCTAATGCTTATTGATGAATGTTGAACATTTGTCAAGACTGATTCGATTCTTGAAAATTACAAATTCACAGAGGATATTTGGAGTCAACGATGTAATTTAGTTGAATTATTTTTTCATCAAAATGCTTATCGCAAATTGATCAATCTCCTTTGAATGACACGGTAACCGAGAAGACGAAGAAAAAAAAATCAAATTACGTTAAACCGTCATCCTGTAGTAAAAGAATGTTGGCTTAGATTGGCGATTTGCGTTTAGGCGCGTTATTAACATTTTATCTAGATGATACCTTCGTTTCGCCCTATTTACCATGTTTTAATATAAGATGTAAGATTTTCAAATGCCATCAAACATGGTCGCTTAACGGACACTTGAATATGAACAACATTTTCGTAAAGGTGAAAATAACAGTTTCTATTTTGGTATTTATTAACCATTTTAAAGTTGTGTTCTTACGAATTTCTTTTAAATCAGCGCGTGGGACGGTAAAAGCAGACGATAGGCAATGAAATTAAATGTAAGTTGGTTGATCTTCAATCAGACAGGCGTGTCTGATTATGTCTCAGGTGTTAAGGTCGAATTAAAGCAGTGTTTTACCTGAGAGAAAATTGAGAAATTTTGTTGGAGTGTTGGGAGGACGGGATGGCTCAGTGGTTCCGGGTTCGATTCCCATGTCAGACAATTTCTACATGGAATTTTTCTAGCGATTATATCGCATTGGTAACGTCCTAACGATCACTCAAGCTTCATAATTTGGCAGTGTGTTTACGATGGACCTGTGGATTTGCTTAATGGCATGAAATAAAACGATTCATTGATGAACATCTTTCCACTTTCCCAAAATTTTAATTTACTTCACTTCACTTCAACGAGAAGTTCGCATTTTTCCAAGACATTTTGGCGTGTAAAAATCGAAGTAATTTCAGGGCGGATCTTTCCGTTACCAACAATTTCTTTCATTTTTCAATTATTTGCTACATTGCATTTTAAAGGAAAAACCAATTACGTCCTACGTCGTTCGGATCCCTTATACGACTACTCCGTCCATCGGACTTCGAAACAAAAAACTAATCTGACAAAGTTTCACATTCTGAGTACATTCAATCAACAAAGAAATCAATATTGGGTAACCAACTGTGTAAACACACAGCATATGGATAACATATGTCTGGCACCGAGCTAGGCTCGTATTGTGTTGCTATTATCGTTGTTAGCATATACTGACCCAAAAATTGTTTGTCTTTTCCATGTCTTCGATATTATGTGTTCCCAAATATTTGCAACGTTATCCATGGGTATGTTGTAGGATACGTAATTGAACGATTTCACATGGCAGTTTCGCTCATCCCAATGGAGGGCAATAAATAAGCACAAGTGAAGTAAGAAAATGAAAATGTTTGCTGGGATGTATATGAGATTTTTCAGTTTATCTTCCACAACACACACTCCACGATTAAATACACACAATAGCTATGACTTGACTATACCAGTGAATCAATACTAATCCTTGTGAAATTGAACATTCCGAAGACAAATTTCTTTTCAATCCTTTCGATTTGGAAATGACTGTATTTTGTGTGTAGTTAATGTAATGTTCGTATATAAATATATTATATGCATTGTATACCTAATAATGCTGTTGCTGCGCGAGTATACAATAAATACAATACTTCAAATCCGAAAAGGAAAATGTCTGTGGCGAAGAGGAATTTTTTCAATGAGATCTACTTTTTCAGAAAATGTAAAATAATTGGACGATCGAAGTGGAGTAAAAAAAATATTGGATGCATAAACGTATCATAAAATTGATTATCAAATCCGGTACGGCGATTAATGAAAGCTTGAGCAAAAGCTGGATATAAAAGCATTGTGAATAGCAAAAATAATTCTTTTAAATCCACTTGTTTACAAAATAAATAAAAGATAAAGCTCTTGAATCGAACTCTGCAGAAAACTATACCTAACACTGTACGATCTATTGAGGATAATGAGAATTTTCGTCTGGGTTTACATTTTTTTGCACAAAATTTAATCAAAATTGCTCACTAATCGGTGGAATAAATTTACAAAACACCATGCCCGCAACAGGTATCCGTAATCTATCTTTCTGCAGCGGCGCTGTAAAAAGTGAACTTTTTCATACGTGTTTTGGGTGGTGAATGAATCACTCAAATTTCCCTCATTATCACTCCTTTTGAACCATTAAACGTACAATACACATTCTACGCTGACCACATTTTGCACCCCAAATACCAAAACTAAAAAACTAAATATTTATCGAGCAACACCTCTTCTAACCATTGGGTTAGTGGGATGTGGAATCACGTTGGATTTTTTTTATTATTCGACGAATAGTATTCGTCTATGCAGTAAACAGATATTTATGCCACTAGAACTGTGAAATGGTATCTCGGTTCGAGATGGATTAGAGAGACGATTCGAGACGACGTCGAGAACCTTGTTTACTACATCAAAATACATGACATTGTTTTGCAGCTCGTGTTATGGTTTGATATATCGAGCTACTGAAAGTTCGCTTGCTCTACTGTTTGGTGAGTGCAATTACCGTTTTTTAAACCGGTAAACGGTATTACCGAAATTTTTGAGAAAATTTAACGGTAAATTACCGGTAATCTATATTGCATACAAATCTGTAATTTAAGTTCAATTTTATAATTAATAATAAAATTGTTGTATTGCTTGGTCAGTAATTCAACATTGGTCAAGTCAAAGCAATACAACACTTTGTCAAAATTTATAATTAAAAAACCCGAAAAATTAGCTTTGTCTAAAGTTTAATCAGACTTATTACAAAATTAACCTTCAAATTGAACCTAGAAAATTATTTTATTTAAAAAATTTGACTTAAAAATTTTCACCAGTTCATTAAATACACCTCAAGTTTTTCCACTTCAATTTTACGATGAGGATTTTTCTTCCATCGAAAAGTTAAAACTGGTTTCCACTTAAAGATGTTCGCCGTAAGAGAACTCTGAAGGATTTCTCTTGGTTAAACTTCGTCTCTCTCTCTCGCTTTTTACCAATAAAAATCCTTAAAGAAGCTTTCTCACGATGAAATATTTTAAGTGGAAATCAAGCCTTATGGACTCAATTTCCGAGTTTCTTCACGAACCCTTTATGTCACAACAAAAATATCATACAAAATTCAAGTGACAGATCACAATTTGATATTCACTGTAGACACTCAGTTTGATTCTATGTTCCAATTTGCCTTCTATGGCTGCATTTCATTGAGGAACTTAGGCGGGCTTGATATTCATTTCTTAGACTTTGGAGTTTTCAATATTTTTCAGTAAAACTTAATTTGACGTAATTTGACTCTATTGACATCACGCATTATTATTTATATGGCTCTGTGTGGTAACATTATGCATCAGCTCGGAGAGGGAGTTTGGATTTATCTGCGCATCGACACATAAAAATGATATGCACCTATGTCCAAACGTTCATTTTGACGAGTTGGATTATATTATGATAAAGTGGAGAGACAGTAGAGAGATATATAAAATCTATATAGGAAATCTCGGTTATCCTGTAAAGGCGCTATCTTTTCTGATGAAATAGGTCGGTAACATTGGCAACATTATAACGAATACGAATAATTTTAGATTTATAAGAGTTTTAAAAGTCATCGATGTTCCCAGTTAACTGCACACTGCACAGTCTATGACATTTTGGCGTGAAATTTGAATTCGTTAAGGGATTTTTGTGCCAAATTATCATAATCTGGAAACACTTTATTGACTGGGAACATCTCTAAAACTCTAAAAAATCTCAAATATGTTCAGAACTAAAAACGACCAACTGTTGTAGAATTATGCAAAAATCTATTACTTGAGCTCTGAAATTGGCTGCTTTTATCATACAATGTGGCTATCAAACTTGCTTCACTAGTTTCATAACTGGTGACAAAACAATCCTATTTCGAAAGTTGTTGCTTAATATAAATTTATGTAACGAGTTGCGAAAAGTGGTTGTTTTTGTAACTAGATTTGAAGGGGTGAAGATAAACATATCGTGGATAAAGACTTTTGCAACGTGTTACATTCAAAATTTTGTGTAATTTCGTCGAAAAAACACTTTTCATGCATCATTTCATTGTTATGTGAATGTACTTTTTGTCACTAGTGACAAGAATTTGTGCGGAAGTCCTTTTTGTCACACTTTTCCCCGGAATTCGACAAATAATTAATCCAAATCCGTCTTCTATTTCTTAAGTTTTATTCTCTTTACAATTTACGTCGGCTTGGTATGAATAATTAATGAGTTAGAGTTACTGAAAAATCTGTTACTTGCCAAATGAGTCTTTCATAATTGTGCTAAACACTTAATTCGCACAGAAAATGAATAAAGCAAAATTGTTTTCAAATGAACATTACCTATTAGTACACAAGACAGCATCCAACCGATATAAACGTAAATGAATAGCCCATAAATAAACCAGAATTCTATTTTCCACAAAATATTGTGTTAATTTCAGTTATTCCAATTACAATTTAAAATGTTTGTTTCCATTCATTATAATAACTTGAACAAAACTAAAACTTTGAATATTTTAATAAATCTTTACGAACTGTAGCCCAACATTGCACGAATATCTCAGCAAAACCGATCAACTATGGTGATATGCTGTATGAGACTATCGTTTCATGTAACCGCACGTTTTTTGATGGTCTATCTTTTGTTTTCTCGATAAATGTTTGTGATCAAGCATTGAAGAGATCATGACCCAGTCCCCGTTTTTCTATATTGTGTTAATCGTTGCCGTGCGGATTGTTATTTATGATATGCCTTTAAGCATGGAATGCATGTTCAACGAAACAATGTTTGAAAACATAAGTTTTTCGTTTTTTACGTTGTGGACCTACAAAAATTTATCGATTTATGACTTACTTACTTAACGGAGATATTTCTTTGTAGAGATTTAATGCAATTTTATGATAAAAACAAAACAATTTTATTTGACAAATTTAATGGAAACCATTGTAAAGTAATGAAAATTTCAGCGATGAAACACGATAAAGATACACGTTAAGCGGAGTGTTACGAGCAATAAAATAAATATGTAGAAAACTATAAACTCTACAATCAAATTGAAATGTACGAATGTACTGTTTCGCATATATAACATTTTTATATTATGCATAATAGAAAATTCAGAACGTATCAGACTCAGACGAACAATATAAAATACTACAGACGAACAATACAAGAAAGAATAACAAAATTCAACTCTTTTCTCTAAGATTTGCACAAAGACCCTTTGAATAGAGAGAAGTGTGTCGCAACTCCCTTAGAATATGCAAATTCTTAAACTATGCGATTTCCACCCATTCAATTCACTCATTAGAACAGTTTAAGCGGACAACTTTTCTACAGCATAGTTCTAAATGTTTTGGATATTTTTGAACTTAACTTTTGTAGAGAGCGCCTGGAGAGGGATTACGGCATCAGCTCTCTTTCCTCTATTCTATGTCAAATAACACACAGAGTACGATTCAACCGAAAAATAATTAATTTTTTACGACGGATTTGTATAGCCATTGGAACTCTGAAACATTAATAAGTTTTTCAATCGGCCCTGCACTGACAAAAAAGAGTAGAAAATCTTACCTGTCGCAGGTAACTTTGTCTCCAGGTAACCTACAATAGCTGCCACAGCTGTAGCTCTCGTTACAAAACATACAGCTGTAGCAGATAACATAGATTACTTGCAGAATAAGTTACCTGGAACAGGTAAGGTTTTCAATTCTTTTTTATCAGTGTACAACGGCTTGGCAACAAGAATCTTCGAAGAAGATATCACCATTAACAATTATAAAACCTGATTACTGTTCCAGAGTCATGTGCTATACGATGGCATTTTATTTGACTAAAATCCGTCGAGTAAAAAATTAATTATTTTTCTGTTGACATTGGAGCGACATCTTTCAGTGGCATAATGAATCGAATTCTATTGGTAGAGTTGCCATAGAATAGAGGAAAGAGAATTGATGCCGTAATCCCTCTCCTGATTTGACGTAAAAATGTGTTGATGTTAGTATGAGCAAGGTTCTGAAAGAACAGGTTAAGACGCTTACGAAGACATATTGTTTGAAAAGTCAACTTGAAAACAAATTTTTTTTGTTAAGTTAAAATCGTCATATAAAATTTTCCGAACCTAGTTGGCGCTAGAGGTAAATTTTGATTGCATCGCCTTCGTGATCAACTCGAATGTGTCTTAACCTGTTTCTTCATAACCTTGAGTATGAGATCTCGTCATTGCCATAAAGGGGAATAAGGAACTATTCAAATAGTACGCACACACTAGGGGGTTACTCTTCTTCCGAATATTTATACAATCTTCCAAATGATTTTCGGAAAATTTTCTGACCTGGACGGTTGAACTTTAAAAATGTCTTAACCCTAGTGGTTTTTGATCCCAGGATTAAAAGAAAATCCTGAAAGTGAGCTTTCACGGCTTTCGACTTTCTAAATAATCAAATATTTCGAAAAAAAAAACGACAAAACGCCGAGATGCACTCAATTTGTTTATCGTGTGGGAATTGCGTCACAGTTCCAATACTACCTTGATGCCACGTTGACTTATAAGCCCTTTTTGCATTGTAACATTTGAATATGTTTCTCCAATTTTCATAAATTTTCTTGTCAAAAATGCTTCCAACGTAACAATGAAATGCATTTTTATGTAATACACTTTTCGAAACGTTTCTCAACTAACTGTAATGTGCAATTACTTGACAATAAATCGTACCACTTAGCGGACTAAAATCTAACCACAATTTTATATGTTAGTGTTGGCGATTTCAGACAGGTTTTTCTGGCAAATAAAAAGTTCTCTGGACAAAAAGTTGTTAGACATCAAATCTTTGTCTTGACATTGCCATAAAAAATGGATGGAAAATCATTTTTTATTTATGCTGACAGTTTCAGCTGTGTATGTTGCAACATAAGAAGTTTTTCCGAAGTTTTCCAGTCATTGCATGCACTCCCAAATATTATACAAAATTAAAGTAAATCTTGCAGCTGAGATGATGAATTTGCACTATTAATTTTATGGTTTTTCCCATTTTCCGAATATAATCCCATTAAATCCAAGCACTGCACGTATGTAAATCACTTTAGCTCTCCGGTTGAAAATCGTTAAAGGTGAATGACTGCCTGCTATTCGATTCTGTGTTGATTTGGTGAATTTGTAAATAAGATTTTATACCCAGAAGATGAAAAACGGTGGTATTGATTGATCCTTTTGCCGAGTCCTTTTGTCGGTGTTTCATTTTATTTTTTAGATTTTTTCCTTCATATTCGAGTGAAAATCATGGGTGAGCTGATTTTTATTGGGTAAAGAAGCTGTAATGTTCGCTTGAGTAACAAGAGAGAGAGAGAGAGAGAGAGAGAGACAAAAAAAAGAAAAGTTGAGGAAGAATTGAATTTGATTAATGGGATATTGTGAATCAGGATGTGAATTTAGCTTTTTGTGTTGGTGTTGATGGTTTTTATATCGTTTTGTGAGAAAATATTACAAAATTGTATTGTTCGAGATTTGTCTTCATTATATGGCAAAAGTCGTTGTGATATATCCAGCACAATCAAAACGACGTTTCATAAATTTTCTTCTATTTTCTTTTCGGTTTTAAATTGTATATAGGAAGATACTGTGGGCGAATGTTTCTCGCAATTTGAAGATTTACGTTTCATCAATTTTCATTTGCTAGCCAACCAGTCGCATGACAACACAGAAAAATATGGTCTCGTTAATGATATAGACGTTCGATGAACTATTTTTGAGAATGTTGCCGTTATAAAACCAATTGGCTTATTTATTTGGGATGAATACTAAGAAGCAGGTCCGAAGTGGCAGACACTAGATTCTCATGGTGCAATTGCTGCAATTGAATTGTAGTGCAGAATTAGTGAGATCGTATATGCTTTCGTTGCGTTCAAACTTCGGTGTCGAATGCAAGAACAGCAGCAGCAATCGTACATCGTGGCATTTCCAGACTTTGCAATTTAAGCTATTTGAACCGGAGCTAGCCTATACGATCTCGGATTAATTCGACTCCCAAGCAAATAAATGACAAACTATTTTTGAATGGACTCTATGTCGTCCTTGTAGATTTGGGCTGCAGGTTTCCAAATAGTTACGGCAAATTACAGTCTTGATCTCACTTACGCCACAAATAAAATACGATGTGTTTCCATCGTAAAATTGCCGTTTGAAAAGTGTTTTGTGCAACTACCGACTATCGCCGACTATCGTCTTCAAAGAGAGTTTAACGTTGAGTTCAAACCAGGTATCAATTGAATCCGATCAGATGCATTATTACAACTTTATTTCGATTGAGGGATATCGTGTCATATCGACTAAAAGCTCAAATTTCTGCAGCGGAAAAATATCATTTTATTTATGCAATGAAGCACCAAAAGAGTAGAATCTGTACGAAATGACAAATCAATCCGATTCAAATGTGAATACATTGTAGCTCAGTAAAACAATAAAATATCCTTGTGAATGGGAGAAGATATCAAAAAATTGCTATTTTTAAGTATCAGACTCCAGATATGGTTACAAACGGCATGACAATTGTTATATGTGGTATGATAATGTTTCCCGTCAAATCTTTGTCGAAGTAAATCAGAAACCGTAAGCAATTCATAGCACGTTCCTTATCGAATACTATTCTTGAAACTTTATCACCCTCATAACCATTCAGAAATACATATCGCTAACGCAATCGTACGTATCAATTTCCATAAAGAAAAGAATTTAGCTTGTCACATTTGCATTAAATTCTCGTAGGAACAGTTTAGCACAGCAAAATTTCGAAATAAAAAGTACCGGAAATCTTGCGACAATTTCCATCTATCTGCACAACTAGAGTATTTTACAGTTTAAATTCAATTGTCGACGGTGCTGTTTCCTTCCGATGGCTGATAACCGAAAACCAGACAGCGTAATGAAAGCGATACTATTCGATTAAATCTATTTTACAATTCAATTTCGAAAATTATTTACAATCCAACATTTTCATTATGCGTACAACACCACAACAGCTCTGTTTTTAACGGGTCATTTACTTAAATTAATCAAAATAATGACGCTCACCCAAAAACCCTGTAGTACGTCTACAGTATCATCATCATCATCAGCTTCTCTCCATCTAGCTATTGTGTTTATCCATTCACCGTTTTACGAACCATATCCTCATCCTTCTGCAATCGATAAGTTTAATTGAATCCACCTTGCACAGTTTACACAATACCATATAGATATTAGTGGGGAGTTGCCATGATAGAATAATATACGTTTTTAAAATGGATATTAAGAATCAAACAGAGTGTCTGGGCTCTATCTGGTTTATCTTATGCATTATAAAATTGAGATGTAAATTTGTATAACGAAGGATTCGCTCTATACGTATTTTATTGAAAACACTGAAAGCTTTCGTTTTACGTTTTCATTAACGATTTTCAAAATGGATTTTGAATAAATTTATTGAAATTGGAATTATACTTTCCCGATCGTAGTCGGTGAATTATTGTCGTTGTGTCATCAATATTATTAATACTTTAATACAGTTCGTCTGCAACTTGCAAGGATGCAGTACTGTTGTTATGTAATTTAAAGGAATTTATTGAAGCGGCTATTTTCGTTATGTTCGGCTAATTGGTATTAGGTTCAATGAAATCTGTGAAACAATATACATATTATATATGTGAAAGCCACATTATAGGATATTCTAACAATAGTCAAGCATGTTCAAATTGACATAGAGAAACGTGTAGGTAGGGTAACGGCACCGGTTACGTGTTCCACAACAGATAATATATGGAACTAAAAAAAATTGGGCTTGTAACCGGTGCAGTTACCCTATGTGTTCTTACATAAGAACTAATGAAAAGATGAAAAATCCAGATATCGTGTGGAGTTAGTTGATCCAAGGTGACGCCGAAATCATACTTTACCCCAACTTAACCTAACTTTAATATTGAGAAAATCAATGAAAGTCTAAAACAGGTATGGTCTATTGTCCGGTCGGAGGACATAAAAATTTGATTTTCGTACTTAAACGCACTCATTTTCATATTATTTTGACATAAAATGTTAGTGAATTTAAGACGAATTCGCCGATCGACCATACCTGTTCTAGACTTTCATTGGAGAAAATGTGTTTGTTGCGTTTGTTGACTCTTCAGTGACACTTCAAACGTCATAAATAAATATTTCAAGTGTTCGCAAAATCATTGATTTTTCCAAGGTTGGGTATGACGAGGAAAGCCCATATTTCATAGTATCGCAAAAAAAAACATTTCGTTTATCCTTATCGGTAACGCAAACTGCATTTCAACGCCAAATTGCAACTGAACTGAAATGGCGCTATAAAAATTCGATCGCAGCTTAGTGGATTTTTTTGGGATAACAGCCCTAGCAATCGGCGTACCATCCAATAAACAAACTTGGATTTTTCATTGATTCAGTTGGCGCCAAATTATCATCTCTCTGGAAATTTGTAATGAAATGTAGCAGGCCGTACAGAAAATCTATTTTTCGTCGTTAAGTGATCGCGCTGAGTTAATAAAACTAAAGTTTGACAGCTCTCATTGATATAAAATCAAAATTTAGTTTATTGATTTTCTTTATTTAAACACGATTTATTGGTCGAAACATAATCATTTTTGATTATTAATAAAAACCAAAAGTAGTTGTTATCGTTACCATCACTTTTCACTGAGAAGTTAATTCTTCACAAATAAAATCGGTCGTGAAGAATGTATCCTCAAAGTCAACTTTTATCAGATCGACAAAATTTTGAAAAAAGAGAGCTGTGCGAGCTCTATATAATTTGCATTGTTTCATCATAAGTTTCCTTATGACGTTTAAAACATCACTTTGACAGATGGAAAAGACTAACTTGTGATTCCAACTTATATGTCTTTACAACTTCCTTCTCTCTGCCTATTTTAACGAAGATAGAAAAAACCCACTTCTACGTTATAAGAAATGTCTTGATTTTAATCCTGTCTCATTTCTTTGAACCTCCCCTTAAAATTGCAGGATACCTAATACACAAGTTGAAGTTTGGTTTTACCATAAAATTTAAAGAGACCACCTTACCCCCGACGACTCATAATGAGGTATCCATCGACATACCATGAACAAGACCAAACAAATAACTGCAAATCTCATATTGAACAATCAAAGTAATTACTTGCAAATATTCACAGAATCCATCGGAACAAGTATATTTATTGATAATTGCTTCGATTAATTTTAATAACTAATTTAACTCCCCGAGCCAGGCCCAGACCATCTTCAGCCTTTCAATATTTGTTTCAGACTTTGTGTATACATATCTGTACGTACATATAGAACGAGACTATATACTTACCAAGTAAATTTAATTTTATTCTCTTTACTTTAACGTTCAGACAAATAGAATTTTCAAGTTTCCTTTCTGTAACATAACTCTCTATGAAACAGTCTAGCTAACAGATCTATATATATATATATATATACGTCCACATCGTATCTATTGAGTTGATACAGTGCATATATGTATACCGTATCAACTCTATAGATACATGTGTGCCAAGAGGCGTATTAAAGAATTGTTCATTGACTGTAAACGGACATCACAAAACAATGAAAGGGGGGTGTTATGGTGCGAAATCTGAATGGTTTTAAGAGACACGTCGAATAACGTGGACGAACATGCTCTTCTAAAATACCCGGTAGCTATTAAAGTCGATCATGCTTGGTACGGAGAAATATTAGCATTAATTCACAAAGACACCATCTAGCAGCTGAACATGATTCCATTAAGGCGAATAATTTTACATGTCTTGTGAATGCGATTTCTCCGATTGTCAGTGATTTTTGGTAACATCAAACAAAAATGTTCTGAAAATGCAGGTATTTCAGATCCATCGAAAAAAAATTCAAATTTGATTTGCATCGGGAATAAACAAATGCAAATATTCGGAATTGATGGCAACGTTTTGTTAGTATCTATTTTGTGTGTAGAATGACTTTGACGAGAAATTCGATTTTGTTTATTTGATTCGAAACAACATTACAAACTAAGAATCTTTCATTTTTACTTCGATTGTTATTCCCCAGGTTTTATCAGAACATTTTGAGATCCTAATAATGGAGAATAGTAGTTCCTCTGTTTCGAAAACCACATTACTGTTTCGAGACATCCTAAATTAAATTATTTTGCATAAAAAAATCCCATTCCCAGCAACACGACAACGAGGTTCGTATACAATTTGGAAAGGAAAGCTATTATAATAGCAGTTTATTAGCAAGCACACTAATTTAATTAATTAAAAAACTTTCCGTATGGCAGATTTGTATCTCTGGTGCCATTGAATGCACAAAGAAAGCATATGCTAAGGATTTTCCTTCCACTATAATACACGACGTAAACACTCCACAGTGAGGTTTCTCGATTTTAGATATACACAAAGACACACAATATAACAATTGTGTTTTGCATGTTGCTTCTTTTGTTTTACCGCCCATAAAGTATTGAAAATGTATTTCATAAAAGCTAACTAATTTAATTATGAACTGAGTAACATGAACATAAACAACTCAACTGAATAGGTAATTTAACGGTAATTTTCATTAAAGTGCGGTAAAATTAATTTACATAAATTGTTAGGTAAATATTTTGTTGTTTAAATGCCGAAAATAAAATTAGTTTTAATTTAACTATACTAGAGGTGTGCACCGCCGATTTTACGCCGGCACGCCGCCGATTTTTGGCTGACGCCGACAAACGCCGCCGCCGAGAAAAATCGACCAACGCCGCCGCCGCCGCCGATTCCTTTTTCGACGCGCCGAAATATTACATTTTAATCAATTTTTTACAAAAATATTCCTTTTATATGCTCCGTACAAACGACACTAGGCAATGTCTTGAAGACATAAAATTCCTCTTTCTGTTTAAAGATTTGTCGATTAGTTGTCCTTTCAAAAATTTAAGATTTCAGATAGGTTTTCAGGCCATGTCAGAAACTCTATTTGGTTATTAAACAATGAAATTTCTAGGTTCTAGTTCAAATCTGAAGCTTCAAAATAACGTGATAAAATAACAACTAGATCAATGATTTAATAATTTTATGTCATTGAACTAGATATAATCTCTACCAAACATTTTGTAAATTCCACTAAATAATTTTGAATTTTGAGTTGTACCACCATTATTTATATACCCCTCGATAAATACGTTTCGAAGGTATACACATTGGAGAAAAACACAAACGTTTTTAATGAAATTATCTGGCACTAGATATCAACCACTCTCACTCGAAGGAATTTTTAGAAATGTTGATACAGCGCAATAATCGATTAACACTAAAAATTGAATTGAATTTTCGTAAGACTTAGTGACATATTTCTGGCCAATCCATTCTTCAAATCGATTTTTCACCGTGGAGAATAGAGAAAAATGTAGATCTTGACGTCTAGCATATTTTTCTGTTTCTGTACAAAAATGTCCTATTATGGCCTCACAATGAAAACCCGATTTAAAGAATGTTTTGCAAGCCTTTGTGGTACAAATCTTTCATTAGTCGGTATCGAGACTTTGACCCTTCCAGGTCTTAGGCGCCTTTTAAGAAAGTCAATTAAAAATCCTGTAAACGTTTCGAGTTTCCATTGTACGTCAAACATTAGTTAATTAACTAAAAAGTATTTCCAGTTTCCCCGACATTTTTAATGAATTGATATTAGATTAGAAAAAAACTAAAATTTAAATTTTAAGAATAAATATTAAAGATTTCGGCGCGCCGAAAACGCCGCCGCCGCCGACTCTAATTTCCTTTCGGCGCACCGCCGCCGACTTCTCAACACTCGGCGCACCGCCGCCGACGTTTTCAAAGCCGGCGCACACCTCTAAACTATACGTTTTGTCGGTGCTGCTTCATTGAAATTGTTAAATTTTTGGGAATGAAATTTGATAATTTTATGTAATACAGAAAATGAGAAAAGCGGTGATGTTGGTTTCTTAATTGAATAAAAATTGATTTGTTATACTATGCACAGACGAGAATCTCGGGTGTAGAAATATTGTACCATTTACAATTATGCCGCAAATTTTTAAGGGTAGTTTAACGGACGCGTTGGCTTAGTGGTTACGTTCCACTAAAATGATCCAGGTTCGATTCCCGTGTCAGACAATTCCACGTTCTAAAGACGTAAATTTCGTTCAAGCTTTATAATTTGGGTAGTTGCAGTGTGTTCATATGTGTAGCCTACATTTAGGCGAAATATCAATTAGCACATAAATTTCTTCAGGGACTATTTGCATACCTTGAGGCGTAGTTCGGAAGTCACGTTAGGCCGGTGCACTGTGGTGGTCCAGACTGCACATGATTCGCCGTAAAAAAGGCTCCACTAATACTAAATAAATTTAATCAAATAGGATACCAATTAGAAGGTACTGTGAGGGATCGTGTATCGTGATCAGTTTTGTATTACTTTCTTACGGTACACACTGAAGCAAACACTAAAGAACTTGTTGTTCACATTATTCACCCAACAAAGTGAAATGAGAGAGGACACAGACCAAAGGTCTTTGTCGATGGAAGGTAGTGCAGAACACAAAATTCAATGTTGGATCGTCACGTCGTAAATTTAAATTTCGTAGAGTTCCAAGCCAACAATAGGGTGTTGAAGATAAAATTTGTGAGAGTAAGAGATCCTAAAGGTAATGAAGAAAATATTTTTCTAATTAACGCCGTAAGTGCGCTTCAGAATTTGATTTTTGGGTGAATCAGTAGATGAACAAATGAATTGAAAAATAAATTTCGACGCACTATGATATGAGAATATCGCGTTTGAAGAAAAAGAAGAAGACGCTGCGTTCGGTATTGATTTGACACTTTAAAATTTGAATTTTTAGCGGAATTATACCGCGTGAATTGAATCCAAAATTTTCCTCAGTGTACAAAAAGATTAGAAAGCAGCAGTAGAAGTTATATGTTATAGTACACCCAATAGACTAAGAAAAAACTTAAAATCGATCCAAACGAACGGCAAGACATACAATGCATAACGTCTATACTATAACCTTTACGCTGCTGTATTCCGGTAACATTATCTCATTGTAAAATGCTGTGATATTTAGCGTGTACAAATGTGTGGACGGCTTTCGAACATTTGGGAAAAGAATGAACAATAGAATGTAACCTAAACAAAATATGAATAATACAGGCACGCAGCTACCATGTTGACCTTTTACTGTAATGGAAAGGTAAACTTTAGCAAAATGTTTAGCTAATTTATCAACCACAAATGTTGCTCGAAGGTCGTTTTCGTTTATTCGATTTACAATCAAAATTCGAAGTTTTGCTGCAGGACGAAAGTAATTAACGTATTTTGTCGACTGTATGTCAGAGTCCAGTCAAAGTTTGTGGGCGATGATAATTTTCACTCGCACAGATAAACTTATTGTGGGCTCGAGGCTACAATCAGTTAGTTAAAGAGTTTATTATCCGCATTTCTGTGGATGCTTGTTGGTCTTTTCAATCTGAAGATTAGTAAGATCAGGGCCAATTTTCGGAAAATTGATCTGCTAAATTTGATAAAATTTTCCAAGAAGAATTTTCAGGGAAAAAACGTCGGAAAATGTTTGTGAATTTTGAAAAATCTTTGCAAAATTAAGATAATAATTTTCAAAAAAAGGCATGCCAGACAATTGCTTCCACAGCTTCTATGCTAATAATAAAATTGCTAACAAACGCACATTGTACACCAATTTCAGTATCGTGTTCGATACGCACTCCTTTTCATTCATACACTTCTCGGGTTCAAATTGTTCGGGTGAAAAGTCCGTCAAATTGTATGAAACAATCACGAGATTTTAGAATGCAAAATTGGTTGAAATGTTCTCAGTTAGAGTCACCAGAAAAAACAAAGTTTGGTTGGTTTGTTTAGGCACGTATGTGAGTTCCAGTCGCAGTGAAATTCGTGAATTTAAAATAATAATAAAAATTGTGTATAATGGACTCTATTTTCTACGTAATGTTTATTGTTTAAAGCAAACAAAAAATGTTTCATGAACCTTTTCAATTGTATTTAAATACCTTTTGTGTTTATTTAGGTATAAATTGGACTGGTGCTGCGAGACTCTCACAAATTGAGCCCCCACATTATGTGAATTAACAGTAAATGATTATTTATCGACTCCATCAACATTTTACTCAATTATTATTTTATGAAATAATCTACAATCTACTGGTTACATTCGAAGTAAATGAGTCATTGCATCTGTTTCCGATTCTGTTTTTTTAATGATTCCAACCTTTGGTATCGGCTCAGTTCAAAAAAAATTTCGCACCTAATGATGAAAGTGAGAAATTTAACCATGTGTGGCAATAGTTTTACATTTTTCACAATATCCCGAATTACGAGTATATTACCCAAGCCACACTTCACTCTTATCGTCACATAAATACTGACAATTTTTTGTTTATTTATTTCTAGGTAAGTGGCTCGAAATACGCACGTAACATTCAACAGACGCATCATTCCATTAAGTTCTATATTGTCTATATTGTCTGGCAACTAGAAGGTAAAGTTAATCTTTGACAGAGCCTGATTTTTTACGAGAAATGACTCTGTGAACTTATTTAGTTACTTGAACCCATACAATCCGGGTATGTTTTCAATGAAATACAAATCGAAATCAAAACATTTATCTTATCTTATCTGTACATCGGCAGAGAATGTCTACAGGCTACCGTGGCAGAAAATAGAGAAGTAGCATTTTCACCGATGACAATCCAAAACATGTTATTCGTTGTAATGCATATATAGACGTAAAATTTACGTTAAAAGCGAGTCGTAAGGCTTGATTTACACTTACAAAAAAAACGACTCCGTTTTGCTAAACCACTTTAACCACTTTAGAGCCTCTATTTTTTAAAGAGTAAATGGAGTGTTTCTTTCGTAAGTGGAAATTCAGATCAAATGTCTTAAAATTGGTAATGAAGAGAATTGGATTCCACTTTTCTCACTTTTTCAACAATTTCAAAACCCTTCACTCACTTTTTTGGAAAATCAATTAAAATAGATTAGAAAACATGTTCGTATTGTAGCACTCCAAACTTTCCCCATTCCGCATCTATTATAATTACGATCTCCAGGAGAAGGATTACGGCATCAGTTTTCTTCCTCTAATCCATGTCAAGTGTCCAATGAAAGTCTAGAACAGGTATGGTCGATCAACGAATTCGTCTTAAACGCACTCACATTTTATGTCAAAATAATATGAAAATGAGTGCGTTTAAGTACGAAAATCAAATTTTTATGTCCTCCGGACGGACAATAGACCATACCTGTTTTACACTTTCATTGCTAATGTCAAGTCTATCGATAGAGTACGATTCACTATTTCACTGAAAGATGTCGCTGCAACAAAGCCAATGTCAATAAAATGCCATCGTGTAGGTGATGTGTTACACGATGGCATTTTATTTATCCGTTGACTCAACGGCGTTGAATAACAAATTACATATTTTTCTGTTGATATTGGCTTTGTTACAGAGACATCTTTCAGTGAAATAGTGAATTGTATTCTTTCGTTAGGGTTGACATAGATATCGATAGAAATGAGAAAAGAGAACTGATGCCGTAATATCTTTCCTGTTCCACTTTTTACTTGTTCTTATCAAGGACTCCTTGACAAGGAGGATAAAAATCTTCAGAACGATACAAGGGAGAGTAGAAGAATCGCCAATTGAAAGAGTTGTAAGCTGAACTGTATAGTGGATCATTTTTTCGAATTTTATTTAACCTTACGAACCTCGCGATAGTTAGCCCAAGTAACTTAGGCTTAAAAACCAAAATTCTGTCGACCTAAACTCTCCGGTAGATTACAGAAATTTTTTAACTTCTACATATATTTGCCAGTTAAGCCCGGGGACTGTTTTTGAGGAAACAGTTTCTGATATTTTCTAAAATTTCCCCAAATTTTCGACAAAAAAAAATTGGGAATATTTGGAAAAATTTAGAGGAAATTCTATAAAAATGAAAGTAGAATAAGACCAATTTCTCTACAATGTTCATTGGATGCAGTTTTTCTTTTACATGAAAATATTTTGCTAAGTCACTGAAGGATTCGGATTAAAGTTATCTGCGTTTCTAATGACCTGTGGCCTCATACTTATGACACTTATTCGTGGAATAACAGTTGACTTCGCCTAAAAAAAGGTGCAAACGTTCCTAAAAACTTACTTTTTTACCAACTTTTTCGTCATAAAATCAACTATTTTCGTTATTTTTACTCTTTAAATTTTCGGTGATATAGCTGGAATTGCAATTGTGACTCCTTATTTTTCTCCGCCTGTATGTAAATCTGTCGCACATTTTAAATTATATTCAAATGATGAAAATCCAATATAAAATTTTCTACTGCATCAAACTGAATTAAGAAGAAATACTTCGTTCCAGTGCAATGAACATATCTTTAATATCATTTCTCTGTATCAAACTGTTCATATTGTCAGTATGTAAAAACGAAGGATAAAGAATACTGATTTTTCCAATTTCAATATGTTCTGAAGAGTTTATGGGTAGGGGCATACATAATACTATATAACATTGAATCGACCGTTCGGCATCACTATTAACAATTTAGATTTATGCCCCGGGACTGATGTATATTGGTATGTGAAGGACTTATTATTCTTTCGATATTGAATCCATAATCGAAAGAATATTACAGAGAGAATATGTATAGATATGGATATAGCTGAATGTCTCGGATAACATCAAACTATATTACGAAGAAAAAAAATCTCTTTTTTTCGAATTAAAACTTTGAATTTTTATGGGAAGTTTAAAGGTAAAATTCATAACGGCAAAATGGAAAGTAATATATTTATGCATCAATCTCGAGTAGTGTTCTTGTAAGCGTACAGGTACAGGAAATTACCTTATTTATAACCACCTGATGGGATGTCTGCCTTCTTTTATTCAGTTTTAAATAAAGCTTCTGAATAGGGAAATTGATATTAGGGTTTGAGTCAATCTTCCGCCGTAAAAGGGTGCACGTATCTTATTATTGAATTGAAGGCAGGCAGTGCATATTTTCAATAAAAATGAAAACAGATCAAAGTCGGAAATGTTAAAAGCGTTCTTCGTCTCTTCCATTAAACTAAATTACTGTATTCCTCGTACTGCACTTACGTTCGATCAGAGGAAAATGGAAGCCATTTTTAAACGAATAAACCACAATTCATAATCTAGTTTTGTACGAGCGAAAGGTTGCGGCACTTGCGGCAGTGACAAATTGAGATTGTAGTTTCCTCTGTGTGTAAATCGTATTTCCTTTATACTTAAGAATGATTGATAAAAAAATGCAAGTAAATCGTATCAACTGTACTGTTGGACGATAGTAATCCATTTACAATCTCATATACAATTCCTTTTTGTCGGTAGTGGGTCGTATTGAATTTTCTAAAAGTTCTTTGAATGAACATAGTTGAGAACATTATCACAAATCGTACATATACAGCGAACAGCCACAATACAACAAAAATGCTATGGCTCAGTGGTTAAGTTCTGGACTTCAAACAAAATGACCTGAGCTCCGACTCGATTCCCGTGTCAGAAGAAATTCCGCATGGAATTTTTCTATTGGTAACGTCCTAAAGTTCACTTAAAAAAATTTCAATTCGGCTAATTGTAGTGTGTATATCTAGCCTACATTTAGGCGAGACATCACTTAAGCTCCTAACTTTCCTCAGAAAGTATTTGCATACTCTGAGGCGTGATTCGGAAGACTGAACATGTTATCAGGCGTAAAAGATGAGGTCTAAAGAAACGCATAGAGTCCAGGTCCTTGTGTCGAAAAAATGGCTCCGTAAGCCCTAAGTTCTTTTAGATTTTTCTTTGTGCCATGAAAAGTTGTGGAACAAAAACGTCTTTCGAGAAAAATGGAAATTGTTTTTCCAGTCGGAAAAGCCATTTACATAAAAACCTTTCAAGTCAAATGTCTCTGAAGATACAATACCTTTTTGAAAAATATCTTCTCTTTTGAAAGTATGGCTCAGATATTTCATGTCAAGAACTTTTCATTTCAAACAATATGAAACAGAGAAAAGGTTTACAGAATTTAGAATTCATCGACATACGTTTGGGCGTTTTTTAAATACTGGATTTTAGTTGTCGATTGATGATGACATCTTTCCAGCAAAATCCTTTTTCAAAAATTACTGCTAACTTTTCTCGGAGCTGGTCAAACGACTACAATTAAAAACTAATGTTTATTTAAAGCTAACACATTCTTGGTCATTAATAATGACTCATTATTGCGGTCGAACATTTTTCAAAAAGGATTCTGATGAAAAGATATCATCAAAAATGAAATACGAGACACACAAATGAAGTCTAGACATCGTTGCCTCTTAAGGCGACCGGAAATACACAAGTACCTAATAGGATAATGACGATTTACCAAAGACATAGCTGTTCAAGTTTTAGTTCCACTACCTTCCATACATTATTTGGACCCTAATCTAATCACTTGGCTCTGTACGAGTTTTTCAAAGCCATCATAAACCATTATAACCTGTCAAGCTTTTCTAAGAATTAAAAGTATTGTTCCGACCACACGGACAGTTTGAAATATTGTGCTTTCACTTGTATCAGCGAAATAAAATGAAATATTCTCGTGATATTCCCTTCTCGTGCTTCGTCAGAAAGGATAAGTAATAAATTCAACGTTTTACCTAACCATCTACCACATAATGTGCTACATACCACCGTTAGTTCGACTAGTTCTAATAGATTATTGAATGCTAGATGTTGACAACCTTTCCATTATAACCATGCGATATGCAAAAAATAAATGAAATCGAATCGAAAAAGAAGAAGACGAAATAATGTTATTTTTATCGGAAATAAATTGAACCGAGAAATTGACAAATGGATTGTATCATCCATAAATATATTATCAAACTAATTCTTTTCGCAAGAAAAATATACGAAAAATATGATTTATTGCACCGAAGAAAATGGTTGCTCCTTTTCACATCGGAACGAAGTTAAGTAAAAGAAAATGGAAAATGTGTGCACATAAATTTTTGCGGCAACATCGTATACGAGTTATTTGACAACCTGAAGAAAACCCATGACTTAAAGAATTGTTAAGAATATAAAATGTGTGTGCACACATACAGCAACTTATTTGGATTCTCCATACTTATAGGAGTGCGAGTCTCCGTATCAACTATGACGTATAATCGCAAGTATTCCCCCAACAGAACGGGGTGGCTTCTAATAAAAAATATTATGTTATCACCCCAATATTTTGCCATCTCTACAGTTTCTATATACCGCAGCTAATCCCATGCGGTCAATTTGAATCAAATATAACACAGTGAACACGATTCAAGTCTGTCCCCTTCAAATTTCTGAAATTTCTGTCCAAATTATTACAATTTTACAAGTTGGGAAAGACATTATAACAAACGTTTCAACATAACCGCAATACCAGGTCGTACAGTGTCGTTCGAATTGAAAGAAGAATACAAAAAAAAAACTGTTGAAAGAACACGTACCATATACATTATGGAAGCGACAATAAACATGGTATGATGCAATGAAGAAAATGCATGAATTTTGAAATTCATTTTTCATTATTTCTCATTTTACGTTTTTCTGCTGTTACATTTTCATATGATTTATTGCCAAGATTATGTTGGATGTACTGTTCGATGCACAGTGCAGGAATATGTTTTCTCAAAAATCTTTCAAATAGTAAACATAAAATGTCAATGTTTTTGAAATCGTGTACAATAGAAACTTCGATTTTCTATTGTAACGACCTGTACATGTCCGAAATAGGATTTTGGAATGCCATTAGATGTCAATCATATCAAAAAAGACTTTTTTTTTTACTTTACGGAAAGCTTTTATATAAGCTTCCTCTTTGTATACGTACAAACTATTTTAAGCAGATTTTGGCGTGTCAGCAAAAGAATAACTTTATAATGTATTCTTCGCTTGGAATAAATGTTGGCCGGTTGTTTCAATTGCTTACTCAGACGCTGGCAGGTCGACGGAAACAATTATCTATGATAAGAAAAGATGTGGAGAAGAAGAGAAAATCAGATGCTTATAGTGCCTCCCATAAATCATGTCTCTCTCGTAGGTGGGAATGTTTACGCGTCAAAACTAAATTTCAAGCGTCGAAACTGAATTTCACGCGTTACATAAAAAGTTTCTTCACAAGCGTCATGAGTCACGTGACTCACGCGCGATTTTTTTTTGCTTTCGTTTCATGCGTTATTTGACTCGTGATTTTTTACGCCAATTTTGCAAGCGTCTACGTTTTTTTGACTGGGCTTCTATAGAGAGACTAACAAAACAAACCAATAAACTGACAAACAAACATTAAACTTTATATTACAGATATTGACCGTAATCCTAAGGTAACCCATTGACATACCGTCTTTGACGTTTATTCAAAACTATTTCTGATGCGATCAAAGTATTTTTCGGTTAACAATTCTAAAAAGTATTTATCCCAAACAAAAAGTATTTCGATTATGCTATAACTCTGTGAGGAGTATATAGATTGGTCTCTTTAAAATGTAACTTATGTGACACACAATGCGAACTTTTGCCAGTGGAAAAATTTATACGAAAATGTCCAATGAGGAGAAATGAAAAACGTAAAAGAAAATTTATTTGCTGATGGTAGAAAAATCGAATCAGAAAATCGTAAATTAAATATTTATGAACCAAACGAAATTATATCTCTTTTGAAAGGTTCATTTTTTTTTACTTTCCGTACAGTCACTCTGTTTCGAAATGAATGGAATATGGATTCATGGAATGCATTTTACTGTAAATGTGAAAAGGTGGTGTATATAAATGAAAAATTTATAAATTTCCCTGTTTTATAATGCAAAAAAAATGTTTATTCAACATTTTGTTTAGTAAATCCGAGAGTATGAGTTTCATATCCTCTGAAAAAACATTTTTAACTTCAGAATTTTTATATAAATTTATCTAATTTAACGTTTCGATATTGCTACATATTGTATACGTATGTTCGCATCAAACAAAATTCCTTAAATTTTTTTTGGTTTTTCCTGTTTGTTTTTTCATTTACGTGCTTTTCAACTTCCACATTAAAATTCACAAAAATTAATTATCGAAAATTACTGAGGTTTGCTTTACATTTTTTGTTTTGTTATAGATTTTACGTGTTACGGCATGTTTCATTTTCATTTACATTGCCTAATCACGTAAAGCATTGTACTTACGAGGTTCCAAGTTGTTAATTGAGTCTGTTGGGATCAAAAGTCGGTCTCTCACATCAAAGTGACGTTTTAAACGTCAAACTAAAAAAGATGAAAACTGGTCCCAAAGTAGTTAATTTTTCTTCAATCTAACTCAGCAAAAGAATTGAAGAAATTTTCTTCGTCAAAATTGAGAATATTCTTTGTGCAATCTGCTAAGCCTCTTATTGAAATTAAATTCTACTAGGCCCCACCTCTTGACTAGCTTTTTTTCTATAATTCCAGCCTTAGTTTTCTAACCATTTTTAAATGAGGTGGTGTTTTTGAGATCACAAAATTAAAGTCACATGAGAAGGTGATGTCTCTTTTATTCAGAAAACAGCAGTCATCACATGCTTCATTTTACTCATATTTATTTAATTTCCTGAAGAAACAAAAAGAGCTATGAGTTGAAGGTCCAGCGAGCGATGTCTTACTCCTAAGTTGAGTCTCCTATATAGTCTACTAAAAGCGTTGAACAGGTGGCGCATTTCTTGCTTACCTCTTGAAAAAAAAAACTCATGTGAATTACGGCTCTGGCAAAATTCACACTCGTGCAAACACTTTAGGAACGAAAAAAATTCTTTTAAGAACACGATTTCACGCAAAAATTGTATATCGCAGATTACCAGTCCAATAAAGTCCAATGTTCGAATTTAACCACATGAATTACGATTGCAAGCAAGATTGTTCTAGACTTCTAGATTGTTCGACCAGAAATCCAGATTCACTTGCGTCTGAGTATAATTTCTCCCATATCTTGTAACAACGATCACAAAATTATATTCACATGAAAAATCAATGTCTCTTTTATTTAGAAAACAGCAGCCATCACATGCTTCATTTTACTCAAATTTAATTTAATTTTCTGCAGAAACAAAAAGAGCTATGAGTTGCTGGCCCAGCGAGCGATGTTTTACTCTATTACGAGTCTACTATATTGTCTCCTAAAAAGCGCTATGAGTGTCAAATAACAGAAAACATACGCTATGAATGGAAGGTCCAGCGAGGTACGTTTAACACCTAATATTAGTCTCCATATAGTCTACTAAATGAGCTGAAAAGGTGGCGTATTTCCTGCCTACCTCTTGAAAAAATATAACTCGAGTGAATTACGGCCCTCGCTTCGCTCTGGCCGCAAAGTTCACACTCGTTCAAGCATTTTAGGACCGAAAAAAAATCTTTTAAGAATACGGATTTCACTCAAAAATGGTCGTATATCCCAGATTACTAGCACAATTAAATTCCAATGTTCGAGTTTAACCACATGAACTACGCTACTAGTCGAAATTGATTTTTGAAGCCTCTGAGAATTACTCGAGCTATCGGTAAGCAAGCAAAAACTCTTTTGGGAAGTACTTCTTAATTGTTAGACCAGAAAATTTATAAATTTCCCTGTTTTATAATGCAAAAAAAATGTTTATTCAACATTTTGTTTAGTAAATCCGAGAGTATGAGTTTCATATCCTCTGAAAAAACATTTTTAACTTCAGAATTTTTATATAAATTTATCTAATTTAACGTTTCGATATTGCTACATATTGTATACGTATGTTCGCATCAAACAAAATTCCTTAAATTTTTTTTGGTTTTTCCTGTTTGTTTTTTCATTTACGTGCTTTTCAACTTCCACATTAAAATTCACAAAAATTAATTATCGAAAATTACTGAGGTTTGCTTTACATTTTTTGTTTTGTTATAGATTTTACGTGTTACGGCATGTTTCATTTTCATTTACATTGCCTAATCACGTAAAGCATTGTACTTACGAGGTTCCAAGTTGTTAATTGAGTCTGTTGGGATCAAAAGTCGGTCTCTCACATCAAAGTGACGTTTTAAACGTCAAACTAAAAAAGATGAAAACTGGTCCCAAAGTAGTTAATTTTTCTTCAATCTAACTCAGCAAAAGAATTGAAGAAATTTTCTTCGTCAAAATTGAGAATATTCTTTGTGCAATCTGCTAAGCCTCTTATTGAAATTAAATTCTACTAGGCCCCACCTCTTGACTAGCTTTTTTTCTATAATTCCAGCCTTAGTTTTCTAACCATTTTTAAATGAGGTGGTGTTTTTGAGATCACAAAATTAAAGTCACATGAGAAGGTGATGTCTCTTTTATTCAGAAAACAGCAGTCATCACATGCTTCATTTTACTCATATTTATTTAATTTCCTGAAGAAACAAAAAGAGCTATGAGTTGAAGGTCCAGCGAGCGATGTCTTACTCCTAAGTTGAGTCTCCTATATAGTCTACTAAAAGCGTTGAACAGGTGGCGCATTTCTTGCTTACCTCTTGAAAAAAAAAACTCATGTGAATTACGGCTCTGGCAAAATTCACACTCGTGCAAACACTTTAGGAACGAAAAAAATTCTTTTAAGAACACGATTTCACGCAAAAATTGTATATCGCAGATTACCAGTCCAATAAAGTCCAATGTTCGAATTTAACCACATGAATTACGATTGCAAGCAAGATTGTTCTAGACTTCTAGATTGTTCGACCAGAAATCCAGATTCACTTGCGTCTGAGTATAATTTCTCCCATATCTTGTAACAACGATCACAAAATTATATTCACATGAAAAATCAATGTCTCTTTTATTTAGAAAACAGCAGCCATCACATGCTTCATTTTACTCAAATTTAATTTAATTTTCTGCAGAAACAAAAAGAGCTATGAGTTGCTGGCCCAGCGAGCGATGTTTTACTCTATTACGAGTCTACTATATTGTCTCCTAAAAAGCGCTATGAGTGTCAAATAACAGAAAACATACGCTATGAATGGAAGGTCCAGCGAGGTACGTTTAACACCTAATATTAGTCTCCATATAGTCTACTAAATGAGCTGAAAAGGTGGCGTATTTCCTGCCTACCTCTTGAAAAAATATAACTCGAGTGAATTACGGCCCTCGCTTCGCTCTGGCCGCAAAGTTCACACTCGTTCAAGCATTTTAGGACCGAAAAAAAATCTTTTAAGAATACGGATTTCACTCAAAAATGGTCGTATATCCCAGATTACTAGCACAATTAAATTCCAATGTTCGAGTTTAACCACATGAACTACGCTACTAGTCGAAATTGATTTTTGAAGCCTCTGAGAATTACTCGAGCTATCGGTAAGCAAGCAAAAACTCTTTTGGGAAGTACTTCTTAATTGTTAGACCAGAAATCCAGAATTTCTGACAATATGTTTAAAATTACGAATTACTCCAAACTCACTACTCCAATATCATTCTCTGTCAATTAAAACCGAAATTTTGAAAATCGGTAAAGAATTACTCGAGTCCACAAGGAAAAGCGTCTGTGTAGAATTTCTCCCATCTCGTTGTTCTAACATTATCCATCTGCAAACTCAACCTCAAGAATTTCAATCTTCGTCGAATAACACAAAAAATTTGAAAATCGGATAAGAATTAGGGAAGTTATCGCGGTAACAAGGAATAAAATTCTCTTGAGGATTACTCCCATCTCATTACTCCAATATTGCCCATCTACGAACTTAACCTCATGATTTTCATTCTCCGTCGATTAAAACCAAAATTTTGCAAATCGGTAAAGAATTACTCGAGTTATCGAGTCCACAAGTGTACGGACGTTTTCTGTATTTAACGTTTTTTGTCAATGTAGAACATTTTCAAAATATCAAAGTGAACTTAGCGTTACGGACATTTAAGGGTATTTTCTTTCATAAGACCCTGACTTTCAGTCAAGGGAATTAATTTCTCAAGAAATTCTTAAAAATACCTGATTCAGGAATCCTGAATTTGTTCCTAGAATTTTTGTTAATATTTTGATGGAATTTTTAAGAATTTAATTCCGAAAATAGAGGCTTTGTACTAATTGTATTGTAAGAATATTGTCAATAGAGCACCTACACGAAGAAATGTACGGGTGGTGAATAGAACTTATAAAACTTCATTTGAATTGAAAATGTATATTAATTCAAGTTTCAGTCGTAATCGAGTTGACTGAATTTGCTTTCAACGAAAAATGTTCGTTGTGATCACAATTATTCTGAAAATTAAAATCTTTACATTTTTCACTGACTTGTTCATCATTTATATAGTTAAACGAGAACAAACACCTTTTGTCAAATCAACGTAAACGAATGCAGGGGACAAGGGTTGGAGAAATAACGTTTTCAACAATATAAAGTACACTTTTTTATTTCCAGAAAAAGAAAGCATTCAAAACAACATCTTTGTTCGTCTGTGATTTCATTTTGCACAAATTTGAATGTTTATGATAAAAATGCAAAGAAAATGAATTTTCCTTTTTTCCTATTTTATTTTCTTTTTCTTTTTAAGCAAATGGAATAAATCAAAACGAGATGTTTTTACATCGATGGAAATATATGTGTCTTTTGTTCCTTTACTTCGGTTAAGGGGGCGTTGCGGGAAATGATCAAGCTAACAGAAACTGAACAATCTAAATTAGATTACCTAATCACTAAACTTTAAAAGTAGAAAATTCTAGATAATAGTACAGTATTAGTTTATACAAGACATTGTACGTATACGAGCGGTACGCGAGTGGTAGTGCAATGTCGAGTATAAACTACGGTGCATGGTGAGGTATTTTATAGCGGTAGGCAATAGAGGACAATAATAATGCTTGCAAATTGATTATGCTGCTGACACATTTTTTTTTACTCTGGAATACATTCAAACGGTGTTGCAATACACACACACACCGTAGGCCATAAAATATAAAACAGTTCTGACGCATCAATTCACATTAATCGTAAGAAGATTAAAATTAGTTTTGTCGCAAAATTTTCCATTTTTGCTCTGGAGCATCGGATAGGAAAATTTATTTCTAGTGTTCTCCCGTCAAATAAGAAAATTCAATTTAATTTTTGTGTCAAAATTAACTAGAAAGTCACGTTCATCTACGAGTTAAATTTATCAGATCCGTTAAATGCTAACGGGAGTTGGGCTATTGCTCGCTATTACACACTCGATAGAAACGTTGTAGACCGTTCTTCTAGACATACTTTCAGTCAGGATTATTAGTACATTACTTACCAATGGAACAAATGCTGGACTGGAAATGGTAATTCTTGTGTGAATTTTATCGATCGAGGCGTAGCCGAGAGCACATGAAGTTCCATTGGAGGGATTCTTTTGAAAAATAGAATCTTGAAATCGGACGCATTTTCCATTGGACTTTTTTATATGTGCCTAGATTGGTATTGGTCCCTAGAACCTAGAACCACTTTAAAAAAAATTCTTCGAAGCTTGTGTGGCTGGTGGGAGGTGATCGAAAACTGAAAACATGGACTTTTCTTACAGAAATTTCTCCACGTACACGAGCTGTACAGGGTCGTGTGGGGTTTCATTAGAAAGGTAATTGCATGTACTTTCGGTGCAAATAGGGTCTTATTGGGTTTAAAATTCATCCACACTGAGATATGTGCAGTTGAAGTTTTCAACCGAAAAAAGACTGAAAACTAACACTTTTAATACAGAAATTTCTTGAGGTACACGAAACGTACATGGTCGTGTGGGGTGTCATATGAAAGGTAATTGCATGTACTTTCAAGAGAAGTAGAGCTTACGGAAGATTGGTAGCATCTCCGATGCAATGTAAGCACTTAAACATTTCAACTTCACATAATTCATCGTAGATGCTACCAAACTTCCGTAAGCTTAAATTGAAAAATCATGTTTACGTGTTGTCATCATCCTCTGGACTTGTACGTAAAGTTGACTTTCCAACTTTACATCCCCAGTTATGTAAATAGCTACTGTGGTATGAAAAGTGTTCTTCGTTTTTATTTCATCACTCGTCACATTTCCTGCTACACTGCCGGTTTCAACATGTACAGTACACACTTCTGATTGAACAAAACAACAGATTCTTTTCTTAATCATTATAACAGGACAAAATCAACATCCATACACCATCACATGCTTTTCAATATTATAATATATTTACTCACATTTTATTCCAATTATTTTTTCCACCATTTCAAATCCAGCTGATTTGAATAATCTTTCAAACACACAACACAATATTTTTAAAACAAATATATAGTCCTTCTGTGTGTATTAAATGTTTATATGTTGGGTATAATTTGTCAAGAAAATATGTGCATGATGAAAACGATCTACGTTCATAAAGACAACATTAATTTAAAGTGAACGGTACACATATATACGAACGATACACATAGCGGCTTTCAGAGATGTGTGTAACTACAAAAATTGTTATACACACTTATCTGAGCTCAGCCACAGTTAAGCTCAATCCCGAAATGAAATCTCATAAATATATGAAGGCATCAGGTGCATTGTGAATGAATGTATGTTAAATCAATATTTTGAGGAGAATTTATTCAGGATGTACGTCGGAGAACAAGCACGTATAAAACGAATAAATTATCTTTTTACCCGGATCATAAGTGAAATTTCAACGGGTTTTACGTTTCGTACCAATGTTTGTACTCTCATGCTGGCAAGGAGACGTGTTGCTCTTAGGTTGTATAGAGGCGATCTTAAAACTCTTCAACATTCCAGAGAAGTTTCAACATTTTGCCATGGCTAAGGAATATGTGGAATAACTGATCGACATAAAGGTTAACTCTGATAAAAATTAACGACCCCATCGAAGTCACTTTTTCAAATTCTTGAAAACAGTTTAAAATTTTGTGAAAAAGCCTGTTCAAAGAACTTGGCTTTTTTTATGTGTAAGACAGTCCGGAAAGAACTACAGTCCATGTTTTTGAAAAATGATGATATAGATTATTTCCTTAGTTTTTCAAATTATTTACAGTGGACGCCAGTGAAATTTAGATTGGAATTTGCTACAAACAAAAGTGCTTATTGCTTTGTGTTTGAGCTTTGTGACTCGCTTGACGAACGAATAATGCTAGAACCAATTACTTACTCTACTTTTATAAAATATTCGTTACACAAGTCGATCAGCTAAAATTTGGCATAGTCAATCATACTCAAATTGTTCCGTTGCTCCAGTGAATGTTCTGATAAATTCTACAAAACAGCATGTTTTTTGCTGTTTATTCTGAAAAAAAGACGTAGAATTTCGAGTTTCGAGTTGAATGTTTTATTCTTTGTTTGAGGTTTTTTTTGTGAATTGCATTAAATGGTAACTACAATGAGTGGGAACATTAATCAAAATAAATAGCCAAACCCATACAACTAATTGAATAAAATAACAAATGCTCTAACTTATTTATATGGCTGGGAGATTGTTATTATTTTGACTGGTGAGGTTGCATCCCTCGAATTCGGTTCGAGCAGCAAACAGGAATTATCATTCGGAAATTTTTCGGGAGTTCTTTAGAATTTTGAAGACTTTTTTTTAGGTTTTTCTAAAGATTTAGAGAATTCAATTTATTAATTTTTTTTAGGAATTTAAGAATTGAAATTCCAAATAATATGCCCTGGTTACAAACGGCGCACTATTCAAAATAAAAATCTACAAACCAGTATGTAATTTACTACCATTCGCTGTCCTTTACGAATGTCACTCTTGACTCTTGACGAAATTAATACAATGAAAAATTTGATCGAAACAGATTCTCAATACTTCGCCTGTTTTCATTATTCTTCACTTACGATTTGTGATCGAGTTGATACGAGACATAGGAAATAAAAGGCATTGTTGAGCAAGAGGTTCAGGAACAAAATTCCAAAATAAAGTGTTTTCGATGCAGTAAGTAGAAGTCTTAACACCGACCACAAGTTAAAATACCTATAAAATGTTACCGATAAACGGGGAAATTAAAAAAAAACATTAACTTTGTTATGTGGACCAGCTGTTCAAACCATAGAGGTTGACTATCTAGAGGAATTATGACCCGGTCAAACAGCTGAATCGAAATTGTGCACAAAATTGAAAGTCGTTCTCTGTACTCTTTATTAATTTAAGAAAACGATTTCAAAAGCCGTTCCGAGAATATTTTTTTTCTGCTTTCAAATTAATATGATCAGCGTGCATTGAATTCTATGTATTCCGATGAAAGACATATTGATTGAAAAACTTAATTGGATATAAAAGTTCGATGAAATTTTTTGCAAAAAGACTGGTCTTTGGCCTTTGTATGCCCTTTCATTCGATTATTAGGTAAGTTTTTGAAAAATCATATTCATTCTATTCAAGGATGAAAAAAATAGAGAAGAAGAGTTAATTCCCCTCTGGATCGCAAAAATAACCAACTCAGAAGTTGGAAATAACCTCAGTTTAATTGACTGTCCTTAAAAATTCATTTTGATTCAGGAAGTCGTACAAAATATTTGTCCTAAAAAATGAATACACATTTCTTTAAAGCCATTTTCAAAGGCTAAATAACGTTCATTTCGTTACATGTTACAGCGTCTTGATGCAAAAATCTTTTTTTTTTATTCTTGGAAACTTTTAATCCAAATTGTCGTTGTAGATAGAGGGAATTTGGTCAAAAGAATCAGATTGCGTGTACGATAATACTTCAACAAAAGTGTTGATTGGGGGTTTACCATCTACATTGAGAAATCACATCGAAATTTGACAAATTTGAGGCACCCACAAATTGTACTTGAGGTTCTGAATGCCGCTTTTATCAAGCCATTTTCTTATTTTGTTTGAAATGTTTCAAAGCACATGCTGACCAATTTCCAGATGCCCACTATCCAATTAGTGTTTTTTCACCTTATTTCATAACTAAGAAGGCCTTATTGACACTTTGGACGAAATATTATCGTGCACGCAAAATACTTAATGTCTATTACTAATAACTATACATCTTTATTCCCAATTATAGTCTGTACAACACGAAAAAACATTTTTTTTTGCAGCTGTGATTATTGTTTTCCGCATGCCTTCCCCACAAAAATTCTATTGTAGACAACATTTGGCAGTTACTCCTAAAAATTCAATTAAAACTTGCCCGTAGGATATTAAAGTTTTCTTTTATAATCATCTTCTTGAGCTTGGCACTACCTGCAATTTTCTTTGAGTAAATACAGTAAATAAAGTACAAACGTGAAACAGAAAAAAATAGAAAAAGTTGAGTGCATTTCAATTTAGATTATTTATATTTTTTTTCACTCAACAATATGAGTTTTACAGTTCAACTCCATAAAACTTTACCTGCCGTTTCGAAGTAAAGTAATTGTTATTGTTCAGTCTAGAATCCAAAGATTACGAAACGAGTTGGTGAACACAAAATAAATTGAAGTTTTCTTCATCAAACATTTGAATTCTGAAGAACATCATAACGTGTCTCAACGTATACAAAACAGATAGTTTTTCGGATTATGAAACTAAAAATGAAAGAAACCTTTTAACTGAAAGACCAGAAATAAAAAAACGCCAAACAACAAAACATCGAATCTGTGAAACATTTACATAGTTTTGAATTTATATTGAAGAAGTAGTTGCCTACATTAAGGGGATTATCAAAGGCGTGACCTGTGCCAACGAAAAGACTAACCTCTTCGATGCTTCACATAATAAATGTTACTTGTACAGATTTTTTTAACAAAGTGAAAAAATACAAATTTTGTTTAATAACATTTTGAGCTAGTTCATTAAATGGGAAGTACAACGGTAAAGTACTAAAAATTCCATTCGATTCAGAACATAAACTATAAACTCGTTATACTATGAGGATCTGAATGAATTGAATTCTGTGTCAGTACCTACATTTAAATTGCATTAAAATTTTCTAAAATTTGTTTTGGAAATTGAAAAGCTATTTCCACAAACTCGTTTGAAAATCATTATCCCCAGTTGTCATTTCGCCTCAAGGTCCGTCATTGGGAAATGACAGGACAGTTTCCCGAAAATGTATGCAAAAATTTATCACAAAAATTCACCGAAAAAATTCAAAGAAGCTCACCTCTGATACTTTCCATTGTATTCGGGCATAGTCTCTTTAGGTCGCTAAGGCATATTTGAACACTAAACACTTTTTACTCGATGCAAAAACAAAAAGTTTTTTTTTGTTTTGTCGCAACAAAAACACAGAAAATATTTCGACACAACTGTGACACTCCGCTACTATACGTACTGGAATGAATGTTTGCTGTGTTCACTTCGGCGGTAAAATATCTTCATTCAAAAAAGTGTCGGACATATTATAAAAATCATGAAACAGTTGACAAAGTGTAGCGTATACAGTTAATAATGCTCATCGACCATATTTTAAAGCTTTACATGAGCTCAGCGGACATTCTTTCAACGATGGGAGAGCATTTATTAAAAATTTAGCCTCTCGTAAGACTGCACTGAGCGTAAATAAATGTTCGTTTCTCTTTAGTAAGCTAAGAAGACTTCGCGAAGTCTAATTATGCCACCTCTTTGAATAAAAATATCGGCTGAGGTCGAATAATTCTTCGCTGAGCTTTAACAAACCTCCGCTGAGCTCTAATAATTCTCCGCTAGGCTTCAGGAAGTGTCCGTTAGGCCTAAGAAAGTTTCAGAAAGGCTTAATGGAGCTAATCGGACACTCAGCGGAGATCTGCCAAAGCTAAGTGGAGTCTTATTAAATCACAGCAACAATTATTAGGTATCCGCCGATGCTTATTGAGTGTTCGCTTAGTTTCATTGCCTTACTACAACATGCTAAGGTCTGACGGACTCTTACTGAAGCCTAGCGGAGAATTATTAGAGCTCATTAGAGGTTTGTCAAAGCTCAGAGGAGAATTATTAGAGCCCAGCGGAGGTTTGTTAAAGCTCAGCGGACAATTATTCGACCTCAGCCGATATTTTTATTCAAAGAGTTGGCATAATTAGACTCAGCGAATTCTTGTTAGCTTACTAAAGAAGTGGGAGAGGTTACAATTTTAATAAATGTCTACCATCGTTGAAGGGTCGGACACTTTTTTGAATGAAAATATTTTACCGCCGAAGTGAACACAGCAAACATTCATTCTAGTACTTATAATTGCGGAGTGTCACAATTGTGTCGTAATATTTTCTGTGTTTTTGTCGCGACAAAACAATAAAAAAAACTTTGTTTTTTCATCGAGTAAAAAGTGTTTTAGTGTTCAAATCTGCCTTGGCGACCTAAAGAGACTATGCCCGAATACAATGGAAAGCATAAGAGGTGAGTTTCTTTGAACTTTTTCGGTGAATTTTTGTGATAAAATTTTCCATACATTTTCGGGAAACTGTCCTGTCATTTCCCAATGACGGGCCTTAACGTTTTCTAAATACATTTTCTCGATGGATTTGTACGGCCTTTTTAGAGTGAAATTAATAGGAGAGTATACGCTAAATTGGATGATTTGTTGCTATTTTGCACTGGAAGTTTATGATGTCCATGATATAATCGTTGTTTTTTGTTATTTCTATTTCTATTGGAACTTTTTTCACGTTGATTTAAAATGCTAAAAAGTCATTATATATATACATGGGACGTCAGTGAGACCCCTTGAATTGGAATTGGTCGGCGTTTTCGCAAAGTGACTCTTAAGTAAATTTGGTAAAAAGGGCAGATTCCGCCAATAACGGTCTGTTGCGTTACAATTTTTAAGACTGACTCTAGTTTCAAGAAAAAATCGTAGTTTCAGGCATTAGACTGGTCCTTTCTCTATTGCCTCAAAGTGTTAAAAATTTGATCTGAGGTAACTGGTCATAAAAAACTATTGAAATTGGCGGAGGTCTGCATTTTCAAACCCATCCATATTTTACGGCGATCTCCGTTATCAAAAATTTTTCTCCGCCAATAACGGATTTGTTCCATAGTTTTTCACGCTTTATCGTCTCCAGCAAGTTTTATTCGTTCACCATAGAAAATCAGGCGTCCGCTGATAGACGATTTTACAGATTTTGAAAATTTACCATCAGCGAACCGCCGAGTTATGTGGGAGGACATCCAAATCTTTCGGGGATGGAAAGAGCCGGAAAAACTGTGGAACAAATCCGTTATTGGCGGAGAAAAAATTTTGATAGCGGAGAATTGCTGAGGCTCTAAAGTTTCAATTCAAAAAAATATGTCCTTAATGCATTTATTAATAATAGGCTCTGGATAGAAATTGTCGGCTTCAGTAGTTCCCTTCAGCATAAATGTTTCAGCAAATCAGCATTTACCATTATTACAATCCTTACAAAATAATTATAAATTCTAGTAATGGCTTTATTCAGCGTATTATCGTGATAGCAGCAGTTCATGTTCAATATTCGATATGTGTAGTGAAATTTAATTCCCATTTTAGCTTGTGAATAACAAAATTATAGCCTGTTGAATCCATGCACACACATACACCAATTATGCTCAGATAATAGCTTGTTAATTTATTATAATGGATTTATTACAACAAACAAACAAACGAATGAACAATCGGTTCGATATAACTACATATATACAGCAAATAGCAGCCATATTTGCAATCCTATAAATATTTATTTACTAGGGAGAAAATGGAGTTTTCAAATTGAAGCACCATAATAGCAGAAATCGCCAATTTTCATTTGGAGTGTAAATCGTCGAAACTATATATTTCAATGTTCAAACTAGGAACATAAAATGGTTTGGCTTCGATTTAAATTTGTAATGTCATTTAAATTATTAAAATCAATTATTTTGCTATTGAGGTTTTCAGCGCTAACATGAAAACCGTCGGAAAATGTGATTTTCAATTATATAATTTCACTTTACAATGTACAACGACGCGACGTTTTGTTTATGTAGCAAATAACATTTTATTATTAACCGAATATACTCTCTCTCTCTCTCTCTCTACACCGAACGCACCAAAATGTCGATCGACATGACTTTATTATGGAAATTTCTCACCAATATTGTTCTTCAATCCGATACAATTAATATGTAATGATCCAATTTCGTGGAAGGGGGGAGGGAAAATCGTGGAATGGTTTTTATTGTTAAACAAGCTTCGCGATATGCTTCCTGTCGTTTATCTACGACAAGGATTCGGTAAATCATTGGATATTAATTTGGAAAATTAGGCTATTTGTTCAGCACACCCTTTATTAGTAAATGTTTTAGCGAGTTACTTTTGTTTGTTCTGTTACAACATAATTCACGGAAATTATCAGGCTGAATGTTGAATTCTTCATCGATTTTCGTTGTGAACTAATAGCGAACGGTTTTCATCTTTCGATGCTTTGCATTTAATAATGCTGTTCAGCAATCCACAATTCATCCAGCCATAGAGTGTTATGATGAAAGAGATAGAAATATTTTGACAAGTACCCCAAGGCAACTTATAATAAACTGGTCTTCGGTCCTCTCGCTCTCAACGTAACACGTTGAAAGAGAAAGCAATATTTTGACAAGTACCCCAAGGCAAGTTAAATTAACTAGTCTTCGGATCTCTCGCTCTGATCATAACAGTCTATGGCGACAGAAATTCACTGACGTTAACTTTTGTCGCTCAGTTGATCCTGTCAAAGTTAACTTTGAGGTTACATTCTTCACGACCAATTTTGTCCAAAGTTCTGAAAGAACAGGTTAAGACAACCAGTGACATTAAAGAAGATGCCAATTAGTTTGGGTTTCAGTATTTATGACAAATAATTAGTTTTCAATGAATAAATCGTGTTCAAACAGTGAACCTAAGTGAAATAAATTTTGTTTGCATCACCATGAGAGTTGGCAAAATACCAGCGTTACAACTGTATTGCGGAGTTCGTCTCCGTTAAATGAAACTCGACGATAAGTCCTTGACAATAAATTTATTCAATCAAATTCGCTTACGATATAATACTTGCTCGATTGATCAAACGCGACGGAATAAACGATTATAATGCAATTTCCGTCGACGCGTAAAAACATATGCGAGCGGTAAATTCTAACGTTACATGAACCGCCGCAGTACCACTCTTTTAGTTCAACTAGTTCTACGAACTAAAAAAGTGAAACTATTGTGACGCTGCATTTCAATGAAAATGTCTAGTGAATCATAAAAAAATTAAAATAAACTTACATATTATTTCATCGCCAGAGATGCCATTACTCTTGCGGGTGTCTGTGGTGAAGCTACCACAAAGGTCGATTTTAACCAACATAGAAAAAAAACAAAATTTTGTTTTGTGTGAAATTCCGTCTATGATTAGAGGAGAACTGTTAGATTAGTATGTGTGGTGCTCTCAACTAACTTCACCAGAGTGAAGTTATTTCATAAGAAAATAGAGCGCAAAGAATGAAGTAGTTACTGAAAAAAATTGTAGCACCTCTACATGCCAGGCTACGTTTCCTCTAGGAACATAAAGTCCTGAAAAGAACACAGATCCGATCGATCTGATATTGCTTAATATGTTGGTGTAGGAAATCTTTAACTCCTTAATCAAACTATGAAAATTTGTCTTATCAAATCATTCCACATAATGATTCTGAGCTTAAATCGCTGCCTATTTCTTGGTGATACTCGTATCACTATCCTATAGGATATATCAAACTATTGAGTCCAACAGGCCCTTGGTCAGTTAGGTAGTGTTCATTGACCATTGACACAGATCTTAATTAATATTTATAGTTTCCGAATGAGCTGCATTCCAACTTGAAATAACGTCGCCGATTGGGCTGTTGCTATTTTGAAAAATTCATATGTTCGACAGACTACACGACATGAACCAACAGAATTCATTTTTTTTATTCAATAAAAATGTTCTAAAAAGAAATGAACCACACCAACAGAATTAAACAGAAAAAATCGAGTATATTGTAGAGGAAGGACAGGCTATTACTCTGAATTTTTAATCTTCATTTACTTAGTTTTGAATGTGTGTTGGAAATGCTTTTTTTTTGGTTCGGCATTTATACCAACAAACATAGCCCAACACTACAGTGAACTAATGGAAAGTATGTCTACACCCGAACAACTACACAGACGAATGATTCACATAACTACACGATGCATATGCACCGACCAAAATGTAGAATAACGAAAATAGTCGAAAAAATAAAATCGTAAACCGCTTGCACAGTCTCCTTAATTGTGGAGTTGCTACTTGCCTAAAATCATTTAGTAGGAAATGCCACTCTGGACTTTCTAGAATGTGTTGCTCTCCATTCGGAAATACTATCACAAAATCATCAGTGCTCAATCGTTTTCGTTAGATTCTACAGATTTCCTTGAAAAGTTATCATTCGTTAGTTTGTTGTTGAATTCGCCGTTTGAGCTGAACGTTGTGTATTCTCTGAAACTGAACATTATATTCAACAGTATGACGGTTGAATGGTTGATTAACTAGCCTTTATGCTTAGTAACAATTTGAACGTTTGTGACGATTGATTTCAAGTATATACGCAGACAGTGGTTCGTGTTAACACAATTCGTATGTGATCGTTCTAATTGGTATACATAAAGTGAAAAAATGTTTTATAAATTCGTAGAATTTCCATCCAAGTTATTCACAAATTTTCGGGTAAAGCATCTGGAAAATAATAATTTCGGTTAAACATGCCAGTGAACATGAGTTCGGTTGATGGTTTCCGATAAAGTTTTTTGTGGGAATATTTCTATTTGCATCGGAAGTTGTTATCGTCGAAGAAAACTCATATAATCTGAAAGTAAATTTATCAAAAAAAAAATGAATAAGGAAAAATATTCATTTCGATTTATTTGTTCTTTCCAAACATTGTCGGATATTCATCACAATCGCTCGCACATATCGCAAAATTCTATTTTCGTGAAGTGTGTCTTTATGTATTCACAAAATAAAATGATATATTTTTGGAATTAATGTGCGCTAAGTTTCGATATAAAAAAATCTGAAAGAATTTTCATGTTTCTGTTTACAAGTTGAATGAAATGCTTGAATATTTCATTTTGTTTATTTTCACTGGAGACACTTATCGATAACGGAGAGGTCGTTACGTCTTAGGTAGTCATTGTTCGAATGGGTGCTGTACAAGGAGCACGGTCTCGGTAGGATTTATTAAACAAAAACATCAGATATCGCGTGTACAGGTGATTCTTTCACTGTTCACATAGTCACTGCACCACTGATCATGAAAAATTCATTACTCTCATTGGTAGGATCGTAAACCACGCTTGTCATTCGACTGGAGAACTTTTATTGTTATTTGTTTACCTAAGGGAGAAAATGAGAAATTCCAATAAGAGCGAAGCGAGTTGTTATTTCCTATTTTTCTACGAGGTGAGCGAAACGTTTGTGATGTATGCGCTTTGTGAATAGCTGGTTTTCTCTGGGTTATAGAAATGGAAACAGTTGTTCAATTGGAAAATAATTGAAGATTTCCAATGATAGTAAAATCAATGAAGTAAAGGCAATTCAAAAAAAACTGAGGACATGGACTTTATTTGATTCTTTCAAAATTAATTTCTTACCTACCAGTTATGGGAGTATCGTCCAGGGCCTACTTTTTGGAAACTAATTTCTCGAATTTCTCGAAATTTCTCGAATTCGAGAAATTCGAGAAACTTCAAGAAACTCGAGAAATTAGTTTCTTGAAATTTCTTCAATTTCTCGAAGTTTCTCGAATTTCTTGAATTTTCTGGAATTTCTTTAAATTTCTCTAATTGGAGAAAATCAAAAACTTTGAGAAATTCAAGAAATATTTCTCGAAGTTTCTTGAATTTCTCCAAGTTTCTTGAATTTCTCAAAGTTTCTTGATTTTTTCGATTTTCTCGAAAAGTTTCTAAAAAGTAGGCCCTGGTATCGTCCCATTCATAATGCCAAGTAGCTAAATCGGTAGAGTGATTGATATGACTCATAAGCGAAGGGTCTCGTGTTCGATCCCTGGGGTGAACAATACTGTCTCGCTATTAGACACTAAATAAGGCTTGTGCTATTAGCAATTCTAATGGCTCAGTATAGACAAACACATGTCATTACGTCACAATCATGACTAGGAGCTCCATCTATGATTTTCGAATGGAAGACATTTTTGTTAGAGTTAAGAACTTCTGAGTTAGAGAACAAGGTCCTCGGTTTGTCCCGATCAGACTATCCTGATCCTAATCCTAATTCTCAAGCTTCGCTTTTATACTTCACATTTCACTGTCACGTATGAGTGAATCGACGAAACATACATTTTAGTTAGTTCAGAATGTGTAGCTTCAAAAAATATGTAGAAAAGCCCGGGGTTTTTAATGAATGACGCTTAGACGGATACACGATACAGACATAAATCGAAATAAATTTTCCATTCAATTTTTGGCAGTTCGTAGTATACAGTCCACTTCAAATCAATTAAATATTCTGCACGAGTTTCAATCATATAGCTGATAGCCGTTTCCACTCGCTAATAGTATGTGGAAATAGAAAGATTTTCTTTACAATACGGACGTGTCAGTATGGAATTTTCATGTCGAATAATAAATATAGAATTTGGTGATTTATCGAAGCAATTATAACTTCGCAGTATGGATATGTTCGTGCGTAATGACCTAAATATAACCAAAAATTCGATCGTTAATCTAACTTTATTGTGCTGGATGTTGTTTTATTTTTGAGAGAAATATTGATGTTTCAACACGAATTAGCATAATACTCAAACAAATTTGAATTCCAGAATATTGAAATAAATATTTAAAAAAAGGGCGCTCAGCTATCCATTGCTTACAGACTGATGTAATAAATTGTTGGTGCAACTGTGGTGAACAGAAAAAAAAAACACCAACAACAACAACAAAAAGTTTAAATAAATAACGAGAATGCTATCGAATTTCCATAATTGTAAACATGAAAGTTCTTCCATACTTCACTGTGTTTTTTTCTGTTGTTTGTTTTAACATAAACATTTATCGACGGAACATAAAAATTGATGTCTCTATGTACTTGTAAAATTAAATCTCGTAGATAGAGTTTCAAACGACGAAACCGTACAAAAAATGACATCAAATAAAATTCAAAAATTTGTACAAAAAAGTAATAATTAAAAGTTAAGGTGAAGAATAACGAGTACTTGAGTACAAATAAATGTATAATACGACAACGTGAGTAACATAAAACAATTTTACCATCGAGTGGAGTGTTTATTATATTTTGCAAATTTAGTCAACATTGACCGATGAATGTGTGATATGTTAATGTGGATACCTCTTCACGATGAAATCATCTACGGATGGGACACATAATGGGGTTATACTCATAAAATGTAAGACTCTTATTTCTTTTATTTATTTTTATATTTCTCAACCAGACTAATGAATCACTATCTCCTCGCTGTGATGAAGAATATATCATACCTGCCTTACGTCATCTAATATGAAATATATTAAATGTGTGCTCTCACACATCTTACACATATACACCCAGCAATAAGTCCTTAGTGATGCTGCATGGAATTATTAACACTTGTAACCCAATTCGCTAATAGCAAAATGGTACAGCTCATGGTGCGATGAGTTTGTGAAACGTTCTATATATAACACAGTTCTCAGTATTGTTCTCTGTCTTCTCGTTGTCTATGTCTAGCTGTGATTGTATGATGAGGATAAGAGATCGTAACCAATTTCTTTGTCGAGAAGTATACACAGCAAAGAAAATGAAATGAAATTCTGCCATCCCCGCATAAATTCGGTAGTTCTACTCTTGACTGGAAGTCAGGGTCTTATGACAGAAACTTACTTTAAATGTCAATGACGTTAAATATTAGAAAACTTCAGATTTGTCGACGCTAAATGCAAAGACAATAATGCTATACGTTAAATGTATGAATGGTGGACTTTCATTTACAAAAAAAATAAACTTTGACCCGACGGATTTTGATAGCAAAAAATAGCAAAATTTAGTTAGAAATCTACTTCAGCTGGTCCACTCATACAAACAAAAGTGTTTGTGTAAAGACGCATGAGAAGTTTTCTTTGTATGAGTGGACCAGCTGAAAATCAGCTCAGGTAAATATAACTGACATAAAGTAATCCTTAGCCGATTTCTACTATTTTTTCACATTACCTGCGGCAGGTAATATATCCAATTAGAATACCTACTGATGGTCATGTTAAGAAAACTTAGTGTGTCAGAAATAAATCATCGGTGAACAGTAACTTGGCCCAAGCTTCCTGTAAGTAGGCAATCTGTCAAAAATTAAATCCGGCATTGTGACGCTATAAGCTATATAATGTCACATACTGGGTGGTTCAATGACAAAGCGCTCGACTCATGATCGGGAGGTCTACGGATCGAGTCCAACCAGTGCAAGGTTTTTTGGTTTGAAACATAATCGGTCACATCTAATTTTCAAAAAATTACCTGCCGCAGATAATGTATCGAAAATCACACATTACTAGTGACAGGCTGTTCAATTTTCTGTCAGTGTAAAAGTATTTCCCGAAAGAAGTTCTTTCTCTTTTCACTTTCTCTCACTTCAGTAATCATTAACTACAGTTGGTTCGTGCCAAAAAATCATAGAAAGCAATTAATTGACTGGGAATTGTGTTTTCTAGAGATGAACACACTGTAGTGTGAACCTTTATACCGGTATTTTCCCCGTGCTAAAGCCCAAAACATTTAGAACTTTATTCAGAAAATTATGAGTGGAATAAATGTCACTTCGCTTACATATTTGGTACGAATGGAACGAAGTGACGGTTTGCGTCCCTTCAAGATCAAACATAGATTGCAATCTCAAAAATCTACTGAAAAACGTTTCAATCAACGGACCTGACCCACCCAAATGGTGGAACGTGGTATTACTGCTCTACGTAAATTCTTCGGATTTAAGGTACAACGCCTGTATGTTTTACATTTACAAGTGAAACACACACTTGATTCTCGAACGGATCCATAAACGAATGTCAGATGCTCGTCTTTGCTAAGATATTATGAGCTGTTATACGAAGATAGACGTAACATTTCGAGCTTGCTGTATACTCAGTATCAATTTACATGTGCATTAATGAAAGTACGGTAATCTTTTATGCTCTGCCAGAAATTTTATCTAGTATACTTCCTACTCCACTCACCGGTATAGTTCGTGCTGTATGAAAACTCTGTTCAGGCATGGCAACAGGTAATTCTTCAACGCGGCACAGGTTTAAGCTTTGAGTTCAATTAAATTGCTGAAATTCCGCACCCTCGAAATTTAATATCACTTCCATGCTGCGTCAATGTTACGTACGTATACATAATTATTGTCATGTATGTTGTATACATGCATACACTTAAACGTAATTTGTAATGTAAGGTATAATATTCTGTAATGCTGATTTCGAGTCGAGATTATTAAGACGCTTTGAGGGAACATATTTCTTTGATGCATGTGGTGCACTATAACGTAATTATGTAGACACACATCCAGATATACATTCCCAAATGCCATTACAGTAAAAGCTTTCTGAAGAAAAAAAAAATCATCAAAAATTATATAATGAAACAGTTTTCAATTTATTTGTAATAGATTCTTGCCGTCTCTGGTATTTACGGGTATTTACGATATATCCTGCCTAAACTTAATTAAAATTTGTTCTTCCGATAAATTTTCCCATTTCACAGTAAAATAGTTTGTGAATCAAAGCTTTCAATCAACGTCATTCATCATGGCTCGTACATTCGCTAGCAACATGTTTGTTTAGCGGTGGATTATATCCGCCAATAATTGGAATACTTTTGTTCAGAAGGAAGCAGGCATTTTTGTTTCAATCAATATGGCTCGTCAAAAATTTAATTTGATTCAAAAGAAAATAATTATGTTCTTTTGGAACTCGCTTTGATTGATCTGAAATAGGAGCTTTCTATGCCGGTGTGTAGCTTGTTTTTCCTTTGTGAACTCAAAATAAATCATCTCTATGATGGGTATGAAATAGGAGCTTTGTATGTTTAAATATCGGGACCGTACATTGAACGGATTTTAGTGTTTAATACGTCCGTGGACAACTAAAATGTCCTCTTTATCTTATTGACAAAATATTTTTCATAAATGCGGCATAAAAAACCTTATTTTCTCGACTCAAAATGCAATTAGAAAATGACGTTTTTTTTTACGCTTTGACCGATGACGTTTCGGTGTAGAAAATATCTATTTTGTCCCCCGAAATGTCACAGTTTTTTCTTTTCGAAAATAGCGTAACTAATTGATACGTTCGTTTCGTGGAGAAAAACGATTTTTTATTCCTTGCACGTAAGAGAAACGTATGAAATTCGAGCGATTCACGGCCAGAGCGAAGCGAGCACTTACTGGAATTTCTTTTTCTTTTCTTCCCTCGGTTAACACTAAAACTATTCTTTTCCATTAAACAATAAGTGATAAAAACAACTCGTAAAAGTACTTGTAAATACATACAATGCGTTGACACGTGCATTAGGTATATTCACACTAACGAAAGCACATACTCTTCAGATGAAAAGTCACTTATAAAGATGAATAAAGCACACTGGTATTTCCGTGCAAACATCAGCACTTTGATTTCTTATATTTGCTTCTTTTTTTCATCTTATTTCCAACAAAAGTGATTATGAGGGTGAAATAGATTGCGGCCTTTAAAACAAATAAAAAAAAAGAATTCCAAGGATTAGGAATGTGTTGTGTTTTTGGGGGTGTTAAACAAATAATCGTAGAAACACTTACGCTTCAATACGCACTACCTATTCCATTGATCTATCAAAATGAGTGAATTTTTCGTTATAAATGATTATGATTCATCGTATCGAATTTACGATCAATGGAATTTTTTAGGTCGCATTTTTGACTCATTCCATGACATCAACTCAGAATGCAGACATGTGGTTTGTCATATGAAATAATGAATCGTGATATTAATTCCATACACGGTTGTTGCGGGTGTAAATTATATAAATATTTTGCTGAAGCATTTAACACGCCATGGAGTATTATGAACATCCGAGAGTGTTTAAATATCGATGGTTCAGTCGTAATAAAATTGTTCATTCATAAAATGTTGGTGCTGATAGATGTTACCGTCATTCTTCTTTCGCATTCACATAATGAATATGACATATAGTATCTGAAGTATCGGTGAAAGAAAACAGGTGTCCAAGTATCGATAACTTAATGTAAGCTTAGCGACTCATGTAACAAATAAAAAGTTTCAGTTCATTACGAAACTTTCTGACTTAGGAAATTTGAACCTTAGAAACGTCATAGTTGCAACTTCTATTAAAATATTGTTGGGTCTGGTTTCTACAGCGCATAAGCGTACCTGCTCTTCTTGCATATCTATTTATCTTTTTATTTACTTTAACAAAATCAATGTATTGCCAAAATAATATAGAAAGACTCGCAAGTGCAAATGAAGTAAGTACGGGCTCATTCATTCATAAATTACGTACAGTCTTCGACATTTCAAATGTCTCACTGTCAAATTTTTCTGAGAATTTCATTGTGTCATTGCGAATTCACAATGACATTCTTTGAAAAAAATGACAGTGAGACATTTGAAATGTCGAAAGACTGTAACGCCTGTCAACACAATTGAATGCATCTTTAATAACTCCAAAAAAAGTAGAGTTCGGATTTTTGCGGTTATTAAAAATTCAAATGTGATGACAGCACTAAAGACGCGTTCCGTAATTTATGAATGATCCCTAAAATTCAGTTTTTATTTGATAGTTTTAGGGGCTAGTTAAGGGCTTTAACATCTTCTGTCTCAGTTCCAGGCTCTGTTGATAGATTAATTCCACAGCCATTTCTGACTCAAATATATTTTAGTTTTAATTTTACTAAACACAATCTCTGCACAAAACTTGGAACTGTGATTAAACACTCCGAGATGACAGCATTCGGATCATTCAAATTCACAAAAATCCTGAAAATTCGTGAATATTAGTGAAAATTCAAGAAAGGTTTTCACGATTACAGGCTCTGCCTAACAGCAATAATAATTCTGTTGGACAATGCAATGTATGTAGAACGCTTTAACAGTCACACTCTACCAATAAACTCCATCTTCGCATCGTGTGAGCCTAATATAATAATGTAAAACATTATCTCTCCTCCAATCGAAGCAATTGCAACATTACTTTGAATGTAAGCACATAGCATCCAGATATAAGACACCATTCAATTGTTCTGTAAGCATCGTGAAACTGATTTTGAATATGCGGTTGTATCTGTTCGCGAGTATAGACGTTTCACGATACAATATATTTCCGTTAGTCAGTGGTGTTACCCCGAGGCCATTCGTTCAGTATACGTGGAAGGAAGAAAAAGAATGTTTACGGACATTTATATTTTCCTTATACAAAGGTAATGTACGAACAGAATTAGAAAAACAAAAACAAAGCACCTCCAGCAAAACATTGCTACTTTAAAAGCAAAATCTTATAAAAAAAACATAAGTCTTAAGTGCGCCACACAGGGAGAGAAATAATATGATGAAATCGCTGTAGATTCGTTTTTCGTATGTATGTATAACCATCATACACCCAAAAGTAACATCGTAAATTGTCATTATTGAAGTTATCTGGAGGAATATGTGCAGGAAATCAATTTTGAAAATGTGTTTCCTTATAATGAGCACATTTCTTTTGAGAATTTCTGTTATAGACGGTTGAAAATGGTTTTTCTTTGCTCAAACGAATGTACGTATAATACGGATCGGAAAACAATGATGTTACATACCGATACGAAGGATGCCTCTCAAGCGACTTAAACAAACAACGAAGATTTCGTTCAGTTATTGCCAAGTATTTGTTGTGTCTAAGTTTATGACTGAAGGATTTGTCGAACTGTTTGTGGGTATGTTGTTCGGTAATACATTGTCGAAGCTGCAATATACTGACCAGAAACCAGCCCATCTATGTACAATGTATGTAACACCCGTTAGATCTACTGATAATCCAATTTAAAATAAGACCTGGAGCATATAAAATGGCTTGAAAACTTGTCTTATTTTATGGTCTTTGATCTGTTCTGAGTATTATGGTGGGCTTCATCTCTTCCACTCGAATCTAATTTAAAACTTTTTTTTTTTGTAGAAAATAGGTTCTGCATGGAAACCAATTGCATATTGTACTTCTGTCTCATTTTCAGTTGAATTTCTGAAGTTATTGTTTATCATTGCTCCTCACGTGTACACACATTTTCCAACCTTCAATTATCCTCCCCGTTCACTGGTAATAAGAATATCAAATACATTGGTTACATGCTTCACATCGAACCCATATTTACCTCTTCCTAACGTTATATATTTACATTCGTTAAATAAATTTTGTCTCAAAAGCAAACATAAATAGCATTCAATTTGGTTAATATTTGATGGTTTTCCATAAACATATTTGCGCGAGTAAATATTTAATTTTATCGCATACAAAACCATTTTGCATTTAGAAGCGTCTATAACACACAGTCACATAATAATGAGCGATTGCTCTGTGCTGGGTTAAAAAAAATTAAATCATTTTATTGAATGATTCATTTAAAATAAATTTTGTGCTAATTTTTTAATAAGCCTTGGCACTCTCCTCTAATATTAATAATCGGTATTGGTATGTTTCATTAGCGCAATACACATTTCAATTAAATTAATAGAGAACTATGTGTGTTCGCAATTCAATTTTGCCGGTACGGTTTTTTTTCGATTCGTATGAATGAATCAATTAACTATTGTGATCTTTTGATAAAATTGATTTCTAATCGATGCAGAATATTAATCTATGAATGAATAGTTATCTGTTTATCTGAGGGGAGAAAATAGAAAATTCCCACAAGAGCGATCTTTGTGTCCAAAGCGAAGCGAGAACCACAAATTCGCTTGAGATGGAATTTCCTATTTTCTCCCATCGGTAAACCCAGCGTTTTTCATAATGTGCGAGGTGTGATTTACCATTTTCCTACACGAAACAAAAAACATCGATTCGCCATTTTTGAATACATAAACAAAGTGACAGTTCAAGTGAGAAAAGATCTATTTTTTCCCCACCATTTTCGCACTGGAAATGTGAGTCAACAAAGCGCAATTTGCTAATGTCCTATTGACAGGAGAATAGATATTTACGTCACAAGGGTGAAAAAGTTGAAAAGTCGAGTTTTCGCGGGAAGCTTGTTGATTCGAGGTCAATAAGCATGCGATAACTTGGACCACCGAAAAAAGTCTTCATTCATGAAATGAACGGTTTTCGCTGCAGTAGCATGTAAAATGATTTCAGAATTCTTTTCGTAATTTAGACCCTACCTCATCATGAAAAGTTATTTATATTCAGGCGGAACAAAAACGTCACATTCTCTCACCAGATAGAGACCCTAAACTACTACTTTCTCTCTCACTTTTATTTCCTCCTCTTTCGTCCAAGCTATGTCAATTCTACTTTATTTCCCACCTCTTCTTACTAAGTGGTGTTATCTGCTCTCCGCTCCATCCTTGGACGTTTTCATTGAACCTAGGTCAAAAAGACACATTTTTGGTCCTAATGGCATATACTTTATATATAATTTACACAACTGAGCATCATAATGTGCACATTTTGCAAACTTTAGATGCCTCTGTTGCATAAATCGTTGTATGAATCTCGGTGCAAAGTGTTTTATTAGGCTCACGATGACACATCCCCCTTTCAGTGCTGTCATGAAAACTAAATCTTCAATAACTTGGGAAATACGTGGCCTATGACTTTTAAACTATGTTTTACCCCCAATATCCCCCTAAAAAATGGGGGAATATAACATAGATTCAACTTGGCAGAGCTATTTCCCGAGGATTTAATTTTGATGACACAACGACGTAATTTATGAATGATCCCTAATGACACATTTTGTAATCGATGTCATTAATAAACCAATTACATATCTGTTGTGGACGGTTGATTTTCGGCACTTTCGCTTGTAGTGCGAACGAAGCGAAACCTACCACAACAGATACGCGAATAACTATTCGTCCTCAGTGCATATAGGCAAAATTCATCAGAAATAATTGAAAATTCGCAGCATACCTAACGAAAATCCATCACAAAATTTCCTGTACTGACATTTTGAGTGTATTAGGTAGGTTTTGTACATAACTAGCTTGAAAATGGATTTCCATGGTTTTCCTTGTCAACGAAACGAAAAATTGAAAGACGTTTTACTATAACATGCAGAGTACTGTTTGTAATGGATTTCTGTCTGCTTTCATCGGTAAATATGTTACAAATAACGAGAGAGAAAAATTAAGCTGCTGCATAAGGACGGTTTATAAATTGACTATCAGTCATTTTATGTGACGGGGAATAGGAGGTCTGAAAATGTTCATTTCGGTACAGATTTATGGATGCTAAACAAGTCTGCTTCATGTATTTATTCGGATTTCAATGACCAGTATTGTTAATACCTATGAATCAAAGTTTTCTTTTACTGTGTCCGCATGGATTTTCATACATTTCCACTCGAGGAAATCTAACCTAATTTGTATATTATTCAACGATTCAGTCCTATAATTTGTCATATCATCATTATGGTATTCTTTGTTACTAACAACAATGGACAGTGTCCTCTTATACAATGGGCGCGTTGAGTATATAACGAAGAAAATAGGTAACTAGTTTGGGCTGGGTTAGGGATCGTACATAAAGTGTGTAACTCGTGCAAAAGTAACGCATAATATGGTTCAAACTGTGATAGAAAGAGATGCAAATAGTCGGCACGCGTGACATATTTTATGAATGATATCTTCCGGTTCAAGATGTGAATTTTCCAGTCGAAGGATTCGAGGAGTCATAGTTTAATGTCTGTTCAATGTCACTCATAGTTGAGCAGTGCGAGAATGTTCTAAATTCCAGGATCTGAATAATAAAGCAACTTTTGGGGACGGCTGAATCGTTTACATGCCCAGTGCTCCGAAAATCTTAAGACATCCCCGCACAATAGTCGAAGAAAGCATAACTCGGGTGTGATTAAGTTAAATGTGACCTACGTCCATTTCACTTGTCTTGTACAACATACACCGAAGTTTACCATTTGAATAAAATGACATTAACATGACACCGAATTTCGTCTGTCCTTTTGAAATACAATAAAATTTCTATGACATGACGACGTATATGAATGTGTTTCAATTCAAACATTTTAGTCTTTTCGTATACCACCTGCGGTAGCTATCAGTTGGTGTCTACATTATGGAAGCAATGAAATGTACACCCTCTATGTTTGAATTTATTTTCATTACATTAATTCCATTGAAAGAACTGTATTGGAGATTGAATTGAAAAGGGAAAATTCAATTACTCAGATATATATATATATATATAGTGCACGGTATGTTTTTCATACACATAATGCAGATATACCGGCATTATGCTGCTGCATATGGAATTCACTTTATCAAATCCATTCAATGTTAATTTTGTTTGCTTCATTTAAATAATATAAATGGGATATAATTTTAAAGCACATATTCCAGGCTCATACACCGCCTCGACGAATTTTTATTAAATCCAGAACTTTTACAGCGGAAACAATGGGTGGATTTGGCTGCTGTAAAAATTTGTTTTTCATAGCTGATGGCTGTTTGTCTGTTTGTTAAAAAAACAAAAAAAATCAAACTGTTGATTTACGACGGAAATGTTTCGTACACTCACCTCGGAATACTTAGCCACTCTCTATTTCTCTCAGTCCCACACGTTTCATATGTAAGTTTGTATGATTCTAGTTAGATTTACTGTTTGCACTCGCACGCGTACATTGTGACAACTGGCGTAATATGTACAGGAGTGTGTGTGCGTGTAACATGCTATAAGAGGTGGAACTGTTGTAATTTAAGAAAAACAACCAGAGACATAAATTTCATATAACTGAGTTTGACCCTACCTAACCCGAACGAAGACGTCAGGTTCGACGTGAACTTGATCTGAACCTGAAATTTTCGATTTCGTATTCACCCTGAACCTGATGAATTGATTCGACCCGAATCTGAAATTTTCGTGAAAATCTGGTTAGATTTCCGGGTACACGAACCGACCTGATCTTATCTGAAAATTTTCGGTTCAGGTCAAACCAGGCTCGTATCGGATTCAGAGTCGAGTTGAACCTGCCATCGCAAATTTCAGGTTCACGTCAAATTTGATTCGAACACGAAATATTAGTTCCGGTTTTGGTTGATATTCGATTCGGGTTAACCTGAATTGAAACAGGTCAACCCGGACTCGATCCGAGTATAGAGACACGTTTAAATGAAGAGATTTAAGTGCTGTGGAGTTTCAAGATCTATGACTTTCATGGACAACTACCTATATTTCGTATACTATTCGAACAAATCCCTGATTACGTTTTCTATTTTTTAGTTCCTCCTCGAATTTTGCAAGACACAACACCTTAAAGCTAATTAAATAATGCACAATTGCCACATTATCGTCCTAGTTTCGCTTTGTAATTAATTAATTAGACGGTGTTGTAAAGTCTTTGAGTTCTCTTTTAAAAATGTAAATAGAACTCCGAACTTATCAATTTAATTTTAGTTACGCGAAATTTGTCTTTGTGTACCCGATTCCCGTTAAAAAGATGGGAACGGACTTTCTTCGTTCGTTTTTCTGAGACAACATTTGAACAACACTTACGAAATTTTGTAACAAACTACAATAATACTTCATTACAGCATCCTTTTTAGTACGTCAATTTTCAACTAGATGAAAGTTTTCAAGTTTTAAGTTCCCATTCTATTATTGCCATAGAAAAGATCAACGTAAAAGTTTCATTTGTGCCAAGTTAAATAAATGAGCGGAGAAAAAAGTGATAAGTGAAAATTCAAAAGCGACGGGGTAAAAACCTTTTCTTCACATGCATGTGAATGTATGTGAAATACTCATTTTCCGCTCACACAGATTCTAATTTTGTGAGATTGGTGAAGGTATTAAATGTAATGTTTACTAAGTCTACAACTCTTTCATAGAAAGAAAACGAGAATCTCTGCTTCATTTTGTAAAATGGGTCATGAAATTCTATAATTTGAAAAAGATATCACGACTATGATGGTTGCGTGAACTAAATGAAAATTTCAATTTAAACATTTCATCTATCTTATGACAAAAAGGTGCAGACTTCAAAACACAATGAAATGTTATTGTGATTTTATCAGAAGTGTCTGTACGTTCACACACACACACTGATATCTATAGCAAGGTATAAAATGTCCTTGCTTGTAAGTTTGTGGTTTTGGCAAGTGTGAGAATTGCGGAACGAGCCAAAGGTGAGTAAAGTAATCACACAAGCCATGTAATTACGCAAGTTATTTTATATGATTGTGCACGGTATTATCATTGTTACAAACAGTGGCGTAAATCCATTAACCTACAGACGGCAAGCATATCACCAGTATTATTATCGGGTCTATTACTTTCAACAATGGAAGCATTTTTAATCGATTGATTTCAAATCTTGTACTTCAATTGTTTTAACGTGTATTTTAATGTATAAGAGACCATATTACCCAGAGCCTGTCATTATTGTTGTTGTCGTTATCAATAACAGATGAATAGCTGTATGTAACATCTTAGGGGTGATGGTACTGCGGTTTTAAGCTTTAAGCCTGGTTTTTGCATCGAGTGAAAATAAAAATTTGATAGAAAATGTATGGACGTAGTGTCATTGTGAACGGAAAAGTTTACAGTACCACATTTTCTGTCAAATTTTTGCTTTCGCTGTATGTATAAAGCAGGCTTTATACAACTTTTATATAATTTAGAATATATCGTTAATCAAACGGTTAAGTTTTTATGAAAAGAGAAAACACACAAAGATACTTTCAAGTGAAAGCTTAAAGTTAACAAGAAATCATTGACATTGTTTTGTTTCAACTTGACTGAACTGTTTTTATGTTGATTAAAATGATAAACGATGTGATCTCATGGTAAAAACGAATGTTATTATTCACTAGAAGCTTCTCTGAATTCATATTCGCCCCTAACGTTATATTGTTGCGGAATTATTTATGCATTTCAAACAGAGAACGGAATTTTAAGTTTCACTAATATTTTTCCACAGAAATAGTAAAAAAAAACAATTCCCCATCATCACTTAAAATAGATGAAAAACGAAAAGTTATGTTTGATAGTCGGGTTCTCTGTCAATTATTAATATTGTGCTGCATAATAATCATCCCTTCTGGGTAGATGTTGAAGGATTAGTTACATTTTTTTGTCATTTAATGTTGTATTTAAAATTTATTTTTCCTTTATGCAACATTGTTGTGAATGTGAAACCAATATTATTTTTTTTCTACAGTTAAATTTCAATTTTCATTAAAAGTGGATTTTATGCAATTATTTAAATGACATTTTTTGCAATTCCAGGACATAATCCCCACCTTTCGCGTTACCATTAGATGCTTTATTGTTTCTTTTAGTTCGCACTAGTGCGTGAATAGTTTTGGGGTTGGATGTGTAATTGACAAACGAGACATACAATTTTTACACTGTCGTCCGCAGAAAACTCAATATTTTTTCAATCGACAATAGTTATATGGTTACCAATACCAAAAAAAGGAAAAGGCTCAAAAGGTGCAAATAGTCAAACTATTATTGAAGACACTAGTTGCACACGGTGCAAATCATCAAACTATTATTGAATGTGCAAATAGTCTCTACCAAAAAAAAAATACAACAAAAGCAAAGTTTGTGGTCCAACGTTTGAGTTGGAATTTCCAATTTTGTCCCCAAGAGTTTTACATGTGTGAAAATGCGTTAATGTCTAGCATTTGATAAAAAAACATGCAAAACAAATGTTAAAAAAAAAGTGATTTGACAGTTTAGGGAGCGAAATGTTTATTTTGTCCCGTTACTCTTTTCCACTAACGAGAGCGGGTAAACAATAATCATTTTCTCCACTGAATGACCAGGGAGACGGAAAGTATGTAATTTTCTCAACCAACTCACTTCAAGCAATAGTGCTTCAAGTAACAACTGCCAAATGTGACAGTTGGTATCAAAAGTCTGTCTATTTCATCTGTCAAATTGACGTTTTAAACGTCAAACCAAAATTTTTATGTAAAATAGTTACGAATTCGCTTATTTTTCCTCAATTCTATCAGTGTAGTAGGCTTAAAGAAAAATAAACGATTTTGTGATTATTTGGCTAAATTTTTTTGGTTTGACGTTTAAAACGTCACTTTGACAGATGGAATAGACCAACTTTTGATCACAACTGTCACAAATAGAGTGCTATTTTTCCGAATTTGTTTACACTGTCAAAATTGGTATGTCCAGATTCAGTATTCTATTTAGAGTACCACTCATGCTTGAAGTGCGTTGTCTCAAATCATTTTTGAGAGTGGACGAAACGACATTGGCATGTTACTTGTTGACGTTTTCATCACATGTTAGCTTATTTCTTTAGCTGAATAGGGCGCTTTTGTAGTTTTTAGGGTATAACTTCACCAATCAACCGTATTCAGCAATGGTGGCGCTTTTGTTTTTTCAGTGTAAACTAGTACGTCGTCCTATTTCCTATTTTCGTAATGTGACTAAACTTGAAAATGTTTGCTGATTATTCGATGATTTGACCGTTTTTCAATAAAAAGGAGATTATGAACTGGAATCTCGCAAAATGAGGCCTTGCCTCAGGTGTTGCCAATGTATCATCCAGTACGATAAAACGACGTCGACTGGACAGATAAATAACTATTAATTAAAATAATGTACACATTTGAAATTGTGATCAATATTTATCTTTACTGATGTACCCTACCCAGTCAGCCACCACTCCATAAAAAAAAATCGGCAGAACATTATCAATTCGTTGGTTTTTTAGCTTGCAGTTTTTAATCGATTTCATTACATTTAAATTGAACTGCGTATTCCAATTTGAAAGAAAAAAAATGAATATTTTTCATGGATCCACCATCATCATCAAAATATATTTTTTTTTGGGTATATTTGTTCCAAATAACATGGGACTGAACATAAAAGATCCATGCCATTTAAATTGGAAAAACAAATGATATGTTGAAAACAGTTCAATTTGTACGAAATGATATACTGGAAGCAGAAAAATCAACAAAATGTTGGCAACATGTGGGCATATTGCAAATACCAATATATTGGGAGAGCACACTTCTGAGAACTAGACCGAATTCCTTCTATTTTTATACCCAAATCCAATATGTACATCTATACAGTTCGAAAAAGCTTCGGGAACACAAAAAAATATTTTCGACTATGAAATCTTACAAATTGTCAAGAATGATTTCGTGAATATTTAAAAAAAAATAAGGAAGAGACTATTGGCGCCGGGCGCCAATAGTCTCTTTATAATACTGTGTCTAATGACACCGGGTGCGATTAGCCTTACTATAATAAAGAGAATATTGGCACCCGGTGCCATTGGCCAGAGTATTATTAAGAGACCATTGGCTCCCGGTGCCAATAGCATATTCGAAAAGTTGTTAAGCTTTGATATCCTTCCTTAGCCCGTGGTTGATATAGCATGAACGAAGGTCTCTAGAGGACTCTGGATGATTTCCTTTAAGTACCGGATCGTATTTTTAAACCGAGGATGTCTTAGCTAATAGGGATGACGTGCCGTTCCAACGGATGAACCAATATTGCTTAATTTCTGGAACTGATATCCAGCTTAATAATGATTGCAATCTTCATTTAGGTGAATTCACATTCGGGTATAGAGAGAATATGGTGAATCGTTCTGTTGAATTCCGAGTAAAGCTGGTGCCACTATAAGTATTTTTGTTAGTTATAGCAAATGAACCCAATGACCATAGTGCCATTTCTTCGGCATTTAAAAACTTCGCATTGGCAAACATTCTCTTCGCTTAAACGTTATAGAAATGGAGCCATATAAGAATCAACAGGCTAGTGTTCTCTTATCAGAATGTATGATAAAAATATTGAAGTCATAGATTTGCAGTAGATCTGGAGATCGTTCAAAGTAGTAGATTTAACTATTTTTTTTGCGATGCACTTGCCGTTTCTAAAACGTTGAAGGTGTGTCAAAGTAAGTTTCCGCTTTGTACCGTCGTTGGTCATTTGGGCATACGACCTTACCGTCTGTCTGCGAGACAAGGCTCAAATTCGTAATTTTTTGAACACGCATCATTTTCCAGTGGGTACCATGAAATCGGTTGTGATTGATCATGTTTTTCCATAAGTGTAATTAGTCTGTGAGCATAATAAATCCCTCAAGAGCATGTGATGGATTTCGATGCTTTCTATGCATGTGTAAATGATTAAATTGTCGTCGCTGTGGTTTAACATTGCACCCAGCACCATGTCGCTTCCAAATGAGAGATGAGATGATGTTTGATTGAACAATTAGCAATTAAGAGTGTGGTGTTTTGTTATGAAACCGAGTTTTCAATTGGTAAATATGCCATCCAACGGTTGATAAAATGTTGAAATTCGATTTGGGGACTTTTTTTACCGAGAATCATAAGGGACATTTTAGCCTTGATTAAAAGCGATTTTGTTTTCGTTTCGGTTTCAAAATGTTTATTCTGTACATCTTCAGAGTGATTGGTATAATTTAGCTGTGACCATTAATATTTTGGCTACATTTAGAACGACAAAAAAAAGGTTTTTAACGTCCATTGGTGTAGTGGGACAGTTGGGAAACATAAACACACCTGAAAAACATAATGGAACATAAATATACCGAAAATAAATGGACGCTAAGTAAATAAGCAAAAGCTTTCGATAACTCACCCTATTTTCGCTTCTTGACCACTTGGACACATTTATTACACTCTTCGCTTTTCAGTCCACTCACTTTCCCATCAATATGTTCTTCATTTATATGTTGACTTCGATAAATTTTCAATTACCTTCGTTCGCACAAAATCTACAACGGTCGTCGTATATAAAACTTTGCTAACGAAAAAAAAAATATTTATTCGTTTCGGCTCTTCAGAAATGCACGATAATAACACATAACACACGTGGCGTATAATAAATGTCATGAGTAGCATCTATCGCAGCATCCTCACATCTTATAAATTTTTATGTCTCGCATTTTCTATGAGTCTTCTCCGAAGAAAAAAAAAGGAAATCTTTATGCCTTTACCTCCATTACTAGCATAAGGTTATACATTTCACATATGATGTGTCACGTGCATCACGTACATAATGCTGTTGATGGTTTCAATTAAATAGCCCTTATTCGATTTTCCTCTTAGAAAAATTTGAAGCTGATTTAATCATGCGCAGCTGTAGTAATAGGAGGATAGTTATATGTATAATGATGTATGCATAAAAAAATGTCTTTTAAACCTTTCGATGTAGATAATCAGATTTAAATAAAAAGCATTTTAAAAATATTCATTTCCGGTCACCACATTGTGTAAATCCAAAAAAAGGAAGAGGTAGTTAGTGCAATGCAGTCAATAAAAATAAACGACACGACCACACATTATATTTATGACAATTTAAAATTCATCTTTATGAATGTAATAACCAACCACCAAAATTATATCTCATTTTCATTTTCAGCAGATAGTGGAACAATAATATATTGAGCCATATGGATCATTCATTAATTACGTAACGCCTTTTCAGTGCTGTCATCAAAATTAAATCTTCAACAACTGGAGAAATATGCGGCCAGTGAAGTTAAAACAATGTTCTTCCCACCCGAAATGGGGGAAAGATCATAGTTCTAGCTTCGCAGAGTGCATATCTATCGAGTTATTTAGGATTCAATTTTGACGGCAGCACAAACGATTTTTTTTTTCTTATTTCGTACAGTCCACGACATCTCAACTGTCTCACATCTTATGATTTCCACGTTTTCAATGAATTCCACACATTCCACACAGCTCACACTCTGTATCGGTATGATCCGCTGTGTTGTATATTATTAGGAGGTTGGGCCTTTTTTCATGGTGGCTATAAATGGTTGCTATTGTTGAGTGTGAGCTGTGTGGAATGTGTGGAATCCATTGAAAACGTGGAAATCATAAGATGTGAGACAATTGAGATATGTAAATAGCCTCAATACGAACAACACACACTCTACGGATAATAGCGGCAGAGTCAAAATGACCCAAAATTATATCGGCTAAATTTGAAGTTTTTTGACAAAATGATGTATGAACGACTTGTTCATTATCAAAAATAGGGAGCACCTTCCATACATCACTTTTCGATTGAACCACGGGAACCACCTGGAACCACTTGCAAAAATCAAGCAAAATTTCGACTCTGCCGCTATTATCCGTAGAGTGTGTGTTGTTTATATTGAGGCTATTTAGAGATATGGACTGTACCATAATTACGAACTAGAATCATGCAGAGGTTACTTCCAATTTTTTTTAAATAATAAAGTTGAATTTAGGCTAGCTACAACTGATTCATACTCATATATCCTTGAATGAGCTATACACTCAAAACATTCTTTCCATTTTCGAAAGTTCCGAATTAGCTAGTCATGCTTATATCCGGAGTTGAACACTTCTATCTTCGACATTCAATGAAAAATAATTTCTGTCTGCCGTATGTTATTTCACATGATCGCCCAAACTAATTAAATTCATGTTTTCCAACGGATTGACATGGATTCAAAGATATGGAGAAAAGCAATTATGAACTGAACATTTTGCTAAAGAAGTCATTACCTTTCATTTCACGAGGAATAGACGGAAATGAGCTATATTCATATGGCTGACGTTTAACTCTTGAATGATGGATGCAAGTAGGATTGTGGAAATGAGTACGTTGGTTAGATAATAATCAATTATATTATACATCGCTAATTAAGAAGTGTTTCCGCAAGCTAACTGGAAATATTGTAATGTTTTGCTTGCCCCAACTAATAACAACGGCGACGGATATTGTCATTGACATTACACTCATTGGATCTCTTACCTATTTTGTTCAAAGTATCGCTTAGTGTTTGATACAAAATCTCTTATTTTATTACTCTAGCAAAGAAAAGAGAACTAATTCAAATTTTTCTTTTGTTATAGTGTCAAATTTGACAGAATAAAACATAAAATTGAGGTAGGTCCCTTTTGCGTTGTTATCAGCAAATAGAATTACTTTAAACATAATTTTCGCCACAATAAAATCGGATTCCACTTGTGCTTACCGTTGGTTTTTGTCATTGCTGTCGATAACATATGACTACTCGTTTATGAAAAGTTACTTTGGAACCCTTTTTAAAAGGAACTTTTCGAGCTATTTCATACAAAATTTGTGACCTCAGCGCCAAGCTCCTTGCGGCTACATATAGAGTTAATTTAAAGAAGATAGAGAAGTTAAAAGTTTTCATTAAACTTTCCAAGGAGCCCTTTTGAGAATACGGCCAATCCCGACCTGTGTGAACCTATTGAGCAGTGCGTTGATCTATCTACAAATTCAGTATTTCCTTTCATCTCAAGTCTCGTCACTCAAATCAATTACAATTTTTATTTACTTTATTTATGCAAGTCAATACCATCTCTTTTACAAAGTTCTCGAATCGAAACAGATCGATATTTCAATGGTCGTAATCGAATTTGAAATGTAATAAGAAGCAAGGAATAAAAATCAGTCATAGCGTGGCGATAAAAACGATTTCCCTCCACACCACAATGGCTTTGAACTAACGAAAAGTTTATTTTTTTGTTCATCGCTGACTTTAAATAAAATATTGAAAGTTTTACTGTGCCAGTTGTTTGCTTTAAATGCAAGCATAACAAAAGCAAATTTCTACATAAAAATACTTACAGTTGATGTTCACATACTTTTTACCCCATAGTCACCCACCTATAGTCATAAAATATTAAGTTTAAAATTGCACACGCACAGTCAGCAAGTGTCACATATCCGTTTCCATAGTGCTTGGCCCAAAAGCCGAAAACGATCCGACAATCGGTCATTAAATTAGTCCCAAGCGCCGGTTGGCACTTCACAACTTAATTGTCGTTAAAGTGTTTAAATTGTCGTTTTGTAAATCAAATACAAATTTCGATTAATGACCACAATATTTACAAGGTTTGATGATGCCTGTTCTATATACTATCCGACACAATACATTCGACGAAATATCGAAATGAAACGACTTTTACCAATTTGTTTTATAACTTTTCGGGGTTCAATTTTCTATTCTCCATTCCATTTATTGCCCAACAAACACGTGCAAATATTTCTTAATGCATTTAACAAATGTTGTCTCCTTTTTCGCAGATGAAGCTTTATACACTTTTGGTACGTTTATATCATTTACTGCTATCTACCCTCCGTTGGAACAAAAAAAAACGATACATACGAATTGCCCTATACACTATATATATATATGTACAGGATCGGCTATAAATTAGATACCAATATCCGCAACATTGACCATTTTTGCTTATTTTTCAGTTTCCCTTTCTACTACAATGTATATGTGTACATATAGGCAGTATCATTTCATTGGTTTTCAGGGTCCAGTCAACCGTTTATGTCGTTCAATATGGGAACAACATATTCGATTCGATTATTTAGACAACGTATTTACCATTTATAGGTTGATAAAAACAAATCTATATTTTTTATCATTAAACGAAATGATACACCATTATTCAGGTACGAATGAATATTGGGAACTGGATGTTGGCTATAGGTATATAGATAGGCTATAATACAAATTAAAAAGCATATTGTGTTCAGCTGTACCGCAGTTTTAAAATTATTATATATAAATTCGGGTTGGAGTGTCGTGTGTCATTGAATTGCCGTAATAATATGGGCTGATGGGATTCAAAAATGCAGCCGATAAAGTTCCAATTAATTTAGAAGGGTTTCGAATTTTTGACCTATTGGATGTCGTTGAATTCAACATTTTTGTTGCATATTTTAATTACAATTAATTGAAAAGTGTACATCTTTGTCGTCTGCGATTTTAACGGGAAATGTGATGACGTACATGATGTAACATTTTATTAACAATTCGCGCTATAGTCGCAGTTTATTAAACAGAGGAGTTGATAGAGAAAAGATAATAGATGCCGTAATATCCTGCCAATCTCCGAAAGATTAACTGACATGTCTAGATTCTTTAATTCACTCTTCTAACAATTATCGTTAGGCAAATTACTTTTTCACAACGCAGGCGAGAAAATAGTTATTTGTGTACTTGGTTTGGACGATTTATTTAAGCTTTGTTCTGAATTGTAGCCCAAACGAAGTGAAAAACGTTTTGTTGACTACGGGAAAAAAGTAAGAAATTTCAATTCTTCGGGTCGGGTTGAACCACAATCTCGAATGAAATTTCCAATTTTTGTTCCCTTGGTGAACAAAATACTAATTACGAAGGTCATTTGAAAAGTTTCGTAGCCTAGTTTCGTAGTGGGCAAGCAGGGGCGCTGACTTCTAAGGTCAAGCGAGGCTCGGGCACCACTACATCTTTCCAGTTTTACTTGAAAGAGCACCACTACTCCCAGATTCGTTTGTTGTATGAGCACCACTACTCCCAAACACAAGTGGGCAAGATAGGTTTAGTCCCACATATACCGAGTTACGCGAATCTGACTTTATTTGGACCTAAAGTTTGGCCTTTTTGTTGTTTTCTGTTGCTGTTTGTGTAGAATGAAAGCCAACGCTGAGACGACTATAGAAGGATGAAACAACGAGTGAATGAAGAAGCAACTGCTGGCTGAAATTCACTTCTAACTCATGTGATCCTGTGACAATCTGGACCCTATGTTTGGTAGAAAAGGCGATTGTTATGTTGATTGGCGAGTTATGATTCACTTCAGGTATATAAGAGAAACGGGCAAGATAGGTTTAGTTCCACATACCGAGATTCGCTTTTATGTAACACTTACTCGTAGATATTCTAATAGTCCGTTGCCAATTCGCAACGCTAAAAATATCGTATGTTCTATTTTACTCATCCTTTGTTAGCCTCAGTTCTTAAAATGAGCTTTTAGATAGTTTTTAAGTTGAAGCCTGTTAAAGCAAGCGATGTCAAGAGATTTGCTGATTTCATATACATCAAACTCTTGTGAATTGACTTAAGAAATCTGCGAAAGCGAACACCTCAACCAATTTATCACTGAGCAAAAATGCCCAATAAGTTTACCCAATGTAGTTATAAAGACTGATTTATTTAGTCATACTCGAGATGTGGCATGGTAGCGCTGTCGATCAAAGGAAAGCACAAAAATATATGGGAAAGCTGACATGTTGAAATAATAACAGCGCCACCTTGACATATTTCAAGTATAACGCTATGGACCGATGAAAACTATCGTTGCCGATTTGTCTCGTCTAATGTCAAACATCTCTCGAGGTGTTGATCTCGCATTTGTGGTTCGGTCCCGCTCTTCTATGGATCTATATAACGTCTTTGTGTTAGACATTCATGAATTTCAGTAGAGCTACCTCACTGACACTTGTTGCTTTAGAAAACTGTAACTGGGAAGCTACTGAGTCTATGAAGCAGGTTTTTAAAATGAACTACTGAATTACTGAAAATTGCCCAAAATTTACCTAAATCTACACAAATTTACTGAACATATTTATGGATGAGTAGTTCACAAATGACCGTTTCGGTTTGCGTTTATGTTTTCGTTTGGATTTATCGTTCGAAAAATCTGCCGTCCCCTAATATTGGTAAATTGGCCAGATTTTTGGGTGTGTGAATTTCAGTAATTTTAGCAAATAAAATTCTCTTATTAGGCCCTCAAAATAACAGAGTGGAAGAGTGAGTTTACATAAAGATACGTACCAATGTCTGCAGTAGAATTGCAAACCACCTTTATTAAAATAATCAGTTTAAAGGGTTGGCCTTTCTACCATAGTCAAAACAACACATTTCTAAGCAAAGACGTAATACTAATTGTATTCATATCGAATGCAGAACATTAAAATTGAATTGCCCTTCTTGATACG